>NC_072791.1:58115728-58715728 GCF_028583425.1 Eublepharis macularius
CCCTTCTTTCATGCCCAGGGTAATGCCGTTCGCCACTTTGGGGTCAGAAAGCAGTTTTCCCCAAGCTAGTTTGGCTAGGGACCCTGTCGGTGTTTTGCCATCTTATGAGCATAGAGCAGGGGTCACTGGGGTGTGTGGGGTGTGTGTGGAGAAAGTAGTTGTGAATTTACTGCATTGTGCAGGGGGTTGGACTAGATGACACTAGAGGTACTTTCTGACCCTATAATTCTATGACGTGGCATTTTAAATGACACACAAACTACCCAGTAGGAGCAAATTTATATCAACAGAGTGTATCCAGTAGTACAGTCTACAGTCCCCATCCCTTTACCAGAGCATCTCTCTGGGCCATTTCTTATACCCCAGCCATATAACCTGAGTGAAAAAAAATTCAGTCTTGCATAGTTTGCAGAAAACCAAGAGAGTGGGAGCTCTTCTGACCTCTTTAGGCAGGCCATTCCACAAGGTGGGGGGGCATCACAGAGAATGTGCATGTATGGGCAGCAGCCAATTCTGCCCATTTGCAGAGTGGTTATCTGTATAAGGCTCTGTTCAGATGAATGTAGCTACTATGGGGAAACTTAGGGGCCAAGGCCATGAAGGCCTTTGTATACGATAGCCAAAACCTTGAATTGACCCTGGTAACTGATGGGTAACCAACTGGAAAAAGTGAAGATGAAATATTATTTCAGCCATTGCCTTCCTTGTGCTGTAGCTTGCACCTGGGGAATCCAAAAATTTGTTGAAAAATCCAAAGGCTTTCTCTAATATTAATATACTAAGCAATACAGTCTAAAAAAGAAGGGACTCAGTTTTATCTGTTAGATCATGCAGATTTGACTGCAGAAGCCTAAGAAGTTGACATACTGGTTTGGATCATAGTTCAGCATTACCTATGATGATTAACAGTAGTTCTCTGGCCTTTCTTGCTCTGAGATGCCTTTCCTACTCTGAGCTGCCTAAGGGCTTTTAAATGTCTGGGATCTTGAGCAAAAAAGCGTATACTTTGCTACTGAGCCCCTGTCCTTCCTTGTAAATATCTCTTGGATGCAGGTTCCCTCTGTTTCCCGTAAGCAGCTTGTCTGGGATTCTGCTCATAACTGGTATGTATGAGCAGGTGAAAAGGTATGCTTTCTCCCTCTGAGGCGGAGGACATCTTGGGTGATTCCCACCGTCCAATCGGGGAGGCAGGAAGTTAACAATCTTGCTTCCTCTTCCTCTAGTAGGTGGGATCACCCTCTGATCTCCAGTTCTTTTCCTGCCTCAGGGGAGAGCAGTAGTGCTTAGGTTAGCTTAGCTACCCTGTCTACCAAGATATTTTTCCTTTCGATTCTATTCTTCCCTTAACCTTTCCTTTCTTGTTCCCTTCCTCATTTCTCTCTTACCTTGAACTTCTACCCTACTCCCTGTCCTTTCTGTGAGGAGCCCTAGTCTCCTCAAGAGTAAGAAATGGCCTGCAGGGAGTCATCCGACTCCGAAGAGTCCTTTATGGACAGAGCGGAGAACTGCAACGCCGGAGCTGTTCTTCCAGCGACGGGAGAAGGCTCTGACGGACCAGACGCGCCGCGTAGGCTCGATCGGTCCCCGGAAGAAGGCCCTTCCAGAGGAGAAGATCAGCCTTCCAACAAGCGCCCCCGTCTGCCGAGCAAGACGTCAGAGGGGGCAGCAAGAAGAGCCAGGTCGTCTGGAAGCGGCAGCAGAAATCGCGGCTCGGATTCGGCGGGAAAAACGGCCAGACGCGATTTCCCGCCAAAACGCATCTCCGTGGTTGCCAACCTCCTGGCGGGAGATTTTGAGCAAAACATCGCTTCTAACTCCCAGAGTCACTCAGAAGGCACTCCAGGAGCCCAAGTAAGTGGGGATGCGGAGACCCTTTCTTCCCAGATCCGGGCAGCCGTCAGGGCGGCCCTTAGGGAAGAGATATGGTCGATTAGCCAGGGGCAGGCTTCGGGCTCTCATTCCCCAGCAGCCACCCCAATACAGCCTGCTTACCACGATCCTGCATCACAGAGAGCTTCATGGCCCACCAGGGCGGCCAGAAAGCAGTCTCTTGGTCAGACAGTCACTAACACCTCTCCATGGCTGGATGAGGAGGGCACGGTGAGCGACGTATCGGAGGAGGGAGCATTCCTTTCCGAAGAAGAACGTGAGTCTGACTCCAACCTTCCCCAGCAGTCTAACAGGCTTTTCCTGTTTGAAGACTATAATTACTTGCTAACCAAAACCCTGTCTGCCCTTGACCTGAATGGGACAGCCGAAGGGGAAGAGGAGGGGGAAGAGGCCTCTAAGGTGTCTAGTCGTAAGTCCAGACCTAAGGGAAATAGGGAATTCTTTCCCAGATCAGATATCCAAGCCAAAGTATTCCCTTTTCCAGACTACTTTGAGCGTCTACTTCGAGCAGAATGGGCTATGCCTGCGACGCCAAAGCAAATGCCTAGCCTTATTAAAAAATTGTATGTGTTACCTACCTTTGTAGATGAGTTCCTACAGGTACCCATCATCGACGCTCCGGTGGCGGCACTTCAATCCCAGGGACTCCTATCTGAGGATGGCCATGGCACCATTCGAGATGGTCTTGACAAAAAGGGTGAAGCGGTCCTGAAGAGGGCCCACGAGGCCACGGCAACAGCTATCAAAGCCTCAGCTGTTGCTTCCATGGTCTCCAGAGCCTCGGTGGTGTGGGTCAGGAGACTGATTCAACTTCTTCCTGACAACGATAAACGCCTGCGGGACGGAGCAGACAGAATCCTCAAGGCGTGCACCTTTGTGGCAGACGCTACGCTGGACACCCTTTCTCTCTCTTCCAGAGCTATGGCATCAACGACTGTGGCCAGACGCCTACTATGGCTGAGAGCGTGGCAGGCCGACGTCCAGGCTAAGCTGATAGTCGCCTCCTTTCCCTTTCAGGGGAACAAGTTGTTTGGGGATCAGCTGGACAAGATCTTAGTGGAGACTAGGGACAAGAAGAAGGCACTCCCGAAGTCTCTAAAATTTGCCCCAAAGAGACCTTACAGCAATCAACCTTTCCGCTCTCAACACACTCTACCTAGAAGCAGACAAGATTACAAACGACCTTGGAACCCACCCAGGAACCAGGGCAGGCGCTCCAACTTCGCTTCCAAATTCAGCCGTCCCCAAGGCTCTCGTGGTAACAGGCACGAGTCAGAGGATAAGGGGCAGAAGCCCTGACTATCAAGGGACCTCGGTGGGGGGCAGGCTGCTCCTCTTTCGACAGGCCTGGGTGGACTCAGAGGCGGATGCCTGGGCCTTAGAGATTGTTTCCAATGGCTACTCCATAGAATTCGCCTCCATTCCTCCGGAGCGCTTCGTTCCCTCACCCTCGAAGAAGGACCCGCACAAGAACACCATAACACTACAAACCGTGCAGCACCTCCTAGATATACGGGCCATCGAGCCGGTACCACCACCAGAGAGAGGTCGCGGTGTATATTCCATATTCTTCACCGTGCCCAAACGGAACGGAGATTGGCGGGCCATTCTCGATCTCAAGTACATCAACAAGCATATCCTCCTGCGCCACTTCAGGATGGAGACTCTCAGATCAATTGCGGAGGCACTGCGAGAGGGAGAATTTCTGACCTCTATAGACTTGACGGAGGCCTATCTCCACGTGCCAATCTCCTCTTCTCATCGGAAGTTCCTCAGGTTTTACTTCCAGGGAGAACATTTCCAGTTCAGAGCACTTCCCTTTGGTCTGGCCACGGCACCCCGAGTGTTCACGAAACTCCTGGTGGTTCCCATAGTCAAGTTGCGAGAGAGGGGTATTCATGTACATCCATACCTCGACGATATCCTGCTGAGGTCCGCCTCCAGGCAGGACGCTATCAAGGACCTGGGATTTGCCCTGCGCTTCCTCGAGGGCCATGGGTTCATGATAAACCGCCAGAAATGCTCCCTGATTCCATCGCAGCAGTTGGAGCACCTGGGGTTGACCATAGACACCATCAAAGGGAGCTTCTTCCTACCCGAAGCCAAGAGATTGAAGACCAAACAGCTGACACAACAGGTGATCAAGCAGAGAGCATCTCCGTTGATGGAGCTATCCAAGCTGATGGGACTTCTAGTGGCCAACTCAGAAGCAATTTACTGGGGAAAGTTCCACGCCAAACCATTACAGATCTTCCTCCGCCCCTTTCAGTGGCAAATCGCCCAGAAAAGGAACTGCAGGGTTCACGTTCCATTGGAGATTCGACTGGGCCTGAGATGGTGGACCCAAGATGTCAACTTGGCCCAGGGCAAGAGCTTCCTATCTCACCAACACATTCAGTTATTTACGGACGCCAGCCTCAAGGGCTGGGGGGCGTCTCTGGAGGGCAGACCCGCGCAAGGGATATGGTTACCATCGGAGAAAGACCTCCCGATCAATGTCCTGGAGATGCGTGCTGTCTACCTGGCACTAGTCTACTTCAAGGACCGGATTGCCCAGTCCCACGTTCTGGTGCAGACAGACAATGTGGCGACCAAGACGTATCTGAACAAGCAAGGGGGAACCAGATCGTCACGTCTTCAGAAAGAAACCATCAAGATCATGACTTGGGCGGAACGTCACCTGGCATCCATTCAAGCGGAACATATCAGAGGTGTACAGAATGTTCATGCAGACTGGTTGAGCAGGGAAACACTGCACCCAGGGGAGTGGTCCATCAAGAAGGAAGTCTTCGAGACCCTAATAGAGAGTTTTGGCCGTCCAGAGGTGGACCTGTTCGCGACTCCAATGAACAGACGTGTTCAGAGATTCTTTTCCAGGTATTTCCATCCCCCGGCGGAGGACGCAGATGCCCTCACAGCTCCCTGGCCGGAGGCTCTCCTGTACGCCTTTCCCCCTCTACCAGTACTTCCGCGGCTGCTTCGGAGAATCATGGACCTGGGTGCCAGAGTCATTGTGGTAGCACCCTGGTGGCCGAGAAGACCGTGGTTCTCCACTCTTCAACAATTGTCAGTCGCCCCTCCATTACGTCTGCCGATCCTGCCGGATCTACTACAGCAAGGCCCGATCTGGCATCCTCGACCAGAGTGGTGGGCCCTAACCGGATGGAAGCTGAACGGAGCCACTTCCTAGGCCTAGACCTTCCTCTTCAGGTAGTGGACACCCTGATGGCGTCTAGAAAGGACTCTACCAAGCGCATCTACAACTGTATGTGGAAGGCGTTCCACAGATGGTGCCAACGGAAGAAAAAACAAGGAGCAGAATTGTCCTTACAATCTGTACTAGGGTTCCTTCAAGAAGGCCTAGATAGAGGCTTGAGCTCGGCAACGCTAAAGAGACAGGTTGTGGCTATTGGCTCGATCTGGATGGACGAGAAGGGCACTTCCCTATCCTCTCACCCGTTAATTCACAGATTCCTCAGAGGAGCTATGCTACTACAGCCCCCGACGGTTCATCGTTTTCCCACATGGAGGCTTAATGTGGTCCTTTCGGCCTTGACTAAGGCCCCCTTCGAGCCTATCAGAGACATTCCTATTAGATGGCTGAAGCTCAAGACAATCTTCCTGGTAGCGATTACGTCAGCGCGCAGGATCTCTGAGCTCGCCGCCCTGTCTACTCGCCCTGATCTGTGCATCTTTCATAAAGACAAGGTGGTATTACGCACGGATCCAACTTTTCTGCCTAAAGCGTATTCCGTCTTCCATCGCTCGCAGGAGATCAGCCTGCCATCCTTTGCACCTAATCCCGGGCACCCAAAGGAACGGGAATGGCACACTTTGGATGTGCGAAGAGCACTCAAGGCCTATCTAGTCCGGACGGAGGAATTCAGACGGTCAGAGTCTCTATTCATTAATGCCTCCCATCCCAAAAAGGGACAGCGCATGTCTCCTGCGGCCGTAGCCTACAATATCAAGTCGTGCATAAAGGAAGCCTATAGGACCCTTGGCCTGGATGCACCGCAAGGCATTACAGCGCATTCCACCAGAAGTGCGGCTACCAACGCGGCTGAGAAAGAACGCGTCCGTGGAGGAGATATGCAAGGCCGCCACGTGGTCCTCTCTCTCTTCCTTCATCCGTCACTATCGCTTACATTCTAGCGCATCGGCTGACGCAGCGTTTGGGCGGAGAGTGCTTCAACATGTGCTAACAGACGAAGAGGCATTCCCACCCGATGCCTGACGCACTGCTTTGGGAGCACCCAAGATGTCCTCCGCCTCAGAGGGAGAACGGCCCCTTGGATACTCACCGTGAAGGGTCCTTCTCTGAGGACAGGAGGACATCTTGCCCTCCCATTGCTCTTCGTCCCACGCTGACAGCCCATGTTTTTCTGTTTCTACTTGTATTGTATTGCTCCCACAAGTCTGACTGCCTACAGTGGGAAGCGTACTGTTCTTTCCTGTATGAGTGTTTCTCGTAACTGCCTTATGCTGTTTTCTACGAGTTTTTCCTTACACGTTGAATGTTACTTACCTGTTTCAAGTTCTATCTTCTAGTTTAGTATGTTTCTTCAGTGAGGGAGTGAACGATACTGCTGAGGGGATTCACCCGAACTGGAGATCAGAGGGTGATCCCACCTACTAGAGGAAGAGGAAGCAAGATTGTTAACTTCCTGCCTCCCCGATTGGACGGTGGGAATCACCCAAGATGTCCTCCTGTCCTCAGAGGAGAAGGACCCTTCACGGTGAGTATCCAAGGGGCCGTTCTGAATAAAAAATTGGTTTATTCTGAACCAGTAACAGGGTGGATTTGATTTAAATCAAACTGATTTAAATCACGATTTAAATCACTAGTCATTAAGGCTTGATTTAAATCATAGTTTTCTACATAAAGACTAATTCTTGCTGGTATAACTTTAATATGCAAGTAGATGCCTGCCTTACTGATAGGTAAAGGAACTTCATTAAAGTATTCCCAAACTGGGTCTCTTTTACGGCCTGCTGCCATTATAGGTTTTTTCCTCCAAGGAAAGAATGTGAAAAACCTCAGGTCATACGCACAAAAGATCCAAAGACTTGTGCAGTATTGTGCTCAAAAAGTTTCACTTTCATTTTGTACTGCTTGCCCCTCCCTCCTCACACTTAGTTTCTTCTTGTGCAGATCTATTCCACTCCAAACAATCAGAAAAATATTGTTTCTATTCACTGAACTTCTTGAAACTTAGCACTGAAGGGGTTGATTCTGTCTTCATAGGTTTGTAGAACAATAGGATTAAGGTCTTTTTCTCAACTCTGTTCATGTTATAACATTTTTGCTGTGAAGAAGAGGCATGTGATCTCTGCTGAGCTGATACAAATTCAGTTTTGAGAACTGCAAAACCAAGCTTCTGTGATAATATCTTGTAGGCAGAGAAACTGCCCAATAATCTTACAAAAACCTCTGGAAGAGCATGACATTGTGAATGGATTAATGGAATTTATTTACCCAAAAAATTAAACATATACAGCCTTATCCTACATAATTAAAAACTAATCTTTATTTCATGATGGAATAACCTTTGGATGGTAATATATTTTCCTCAAAAAGCATTTTATTTAAAAAAATCCAATTTAAATTTAAAAAATCCGATTTTTTTTTATTTTTTTTTTTAAAAAATCATTGATTTTTATCCACCCTGACCAGTAATATAAACAATCAAGTAAGTATGAACTGTTTTCAGAATGGTGCATTGGGTTATGGATAGAGGTGGGCATAAACCGGGAAAAAAACAAACCATGCGGTTTGTGGTTCATGGTTCCGTGCTGCTGCTAAGTGGCAGGGAAAGGGGCATTTCCACCGCTGGATCAGCTGCTTACCTGGGATCTCCCTGACAAGCAGCTGATCCGAGCCTGCGGGGGTGAAATGCTACTTTCCCTGCCACTGCGAAGTGGCAGGGAAAGGGGCATTTCAACCCCCGGATCAGCTGCTTGTCGGGGATCTCTCCGACAAGCAGCAGCAGGGAAAGTTGTATTGGGGTTTAACATGAACCAAATGAACCGGCAGACCAGTTCGTGGAAGTTTGTGGGAAATGAGCTTCCATGATCCATTGGTCCACAAAGCACAAACCGGCCCGGTTTGTGACGAACTTTAGTTTGTCTTGCGGTTTGTGCCCATCTCTTGTTATGGATGCTGTTTGTGTAAAATTAGTTTTGCAAGAACTGTGTTTAAATCTCCTAATCAAAGAAGTTTTGTCTGCTCGAACAGGTTAGAAACAATTAGCTTTCTTTTTCAAACAAATCTTGGGAAGCCAGTAGAGGTTATGTTTTTGTTCCTTTTGGATTGTTGCTTGCTGCTTTTGGATCGCTGCTTCATCTGGGAGACAAAAGCATTATGAAGCTTTTATGCTAAGTCTGTGACTGATCCTTCTGCCACTTGCTCGGTGTCTACTCTTTTGAGGTCTACTGCAGCTGAGGGCCTGTATGAATTTGATTTCTCTCTAGAGCTAAATGCCCAAAACTAAAGCTATGCTGGGTTTCAGCAGGAACTACGTAGAAGCACTTAAGAGTTGTTCCTTTGTCATTCTCTTCTTCCAGAGACAGATGTATTGCTGGGCCTGCCCAGAAGTGGTGGTACCAAATTGTAATTAACTTTGCCATATTCCCTTCAGACCTACGTGTTCCTCTTAAGCGTTGTGCTTTGTAATGTGGTTGAAGCTTTCTGTGAGAGGATATACAGATGACCACAGGCATAGACAGCTTTAAAAGGAGATTAGATATGTTCATGAAGGACAGATGACTAAAGGGATCCTCCACATTCAGTGGAAGTAAACCTCTGAATACCAGTGTCAGGAGGCAATATCAGAAGAAGGCCTCAGCCTTCATGCCCTGTGGTTGGCTCTCCAGAGTAACTGGTTGGCCACAGCGTGAAATAGGAA
This sequence comes from Eublepharis macularius, assembly GCF_028583425.1. Taxonomy (NCBI): domain Eukaryota; kingdom Metazoa; phylum Chordata; class Lepidosauria; order Squamata; family Eublepharidae; genus Eublepharis; species Eublepharis macularius. Next base: position 58,124,527 of record NC_072791.1, read on the forward strand.
GCTGGACTAGATGGACCTCTGCTCTGATCTAGCAGAGCTTTTCTTACGTTCTGCAAGGTTTGTAACAGTATGTGAATGATAGTTTCCCCCACAGCTTCCATGGGCCCTGTAGAAGAATCATATACATTAAGAGGGCCAGTGAGAAGACATTTATTTGCATGTTCACCCAGCACCTTGATCTTAACCAATAGGAAACTTCTATCTACAAGAGATCTCTGAAGGCTGTCATATAGAAGCAAATTTTGCTAGCAGTTTTATTACTGAAGCATCAGTAAAGTATGAAGCTTCAAGTTTACAGTAGAAAATTTTAGTTATGTAGTTAGTTATTCTAAGCTATTTTGAGTCTTTAAGTGAAAAAATGGGGGTGAAATGATCTAAATAGAATGAAGTTTTAAGTAGAAAGTGTCTGTGGTGCTGACTGAATTCTTTTCTCATGTCCTGACAGAAAATTTCCTCCTGGAGCAGTTTTCTCCTTAGTTCTCTTTTTTAAATTATAAGGTGATGGATAACCAGGTAATCCATTAACACTCATGTAGTGCTGTTAAAAATAAAAGGGCCCACTTGAAGCATGAAAGTCCGAGCCAAGGTTTGATTCACTAGTATGCATATCTTACAGTTCAGTTGTGAAGCTGGGAGGAAGCTGGTCTTACCCTGAGGCTTAGAACCTGCTATGAGGTCCATGGTTGACTTGAGGAATTATCCTTTTGTTACATGTAGAAAAAACAGTAGTGTTTTTTCTTATTTGAGGTATTCTACAGGCTAGAAAGATGAAGCAACCTATACAGATGCTTTTCTCTTCCCCAATCACCTAAGCAGGTAGAATTTTGTTCATTGAACCCATAAAGTTGAGGTGATCAAGTCTTAGCCTGTGGATAGATGCTTCCTTGTTGATATATTTATGTACTTAAATGGTTTACATTTTTCTAGAGTTTAAACTGCTTTGTTGTGGTCCATCCAGGCTAAACACAACTCAAACATGTACAGGTATTAGAAAAATCCATATGGACATAAGCCATATGAGGGTGTTTTATTTTGAGATCCCTACCTTAATATATGCACGTATTTAGTTTTCAAAGCTATGGCGTATACTGGGCTTTTTTTTTTGGTCAAACAGACTTTTCTTTGGTCTCCAACCAGCCTGAGTAGATTGATAGAGTAGTGTCTAGAGATCGGCATGAACCACAAAAAACCCGAACCTTGAGGTTCTTGGTTCGGGGGTTTTCACAAACCAGGAACCACAAACTGGGGCAGGTTTACAAACCAGTTCATGGTTCAGGGGGGTTAAATGCCCCTTTCTGGCCACTTAGCAGTGTCAGGGAAAGGGACATTGACAGTTTAAAGGGCCCTTTCCTGCCTTGCAAGCGGCAGGGCACTTTAAACTGCCCAAACCCCAGCCCCCACTCCCCCAGCCCCAGCTCCTCAAATGGCTGCAGCGGCCATTTGAGGGGATTGGGACGGCCATTTTTGGCCTCCTCTGCCACCCTGCAGGCCCACGCAACAGCGAAAGATGTCTAAAACAGCCTTCCCGCCCCTCGTGGGAGGAGGGGGAGGATGCTGTGGGCCGACAGGGCAAGGTAAGTGTGGGGCTGGGGGTGGGGGCTGGGGTTTGGGCAATTTAAAGGGCCCTGCGACTTGCACGCAGCCGGTCCCTTTAAACTATCAGCTGGCAGGCGGCAAGGGGGGAATCCCTTGCCACCTTGACTTATTGGAGGAGGCCGAAAAGTTTATGTGCCCCTTAAACTGGGGCATGTAAACTGCCCCTTTATGACCCAGACAAACCAGTAGACCAGTTTGTGGACATTCGTGGAAATGAGCTTCCACGAACCACTGATTCGCGAACCACGAACTGGCCTGGTTCATGGGTTTTTTTGGGTCGTAATTCGATTTATGCCCATCTCTAGTAGTGTCTGGGACTAAATTGTCTTCAGTCAATTTGATTGACAAAAAATCTATGGAGGAGAGAGGCATACTTAAAAAGAGACTGGGAGAAAGAAGAATTTAAATAAGAATTAGAGACTCTTGGACAAGTGAAAGTGTGTGTGAAGACGGTGTTTCCAACTAATTTAAGGGCTTATGATTACTACGTCACAAAAAACTATGTGATGAATTCATCTCTCTCTTACCTTATATACTTAATGCGTAGATTGCTTTGGAATAAAATGTTTCTTCTATCATAGAGCCCCAAGAATATGAGATGTAGAAGTAAATATACTGAAATGGCTATACTGCATATATTTACAGTACAGCATTTTATAGAACACAAACAAGTTACAGCAACTGTGAAAACTTTTTCTCCCTCGTTGCACCTTGTATTATAACTCTTTATGTCCCTTTACAATCAGGTCGTTCTCATCTACTCCCTGCCATTCTTAAAAAAATGCTCCTTTGGTTGTCTCCATGTTGGACAATACAGAAAGTATTTCTGTACAGTAATTGTAGTACAATCCTATGCAGTGGTATTTTAGTTTAAGTCTGTTGGAATCAGTGGAGTTAATCTGCACAGGATTTCACTGACACTGTGAGTTTGAACAGTATGTATACATGCAGTATGCATGTATCCTTTTTCTTATGTACATGCTGTACATCTATGTGTGATGATTAAACAAGATATTGTACAGATTTATATAGTTAAATGCTTTCTGTTCAGGACATCTTCCAATTTTGAAGTAGATGAATAACTGGCAGAAGAATTACAGTTTTTTCTTGGGTGAATTTGTGTTACATTTTATATTGTCTGCATGGCACAAATGAAAAGAAAAACAGTGGTGGTCCTATGTTAAATATCCTGCTAGGGTAAAATCGGGAAGTATACATTATCAACAGTTTCTGCAGACTTTGTCCACTATATTTATTGTTTTTGTGATTGACATTGAGTGGTTTGTCATAGGGTTAACATTGACTGCTCTCTACTGTGCACATCTAGGGGGGAAAGGGAAATAGTGATAGATTGTGTTAGCTCAGAGGATCTGTGTTCTATGAGGAGAGTGAAGAAACCAACATAGTCTCTGTGATAATCAGGAGGAAACTGCTGAAAGAGTACCATGAAGGATGCAGAAATGTACCATTTGACAAGTCCTAAGTAATTTTAAGTACAGGCATTGGCTATGTAATTGGCTATGAAAGTTTTAATGTAGAATAGTTTTTTCAGTATAAAGGCAATATTAGATTAGCAGTATTCTAAAATGTGATCACAAATGTATGTACTTTTTACAGTATAGGTTGTCATAATATGAAAGGGTAAAATGGAAACATAAGAAGCTGGATAATTTGATATCTGCAACAAAAATGATAATAGCAAAAACCTGGAATGGCAGTAAGAAGGATGAAAAAAGGAGGGTGGGGGGGAAATCCCCACAAGCTCAACCCAAACAAGTAGGGGAACAAAATGGATTAAAAACAAGTTTAAAACATTCAGGCCTTATGTTTTAAACTTGTTTTTAATCTATATTGGTGCACATCTATAATAAATACTCTCTAATATATATATTAATATATATATATATATTAACAAAAGTTTAGGACTACCCGTGAACATAAAAGCAAAGTTAATTAAAAAGCAGTCCTAAATAAAACATACCTTTTCCTGCCTTTGTCTTCAGCTTACCCTCCTTACCTCCCCTGGCTGCCTCTTCTCGGGAAAACTATGGCCTGGTTGTGTTATACCAGCCACCGATCCAGACCCAGTTGCCTGGTGAGGAATACTTTAACGACTGTGTGTGGGGGGTGGGGAACATCTCGCTTTCCCTTGAATCTCTCTGATTTTTTCAAATACAAAATATTTGATTAAGAGTTGGGGAAATTATATAAAACACACTTTGTATATTTTAAAATATCAATTATTACTTTGAATCTGGCCAGTTTTGCTGGTATTGTATGTGTTCATTATGTCAGTAATTATTTTTATGAAACCTGGCTGTCAGTGGCAGCATCCTACTGAGGCATTTGTCTTGGTAGGTGTCAGACCCATGGGTCATCTGCTCTGGAGATAGAATGAAGCTGTTGCTTTGTGGTGTTTGTATGCATTTTTAAGTGATCTTTAGTGGAGGAAAGAAAATCAAGGAGATCAAAATATGGCTTCATGCCTGTTTGATACCATTTTTTGGAGATGAGCTACAAGCCATTAAAAATCTATAGCAAGCAATTTGAGGGGCTAATATGGAGTGATCTAATTTGTACTGAATGTGAACTAACAAAACATCCCTGTACTAGTCCATTGTATGAGCTGTAATAATGAAGAATTAATTTAGTGCGTTGCCAGATTTCTTAATATGGAAGTACTTGAGAAACTTAGAGTTCTGACACACAATCTGCAGTGTTGAAACTAGTATTACACAGGTTGTATGCATGAGATATATATAGTCAGATGGTTTAGCATCGATGTTAATTGTGTTGCCGGTTCAGAACTGCGAACTACAAGTATTTCAGTATTCATGTCACAATGTTTCTTGGGAATGTTATTTCAAAACTTAAAAGGTATCTATCACTGGGTCAGGGCCTTTTGGTAAGAGAAGGAGATGCTGAAGCTTTTATTAGGCTGCATCTTTTTCCAGTGAAAAAGGCCTAAGACAGATTTTTATATTAAAGAGGCAAGCTGATCTCCCATGCAGAAAGTAGCCTGCAGTAGATAGATGAAGCAGCAGCAGGTAAAGACAAAGAGTAGGGCCTGTGGCTGGTGGAGCTGAAAAGTAAGGTTTGCAAAGCAGGAAGCAAAGCTGGAACATAGTTTGGATTATCTTGATCTTGGTCCCCAGAGAGGCATCTTTATCCTTAAGAATCATTTCTAGTTCTCCCTCTGAGGCGGAGGACATCTTGGGTGATTCCCACCATCCAATCAGGGAGGCAGGAACTAACTTTCTTCCTCTTCCTGTGGGACCACCCTCTCTTCAGTTCTGTTCCTGCCTCCAGGGAGAGCAGTTCTTCAGCAGACTAGCTCTGCTGCCTTTTCTCTCTCTCTCTCTCTCTTTTATCTTTCTTCTTCCTCAAATCAAATCTATATGATTCAGCGGACACTGACTGTAGTAGAAAAGTACTGCAGTGCATGATCGTGGACAAAGACCACATCCCACCCAGAAACTAGAAACTGCTTTGGGAGCACCCAAGATGTCCTCCGCCTCAGAGGGAGAACGGACCTTTGGACACTTACCGTGAAGGGTCCTTCTCCTCTGAGGAAAGGAGGACATCTTGCCCTCCTCGGGTCTCTGTCCTTCTCTACCCTGCTGCCTCATTCTTCTACCTCCTCCGGGTTATGCTTTATTTACAGTACATGTTAATGCAACAGGTGTTTTTTCTCTCAGTATTGACAGTTGCTGAATGATAAATTCAATGTTACTGCTTTGTGGAGTCACCTGAACTGAAGAGAGAGGGTGTCCCACACACCAGACAGGTAGAGGAAGAAAATTAGTTCCTGCCTCCCTGATTGGATGGTGGGAATCACCCAAGATGTCCTCCTTTCCTCAGAGGAGAAGGACCCTTCATGGTAAGTGTCCAAAGGTCTGTTCCCTCACGACTGCTCTTCCAAGTCTCCATCTTCTTCTAATTTATTGGTTGCAGTCTCCTTTTGGTTGATGATTGAGCCACGGAATAGAAGATCTTGAACAATTTCAATTTCTTCATTGTCAAAGATCCAGAGGAGTTAGCCGTGTTAGTCTGTAGTAGCAAAATCAAAAAGAGTCCAGTAGCACCATTAAGACTAACCAATTTTATTGCAGCATAAGCTTTCGAGAATCAAGTTCTCTTCGTCAGATGCATGTTACAAACTGGTCAAATACAGAAGAGGAGGGGGGAGAGGGGAGAGAAGGAGAGGAGGGACAAGATGCAGTTAGGGGGGAGGCAACCAAAACATTCCTTTGCTAGTAAATGTAAACATCTCCTTTTGGTGTGTAGTCAGTTTGCCGTGTTAGTTTGCAGCAGTAAAAGCATCCAATTTCTATGTAGTATAAGCCCTCGATAACCACAGCTCTCCCTGCCAGTTGCATCTGACAAAGAGAACTGTGGTCCCCGAAAGCCCACACCAGGCGTCACTGGGCTCCCCCAGACCACGCCGCTGTAAAGGAAATCTGTTACCTGTGATAATGTGATAACCATTCATAGTCTCTATTCAGTCCCAGCTTGACAGCGTCAAATTTGCATATGAATTCCAATTCAGCAGCCTCCCGTTGGATTTTGTTTTTGAAAGGTTTCTGTTGAACCACAGCGACCTTTAAGTCTTTGGTGGAATGTCCTGGTAGATTGAAGTGTTCTCCCACTGGTTTTTGGACGTTTCCATTTCTAATGTCAGATTTGTGTCCATTTATTCTTTTGCGTAGAGGTTGGCTGGTTTGTCCAATGTACAGAGCAGAAGGACATTGTTGGCACATAAGGGCATATATCAGATTGGAGGATGAGCAGCTGTAAGAGCCAGAGACAGTGTAGTTGATTCCATTGGGTCCTGTAATTGTATTCCCTGGGTAGATATAGGGGCAGAGCTGGCATCTGGGTCTGTTGCAGGGCCTGGTACCTGTGCTGGTGACTCTGCTGGCCGATTCATGATTGTGTGTGAGAAGTCGTTTAAGGTTGGGGGGGCTGTCTGTAGGCAAGGAAAGGTCTTCCACCCAGGGCTTCTGAGAGAGAGGTATCATTTTCCAGGATGGGTTGTAGCTCACTGATGATACGTTGGATGGGTTTGAGATGGGAGCTATAGGTGACAACCAGTGGTGTTCTGTTGTTAGTTCCTTTAGGTTTGTCCTGGAGCAGACTGTTTCTGGGTACTAGTCTGGCCCTGTTGATTTGTTTCTTCACTTCATTTGGTGGGTACTGTAGTCTCAAAAATGCTTGTTGTAAATCTCTTAAGTGTGAGTCTCGGTCGAGAGCATTGGAGCAGATACGGTTGTAACGTAAGGCTTGGCTGTAGACAATAGACCGAGTGGTATGTTTAGGGTGGTAGCTGGAGGCATGTAGATATGAGTATCGGTCTGTTGGTTTCCGGTATAAGGTGGTATTTATTCGTCCATTATGTAGTTGTACAGTGGTGTCCAGGAAGTGTACCTGTTGTGTAGAGTGGTCCCGGCTTAGGTTGATAGTAGGGTGAAAGTTATTGAAGTCCTGATGAAATCTCTCAAGGGCTTCCTTCCCATGGGTCCAAATGATGAAAATGTCATCCAGGAATCTTAAGTATAGTAGTGGTTCCAGTGGATGGGAGCTGAGGAAGCGTTGCTCCAAGTCCGCCATGAATATGTTAGCATATTGTGGTGCCATGCGTGTGCCCATGGCTGTGCCATTAACCTGTAGATATAAGTTGTCACCAAATTCGAAGTAATTGTGAGTGAGTACGAAGTGACAAAGTTCAGTGGCGAGGTGTGCTGTGGTTTTGTCTGGGATAATATTCCGTATGGCTTGCAGTCCATCTGCATGTGGGATATTGGTGTACAGGGCCTCCACATCCATGGTTGCTAGGATGGTGTCATCTGGTAGGTTGTCAATGGACTGTATTTTCCTGAGGAAGTCAGTGGTGTCCCGTAAATAGCTGGGTGTGCTGGTGGCATAGGGCCTGAGGATAGAGTCCATGTATCCCGAGACTCCTCCTGAAACAATCGGGCGTCCTGGGTTACCTGGTTTGTGGATTTTGGGTAGTAGGTAGAATCTTCCTGGTCGTGGTTCCTGGGGTGTGTCCGTATGGATGCATTCTTGTATGTCCATGGGGAGTGTTTTTAATATTTTATTGAGTTCCCTTTTATATTGCTCCGTGGGGACACGGAGCAATAAATGGACACAAATCTGACATTAGAAATGGAAACGTCCAAAAACCAGTGGGAGAACACTTCAATCTACCAGGACATTCCACCAAAGACTTAAAGGTCACTGTGGTTCAACAGAAACCTTTCAAAAACAAAATCCAATGGGAGGCTGCTGAATTGGAATTCATATGCAAATTTGATGCTGTCAAGCTGGGACTGAATAGAGACTATGAATGGTTATCACATTATCACAGGTAACAGATTTCCTTTACAGCGGCGTGGTCTGGGGGAGCCCAGTGACGCCTGGTGTGGGCTTTTGGGGACCACAGTTCTCTTTGTCAGATGCATCTGGCAGAGAGAGCTGTGGTTATCGAGGGCTTATACTACATAGAAATTGGATGCTTTTACTGCTGCAAACTAACACGGCAAACTGACTACACACCAAAAGGAGATGTTTACATTTACTAGCAAAAGAATGTTTTGGTTGCCTCCCCCCTAATTGCATCTTGTCCCTCCTCTCCTTCTCTCCCCTCTCCCCCCTCCTCTACTGTATTTGACCAGTTTGTATCATGCATCTGACGAAGAGAACTTGATTCTCGAAAGCTTATGCTGCAATAAAATTGGTTAGTCTTAAAGGTGCTACTGGACTCTTTTTGAATTTCTTCATTGTCAACTTTAAAATTGTGCAATTCCTTAGTAGTCATTACTCTTGTCTTCTTGATGTTCAGCTGTAATCCTGCTTTGGTGCTTTCTGCTTTAACCTTCATCAGTAGTCGTTTCAAGTCTGCACTATTTTCTGCCGGTAACATGGTGTCATCTGCTTATCTCAAATTGGTGTCATCTGCTTATCTCAGATTGTTAATGTTCCTTCCACAAATTTTCACTCCTCCTTCTTGTAGATCTAATCCATCTTTCCTTATGATATGCTCTGCATAGAGGTTGAAGAAGTAGGGGATAATATGCCTCCTTGTCCTGTCAGAAGCATATTACTTTTCATTTCTATATCAGTTCATTTGTTCATTTTGCTGTTACTTCTGATACTATAGTTCAAAATCCAGTCTATCATTCATAGATGGCTAGTAAAGTAATGTTAGAATGTTAAAGCCCGTATACAGCATATTTTACAGCAGCTATATTGGCTTCCAATTGGTTTCTGGATCAAATTCAAGGTGCTGGTTTTTAACCTTTAAATAACAACAACAACATTCGATTTATATACCACCCTTCAAGACAACTTAACACCCACTCAGAGCAGTTTACGAAGGATGTTACTATTCCCACAACAATCACCCTATGAGGTGGGTGGGGCTAAGAGAGCTCTGGAAGAGTTGTGACTGATCCAAGGTGAATCAGCTGACTTCAAATGAGGGAGTGGGGAATCATATCCAGTTCTCCAGATTAGTGTTCCGTTGTTCTTAACCACTACACCAAACTGGCTCTGGGACCATTGTACCTGAAGGACCAGTTCTCCTGATATAATCCCCCATGAAGTCTGTATTCTTAATCTCACAGCCTACTTGTGGTGTCTGGTCCCTGAGTTGCTTGTCTCTCTTCTACCAGGTCAAGGGCTTTCTCTGTGGTGGACCAATCCTAGTGGAATGCTTTGTCCAACAAAACGTGTGCATGCCTTGCAGGACCTATCTAGGTTCATCAGGGAAAGCAACATGGAATGTTTCAGCAGGCTTTTAACTAGCCATGATATATCACAGAATTTTTGCCACCTGGTTGTCTTTTTTTACTGTTGGTTGTATTTATGGGACCTCTTAATAGTAGTGATTTTTTTTGTTTTAATATATAATATTTATTGCTATTTTTAATTGTTTTAATGTTGTAAACTGCTTCAAGCTCCATTTGAGGAAGAGGCAGTATAAAAATTAAATAAATAAATAACTAAAATAGGAGTAATTGAGTGTGGCTTCCAATTAATAACATGTCTCAGTTCAGTTATCTTAATTGTTTACTTATCCCCATATTGACCATATTCTCTCATAAACATGCTAGCTTGATCTTTCTGAATACTCTTTCCCAATCTGTACTTCCTTACTCTTCTCTTTGTGGAACCACTGTTCTAAAGCAGAAAGAGTATGGGTAATACATAACAGTAAAAGTCCTGATAAGCTATAATGCTGTTCTCACTATCCAATCTTCCATACTTGCTGTGCCTAAAAAAGGATAGTTATTAAAACAAAAAACAGCCCTTTGATAGTAACTTTAGCCCATTGTAATTTTAACAGTTTTATGAACTTGGAAACAATTCATCTAATAAAATATAACAACTGATATTCTTAATTTCACCAAGGTCCCTGTTGTCCACTAGCCAGATGATTCTTGGCACTCATGAGCAAGGCATGAAGGTGCCTTCCCCTGTTTGCTCCAGCACCTGGTATTCAGAGGCATACTGCTTCTATATAGAGAGGCTTACTTTAGCTAATCATGGCTAATAGTTACGGTGTTCATGGAGACCGGATTTTCTTATTTCAGTGCTCATCACCACATCTTGTGATAATGAATTCTGTACATTTATTATGCATTCTGTGAAGATTTTTTTTGTCTACCTTGAATTTGTTCCAATATATTGGGTTCTGTATCATAAATACTTGTATTTAGAGGTATGCATGCCTGGAAAAATTTGCGGGGAAGGTATTTTTCCCTGAGGAAAAATTGGAATTTTGGGGAGAACTGACATTCCCTTTTGAAATGTATTCATTTGTTCAATATGTATCATGTGTCAAGAACATTCAATAATGATTCCTGTGTTCTATAAGCATATGAAATATTTTCATGAATTGTTTAAATGGGGCTAATTTTCTCCTCAGTTCATACTATAACGTATATGATGCTTATATACTATTGAAGAGTTAAATCTTTTCAGTTTTCTGGAGGCAGTTTTGGGGTGGATGTAGGCTAATAAACTGAAGCTTATTCCTGACAAGACAGAAACAATATTGGTGTGTGGAAGGTCTCACCCGGGCGTAAGGCAGTTGCCAGTAAAGCCAGGGTTTTAATAAGGATGGCTGGACTTTTGTTCAGTACTGTGTTTTCAACCTCTGGTCTAACTTTAAAATGTGCTGGCTAAACTGATCAACACATTTAGTAAAGAAAGTTTAACTTTGTAACCACGTATTCTGCTAGCTATGTTGCAACTGTGTTAGGGTCTGGTGTTTTTTGCATGCACACTTACACTGGGTTTTCTGGGTAGTTGATCCACAAGGATCAGAGCCACTTTGGACCTCTGTAATTCCTCACTAGAGGGAATTGAACTGAAGTGGTGTCTATTTTTTCTGCACTAGAAAAATGCTCCATTTCAGCTGATGGCTTTCTATGGAAAGAGGACATGTCAGTTGGTTGACTGAGGCCATGTCAGTTTTGTCATTGATTGGCTGAGGAAACTTGCAAGGTTTTTTTTTTTTTAAGCCACTGACATTGCAACTTTGTTTTTGTTTTTTTAAAATAAAAATGGTGTCCGGAACAGGACCCTCCTGCCCTGGACTGGGCCCGACCAAGCCCTTCCCCAGCGTCGGGTCGGGCCGCACCGAGCCCCCCCACCAGACCCCCCCGCTCACCTCAAGGCCCGGGGAGGGCCGGGTCGAAGGAGCACCGACAGGCGCAGCAGTGGAGCGACACCCGGACGCGGTGCGGGCTGGGGGAAGCGGTGGGGCCAGAGAATGCCGTGCCACCACGGCCGCCGCTGCCACGGCCCGCGCTGACGAGCCCGGGGCCGGCGCGCCCGGCGGCGCCGGCGGGCCAGGAAGACCCAGGGATTCACCCCCTAGCAAACAGGAGCACAGATAGCCCCAGGTAGCAGCTCTGTTTCAGACCTGAGCAGTCAAGGGGAGTGGTTGAGCAGCATTGGAAAACATTATATACTGTATACTTTACTGAAAGACTTTTAAAAGATACATTAATTCACCTTTAACTTAACCTTAAGTATGAATAAATGATATCTACTTAATAATTTGCTGTCTTTTCATGGCCTTTGGAGGCACACTTTTAAAACAGAAGTCACTGAAGCAGTCTCTCGGAAGTAGTTCCTGCCTTCTTACTAACTCCTGACATATTATGAAGTTCCATGCCACCTTAATCAACAATGACAGGACATTGTCTGACTCTTTGCATGTTAGAGATGTATGCCTTGAAAACGAGTGGGGAGGAGTGCCTTGGGAGGAGACTGAGAAGCTTTAGGAATGCCTTTGGTGCTTGTGGCATAAGGGATAGGCTCTTGAGAATGGCTTGGTAAACAAGAGATTGGAGGAGGAGTCAGCAGAAAGGGTGGGTCTGACCTGGGCATTTTGTTGACTGCATCACATGAGAGTGGACTAGCAGCATTTTTATCCTGTTAGTAAGTAGCTGTGTTCAGATAACAATCTGAAGACTGAGGAAATCTGAAGTCAGATTGTAAAACCATTCAGATATAGCAAAGCCATGCATTCTGAGAAGGCTATATCCTAGAAATACTTTGTTTTTCTGCTTCCTGTTATCTTTCTTTCTCCCAGTCCTGGCTATCTCTTTATCATGAACTCTTTCCTCCATTATTCTGTTCATCCACTTAAAGTGATAAATGCTTTCAGTCCAGATTATGAATTTTATTGCTGTTGGTGTTCTGGTCTTTAATGCATGCTACTACTTGGACACAATACATAGGCTAATAAAGGGACCTGAGTGCATATGTATGCTGAAAGCTTATAGCAGAGGTCTCCAACCTTTTTGAGCCTTGCAGGCACCTTTAGAATTCCGACACAGCGTGGTAGGCACAACCACAGAATAGTTGCTGCAGGAGCCAGAGCCAACCACAATGCTAGGGAGTGAGGTTATGCATAAATCTAATAGCAACTCTTCAGCCTTTCAGGCAGGCACTCTTATTAACGGGGTGCGTTTTAAAATAAATGTATTGTTTAAAATAGTTTTCTTGCACACACATAACGTACCTTCAATAAGAACAATGAAGCCTCTTGTGCTGTGGTGGCAGCTGCTGCCAAAGGAATTTTTTAAAAATCTGCAAAGCCGATCAGCCCTCCTGGGTAAAATCCCCACTGCCCCACTCACTTTCTACAAACACTTGGGTGCCAGAAAAGGTATTGATGGGTGCTGTGGCACCTGTGGGCACCACATTGGGGTCCCCTGGTCATGTGTCATGTGAAATAATGGTTTGAAAAACTGTGTTTCTTTAATAAATTGGATATATGAATCTGGCTTCACTGTTTTTTCGTTGGGCTACATAGTAGAAAAGCAATAGAAACTAGCTTTGATCCAACAGATATCTCCGCTTTTCCAGGCCCAAGGGATACTTCAGTTTCATCTGTAATTCCTCACAGCCAGTAATTCATAGTATGTTTCAAATAGAACCTCGCAGAATTAGAAACCATGTGGACACCTTCCCAAGAGTTGTGTGGTACCTTTGCACATGAAGTTTTGAGAAGAGACTCAACCATCAGAAAAAGATTTAAAAATCTATTTTTAGAACTTCAGAGAAATTGATGATGATTGGAGTCCAAACTTGTTCACTACAAGGAAAAAGGGGGGGGGGTTTGGGTGGTGGTGGGAATTCCAGACTTTAAAAGAGCCATTACTCTTTCCCACTGGTTACTGCTATTATTTGAAGCGTTTAATATATTGCAATGTTGGTTGCTACCTTTATATTCTTGTTCCAGATCAGTGAATAGTGACTACTTAACATGAAGGTAAATCTGAGAATAATTCTTGGATAATCAGCCACTGTGTTTGTATTTCATGAATCATTCGTATTTCAAGCATATTTTGCTGTTTCTGTTACTTTTTTGGAGTTGAAATGAGATATTTAAATGGATCAACTAGTTGGTCAAAATTGTTGCAAGCGTGCATTCTCATTAGTCCTTGATGATACATAGGCACTAATGGAACCAAAAATAAATTTGATTTTGTTACCTATCTGGAGTTATGGTTTATCATTTGTAGTATTTTTGAGGTATAGGTAAACATGTGTGAATCTGCATTTGCGCTGTCATTGTTTTCCATTAGTAGCTGTCATTTATCATCAGTCACATGAAGTACTGCTTCCTGCTATTTACATGCTGAACTGTTCAACTGAGCCATGTGTGTGATTTACGAAATAGCAAGATGCATTCTTTCTGCATACATTCACCTAGTTTACATCATCACAAATGTGTAATAAAAACATGCAATGCAAAAAGTGCCTCTGCGATAACTGGTGCGGTAGCATAGTGGTTAAGTGGTTTGCTTACAAATCAGCACTCTGCTGGTTTGAATTGCACTACTGCCATGAGCTCAATAGGTGGCCTTGAGTAAGCCACTCCTCTCAGCTCCAGCTCCACAGCTGTCTTGTGGGGATAAGAACAACCCTGACTCTGTTCACCGTTTTGAGCGGGGCACTAGTCTATCTAGGAAAGCAGTATATAAGTGCAGTTATTATAATGTGATTAAGAGTGATCTAAACAAGACAGCACATATGCTGGCTGAATCTGAAGGATGTAGGTCACTGGGATAAACTACCCTTTTCACAGCATAGAGAATGACCATACTGTTTTCCACTCATTTAAACATTTTCGTGGAAGATCACTCAGTGTGTGGTAGAGGAAAGATACCTGCTCTTTCAGAACATGTACTCTCCTTCCTCTCCATAATGAAGGGAATGAAAGGATTGGGTATAACCTTTTTTCCTTTAGAATATTGCAACCTTGGAGGTCTTTTCTTCACTCCGTAGTTGGGTTCCTTGAGGGACCCCTAGGCAGCAAAGAACGGTACTCACAAGTTTCTTCCTTGTGTTTTAATACTCGCTCCCTGTTTGGCTTCCTGCCATCTTTTGAAAAGCAGACTAAGTTTTCTAACTCAGCTTCAAAAGCAGGATGCTGGTGGGAAGCCAAGTACAATTCCAGAGCTCTGAAGCTTTAGAAGAAACATGCAGAGAACTCTGGAACAGAAATGTTCTCCATAATTGACTTTGCAGCTGAGAACCTTTCATCCTGGCAAGATTAGTTTCTAATTTGTGAAACAGCCTTCAGTGGCTGTGATAAACAGTATTGCCCAGTCTCTGCCCATCATCCTTTTAAATATTTCATTTAAAATATCCAGTATATGTTCTCCTTCTGATAGCATCTCTGTATCTAATAATAAAGTGGCAGGTCACCATGAAAAGCCACAAAAGAAGGCCACTCACAGACAAGGTAGGGTCTTCTGCATACTGGGGAGGTTTGGTAGGTAGGTGAAAAAATATGACTTGGTAAATTAAAAATCAGTGGGGGTGGGGGGACCCAAATGGCCTGATTAATACAATATGCTCTAGGCATACAGAATGTTAAGAACAGTTGAAAGTTACAGAACAAAAAGGAGAGGGGGAAATTGGCGCGCACAACATCCCAACACACCAGAGAATCCTAGAGGGGACATTTACCAACAGTTATGCAGAATCCCAGCTTTTTCGGCTTTATTGAGAGCCAGTGTGGTGTAGCGGCTAGAGTGATGGGCTAGAATCTGGGCAACCCAGGTTACAAATCCCCACTCTGCCATGGAAGCTCACTGGGTGAATTTGAGCCAGTTACAAACTCTCAGCCTAACCTACCTCACAGGATTCTTGTGAGGAAAAAATGGAGGAGAGGAGAATGATGTAAGCAGCAGCTTTGGGTCCCCATTGGGAAGAAAGGCAGGGTATAAATAAACTAAAATAAATAAAATTATTTTCCTCATCCCTTTCTCATTTGACTTGCATTCTGTATTGTATATAATTGTCTTCACTTTCCCTTTACTAAACTTGCTTTTTTTAAAAAAATAAAAACTTGGAACTGAACAGGCTAGGGCTCAGTGGTAAGTTATTGCTACAAATGGTCATCAGGCTAGTCCAACCCAAAATAGCATCTGCTTTTGAAATGTGGCATCAGATTGTGAACACGGCTTAGGTTCTTCTCTGCTGCAGCTGGGAATATGGCATGAGGAAGAAGTTAAACTCTGCCCCAGCTTTGCTTCTCTGACTGAGTCGTCCCAATCCCCCCTTCTCACCCCACTGCCTTGATCTTCATAAATCATGTCTCCTCTACTCTGACCTCTGTTTGGCTCTTTTGTGGCATTATCATCTGCCAATCTTATTCTTCTGTGTTTTTTGCCCCTTCCCCATGTGTTCACTAGTTATGCTTTGTAATGCTGGTAGGCTTGAAGGTATCTATTTAGAAATTTGGCTTTTGCAACCCCAGCCGGAAGGAAGAGACAGACACAGGCTTGGAATAAAGGGCCGTTTATTAAAATGACCATAAAGGTAATGCACGGCAAGAGCTAACTAAGCGGTACAGGTCAAGCCCTGGGGTCAGCCCACTGACCACCACCTTGCCTGTCTGGGCGAGCCCCAGTGCCCCGGGTGTAGGCCATCTCATGATTGGCTGGAACCCGGCAGCCAGGCCTTGGATCCCCCCTCAAGCACCCTTTACGCCCCAGCTGTCAAACATGAGGTTAGGCCTTGCTCCTGGGGATCCCCTCAAGCGTCTGCACTCCTAGCAAAGAGCCGTCAAAAGCATCCCGCCGTCCTGGCAGACCCTGCACCCCACGCATGGGGAAATGCCACAGGGGCTCACCGGCCCGCACCCTGTTCCCAAAATCTCCTGCCAAACTAACTAAACAGCGCAACCCAACAATAACTCACATCCCCGCCATTAGTGCAAGGTAGGCGAAAAAAAACCTTCCCAACAGCCAATCAGGGAAAAGGGGAAAAAATTCCTACCTGGCTCTGAATCCAGCAGCCGGCTATTCCTGCACTAAAAACAGGGTGAGGTGGGTGGGCCAAATGCTCAAAGAGACTGCAGCCGGGGAAAGCAGAGCCGCCTGGATCAGGCTCTTGGCTCCACCCCCCGGCTAAGCCCAGGATGCCTGGGAAGGGAGCCTGTCTCCTTTCCTCCAGGGCGGGGCCGCAAAGGACGGCTCCCAGCTTGAGCGGCATTCTGCCGCGCTGGGAGAGCCGCATTGCAACCCCAGCCGGAAGGAAGAGACAGACACAGGCTTGGAATAAAGGGCCGTTTATTAAAATGACCATAAAGGTAATGCACGGCAAGAGCTAACTAAGCGGTACAGGTCAAGCCCTGGGGTCAGCCCACTGACCACTGCCTTGCCTGTCCGGCAGCCAGGCCTTGGATCCCCCCTCAAGCACCCTTTACGCCCCAGCCGTCAAACATGAGGTTAGGCCTTGCTCCTGGGGATCCCCTCAGGCGTCTGCGCTCCTAGCAAAGAGCCGTCAAAAGCATCCTGCCGTCCTGGCAGACCCTGCACCCCACGCATGGGGAAATGCCACAGGGGATCACCGGCCTGCACCCTATTCCCAAAATCTGCCACCGCAAGGGTCAAGCCTCTGCTTAGACCCTTGCGCCCCACAGGTGGCCTAGAGCCACCCGAAGCCCTTGCCACAGGTCATCTAGGAAAATATTATTGCCCTCAGGTGCCAGGTGGACACTGTCCCCTCTGTAGAGGTGGGCAAACTCGGGCCTAATCTTGGGTGTGGCAAATAAATACCCAAGCCTTGCCCCAAAGACCTCGTAATGGCGTGGTTAGCCTTGCGTCGGGCCCTCTCTATCGCCCTGGTGTCAAAGGCCTCCCACCAAACCCATCGTTGTAGCATCTCTGACCATACTATAAGCACACTCGGCCATCGGCTGCTTATGTATTCAAGGTCCTCAGCTACCTGCATCGACAGGGCCTTGCCCTGTACCAGCCCAAGGTCATTACCCCCCAGGTGAATGACCACAATGTGTGGGGGAGGCTTCGTCCATCCCCTAAACAGGAGAGGCAGCAGGCCGGGCCATCTGAGACCACGCCTGCCCTGCCACTCCACAGTGGCCGTGGTGGGGGGAGGCTAAATGGAAACAAACAGGCTTATGGCAGGAAGAGAGGTTTATGTGTGAGTGGGGGGGGAGAGGGCTCTCACCACCCACTCTCTCCAACACAACTATTAAGGGGAGTGACCACACCCAAGTTGGGCCAAAGTCCCTCCAATACAGCCCAGTGCCCCACCAGCCTGCTCAATTAAACTGCTCAATTACTTTAGCCTCAACAGGCCCTGAAGCCCTGGCCTGTATTGTGCGCTGCAGCTGCAGCCGCCAGCCGCTTCCGACAGCCTCCAAGAGCTGACTGCTATCGCTGCTTTCCAACTGCCTCCACTGCCGCCATCAATGCTTGTTCAGCACACATTCCTCCCTTCAGCTTCACCACTCAAAGGAAGGCAGATAAAGAGCTCTTGTATCACCAAACGCTCAAAGAGACTGCAGCCGGGGAAAGCAGGCTTTTGACTCCGCCCCCTGGCTAAGCCCAGGATGCCTGGGAAGGGAGCCTGTCTCGTTTCCTCCAGGGCGGGGCTGCAAAGGACGGCTCCCAGCTTGAGCGGCATTCTGCCGCGCTGGGAGAGCCTCATTGTCCACCGTGGCTTTTTAATGGTTTGGTTTTGTAATGAGATGCATTGGGAGAAGGAAGTAATATCTAGACATTACTGTGGTGCCTGGAAAACCTTTTCATCTTAGAGCTGGCAACTGGAAAAAAATAAGATCAGCATGGCCTGGACTTGCAGTGGAGTCAGGAAGGCTCCCACACTTATGCCATTCTGCAGAATGTATAAAACAGAATTGTTTAGAAAGCCATTTTTAAAGGTAATAGGGAAATTAGTACACGAGGGAGGGAGCTTTCTTAAAGGGAACAGAGTTGTAGCTTACTGCACTGTTTTCTAATTTTTTTATGCAATATTGCATTGTTTATGGTATGTCCTGCACTGTTTTATCACATGCCGCCTGCTCCAAGTTTGTACTCTGCCTTGCCTTGCCTCCACAAGAAAGGTGGACTGTAAGTTAAAATAAGAGCAGGGCTCATTTGGAGGGGGAACGCGCTGGAACGGTGTTCCGGTAGAGCTGAAAAGTGGTCACGTGGGTTTTGGCCCCACTCACATGATTCCTTTCCCTCCCCTCTGCCTCCCCTCCAAAGGAGGGTAAGCTGCTTCAATTCATTCTGCTGCTTTATTTTCATTCGTGACGAGTGAGTGAGTGCGTCCGTGCAAGTAGAGCTGCTGGGGCTGGCTCTTCAGAGGAGGGTAAGCTGCTTTGAGTTCATTCTGCTTTATTTTCAGGAAATACCTGGAGATTTTTGGGAAAAGGGGCCTGAGGGGTGGGTGTTGCCTTCTGACACACTTCTGGTGATGTCAGGGGGTGTGGCACATGCTAATGAGTTATGCTAATGAATTCCTGCAGTTCTTTTTCTATGAAATGACCTCTGAATAAGAGGGTTGATTTCCAGAAGTCAGAAAGTGAAGCTTATGTGGCAATGAGATCAGTAGGTGATAATAGCTATGTTTACAGATCAAACTGTTCTTAAAGGGCAGGAGCAGGGGTTGCTAAAGTTGGAAATTTTCACCAAGCATCTGTCTGTTTTAGAGATCTTCTGCTTAATGAACTTAGTCCTGTTACAAGAAAATATTATGGCCTTTACCAAGTAAAATTGAGGTGATATATGAATAACATCATTGGTTGCCCAAGGACAATTACCTGTTTTGAAAGAACAGCATTGAATCTCTAAAACGTATTTGCATTACAGAAAGGGGAGGGGGGGGGTTGTAGTAGACTGTAGTAGCCTGTTTTACTTTTTGTCCTCTTGTGTGTTGAGTTGTCTTTTATGTGCTGTTTTAACTGCACCCTGGAGTAAATCTTTTAAAAAAAAAATCAAAGGAAATGGCATTCAATCTTAATGTTGAGATAGCTTCTTTAGTAGCTGCTTTTCTGTGATCTTTGTCATGGATGTTGATGTTTCATTCCTAGGATTGGAGGAAATATCTGCAAGGTTTGAATAAAAAATATACAGTTATGAGGAAATAACACTGTGCTCAACTGGCATAGCTATAATCTTGGAATTATTTGAATTAGAGGAAGCAATTAGACTACTTTACCTGTTGCATAATCTGAGAAGAGTAAGAGGAGGTTAGGCTTGCTACTTGAAGTGAAGAGGACTGTAGTAAACCCCTAAATTTTGGCCCCACCCTGTTCACACTTTATGATAGGAATAGTGCACTATGGGTAGAAGGCTTTGAGGTTGCAACGTGCCGTCATGGGCTGGAGTAGATATAAGTGGCTTCTGATGCCACTTATATCGTATAGAAGGGATTTTATAGGCTATATAATCCTTGTTTCCTATAAGAGAAAATTATTTTAACTCAAAAGACAAGTATTTCTAGCAGGTGTTATGAATCAATTAAATGCTAACATTGTTTTAGAATTGGTTGTATTGTATTGAAGTTACATTTTGTTCCTGAGTCATTTTCTAGGTTTGCTAGACCAAAAATCAGACTGTAAAATGTAATAATAAACCACACATGGTATACACATATTAAAGTACTTGAGAACATCAAGAAGAGAAAATAATATAATTATTCGGGTAAACTAGTTTTATTGCCGAACAGGTTGGAGTTAGCAAGTTTTTCTTGATATGCAGCATGTATATGTAACTTGAACCTAAGCTTCTCAGGAGACTTGGTAAACAGTCTTTCTTCCAACTTTTTATGGTCCATTGCACACTATACATAAATGTAAAACTGGATTTGCTGTCAAGTGTACATTCAATATGGAGTTGCCACCGCTCACAGCTACATATGTGAAACATGTTGTAAGTACATCTTTGTTACCATGTTGTACTTGTAAGTACATCTTTGTGATCTTGACATTTAAACAACTTAAATGTTACACGGAACAAACAGTATGTGAAGAGATCTTTTTATCTCCAATTACAAAAGAAATAAGGAAGCAGTAGTTTTGTGAATGTAATCTATTGGATATGTTTATTCAGGACTGAATAATTTGTGTGCAAACTGTTCCTGGGACTGCTGCTGAATTTTTTCTCCCAAGCTTGTAGTGGTTAATCTGACATAATGGACAACTCAGCATAGTTTTGAGTTTCCTGTTTCAGTTGCAGAGCTGTGAACAGTGGATTTCAGCAGAGTTTCCTGCATTGTGCTTAGTTTTTCTGCAAATGACACTGTAAATGTTTCAGACATTGCCATCTATTTACACAGCAGGTTTTCTACCTAAATAAACATTGCTTTCAACTTTTGTCCGTTCTTTACATAACTGCAAATTTGGACATTGTGTTTTTATGGAAAGAAAAAATATATACCTGCCCTCTTTCTCAGGGGAGAAATGTAACCAACTTTAATATTCTTGTTTACTATTACAATTTTTCACATTGTTGTCAGGGTAAGTGAGGTTTGTTTGGTATTGGCTGCTAATTAATTAATGCAATTGCAAAATTCTTAGTACATCAAAGGGAAACATTTTGAGTTCCACACTAGGTTTATGCATGTAGCTTCTGACATTGAAAATAGATTTAAACAAGCAGGGGGTCCACCAAAGAGGCATCTCATTTCCCCTCCCCAACTATTTATCTTCCCTGAAAATTCCCATAGCCTCTCCTCTTTTCTTACTTTTTTCTATCCTTACCAGCTCCCAGCTTACCTACCATTATCTGCCACCCAATTTTCCCTCCTTCACTCTCCCTCACAGTCTCTATCTAAGAGAATTATGAATGTGTTATGCAGTGTTGGTCACCTTGCTCAGAGTTACCTCACTTTCTCCTGTATCACCCTCCCCAAGCTGTTTCCTTTTTCTCTTCTGGCAGACCCCATAGCCCTTCTTCCCCGCCATCTTCAACTCTTTATTTACTTCATTTATTTATTTACCCTGCCTTTCTCCACAGTGGGGAGCCAAAGCAGCTTGCATCATTTTCTTCTACATTTTATCTTCACAGTAACCCTGTGAGGTAGGTTAGGCTGAGAATTTCTGGCTCATGTTCACCCAACTGAGCTTTTACAGCAGAATGGAGATTTGAACCTGGGTCTCCCAGATTCTAGACTGGGATCACACTGGCTTTCCTGGCATGTATACTTATTTGAACTAGGTCCCCTAACTCCTAGGTGCTGATAACAGCCATAGCAGACCCCTTAGGCAGAAGGAAGGCATCTGTCCATTTTATTTTGTGAAGCTTTTCAACCTCTGAGTTTCTACCCATGTGCAATTTATGACCCAATCTGTAAAGATTAAGGATATCCGAATGCTGGCCCCGATTTGGAAATCCCTAATCAAAGCTTTCCGGAATGCTTTGGAAAGCTTTGGGGCTGAGTTTAAAGGGCTTGCAAGCAGCGGCGGGGCCCTTTAAACATCATCCCGCCCCCCACCTACCTTGTCGGCGGCAGCGGTGGCTCCGGCTCCTCTTCCGCCGCACCGCTGCCTGAGCCTGTGGGGCGGTGGGGAAGGCTGGAGCTGCCACTGCAACCTCCAGCCCTTCCTGCCCCTCAATTGGCCGCGGCGCGCCGGTGGCCATTTGAGGGGCAGGAAGGGCTGGAAGAGGCGGAGAAATCCCTTCCTGCCCCTAAAATGGCCGCCGTGGTGCGGCGCTGCATTTGAAGGGCAGGAAGGGCTGGCGGCGGTGGCGGCAGCTCCAGCCTTCTCCACTGCCCCGCAGGCTCAGGCAGCAGTGCGGCGGCAAAGGAGCTGAACTGGCTGGCTCCAGGCCGTCGCAGCCTCGTGCTGTCAAAGACCCTCCCACCAGGTAAGTGGGTGGAGGGTGGAGGGGTTTCCCTGGGGGATGGGGGTGGAGGTGAGGGAGTCCCCCCCCCTTCAGTATGCTTCAAATATTTACGGAGCATACCGAAGCGAGTAAAATACCTTAATTCTGAAGCAGCTTGCCACTTCAGAATTAAGGTATTTCTGGAAATTCGAAGCGATCTGGCCCTGCACACCCTTAGTCAAAACCCTAGACCTTACAATACTGTTCAAAAGTAGCAAAAACCTGGGCTTGTGTGAGCCATACAGGTTGGGTGGTAGTAAGTCACCCAGTGGTTGCTGCTGAGCATGGCCCCAATGAGTCCTCCTTCAAAGGCCAAAACAGCCCTGAAAAGGGCTTTGCCCCCTCCCCTGCCTTTTACTGACAAACCAAGGCTTGAAGTCTGACAATACTAACAATGTCTGTCTGCCAAACAATGGCCACTGAGGACATCTGTTTCTTAAAGCTACAGGTGATCCTTTTATCATTTTGGGGCAGTTCCCCTCTGCCATGTAACTTTTGTTCATATTTCATCTGCAGATCCAGGCTTTTTTCAGGTTTGTAGAAAGATCTGCCTTGCCTGACTGTGGTCCTAGTGTATGTATTTAAGTATCCACAGATTTGGCCTTGTGGATGATTATTTTGATGTATATGTTATAGAACAGCATTTTTTAAAAATGTACAACCCTGCATGCCAGATTCTTTTAAATCTTTCTTTAATTATTAAATATCTTACAGCACATTTAGTTTAGCCTTTTTTAGAGAAGAAATTTATTTATTTATATTTATTTATGTCATTTATAGTCTGCCTTTTTCACTGAAACTCAAGGTGGATTACACAGTATGAGATTAGTACAATCAGTATCAAGTACATTTCAATACAGTATCAAGGACGTTTCATAAATAATACCATAGGGTAAATAGATACAAGTTTAAATGACATTGTATTAGCAAGAATCGAATACAGAGTAGAAAAAAAAGCAGAACATAATCAGTTCTAGGACTAACATTATACATCATGGAGCATTGGCGGTGCTTAGGAATACCTATTTAAAGCAGCAGATAATATGTAAGGCAGCATAGTGATGAAATCTATGGTCCCTAACTCATTAGTGAAGCATCTGAGACCTCTTCCCCACAATACAGCCCTCCCATTTGAGTAAAAAGCTTTTTTGAATAGTTCGGTTTTGCATCGTTTATGAAAAGCCACGAGAGTGGGGGCTCTTCTGACTTCCTCAGGCAGGTCATTCCACAGGATAGGGGTCACCACAGAGAAAGCCTGTGCACGGGCTGCTCCTGACTTCACCCGTGTGCAGCCTGGCACCTGCAGGAGACCCTGTTCAGATGAGTGAAGCTGCCGTGGAGGAACATAGGGAGGGAGGCGGTCCTGTAGGTATGCCGGACCAAAACTGTGAAGAACTTTGTATGTAATAACTAATACCTTGAACTGAGCATGGTAACTGATGGGAAGCCAATGGAGCGATTGTAGGATGGGAGTGATGTTCATGCTCCAGCTCGCTCCTGATAACAGTAGAGCTGCAGCATTTTGCACTAATTGGAGCCTCCTAGTTAACTTAGATGGGAGACCTATGTATAGAGCATTACAATAGTCAAGCCTTGATGTTACCATAGCATGGATCCAAGTGGCCAAGTCAGCCGTCTCAAGATAAGAAGCCATCTTCCCGGCTAGAGTGAGGTTGTAGTAAGCATTTTTTGCCTTTCAAAAAGTATAGATGATGATGATGATGGTGATGATGATGATGATGATGACAGTGTACAGCTGAGAGACCCACCTTCTTGTGACTGTGGGCAGTGTTGGAATTTTGAGAACTGGCTCCACTGTTAAGAGGTTACAGTATTGAGACTATCACTGCTGAAAGGTTCAGTTATTATGGAGTTTATGATTGCATGACCAAATGCCACATGATTAGATTTAAAGGCGCCTGAGCTGAGTTCTGTTCACATAATCTTTCCTACATCCTCTTCCTACTGCATGTTCCTGTTCTCCCTGAGAAGTGGCTCATGGAGATCAGGGAACTCTCAGGAACTGAATAGTATCATGCTGTACTATTTAATATAGAAATTAAAGCATGTCCCAGTCCATGAAGGGCTTTAAACCCCAAGGTTAACATCTTGAACCAGATCCAGAACTCCACTGGGAGCCAGTGCAACTGGCACAGCACAGGATGAATGTGTGCTCAGATTGGCGTTCTGGTAAGGACGCGTGCCGCTGCGTTCTGGACCAGCTGTAACTTACAGGTCAGGCCCAAGGGCAGCCCAGCATAGAGTGAATTACAGTAGTCTAGCCTGGAGGTGACTGTTGCATGGATTACTGTGGCCAGGTCCCAGGGCGAAAGATAGGGTGCCAGTTGCCTGGCCTGTCGAAGATGAAAAAAGGCAGACCTGGCAACGGTCATGACCTGGACCTCCATTGAAAGTGTGGAATCCAAGGTCACACCCAGGCTCCTCACCATCAGCAAAGGTTTCAGTTGTACCCTGTCGAAGATTGGGAGCTGGATCCCCAACTCGATCGCCCCACGACCCAGACACAGAACCTCCATCTTCAAGGGATTCAAATTCAGGCGACTCTGATGTAACCATACCGTCACAGCCTCAATACCCTTGGCCAAGGAATCCAGAGTGAGATCAGACTGGCCATCCATCAGCAGATAGAGCTGGGTGTCATCCGCATACTGGTAACAACCCAACCCAAAGCTGTGAGCTAACTGGGTGAGGGGGTGCGTATAGACGTTAAATAGCATCGGGTAAAGAATCGCCCCCTGAGGGACGCTGCATACCAAAGAATGGCGAGCAGACATGTGTTCCCCGAGTGCCACCCTCTGTCCCCAATTGTGATGGAAGGAGTGCAGCCATTGCAGGGCTGTCCCATGAATCCCCATATTGGCAAGGCGGTGGGTCAGAAGATTATGATCGATTGTGTCGAACGCTGCTTTAAGATCTAAAAGTATCAGCAATGCCGACCCGCCCCAAT
Source organism: Eublepharis macularius (assembly GCF_028583425.1). Classification (NCBI taxonomy): domain Eukaryota; kingdom Metazoa; phylum Chordata; class Lepidosauria; order Squamata; family Eublepharidae; genus Eublepharis; species Eublepharis macularius. The sequence goes on from NC_072791.1 coordinate 58,149,766, forward strand.
CCAGGTGTCCAATATGAAGCCCAATGGATATAGGGGAAATTGTGCTGCCACATATCAGCAAAACCACAGCAAGAGTTGCCAGAATGTTGTAAGGAGACCCATCTCTGATACAACCAGACATCTTAATGGACTTAATGTTAGTGCAGTCACAGTGCTTATCCTAGTGTACCTGAAAAACTAAAAAAGTGTGTGTGTGTTCATGCACATGCATGTGCACATTCAGAGTGCTATAAATCCCCAAACCGTAATGTGCAGCATTATGTCTGCACTGAGCTGATGTATGAGCGTATGTGAAAGTGAATGCATGTGATTTGAATTATAATGGGGGTAAATTTGTCAAGTTCAAGTTCCAGTTAGCCTTTATTGGCATATAGCAGCAATTCAAGTTACCCACTTACAAAAAAGAAAGGGGTAAATTTGTCTTGGTGGACATAATGGTAATCCAGTGCATTTATAATTTTTTTCAAATCCTGTATCCCACTTTTCTTTTTGGACAAACTTCAGGCTGGTAATACTAAGTAGAACAATAGAAATGGGTCAAAGCAGGAAACTGCAGGGGTGCCTCTTTCTCTTCTCTGCCATTTTAGTCAGTTGTAGAGAGGTTGATGTCTTCTATTCCAAGAGAGTGGTGCTTCTGGGCCAGGGGCCACATCCTTCTGGGAATGTACCATGATGTATTTGCGTTAAAGACAAGTTAATACTAAAGAGATGCAGAGTTGCCCTTTTTATTGTGTAGCTCAGTTCCAGTCATCTGTTCCCAAGGTTAACAGTCACCCTGCAGCCTGGCTGGTTTATCCCTTATTACCTCCACCTGCTACCATCCAGGTACTCAGGCCTGCTTCCCCTGCTGAGGTCCTTTGCCGAGTCTTGGTAACTCCTAGCTCTAGCCACTTTGTCTTCTGGCAGGGTGAACACCTACAGTAGCTAGGACATGTAGGCCTGGGCCAGTGATAGTTGTGGCCTCTTGACCAGGAATGCTGTCTGCCTGGGTAAGGGGAGTCGTCAGGCTGGGCTGGCTGTTCTCCTTCCCTGTTCCTAGCTGGTTCCAGGCCCCAGGGTGCCTCCTTCTGCCCCATTACTATGTTGCTGGCATGTTTAGGGCAGTGCCCATGTTCCACCGATTTCCCCCCTCCTGGGCTGGGGTGCCTGGGGATGTGACAGAGACTGAGAGCCACCCAGCCACTCTCCTGGGTGATACCTAGTTCTAGCAGGCCCTCATTGGTCTCGTCTTCTCATGCTGCAACTATAGGATGTAAATCCAATTTGATAGGAGAGGGTGGATGGCAAGTCATCTCAACTGGCCAGTGCCAAAGGTCTTGCTGTCTCTCTCCCTCTCCTTTTCCTAGCTGTCCTGTTGATAATTTATGGTAAAATCAGAACATGATCTGTGTTGGGGGTGGGAAGGATACCCAGTGTGCCATTGATGAAATTAACTTACATTACTTTATTTTAGGAACACTAGGTATCTGCTCTGTCTCTGATCTACAATGAGTGCCAAATCGGCTATCTACAAGGAAATTTTTGCTCCGCATGACGAAAGGATGCTGGGAGCAGTCCAAGTAAAAAGGAGAACGAAGAAAAAGATTCCTTTCCTAGCAACTGGAGGTCAGGGTGAATACTTAACCTACATCTGCTTGTCAGGTAAGATAAATGATTTCGACATCTAGCTGTCCTTTTGAGTTTATCTTTGAAATCTGATTAACTGATTGGATGCTGTCCATTGCCAAAAATAATGTCAGTGCCCTGAATTTTAATCATACAATAAGATGAACAGTGATAGGCTTCTAAGTTCATAGGTTTGAATACCGGCAGGAAATGTATGGATGGTTATAGAATGCTATGCTGTCTGTGGTGTATTTCTCAGAAATGTTTCAGAGATGTTCCTAGTGTATTTGACAGCACATTATCACAAGATGAATTCACTTCATCTTTAATATGCTTAGGGGAAAACTGAATCTTTGTTTTCAGTGTTCCATTAGGGAATTTTTTTATATGGTATATGTTTCCTGTGATTTTAAATTGCCTTCAGTAGTCAGAAGGGAACATTTTGCCTTTTCTTTCCAAAAGATGAACAACAAAAGACTAAGAACTGTCTAGCACGAGTGTCCAATGCAATACCTCTTGGACCTGATGGAGGCGTCCCTTGCCCTCAAGGTAACCAGAAGTACAATAGCATTTTGGTATTGTAATTAATAGTGGCAAGAGGTGTCTCCTAATGTTGTTGAATTTTTAAAAGTTATCTCTGTTACCAGTGGTTAAAATATTTCAGGAACATTGAAAGCATTGGTTTTATTCTACATTGTGAACTACTTTCTTTCACTTGCATTTTTTTTTGCAAATGAATTGTGTTGATTGCATTTTTCAGTGTTGTAGGTACTTACAAGACTGACTGGCCCCTTTTTTTCCACACTGTCTGATGGATTATTGAACAATTGCTGACATTATTAAGTGATAGCCAGACATCTTATGTCAGCAAACTTTTTCCAGCTTCTTGTCATCCAGGACGATTACCCCCACCCCACACACACACGCTATAGCCTGTAGTTCAAATGAAATATTTGTGGGGAATGCTCCCATATGCAGACTTGTGGGAAGAATGAAAGTCCACCCTTACAATCTGCTGTTGTATCCCAGTTGATTTTTACTTACGGAGTGGAAAGCTGCTTCTGCAGCGGATGTACTTCTAGAAGGCAAACTTGAGCCCCTGGGAATCTCTTTGGGTCTTTAATCCTTTCATATGATGAGCTGCCATTGCTCAGAGCTATTCTTGGTCCCTAAAAGCCCAGAGATGGAAAGCGGAGCTACATCTTCTTTCTCTTTCACCTCTTCTCTTTGTTCTGAGACAACACATTGTCAGAAGGTGGAGAGTGGAGGAGGAATGAGTTTTATCACCTTTATTTTGGGAGGAAATCCATAATGCTGGCTGTGTCTCCCAAAATTGTGAGGTAGTATTGCTTTGGAATATATTTTGAAGCATCATCAGAGAGAACTTACTTAAAAGCCCACTTGGTCTCTTCCATATGAGTTGCACTAGTTGAATTATCTGTGGCAGTGTTTCTAACCCAGCACACAGAATAAAGCCCATTTATAGATAAAAGAAAACATTTTTGCTTTCTATACTTGTATAAGTGAAATACAGTAAAAGCTTTGTTTTGTTGTCTGGCACTCATGGGGGATGTGCTGGATGTTCAAGCATATTGCTCTCTCTTGCTTCGCCCTTCCCCCCGGTGGAATCCGTAGCCACCAAATCCCACTCCATTAGGAGTGCTGTGACAACAACACCCAAACCTGGTGTGGAGCCTTCCGACTCATTGTATACAGCAGGCAGCCTCAGAAACCAGCTACCGCAGGAACCTGCAACGGAGTTGGCTCCTGATAGTACAAAGCAAGCTTGGTGAGGAGGTACCCATGGATGATGTAATTTAGCAGAGTTGATTTTCAGAAACCATGCAATGGCCACAGTTGGTTGGCCAGGAATGGGAGAGGAGGACACTCAGAGAAGAAGGGATGTTTTGGCTGAGGGAGAAGAGGATTGCAACTTTCAGAGTTGCTGGTTAACAAACATTCTGGAAAATCAAGTGCTGAATGATGAAGTGTTCACAGTAATGATGAGGATTTGCTGTTGAATATGAGAAAATGAAGGAAAGAGGAATACGGTTGACCATTTGATCTTCAGCTTTGGGTAGTACGAGAAACCTAGACCATTGGAGGATTGCAGAACATTGCTGTGCAGAGTTATTCCAATAACTTCAGCCAGACTGGAGTAACTCAGCATGAAGTTATTCTGTAAATTTTTTCCCTGTTAACCAGTTTGATTGGGTGAATAGTTGGATGCTTTGCCATTTGGGGGCATGTTAGTTACTTTCATACACTTTCCTCTTTGGTTCCTGTTGCTTTGAAAGATTTCGGATGGGAAACCAGGGGGTGAGTATTTCTCTCAAGTTTTTCTTAAATATGAAGCATCTCCAGCAATAACCATTTCCTGGTTCTAGTATATTAATTGATGCAAGACATGTTGTGGATAGCGCAGCAATCACAGCATTTCCCTTGTGGATAGTCTTAGTCCACCACTTACAGACTCAGGAACAGTTGGAAGATGTTGACTGCTACTTGAAGGCATGTCAGTCAAAGTTGATATCCGTTGCCAAAATATCTTTGTCATCTTAGTCTTCATTGTAACAGCTGATCAGCAGCAGGATATTTGCTCACAGTTCTGATATGCCTGTTTCTAATTTTCTCTGAAATGCTTTTTGAAATTAAAAAGTCTTGTGTTTTATGCTTACTGTGAAATGCAATTTTCTACTCCCCAATTGTCGTGGTTCTCTAAATAATGGAAAGTGGTTCATGCTGAAACCATTTTGGGGGGGGGGGGCGGGATCTCACAAGATCTCACTGGATCTCACTGATGAGAATGCACTGGATCTCACTGATGAGAATGCAGCTAGGTTGACACATGACTCTAAACAAGCTGTCAGAATTCACTGAAGGCTTGTGGGCCTCGTTTTATTGCCAAGCTGTAAAGTTTGTATGGAGTTGACAGCAGTGTTCATAATTTACTTTTGGCTCTATGAAAGATTTTGGGTTGAATTCAGCCAATTTTTTCTCTCAGTCTCACCTAATCCTTCTCCACTCTGCAGCCCCCATTCCATATTACTTTTGTCTGTGCAGGTCCTATGATACCCAACATAGCCATTTTGTTGGACATAAGGGAGACTCTTCTCTTTTGGTCCAATGGAAAATTTTGTTGAATCCAACCCTTCATTTGGTATGGTCTGATTTCTTCCACAGAGTTGAAACATCTTTGTTTTAATTTAAAGAGAATTAAAATATTTGGTTAGATTATTTGTTAACACATGTACCAGCTCTAGCTGTTGTCTTTAGGAGAGCCAGTTAGTGTAGCGTTAAGAGCAATGGGACTCTAATCTGGAGAACCAAGTTTGATTCCCCACTCCTCTGTTTGAAGCTAGCTGGGTGACCTTGGGTCAAGTCACAGCTCTCCAGAGCTCTCTTAGCCCCACCCACCTCTCAGGGTGATTGTTGTGAGGATATACTCTGAGTGGGTTGTCCTGAAGGGCAATATATACATCGAATGTTATATAAATCGAATGTTATTAATATTATTAGTGAGACCTCATCTGAAAATTGATAACTGAAAGTGGTTGTTAGATTTAACTTCTTGTTTTTAAATTAAGCACTTGATGCCTGAGGTTTATAGCTGAAAAATGCTTGCTGGTACATCAGTCTAAATTGATCCTAGCTATCTTATTATTGCTTTTAAAATAATATCTTATTTAAGTGACTAAGTGGCGTATGGCTAAGGATTTCATGGCACCGCTTTTCAGGATGAAGGAGAAATTTTGATCTATGGTGATATTGTCAGAGTGAACAGAATCCTTACCCCTGAGGAAGTCTTCGGACAAAATCTGTATAACAATAGCCAGCCCCAGTTAGGGCTTGGAGGGCTTGGACTTTTTGCCATCCTCGTTGCCCACGGGTTTATCTGAAAAGGAAGAGGAAAGAGAAAGCATTTAACCACATGACAATGAAGTTGAAAGAATCGCCTACCTGTTGGACGTCTTCCACGGAGTTTTTCTTCCCAGCATCTCTATAAGCAATTTAAAAAGACACTTGTTCGGTTGAAATATCTTGAGTACTGTGTCATGTATGTATGTATGTTGTGGTCATCAATTCCTGTTTCTTGATTGTTTCGTGATTTTTATGAATGTTATTTATTGTATGACATTTATTGATGTAGTTTGTGATATGATATTTATTGATGAGATTTGTGATTTTTCCAATGTATAGAGGAATGCTCGTTGGTGTGATGAGCACATTTTGATACGCACAAAGGCACAGTCACGTTAATAAGAAGTTTATAAAGTGGTGTTTTGTTATAAAATACTGTTCAGTGTTTCTCTCCTAGTTAGGTGTACTTTTTTGCATGTTTAGACGTCAAGCAGGAGTGCCTTCTGTTTTTTGCTAGTTTAACATAACGTCGCGTATGCTTCCATATATCTAAAAACTGGGTTATTTTATGACAAAGTGATCTGCACCAGAAAGACAGTTGGAATCTAGAGAATCTAGTATGTGAGTGGCGTCAAGAGCTGGGGGGAAAGTATACATGTTCAGTTCCTTTTTCAGTAAAAGCCTCTCATTTTTGCATCATGTACTACTCCAGAAGGTCCCCTAATCTTCAGAAGAAGCTTTTCAAGGAGGGAAGCTTCAGTGTTCAGGGACCACAGAAGTACCTCGGATCGAGGTGAAACACTGCAACCCTTGGATCCCTGTCCAAATTTCTTATCTTTAGTATGAGATTATTCCTGTCTAAATAATGCATCCCTAATCTATACAATCTATACTACTATACTTAATCTATACAATCTATACTACAGAACTTTTTAATCATCAGCCTTTATTTTTTCCTACCTTTCAAAAGGCAAAAATTAAGATACATGTGCTATGGTAGCATAGGTTGCAGCAATCTACAACTCTCCCTTAAGTATTGGGTCACTCTACTAATAATTAGAGGATTGATAAAGCCCCAGCCTCCCCTCTCTTTTTAAATTACTATTTAATAAAAACAGATATGTGTCCAGCCTTAGAGGAGGGAGGGGGAGTCTTTATCCTTCTCAATAGGGATGCCTGATCTCTTTGGGGCTAAAGTGGGGGAAAGAGGCCTGTTACGTCAGAAAATTGTCATTTTCTGGTGTGACGGGAGTAACAGGTTGTGCGGAAGCATAGTTGAGTAACAATCCCTTCCAGATGCCTGTTCAGAGGTGATTTTTATTTAACCACGCTTTGGCACAACCCACAGCTCCTCTGTCATCTCAGAGTGTGGGAGTGCATACGTTTCTTCCCCCCTCCAGGTGCCATTCCCCTGCTGGCTAGGTGAGCAGGCTGGAGGGAGCAGATGGGAGTGGGAGCCTGGCATCTCTGCTTTTGGAGCATACATTTGTGCATGCTCCTTGTCTGTTTTGAGAAATGTTGGGCATGTATGCAGAGGAGTTAGCCGTGTTAGTCTGTGGTAGCAAAATCAAAAAGAGTCCAGTAGCACCTTTAAGACTAACCAATTTTATTGTAGCATAAGCTTTCAAGAATCAAGTTCTCTTCGTCAGATGCATGGTACAGAAACTGGTCTTAAAGGTGCTACTGGACTCTTTTTGGGTGGGCATGTATGTTGCATTCTCACTTCGTGATAAACTATGATAAACCATAGTGTACTGTTTTGCCATATAAATATTATTTTTATTTCTGCCAATTAATGTGGGGATTTGAATATATGTTTGCTGTGGTTTAAAATGTAGGCCTCTAGGGGACGAAAGAAGAGGACTTGATGGATGAGTGAAGTGTGTTCTGACTGGATGCTAGCTATACCCTAGAGAGTGGAGTAAACAGCACTTTTAGAGAGTAGTTCTGAGGAAGAGTGGGAAGAGGGTGCAAGACAGAGGAAGAGTGAGGTGCTAGAAACTGAGGGACTGTGTATCCTCTCTTCTGGATAGTATTAGCCTAAGTGGCACCTGAGAGAATTAAGTCTTTGTGACGAGGTCTGTTTAGAAAATATGAAGAAAACTGATACCTGTTTTGCAATTAGGAAGCCAGTAGTATTAATGAAACCAATAAACTTTTGGAATGAGCCTGAAATGATTAGAATTATGTACTTTTGAAAAAAAAAAACTTTCTGTCTAATTGAAACATCCGTTTTATTTAGTATAAAGGGGCCTTTTTTTTTTTTTTTTACTTCACAGCCTCCTCCCCCACCAGCCACTCACTGGCCACTCTGTCAGTCTACCAAATACAACTAAGCTTTCCTAAACTGTGGATTAAACTCAGAGAACTAAGGTGAGAGCCTTTGGTGGCAGCAGAAATCTTTTTGGGGGGACACCAAGGAAGGCAGCATAATAGAGGTCTCATAAAGAGAGCAAAACATCACACAAGGTCTGATTACTTTCTAGTTTATTGTGCTGTCTGAGTGTGGGCTACCCAAGAAACTGTGGTCTGTTCATGTGTGCTAGGCTGGGACTCTAAACCACAGTTGCTTACTTGGCTTGTTAATTGTGATTTGTAATAACTGTGACTTGTCATATGTGAATGCAGAAATCCCAGTTGGCGCAGTAGCCCATCATCCTTCGTCATATAGAGACAGCAGCATAGAGCAACAGAAAATTCTAGTCACTCTTGCTGCATTTGGTTATAGATGGAGCTTTTCCCAGGAGTATATTCTCCTGCCTTCCTTTTTCCTTTTCTTCACCCTACCCCCCAGTAGTAGTGGTTTACCAAGGAGAACTTTGTTGTTTCAACCTCTCCTGAAGAGAAATTTAAAAGGCAGTAGGGACAAATGTTTAATCATATGCTTTTAGTCTGCTTTCCAATATACATAATAAAAATTGCTCAACACAAAACATTGTTACAGCATGAAGCATTTCCTCCTCTCCTTCTGCCATATTCTCCGTCTTGTAAAGAGAATTTCCCATTCAGACTTATTTTATATTCTACAAGAGAGAGTGACCAAATTCAGAGAGAAAATGCAGGTATGGAATGGGGTGATACGGTAAAAGAGTAAGAGGACAAGCCCTCTTAAAAATCTTTGTTGCAGTTTGTTTTAATGGAAAAGAAGTTTAGAGGATGCAATCAAATAGAATGGAGAGGGAGATTATGACTGATTATTGGTTTACTCCAGAGTGACCCAAAGCTCTAGGAGATGAGTATTCTTTCCAGAAGCTTCTTGACCCTTTCCCTGCTAATTTATTGCCTCTGACCAATAGAGAGTGGATCACATTATATAGCAAGGCTTTGCCGGCAGCCTGGCACTGAGAGGACCTCAGAATAGCATCTGAAGATTCTGCTTGGAGGTGGGAGAAGAGGCAAGCAACAAACTAGCTGGAGTTCACAAACTGTAGCCTATGTCCGTCTGAAATAGACTAAAGAGTTTGTGCAACAAACTGGTTTTAATGCAGCAGTTTATCCATGACATCTGCATACAACCATAATGGTTTTGGTCTACTCTAAAGATGAATCATCAACTGTCATGATTTCTAACTCTGCTTGCTCCATTCTACATTGTACCGTCCCCTTTGTATACTTCTCAAATCCTTAATTTTCTTTCTTTTATGCACTGACTAAAATAGTTCAGGTTTTTCTTTCAACTAAACTATGTAATTACTTCTCAGAATGAGAATGTCTAGCAGATAATGAAAAGATATTCTCTGGCACTTTACCTGTTCTAATGAGTTGTGAAAGCCTGCTTGAAATATATTATTTTTAGAAGAAAAAGACTAGGTGTACAGGACTTAGCCTTATGTTATGGCACAGTAGTAGGCATGTTAATTTAGAATATTATTAGTCGCTTGTCCCACTGTCACCATTTAACTTTTAAGTGCTTTAACATTTCCGTTCCTTACGAGAGGTGGTCTATTGTGGGAAACACTGGAAATGAGTCTTTTTCAGAATACCCCAGGAGTGTTCAGGATAGAGAAGTTTATTTCTACTTCATCAGTTTATATAGTGCTTTTGAATTTCCAGTTACGTCCCATAACTGTGTTAGTAATTATTATAACAGTCATTAACGGTAAGCTACTAGAATCTCCATGCTGTAGATGGGAGGCTGTGGGCAAAAGGCTTTGACTTGGGGGGGGGGGGGTAACCTTGCGAGTTCATGGCCAAGCTGTGATGTGAAAGAGGGAATTTTCAGTTCTCTCTTTGAATAGTTGTAGTATATCGGATCTAAAAATCTTAACATTAAGTATATATTGTTTATAAGTCAGAATAAGTGTTCAAGGAAATAGATGAAGACCTGTGGTTCTCACATGCTTACATTAAATAAAAAAGTTCATCTTTCTCTGGAATGCTGTGTCCCATTACCAATCCCTTGAGTTACTCTCCTTCTTAGTAGCAATTCTGGAAATTGCTACTTCCTGTAATACTACTTAGTAGAACCAGTTTTTCAGGTATGTACTCTTGGCTGCAGTTTGTTACACTGATGTTGTGATTCTTTGCAGAACCAGTTATTCTACTGAATCATGTGTGTGGGATTTGGCTTCCTCTTAGTATTGCTGCTGGTGTTGCACTTCGTTGTATAGCCGTGCGAAAATTAAATTCTTTAACCAATCATTCAAAAAATTCTCAAAAAAACCCAAAATGGGTGAATAAGTTAGCCTAGTAAGACAATGCTCTTAAGGCACAGAGTACTTTTCTAGAGCACTAGCTTTATATTTTTCACATGGGTGAGCCCACATTGCTGACATAGTAAACAGATGAAAACATCTGATACCTTCTAAACACAGGCAGGAAGTGGGGGTGCAAGAAAGGGAAGTTTAGAGTTATTAAATTTAGCAAGAACAATTCAGAGCCTGAAACATCATCACTACACTTTAAAGGATAGTTCCTGACTAGCTATTATTGAGGCTATGACAGAGCAAGTTTTATCTCTTGCAAATATAGGTAAAAAATTTGGAGTGGCAAGTGACCCTGTCAGACTTAATGCTAAGCAGGGTGAAGGATGCTGTGCTAGATGCACTACTGGCCTTAAACCATCTCCATGCAAAGATGTTGTGTCAACTGTGCTGTATGCTCACTTGCCTAATTAACAATTTGGAATTCTTTCATAAGCCTTCCTAGGCGTACATCATTGTAAACACCAACCAGGGTTTACAGTTTCAGCAAATAATTAAATGGAATGTGTGATTGGCATCCATTCATATGGTCATCTAAAGAAAAATTCGATTTTTAACATCCTAAAGTAAATGTATCAATACACAAATCAACAAGCTCAGACTTAAACCCTAGCCAGTGGCAACTAGTTTCATAAGTAGCACATTTTGACCACACCATGGTAAATTCAACTCTCCTGGGTCCAGAGTAGGATTCTTTAGGAGTGGATGCACCACTAACCACTTTGAAGCAAAACAATCAATCCCTGTCTCAGGGAGGCATTTACTGTCTTCTGGACCCAGTTTGCCACCCCCCCCCCCCCCCCGGAGATTTAAGTAGCTAGGAAGGGCAGAAGTCACTGCACAAGCAGGTGGTAGGTCTCAAGGTTCCAAGAATCCTGTTTGTATCCTCAGAATGGAGACGCTGAAAGTTATTCCATACAAATCGGCACCCTGGGATCATCCAGTCCTGTCACTGTTTATATAGGGTCCACGCTGGAGTGGATGCAAGAGATTCTATCCACAAAATGTTTGGCAAAATTATCACAGGAGGCTGCAGAGCAGTCCAACTCCTCCTCTAGGGGCAAATCACTTTCTGCACTCTTCCCTGATATATGGGTAATATATGTGAGAGATTAAGAAGATACTATTAACCAAACAGTTTAAAAAGAAACAAATTATTATAAGGAGCGCATAAAATATTTGAATCTGTATTACTAGTCTATAGTACAGTATTACTTTCTATACAGTACAGGAAGAAGCATTCTCTTATTCTCTAGGTTTCATAACTCTGCACTCTTCAGCCCTAGCCAGTTAACTGTCACCTTGTCCCAGCTGTCAGTTTTTCAGCTGCCATTCCTGAGCAATCACTCGTTAACTGCCTTTGTCTTCCAAGATCCTCCAGGGTTCTTCATACCCCATTGCAGGGTTACCCATTTAGCCCTTCATGTATAAATCAAGAGACTCCAGTATATCAATTTAACAGAAAATATCTGTTAAATATTGTTGATATCTGTTGATATTTAACAGAATATCTCTTGATATTCTGTTAAATATCAATTTAACAGAAAATATCCACTTGAAATATATATTAAAAAAATCTAAAGCCCATATTGAATCCATATGAAACATATATAAAACTCTGATTTCATCACAAAGAACATTTTCTTTCTTTTTTTAAAAAAAACCCTCCATTATCAGTTGAAAGTATGAAACTCAGAATCTCCTCTCTGAGTACAAATATGCAAAAATGAGGTGCTCATGTTGGTGCATAATCTGACTGGCTGTGGTTCAGAAGTAGGCACAAATCTAAAAAGAACTCATATAACCTATTAGTGTCCACATAAAACATATATTAGAAGTAAACTCAGGGTTCAGTTCCTGGGCTTCCAATTGAATGGGAGGGTGCAGCTCAGGGCAGAAAACGTAATGTTACTGGCAGAAAACAGTGATGCCTTGAAATGACTATGGATGAAGGTTAAAGGAGAAAGTGCCAAAGCAGGATTACATCAAGAAGACGAAAGTAATGAATGATTATTACCAAGGAATTACACTATTTTAAGGTTGACAATGAAGAAATTGAAATTGTTGGAAGATTTTCTATTCCTTGGCCCACTCATCAATAAGAAGTGAGACTACAACCTAAAAATGAGAAGGAGATTGAGATTTGGAAGAACAGTCATGAAGAAACTAAAAAAGATCCTTAAAAATAAGGATGTCTCTCTGGGGACTAAGATCAAGATAATTCATACTATTGTATTCCCCATTACCATGTATGGATGTGTAAGCTGGAAATGAAGAAAGCTGAGTGGAAGAAAATGGATTCCTTTGAAATGTGATGATGGAGGAGAGTTTTACAGAGAACATGGACACCCCCCCCCCCGCCCACCAAGTGGGTTTTAGATCAAATCAAGCCTGAATTATCCCTATAATCTAAAATGACTGAATTGAGGTCATCATACTTTGGTCACATCATGAAAAGACAAGACTCACTGGAAAAGGCACTAATGTTAGGAAAAGTTGAAGGCAGTGGGAGAAGATGAAGACCAAACCTGAGATGAATTAAATCAATAAAGGAAGTCTTCAGTTTGTAACACTTGAGCAAAGCTGTCAATGATAGGAAGATCTGGAGGTTATTCATTTATAGGGACACCGTAAGTCAAAAGCGACTTGATGGCATATCTCACACACACAAATTAGGTACAGATATAAAAAGAACAAAGGAATTTCTTTTTATTCATTATGTGATATGATGAAAGTTAATAAGTGGTGCATACCTTCTTTTATGGAAAGGCAATGTAAATCATAGATAGCCATCACGCATTCTGTTTATTATATAATAAGGTTATGGTGCTTTACAGAGTTTTTCATAAGGAAAAAAAGTCTCTGCCCTAAAGGCCTTTTCCCAAAGGCCTTTCAATCTAAAACTGACACAGCAGGGAGGACAGAGTAAGAAAATAGAGGTATGACAGTAGTAAGCAAGTTATGTGAGTAAATGCATGTACTTGTGCTTGGTAATGGTAGAGATGGGGATTAAAGAATTAAAGCTTAATGCTCTTATTTCCCCATACTGCCTTTTATAGAATAGTATTCTTTACTGTAAAGATATTCAAAGTGTATGAAGGCACTTTTGTTAGTCCTTCCAGGAAGTTCAATATTAAAAGTGAAACCTCTAGGGATACCACTGAAATGCAGTTCAGTATGGTTAGCTCACAGCCTATAGGCTAGGAGCTGTTCCAGAAGAAAGAGAGAATTGCTGAAATGAATATTCTCTGGAACTGAAATATGAAATTGGGTGCTCTAAAATCCTCATCTTCAAACTTGGGAGGGCCTGATAATAACTAGTGGTTGTAAAACATGGGTTTTCTCCCTCATTCTTCTCCATTTTGGCTTGTAATTTGCCAGACTCATTTGAGATTTGAGCCTTGAGGGTTTTTCCTGTCTGTAGAGTCTACTGTAGAGTAGATGTAGATTGGTATTTTGGTATTTTGCAGAGTGGTATTTTGGTATTAAAATGGAGAAATCATGTAGTCCACTTTGGAAAAGTATACTATACATTTATATAGGGATTTGAACCAGGTCTGCCCAGTCCTGTCTTGACACTTAGACTAGTGTACTACTTTTGTTGTCTGCTATCCAACCAAATTTAATTACTTGCATTTATTTCTATATAATTAAAATTATTCTGGGAGTGGCATGTTATAGTCAAGATCCCCAGTAATAAATATAGACTGCTTGAGAATGCAACACTTCTGTTGGAATGTGAATGCTCTAAATTAAAAACAACAATGTACATAATCAAAATTAAGGCACTGGATTTCACTCTTCTAGGTTTGGTCTACCTTTGTCTTCCCCAGTTGCTCCCAAAACACCAGATGGAAACTTGTCAATGCTTTACTTCTGGGTGGGTCCTATTTGACTTTTGTTCACATGATCCCTGGCATAGCTTTTCTTTGTTGATAGTTGAAGGGAGGTGGGCTTTTCCCTCTATGAGCTAATTACAATAACTCAGAACATAAAATTATTGTCTGCAGATAAAACAGCAGATGTCTATGAAAAATAAAATTACCTTATGAAAAATAAACCCTAAAGCAATGGTCAGAAAGATGATTAAACCAGAAATGCCAGTATAACCATTGACAAATATTATAACAGTAAGACTAATGAAGTTTTTAACTAGTCTAAAGATTAATATGATTAATATCAGTTCTTAGTAAACTATTAATATATATCTGATGGGCCAAGCTTGTTTACCAGTGCACTAGTCTGTTCTATGATGGGATAGAACCACAGATTAAGGATTCGGGATCTGCATATGAATTTGTCTGATTTGGGATATAGATAGTTTCAGGTGGGTAGCCCACAGACGGCCCCCCAACCTTAAACAACTCCTCACTCACAACAGTGCACTTCTCAACATGGACGTGAACTCTGGGACCAGGGTCTGCAATAAACCAAGATGCCAACTCTGCCCTTGTATTCATTCCAACAACACAATTACTGGACCTAACAGCGCCAGTTGTGCCAACTCAGGCTCATTCATTTGTTCACATCCAAGTGTCAGCAATGCCCTTCAACTTTCTATATTGGACAAACATGTCAGCCCCTTTGCAAAGGAATAAATGGACATAAATCTGATATCAAAACCCACAACATTTGAAAACCAGTGGGAAAACATTTCTGTTGCCAGGACATTTCATCACCGATGTAAGAGTAGCAGTTCTCAAGCAGAGAAACTTCAAACAAAATTAAAATGTGAGTTTATTTGCAAATTTGGAACAATAGATCCCCCAAGGTTGAACAGGAATATAGGATTTTTCTCGCATTACGGAGGTTAATTCTCTGCACTTCTCACCCATGCTCTGTCAAGCTAATTCCAACATGTATTATAGATAGCTTCCTGACACCCTAATTTGCAGTACCCCTCCCACCCTCTGCCTGGATTATAAGAACTCCTTCCTTTTTCCACTCCTTGTATCTGACAAAGGGAACTTTGAATCTAGAAACTTCATATTCTGGAAATCTAATTGGTTTTTAAGGTGCAAAGAATTTCGTGAGAAGATATGTAACCAGTAAACCAACTGTGAACTTTAATTATGATGATAGTCAAAATGCCTTATCTTTTGCATGAAACTTTTTGTTTACTGAAGGCAAGCTATCACCTTTCCAACTTATAACTGAAATGACCGTCAATTAAGCCTGCATTTTTCCACATGGCAAAAGAAATATACGCAATGCAGTATAGCTGTCTGAGGCAGTAGATAGCCACATGCAATATGGCATTGTTAAGGGGGTGATAGGAAGGTGAGTAAATGTGCTGTGCGCCATTCTATTTCCTGTGTCATCTTTCCACTTCAGTCTTCTCCTTGCTGCCCTACTGAGCAGCAATAATGTCTCAAATGACCCTGTCTTCCAGTGCCATTTCTGTAATTGCTGCACTAAGCCTCACAACAAATCATCTTGTTATCAAAGTAGCAAAAATATAGTAGAAAATGCTAGATTAGAAATTACAATGAAAAGTAAGATACAGTAGAAAATTGTTACAATAAACAGATATAATTAAGCGGAAAAGAATTACTTGAATATATTAATATAAGTTTATAAAACTTCACCCCAAAACACGTTTTATTCTAATAAGGGATAAAGAGGCAACTAACATTTGTTAAATACTTTATATAAAGATCCTTTCAACTTCACTTTATTAGTACATGCTTAAATTTTGTCATTTAATACACTGAACCAAATTTTACATGCCCAAGTTGTAATAGTTGTGTCTGCTTGATTGATCATTGAACTAATAGCAATCTAACTGCCATAATTAATTTTTTAAATATGAAACTCGTGAGCCTTTGACATCTTTTTCCTGGTACAGAATAACAGGTACAACAATGGATTAACTTTCTAATCATAACCAACCCATGTCTCTATTTTCTTATGAGTACTACCCCAATGTACTCTTTCAATCAGGCACTCCCAACAAAACATAAAAAAGAATCAGCCTGTTCTTTGCACCCTCAGCATAGATTAAAAGCATTAAGCAGTCTACTCTGGATATATAATACCATCTGAACATCATTATCAAACATTTCTCCCTGATCCCAACATTACTAGATAGTTTATATGTTTCTTTAAATTTCTTTAAACGTCAAATTTGTTTCCCACTTTACATTTATTATTAGCTTTATGCTCACTCAGCAAACCATGTGTCTTGGTCAACAGTCTGTGTTGACAAGGAGGATTATTCAGTAGAGATTAGAACTATTAGCATGCAATTCCAATCAGAGTTATATCCTTCCAAGCACTTTTACTGTAATGGATTTAAAAGATGCAGGTCCATTCAAGATTGCACTGTAAATGAACTAAAATTATTATGTGCTGAATCCAGCCTACTTTTTCTTTCAGTCTCACCCAACTCCCTTACCTTCTACAACCCGTTCCATATGGTTTTTTGTACATGTCGCATGATCTCCAACAGATCCTTTTCCTGTAGTTGTAGGAGACCTCTTTTTTACCAGCGGAAAAGCTGGATGGCTCAAGCCCTGTATATTCGTATCAGAAGAGAAGTGCTTATTCTAGACATGATAGAACAAAGCATCCTTCTCTAGTCTAGATGTTTGTATGATGTATTCAAATGGTGTTTTTTATTATGCTTGTGAAAATGTATAAACTTTGTAAAGTCAGCTTTTAACTAGATATCAGGGCTGCCTATTTGTCTAGCCTCTTGAGGCACCTAATTAAGTACTAGAACAGTTAACAATGGGAAATTCTTTATAATTAATAACCAACTTTCTCCTAGATCTGGCATAATGCCATACAAACAAAATTACAATAAGTCAACATCCTGGGTTGTTAGTTATACCCAATCCATACAGATAATGGAATGCTAACTCTCCCATCTGTTATACATCCTATATTAAAGCAGATTGATCATCACTAAACCAGGACATTAAAGCCATCAACTAAGTAATAATTAACAATATTAGGCACTGTTAAGTCACCTTTCCTTTTAGGGGCCTGAAAAATGCTTTTCTTCTAAGTTGTTTGCAGTTCCAGATAAACCGGATAAACAACTTGTTAAACTTGTCTTTTGTTCAAGACAGAGTAAGTGAAGCAACAGAAAACAGAAACAAAAACTTAGTAGTTCTTCTAGACTAGAGGCATCAATCTGCGTCTGTTCTTGTAATTATAAGATTCAGATTAGTCTCAACAAAGACTTCAAGATTTTCCAGCATTGAACATTTAAATGCTTATATCCTGGGGGCTCTTGCAGAGTTGCTTTCTCTTGCTTTAGAAGAAAACCCAACAGTACAGATTTAGCCTCATATCCTGAAATAATCTATAATCATATAAAACATTGGTTGTTGTGGGTTTTCCGGGCTGTATTGCCGTGGTCTTGGCATTGTAGTTCCTGACGTTTCGCCAGCAGCTGTGGCTGGCATCTTCAGAGGTGTAGCACCAAAAGACAGAGATCTCTCAGTGTCACAGTGTGGAAAAGATGTAGGTCATTTGTATCTACTCAGGAGGGGTGGGATTGAGCTGAGTCATCCTGTAAGAGTTTCCCAGGGTGTGGAATGCTAATGGCGGGAGGCTTCACTGTATCCTGAGGAGGTTCTTTTGCATATGGATTGGTACTTGATGTGCTAATCTTCTCTGCAGGGCTATTGTCAAGGATAGAATGTTTTGTTAGCCTGGTGTTTTTCAGAACTGGCAACCATGCTCGGTTCATTCTTAAGGTTTCTTCTTTCCTGTTGAAGTTTTGCTTATGCTTGTGAATTTCAATGGCTTCCCTGTGCAGTCTGACAAAGTAGTTGGAAGTGTTGTCCAGTATTTTGGTGTCCTGGAATAAGATACTGTGCCCTGTTTGAGTTAGGCTATGTTCAGCCACTGCTGATTTTTCAGGTTGTCCAAGTCTGCAGTGTCTTTCATGTTCTTTTATTCTTGTCTGGATGCTACGCTTTGTGGTCCCGATGTAAACTTGTCCACAGCTGCAGGGTATACGGTATACTCCTGCAGAGGTTAGGGGGTCTCTACTGTCTTTTGCTGATCGTAGCATCTGTTGTATTTTGCGGGTGGGTCTGAATACTGCTTGAAGGTTATGCTTTTTCATAAGCTTTCCCATCTGATCAGTAATTCCTTTGATATATGGCAAAAACACTTTTCCTGTGGGAGACTGTTTTTCTTTGGTTGTTTGCTTCATCCTGGTTTTGATTGCTCTTCGGATTTCATTTCTGGAGTAGCCATTTGCCTGAAGTGCGTGGTTTAGATGATTAATTTCCTCATTTAGCAAGTGCGGCTCACATATCCGTCTTGCACGATCCACTAATGTTTTCATTATGCCTCTTTTCTGTCGGGGATGGTGATTGGAGTTTTTGTGTAGGTACCGATCAGTGTGAGTAGGTTTCCTGTAGACCTTGTGACCTAACTCAAACAGGGCACAGTATCTTATTCCAGGACACCAAAATACTGGACAACACTTCCAACTACTTTGTCAGACTGCACAGGGAAGCCATTGAAATTCACAAGCATAAGCAAAACTTCAACAGGAAAGAAGAAACCTTAAGAATGAACCGAGCATGGTTGCCAGTTCTGAAAAACACCAGGCTAACAAAACATTCTATCCTTGACAATAGCCCTGCAGAGAAGATTAGCACATCAAGTACCAATCCATATGCAAAAGAACCTCCTCAGGATACAGTGAAGCCTCCCGCCATTAACATTCCACACCCTGGGAAACTCTTACAGGATGACTCAGCTCAACCCCACCCCTCCTGAGTAGATACAAATGACCTACATCTTTTCCACACTGTGACACTGAGAGATCTCTGTCTTTTGGTGCTACACCTCTGAAGATGCCAGCCACAGCTGCTGGCGAAACGTCAGGAACTACAATGCCAAGACCACGGCAATACAGCCCGGAAAACCCACAACAACCATCGTTCTCCGGCCGTGAAAGCCTTCGACAATACATATAAAACATTAATGCCACCAGTGATTCCTGTGGGTTTGATAAAGTTAAAGAGTCGTCATCTGTTACTCAAATGAGACTTTGTGTCAGACCTGACCCATGCAGGGCATCCCCCACATGTGTAGAATCTAACATGCTTTCTGGGGTAAGACCGAGGGACCATCCAGGCTAATGTGTACGCAGGCCCAATTTAACACACTAATCCTATTGAAATGGTAAGGACTGGAAGACAGACAGATACTTAATATCCAAGTAAATTTTATTGTCCTATTAGAGGTACAAAGCTGGAAAAATGAAATATCTGGAAAGCAAATAAGACAGTGTTGCAATACAATAGTTTGTATATGATCCCAATAAAACCTGTTATGTTTGAATTAGCTATAGTTTAATTGGATGTAGCTGTGAGAGACTGGGAAGGGTTCCTGCAATTCCAGCAGCCTAAAGGGTTTGGGAGGACAACTTAGGAAGAAAGTATCAGGGTAGAACCTACTATGAAAAAGGGAAGGCTTGGAGTTCCTTTCATATGCACCTAGATTTACATGTAGGAAACGAGCCCTGTGACACAGAGTGGTAAGCTGCAATACTGCAACCCAATCTCTGCTCACGACCTGAGTTCGATCCTGGTGGAAGCTGGGTTCAGGTAGCCAGCTCAAGGTTGACTCAGTCTTCCATCCTTCTGAGGTTGGTAAAATGAGTACCCAGTTTCCTGGGGGTAAAGTGTAGATGACTGGGGAAGGCAATGGCAAACCACCCCGTAAAAAGTCTGCCAAGAAAACATCATGATGTGACGTCCCCCCATGGGTCAGTAATGACTCGGTGCTTGCACAGGGGACTACCTTTACCTTTACCTTTACATGTGTGAAGTACCTGGATTTGGTACAAAGTAAGGAACTTGATAGAATTGGATTGGAACTTTGGAACCTGAGTTTCTATTGGTGAACTTTGAATTGATTCTGATTGGGGCAACATCAAGATCCAAATCCCCATTGGATTTGGGGGTCTGAAGAGGGAATGTCATAGGATATTTTAAACGTTATATTGTGAAGAGAGTGTTGGAAAATGTGTTAAGGTGTCAGAAGACAAGTCACTTTATAGGTGGCTGAGATACAGGAGGTTTGCAAAGCAGTTATTACGACAAAGTCCAAGTGATGGGTTGGTTGCCCTGCCTAGAATGCATGAGTACGTTATCTGTGATACTCATATTGTGGGGAAAGAGTTGAGAGCCATGATTATTGTGCTGCAGTCTTGTGTTTTGTGGCCAAGGGAGTGGAGAAATCTGGAGGTTCTGCTGAGATCATTGATTGATTTGCTCCTTGGAGAATTCAGGTAGTTAGCTACTTCCTTCCTAGGGAAATCCCTACCTGTGCATGGGGCTCTGTGTCTGATATCAAATGGAGTATTTTATCCAGGCCTCTGGTGTCTTAAAGCCGCAGAGTCTGTGGGATGTGCAAAGACAAATGCAAATACAAGGTCATAATGCTTGCTTTTCCTGGAAAAATCATTCTCCTATGAAACTGTGATAATGTTCAAAAATTAGATTGTTTCTTGGGGACTAAAACAGTAAATATGACTCTGACTTTGCTATCTGACTGTGGCTCTGCTGGGGGAGTCTGTCATCACCCATGTCAGAACAGAAGGAAAAGTAGGCATCTAAGTTGAACTTCAAGGTCTTCATGAATTTGATGAAAATGCTCTGAATCAAATGAATACACAGTAGCCTACAGAAGTAGCATAAACAAATTATTTTATCCTTATGTGAGGACAAGTAAAAGAACCTTAGCTACAGAAATCTGCAAATCAATTCACAAGGAATTGCCTCAAGCAAGAAGAATGGTTTGCAGCTCATATCCATCTTGGAAGTTCTCATTGGTGCTGTGGTTTGGAGCGGGTAAAAGAAGGAACATCACATGATTTTTTTCACTTCTCACAAACCAACAAAATGATACAATCCCCGCCCCCCCCCCCGGCCCTCTGCCCATATCAGTGTAGGTTTGTGTGTGTGTAAAGTGCCATCAAATTGCAGCCAACTTATGGTAGACCCCCCCCAATAAGGTCCTCAAATGTGGCTTCCTATGTCCCCTCCCTGGTTTTTGTTTCTTCCATTTCCTGATTTCCCGCGGCTCTCATGGGCCCAAAATGACTGTATACAGGGCTGTGCAATGTGCACTGCTGAGGGTGGATTTCTGAATTGTATCTGCTTTTTATGCTACCAGTTTTTATCTGTTTTATGTCTTTTAATGATGCGATCCACTCTGAGCCTGCTTGCGGGGAAAGCAGGCTATAAATTTAATTAAATAAATATAGAGACAAGCTGAGATGGTTTGCTACTGCCTACTTCTGCATAGTGAGACTGGTCTTTTATGGTGGTCTCCCATCCATGTACAAACCAGGGCCAACTGTTTAACTTCCAAGATCTGATGAGACTGGACTAGCCTAGGCCATCTAGTTCAGGGGGAGCAGGTTGGTAGCAAGCACAAATAGTGATTTTCTGAAAAGCCAAGTCAATATTTGTGTAGCTCTGCTCAAGTTTTTGTTGTAAACGTATTTAAGAAAGTACAGTGGATCATGTCTGGTCCCCATCTTCATTTATATAAAGAGGCTACATTCATTTCTGGTATTGTGAGCCATCTACTTCCCAAGCTGCTCCTAAGGGTTCGAGGCCCCCACCCAGAAACAGTGCGAGTGCAAGGTAGGGGGCGGGATTTCAGCTTGAGGGCAAATAAGTAGAAATCACTCCTACTGTGCAAGATGGGTTTTCATAAGAAGGAGAGGAGGCAAAACTTTTGTCAGTTCTGTTTTCTTGATGCAGCCACTTCCACTGTAGACTGTTTCTAAAGCTTCAGCAGCCCTTTGGAGCAGCTTTTCAGTGGCTTGTTTTACTAGGGAACCACTAGCAGAGGAAAAAGAAAAGGTGAGAGAGGAGTGGTGGAGAGGGTTCTGCGATTAGTCCTCCTATCCCCTGTGTTTAGTTTGACCCTGAGTACAAATGGCTTCTCTCAGATGAGACGGAAGAAAAAGCACATCTAAACTGTTAATTTAGCTAGTAAACTTGGCACACCACTAATTAATTAGTTACTAAAAGCTTAAACTGTGCTGTTCAGATATGAGATGTAATTTTGATTCCTCTCCCCCGCCCAAATCCTCACAAATTTAAAACTGTAGAAATAGAAAATATTTAGTCAACTAAGTGTGCTGTTAGAAAAATGATAGTTAAAAAGGCAGTAATCCATTAAGAAAAACTGTAGAGGACATAGTCACCACCACAAGGGCAAGATTCAGGTCCTGTAGCTCCTGAATTTTGCTCTTCTGCTACAGACCAACATGGCTACCCTCCTGAAACCACCACAAGGCTCTCCCCAAAATATAGTAAGCCAATTCTGCTGATCGTCTTCTATCTGTCAACGTGCTCCAGGGCCTGTAACTCATATGTTGGCTTGTGATCTTATATTACAGCAAAAGGTGTAAGTATTATTATTTATAGTTGGCCTTTCTCACTGAGACTCGAGGCAGGTTATAAGAATATAAACTGTGTTGTCAAACAGCATAAAACAACCAATGTGTAATGCAATAGGACTAGGATTACAAAATTAGGGAACAATGCGAACAACAAAATAAGGCAGGTAAACTATAAATAAGAAAGAAAGTGGGTTACAAAGTAAACACAATGCAGTAAAAGCAGGTGATACCTACAATAAACATTGCAGTGGACTATTTTCTTATATAGGCGTCTTTCTGGGCTGTTCATTCTACTACACGTCTAATCTCTTCTTGAAATGCCTTATTACTGTTCTGCTCATTCTGCAGAATGACAGAAGTGTAGAAATCTTCCCATCATCCTCAGTCAGGCCATTCACAAGATGAGAGCCACCACTGAGCGTGCACATGAACAGGCAGCTGCTATTATCACCCATTTGCAGGGTCACATTTTTAGAAGGCTTTTCTTAGATGAGTGAAGTTGGTCTGAAATATAAGAAAAGTTCATATGTTCATGCTGGCAGAAGGGGAGGCATGGTTTGGTAGTACAGAACCTCCTTAGAATGCAAAGGTCCCAAGCATCTCTAGATCAGGTAACAGGGTAGTATTGAGGAGAACTTCCTTTCCCAGTAAGAGCTCCTGGTACCACAATGCGAGGAAAGAGCTGGTTTGAGGTTTGGATTTGAACTCTTTCCTCACACCAGTGCTGCTGTCAACTCTGGAAAGTGAAAAAGACTGGCACCTTTTACTGTCTCTTTCTTCCTTTTATGGTTGAGGGTTGGGTATGTTTGGTCAGTGAAGTTATGCGCAGGGAGAGCTCCTCTTCCCTCACTGCACAGCTGCTGTTACATGGACCTTATAACCTCATGGATGCTTTGGCTTTAAGTGTGTTAGGTTTCCTCCCCTTTAAATGCATGCAACAAATCATTATATAAAGTCAGTAGGAAGTCAAAGGGGCTTACATAATTCTCTTCTCCATTTTTTTCTCAGAACAAACCCTGTGAGGTTGGTTAGGCTGAGAATTTGTGATTGGCCCAAGGTCACCCAGAAAACTCCCATGGCAGAGCAGGGAATCAAACCTGGGTCACTCAGATCCTAGTCCATCGTCTAGCCGCTGTTCCACACTGGCTTTCTTTTGAATATCATACACAGCCAGTTGACATTACTGTCTGGCTAACATTATTTTTAATTACTTATTTTATAAATTTATACCTTGCCTTTCTACCCTAATAAGGGCTAAAAAGTTTAAGCTGTACAAGTTCAGATTTGGAAGAAATACTTTTTCACTGCTGGGAACTAATTTAATTTTTATTTCTGAAAATGCATAGTCTGTTATAAAACTGTTCTTCACAAATACATACCAAAAGTTTTGCTCAAGTGACCAAACATACATATATCTGGAATTAGTGACTTACAGCTGTTCCTCTTTGTGGCGTCTGTGTGGTTCCATACTGGGTCTTGAGTAGGCGGAATATCTGTCTGCACCAGAAAATCATCAATGAACAACAGCTGCGGGTGAATGAAACCCTGTTTTATAGAGCCAGGCAATTACTACAATATATTAGCAAGCCTGCAACAGTGAATTGAAATTTAATGATCACCTTTACTAATGGCAGCAATAGATTTTCCATACACAATTCTGATTTTCCTAGCTAGTACAGCAAAAAGTGATGTCTTGTAGGTCATACTTTTTATTCACATCGAACAATAAATAATAGATCTTTTGAAAATTCTTTAGTCCAGTGAGACTACTGGGCAAGACTTTGCGGGGGGGAATCTCTCTGGGACCCTTATATAACAGAGTATAAAATACAGTGAGTGAAATTCTAACTATTCTGACATATTACATATACTATTTGGTCTGCTTGAGTGTTCTTGTATCTGCTGTCTAAATATGCTGATGGCATTAATTGGAAGCATAACTGATGGAAGGTTTTCTGCAGAGAGCAGGCTGGGTTATTTAAAATGCCCTTGTATATGACCCATCTTGAGAAAGCAGCACCAATGATGTCTTCCCTGTCATAGTTCCTATCTCGTATTAATCCTTTCATTGTCCATGGGTCTGCTGAAGCTAATATATTTATGGATGGATTGTATTCTTGCATAATGATTTCATGCTGTTTAGCCCAGTTCTTCTTAGCAGCCTACCCTGGAAACATTTCTTAGGGCGTTCTTTCTCTGCATTCTTTTGTAACTTTATCCAGTATGAGTGCTTTATGCACTCTTACCTTAATGGAAGAAAGGCACATAACAATGCAGCTGGTATCCCATTAGCAGAGCTTTAAGAAACTGGTTTTGTAGTGCCTCTAAAGGGCTAACGTATTCTAAAGCACATAAGTTTGTCCCATATATAATTTGAGCAAGGCTTTCTTTATCTGAAAGAGGAAGAGGTAATATTGATGTGCAGCTCAAAAGGAGAATGACTATCTTTCTATAAGCACTCCGGTATATTCTTCTCAATTTGATTAAGAAATCAGTTTTGAGTCTTAGTTATTTTTAATTCTGTTAAATCGATGTCAGTTTAATTTCAGGAATCAGTTTAGCTTAGAAATAATCAGAGTTTGCATTGCTTAAAGTAGTAGTAACTTAATAGAATAAATCAGAATTTTAATAGGCAATGTAACAGTCTCTCGTTTATTAATTTTAAAATATTGTCCAAATCTTCGCCATCTTTGGAAAAAAATACATATGTATGAAAAATCACTTAAATGCTAATTTTTCTGCAGCATCACTTATTGAAAGCTGCAGTTAATGTAGTTGCCGCAAATATACACATGGGATTTTTCTTGAATGATGAATATATTTGCTTGTAGAAGTTTGCTTTGTGAAGTGGCTCTAGGAAAGTAACATCTGTTCAATTGGGGGTCCTTCCAGTATGCTGCTCACAGATATCCAGCATAAGTATTTCCTGTACAATAATCATATCTGAATGCTAAGTCTATGTAAATAATGGTTTGGGAGGAGAGTATTTCTGCTCAGCATAATTGTGAGGGGGTGGGAGGGACTAAAGGTATGAATAGCATGGACAGAAAATCAGAATACGCAGTACTTGCAACTGCACATCTAACATTAGAAACCTAGTTGCCTTCCGTTTGTAAATTTTCTCTTCACTATCTTTCAGTGCAAACATGTGCATAATTCCATAATTGTTAACCCATTTTAATGATTTTTTTCACTATGATACTTTTAATTTAATTTTAATTTTACTTAATTTATACCCAACTTTTCTCCCCACTGTGGACTCAAAGTGGCTTATATCATTCTACTCTCGTCCAATTTTTTTTCTCACAACAAATCCTGTGAAATGCATTGGGCCAGTCACAAACTCTCAGCCTAGGATCACCCAGTGAGCTTCCATGCAGAATGGGAAACCAAACCTGGGTCACCTAGGTCCCAGTCCATCACTCTAGCCACTACACTTGCTGTCGCATAACTTGTCTTCTAACAAAAAAAATTTCACTTGAGAATGGGAGAGATAATATACAATGGCAACAGTATTATGAACAGTATTATGAATCTTGCTTTGAAAAGTTGCTGTAACTTTTCTAGGTAACGAATTTATACAAGCAGTGAAAACAATTTATAACTTACAAAGAGCAACAATATGTGTTAATGACGACCTGACAGAGAAGTTGGAAATAAGGAAAGGAACCAGACAAGGATGTCCACTATCGCCGCTTTTGTTTGTGATGGTCTTAGAAGTATTATTGAGGAGGATTAGAGAAGATGATAGTATAAAAGGAATAAAAATAAAAGAATCCTCCTACAAATTGAGAGCATTTGCAGACGATGTGATGTTTATAGTGGAAGACCCTCTACAAACCTTGCTAAGACTGCCGGACAAAATAAAGGAGTTTGGAGATTTGGTGGGTTTCTACATAAACAAAAAGAAGTCAAAAATAATAACTAAAAATATGACTAAGAAGAAACAACAAGAATTAAGTGAATTAACAAACTGCAAAGTGGTACACAGAACTAAATATTTGGGGATAGAGCTGACAGCTAAGAATATAGACTTGTTTAAGAATAACTATGAAAAGCTCTGGACTCAAATTGAAAGAGACATAATAAAATGGAATAAATTAAATTTGTCGTGGTTAGGTCGAATTGCCACAATTAAAATGAATGTACTGCCCAGAGTGATGTTTTTAATGCAAACAATTCCAATTGTGAAAGATAAGAAACAATTTGAAAAATGACAGAGGAAGATATCAGAATTTGTCTGGGCAGGAAAGAAACCAAGAGTCAAGATGAAAGTTCTTTGTGATGCTAGGGAAAGAGGAGGAATGCAGTTACCTGATCTAAGACTTTACCATGAAGCGATATGTTTGGTGTGGCTAAAAGAATGGGTGTCTTTGACCAATCACAAGTTATTAACATTGGAAGGAACATAATAAACTATTTGGATGGCACGCATATATGTGGTACGGGAAGCATAATATGGATGCAATGTTTCAGCACCACTACCTGAGAAGAAATCTACTGTCAACCTGGCTCAAGTATAAGAAATTTATAGAACTAAAGAAACCACTTTGGATTGTTCCAGCTGAAGTAATCAACCCAAATATGGAATATCGGGGAAAGGAATGGCTTACCCTCAAAGAATTAACAGTATTAGAAAATGATGGGCTGAAACTTAAGAGAAATGAGGAGTTACCGTTTAAATATGGTTGGTTACAATATAGACAAATTAAAGATTTATTTGATTCTGAACGTAGAAAGAATGGTTTTAGAATTAAAAATTCAGAACTAGAGGAACTATTATTGGGGGATAATAGTAAAGCAATATCTAAAACGTATAAGTTGTTATTGAAGTGGTTTACAGAAGATGAAACAGTCAAGGTGCAAATGGTAAAGTGGGCCTTAAATTGTAATAAGGAAATAGCGATGGAAGCATGGGAACAACTATGGAAAAATACCTTAAAAATATCAACTTGTACCAGTATTAAAGAGAACGGTTATAAAATGCTGTATAGATGGTACTTAACACCGAAAAAATTAGCCATAGCTAACAGTTATCGAATAAATGTTGGAAATGTAAGGAGCATGAAGGTTCTCTATTTCATATGTGGTGGACTTGCCAAAAGGCTAGAGACTTCTGGTCTAGAATATGTGTTGAAATGTCTTTGATATTACAATACAATGTTCCTAAAAATCCAGAAATGTTATTACTATCTTTACATTTAGAAGATGTTAATAGAAATGATAAGATATTGTTGTACTATATGATAGTAGCAGTAAGAATTTTATATGCTCAATATTGGAAAAAAGAAGTACCGAATATTGAAGAATGGACAAGGAAGATGTTGTACATGGCCGAAATGGATAAATTAACTAGAAATCTGAAAGAGCAAGATCCAGGAATTTTTCTGGAAGACTGGAAGAAGTTTAAGAAATATTTGGAAAAGAAATGCGATGTTAAAGGACAATTGTGGTCTTTGGAGGGATTTTAAATTTTATTAAGTAAGATTTTAACGAAGGGAATATATATAAGATCTCTACCATGGGTAACATAATATAATTGTATTATAGTGAAATAATAATCTCTATGAATAAACGGGGGGTTCGAGTGTTGTTGGAAGTCAATAGAGAAAAGGGGGATGGTAGGGGGTGGGGTTATATATTTATAAAGGTTTAATTTGGATAAGTTGTATGTATTAACCAACAACTTTATATCACCTCATCCAATAAAATCTATTTAAAAAAAAAAGAAAAAAAAAGTTGCGGTAACTTTTGACTGTCCTTGAGATGCTCACAGCTCTCTAGGTGAAATTCTGATCTAATCAGTGTCAAACAGTGGTAATATTTTCATGTGCTTGGACACTTAATATGTTTCTAAATAAAAACTGATCTTTTAAACTGAATTATTCATAGGGCAGATGAGTTAAAGTAAATGGTATCCAGTATTATGCCTGTATGGATCTTGCATGTAACTTCAATAGATTGATGATCAGTGATTTATGCTTTTTCATATCAAGCTATGTTTGGGTTGGTTTGCTGTTTTCTTGGCGCTTAATTACTGCTTCAGAAGATGTTGGAATAGGGTCAATCTGTGTCTGACTGTAACAAGAATAAAAATAGAGCAGCACAGTTTCTCAGTCTACAACTAGACATGGGCATGACTCGAAATATGAATCAAATTTTGTGATGAATCAGGCCAGTTTGTATATTGCGAAAATACATTTCGTGGGGCCGCGTTTTTCACAAAATCCACAACTTTTGGGGCCGATTCGTTCCATTCGGGAATGCTTCATGATGCCCGACAGGCTGGCGCCGATCCATTGATTCCCTAGGCAACATCGGCCTGGAATGTCTGCAGACATTTTGTTGCCATGGAAACCCCAATTTCAGCCCATATAACCCTGATATACCCACCCACCCACCCCGCCGTCAAGCTCCCCTGAGCGGATTCATTCTGCTTGCCTTTCCTTCGAGAACCTGGAGGTGGGGGGAGGGCATGTCAGAGCAGCAGGAGGATGAGAAGACGGGAAGGAAAAGTCAGCAAAGAGAAGCTGAAGAGAGGAAAACCCAAGCAGATCCGCTCCACTTGACTTTTCTTCCAGCAGTGGCAGAAAGCAGGAGGCCAGAAGGTCGGGAGGGAAAAGTCAGCAAGGAGAGCCTGAAGAGAGCTACTTGGAGGGTGGCTGGAGGAGAGCCTGCTGAAGTCTCCCTGTAAGTTTGGCATCTCTGTGTATGAAGGGGGCCGTTGTAGGGCCCCAGGATCTGATGAATCACGAACATAACTAATTGTTTCGTGAAACAGGACAATTTTGTGAAAGTTTGTGTTTCGTGGACCGCGATGAACCCCAAAACTCAGGGTTCATTTCCCCCCCCCCCCCGGTTTTGTTCCCATCTCTATCTACAGCTGGCCCCATTTATCAGAAAAGACTCATGAAGGCTCTAAGCGTCAACAGCCCTGAAAAGCAGGTGATGAATATGTCTGAGCTATTTATATGTATTTATATAATAAAAATAATCTAATTTTCAAGGCAAAAGTGAAGAATGGGGAATGTTACAATTATTGTATATAAGGATCTTCAGCTATCAATATGTGGCTTGACATTGTTCTTAATTCATTGCCATTAAAAGTGAGGTTTATCCCTTTAAGTTCATGAGCCAGTTTTGCCTCAGCCCATGTTAATTCAAATGTGGCATGAGAACTGATTGGTTGGAGGTAACCAGAGGGTTAGTGGCAGGAGGTTACTTACCAGGTGGATCATGCCCCTCAATCAACCCACATTCTTTCTCAAGTGGAAATGCAAGAATAGTTGGTTGCCACTTAGGACCAAACGGGAATTTTTTGGGGTTTCACCTAATTGATGGGGGTGTGACCCTTTTTTCGCCTATTCTGTAATGTTTTTGGTCATGGGAGTTGTTTAAATAGGCCTGGTTTTAAAAAAAATACAGCTTGCTAGGCCACAACTAGTTTGGCAGGAATAGGTTGTTTAGGATAGGTAGAGTTAATCGGCAAGTACCCTGAGGCATCATGGCGATGGAGTGTGTGTCCAGAACAGGCCATCATGTGCTGTGTCGCTGAGTGGCACTCTGAAGGCACACCCTTAGTGCTGAGCAGCATCTGTCAAATCTGGTAGGTGCCTTGTGGCCCATCGGGAACGGTGGATGAAGTTGTGCATCTCTTGACACAGGAGGGCAGTACAGGCTAGGAGTTTGGAGCCAGGGTGGACTCACCCAGCAGGCACCCAAGGAGGTAGCCTGGTGCAATCCATCCTCAAAATATTTACCTTATATTTAAATAAGCTGTGATATAGATCAGCCATTTAAGTAAATAAAATAAACAAACTAGTTGACCCACACAATTGTGTCTGTGTAATTACTGTCTCAGGCCATATTTGTGGTGCTGGAGCAAATGTTTTTTCTTTGTATATAACATTTCAGTATGATATTTTCAGTATTTTTTTCTTAGTTATATTCTTTCTTTCCTCACAGTTCATAGTGGGAAGAGCTTCTCAAAAAAGAAATGTAGTGTCTTCCAAGTTTTTTTCTATCATTAAATACATCAAAGTTGTTACCAGTTCCTCTTTTAATAGAACTCAAGACCTGTTTGTCTGTACTCATAGTAGGCACTTCAGGAACATTTAAAACTTTTAAATATTCTTTGGGCTGTTCAAAATTAACAATCTTGTCTTGTGGTGTCTTTTGGCAAATACCTTGCAGTTTATATCCTAAGTTGGATGCTGACTTGAGTATCTTTTCCCCCCAATTTACTGGTTGATATCCTAGTTGCAACCCAGTTTTGCAGGGGGGAAACAAGTTCAATCCCTGACATCAGTTAAAAAGATATGGACTTGAATCCTATTAAATTTTTCTTCCCACCTTCTCATCTTCACCCTTATACTGCCTGCAAACTCCCCCCCCCGCCCCGCCCAAGTTGCACTGTGTAATCCGAAGCCATTCTGCCTATGGAAACTTTTGGATGGATTCAAACCACAGCAATGTTTAAAATGTCTGCAATGAGAAGTATTTAGATGTTCAAAAACATCCGTACAGCATGTAGCTTAAGAGAGCAAAAGAGAGAGTGGCAAGGGTTCTGTTAGATAGCCTGTTTGAAACACATCTGGCACTAGCAGTTGTCCACATGACTTCTGATTTAAAGTGGATCTTGGAACTGGCCAAACCAGGAAGAGGTTTTGACTTCTGGGAGGGGTGCTGCTGCACAGGCATGTAAAGCAGAAATCGGAGCATAGTTTAGGTACTACTGATCCAGCAATAAAAGCATGTGGTGCAGGACTAGTTGTATCAGATAATATAGAAGGTATACAGTAATAACATTTCAAGATCTAAAGCTGAAGCACAAGTTGGTACGATGCTGGCAGACCTTGATAATAGGAATGGGCTAGGGAATAGCAGGAACAAAGCATTTGGCTTTTCCAGTCTTGAGAAAGGGAGGGAGAATACAAGTGAAGTCAGAGCCCAGCCTTCTAATCCTTTGGAGTAAAATCAGAAACATTCCTGGACCCTGGGAGCTGCTCCAGATAAGAAATGGGGAGGCTTGGAGTGCGAAAGAGTTGTGTATCAGACAGTGTGGTGTCATTCCCAGGCCAGAGTGTGGGAATTCATTGAGTTAGAAGCTTATGCTGCCAAGGATTATTTATTAGGGAGTGATATGACAAGACAGCAAAGTACTGTGCATAAGGGTATCTTTGTTGAACTTAAATCCCTTGAAGAATAGCGTAAGAGCCTTTAGTACATGATTGGGTCCGTTTCTCTGTAGGCTTTTTCTTGTGCCCGGCATTGCTACATCTATGGTTCAGTTAAGGTAGGCATC
Organism: Eublepharis macularius; assembly: GCF_028583425.1. Classification (NCBI taxonomy): domain Eukaryota; kingdom Metazoa; phylum Chordata; class Lepidosauria; order Squamata; family Eublepharidae; genus Eublepharis; species Eublepharis macularius. Next base: position 58,181,636 of record NC_072791.1, read on the forward strand.
CCACTTTTTTTAAAAAAAAAATGTTGTTAGATGTTTAAAAGCTCACACATTACTGGGTGCTTGCTAAACTTTGTTTTCAGTAGAGAAGAGAGTAGTAATGATGATTTTTTTGTATAGGTGTAGATCATAATGCCTGTTACTGAAATGAGGAAGGATAAGCCAGTGTATCAGCCAACTAAATTAAAGGTACTATCAGTGGTAATTGATGGAGATTAAATTTGCTGTTGTATGGTTATTTAAAATAAATATTCTGCTGCATTAATGTACGTTGTCCCATTCTAGCTGGGAACATACAGTATTTCTTCATTGTTCTGAAATGTGGATTCTGAGCTAAATTTATCCTGCTGCTTTATTTCCCTTGAGTGAATTGACTTGGGCTTCAAACTCTCGACTTCAGGTAATAACAATACCAATTCATTCTGGAGGACTGTACAATTCCACAATGCTTTCTTGCAGCCTTATTCAGCAAGAGCCTTCAGAATTCTTGTTCTGAAGCAGTGCAAAGAACACAACCGGGAGGGAAAGTAATAGTAAGAGTAGTTAAAAGTTGAGGTTGAACTGCTACTTGCTGGTGGTGCATCCATTTTATGAGATCATTATATTTAATAGTAAAGTAGCTTATCCCTTTGTCAGTCACACAGGCTGTAAACCAGGCTGCTCCCACAGGACAAGGTAGGGGTCTGTACGTACCTGGAGGATTTTCCAAATAATCTGAAAAATATGACTCTGTAAATTAACCAAAAGGATCCCCCCCTCACCCCCCCAAAGAAGCCTGAGTAGAACTGATTATACACTAGGAAAACAGAATGTGAAAAGCAGTGGAGAATCATAGGAAAACACAGGGAGATAGGGAAATCAAGTTCCTTAGAGTTTAAAGAGTCCTGGAGGAAGGGTGTAGAATCAGTAGTGCCTGGACTTACCCTGCATCCACCATATTGGGTCATATTGGGTCATTTATTGAGTATTTTGCGTGTAGTAAATATCTAGCAGATTGCACCATTCAAGTTTTTTAAAGAGCTTGTACTATTCAAGTTTTTTTTAAAAAAAGAAGCTTTGCTGTGACAAAGCTAATGGGCATATAAATGAAGAAATAATGATGCTGTTCATTTACAATAATTCATTTACAATGTTCATTTACAAGGCATATGGTTTCATAACTGTGATAAACAGGGAGGGGTTGGATGAACAGTATCTAAACCGTTGGAAACCTTTACAACTCTAAAGGTTAATTAGTGAAGAAATTAATATCTACCCTGATATAACCAGTCATTGCAAGTCTAGTTTGTGATGTGTGTGCTATAATGAAAATGATTTTCCAGAAAACAGACTGCCAGAGAGATACATTGTCCACATTTCAGCTTGATTTTTTTTCTTATGAGGGATAAAGTTTTTCCAGTGTATAGTTTTTGTAAATCCTAAACTGTGTTTAATATTGATAAATATCACTAATAAAACTGCTATTTTGTGCATGGACAATATTTAAACTTGAGATTGGCAGAGGCTTAGTGCACCTCTATCATTTTTTCTCATGTGATTGCTACTTGATCTTGGGGAGTACGGTATGTACTTTTTAGTGGCTGGTAGAATAGATGCACAAGTTGGGCAGATAATAAACTTACTTGTTTGATCTCAACTGTCTACATCATCTGCTGTGAGATCTCCATCCTGGCGTATCTAAAAAGGATTAAAAGAGATTGATTACCAACACCGAATACATTGCCATTACAGTTTTTAATTGTTTTAATTTAATTTTAATTGACACAGAATTTGTATTTGTTACTAATTGGATTAGATATTTATTGTATTGGTTGATACAGAAGTACTTCTGTGTTGGAATATAGGTACAGTTATTTATTGTTAGCACTTACTACTTTAAAGGTCTAGCAGTTAGCTGTATAGCACTTATAAAATGTTTACATATTGAATATCAGTGTTATGTGATAGTCCTGTATAGTCTATACCTCCAGCGCAGTATTTACCCGTGTTTAGTAACCACACCAGCTAAGTAAAAAAGAATAAACCAGTGGCCCCCAACTTGATGCATGAAGGTGTCATGGCACTTTCCATTATTTGCCTGCACCCACTTGCTTCTTCTTCAAAACATCTCTACTTTCAAAGCAAAGAACTAATCCTAGCCTTTCTCCATTTTTTTGGAACCAAAAATGCTTCAGAAGAGCCTAGGAGTCATCACTTCTGTGTCTGTAGGGAGCAGCCATTCACAAACAACTGTCACTGTTGTAGGAGAATGCTTGTCTTGGACCCTCCCAGCACTTTGTGATTAGCCTTTCAGGGCAGCCTTGTGGTGGCGGTGCTTTCTGCGTGTTCTCAAACTTTCAAAATATCTGCACGTGTTCAGCTAGGTGGGGATCCTTGAATTAAATTTTTCACTTCCTTGATACCATTGGCTATGATATCCTACTAGCTGACCTGGGAGTAGGGGGCACTGTGCATATGGACACTGTGGTTCCATTCTTACTTGATCAATTGATTCCAGAAGGTGGTGCTGGTGGTCTGCTGCTTGGCCCATGACATTTATGCTGTGAGATCCCACGGTTCCATCTTATCCCCTGTGCCATTTAATACGTACATGAAATCACTGAGAGAGCTCACCTGGGGATTTGGAGTAAGGTGCCAGCAATATACATATGACACCTACTTTGGTTTCTCCTTAAGAGCTAAGTTGGGGGAGGGGGGTCTGTGGAAGTCCTGAATAGGTTCCTGGAGAAGGTAAGGAGATGAATTGAAGACCTATAAACTGAAGTTCAATCCAGACAAGACAGTCAGTCAATGGAGAAGCTGCTTGGGAACTATGAAGTCAGCCTGTCCTGGTGGGGGCTACACTTCCCTTGTGGGAGCAGGTTCATAGCTTGCAGATGCTTCTAGATGGCCTATGGTTGGAGGCTCCTCCATGGCACATAGTGCCTTTTATCAGCTCTACCTGGTACACAAGCTGTGGCCATTCCTTGGGAAATGAGATTTGGATACAATAATCCATGCTGTGATTACATCCAAGTTAGATCATGATAAAGTATTCTACATGGAGCTCCTTGGAAAATGTTTTGGAAGCTTCCTTTGATCCAAAATACAGTGGCTAGGCTACAGTCAAGGGTTAGTTACAGGGATTGCATCACTTTTGTGCTGGAAGATCTGCTTCCAAGCACACTTCAGAATGCTGTTTCTTACCAGCCATGCCTTTAAATCTCTTGTGACCAGGGTGCCTGAAGGACCATCTCTTGCCATACTGTCCAGCACACCAGCTAAGATCTGCCTCTGAAGCCCTGCTTTCTGTGTCCCTGCCTTCAGAGGCGAGGCAAGTGACAACGAGGACATTTTTCTGTGGCAGCACCTTGCCTTTGGAATGTCTCACAAATTCATGGGATAGGTCTGTTAGTGACTACTAGCTATGGTGACTAAAGGGGAACCTCCACATTCAGGTGCAGTAAACTTTTGAATACCAGTGGCAGGAGGCAACTTCAAGGAAAGGCTCTGTGCCTTGTTGTTGGTCCTCAAGAGTAACTGGTAGGCCACTGTGTAAGACAGGATGCTGGAATAGATGGACTGCTGGTCTGATCCAGCAGGCCTCTTCTTATGTTCTAACACCTTCCCCCTTGAGGCTTGCCTAGTGCCTCCTTTGCGGCTAAAACGTATCTTTTTACCCAGACTTTTAATTAGAGGTTTTTATCTTACCTGCTGTTTATTGATTTGCCTCAGTTTTATGGACAGTTTTTATACTGCTTATGTCTAATGACTTCTTGTTTTGTAGTGTGTGTTTTTTTAAAAAAAAAATTAAGTTGCCTCAAACAAGACTCTGAAGCAGCAGCAGCTTATAAATCTTCTAAATAAATAAATAATATGATTGTAGAGAAAGTTCTAAATATCTGGAGCACACATGATCATCTGCACAATTTTCAGATGTAAGTAACTGTGCAGGAATCCATTTCTATTTATAATTCATTTAGCAGTAATCCCAAGTGCTCATTAATTAAACTGTAACCATTATTGCTATTTTTCCTGTTTTGGTATACTCAGAAAATCAGTGCCAAAACAATAAGTCAGTATAGCAACTTGATTTTTTACCCTGATATATATGCTGCTTTTTTTTAAAAAAAAAATCATACCTCTTGCTGGGAAAAATCCTGTAAATAGTCTCTTAAAATACAACAGGAGAAAACAAATTGTCTTTTTGTATTTGGATATTACTGCTGCTTGTTTAATGGTGTTCTTGTGAAAGTCAGGCAGTATTTAAGGGAGATTTATTGCTTTTCTGGATGAAAACATCAACTCAAATGACTTCCTTTTCTTCCTAATGTGTGTCCTGCTATGTGAATGTTAACAATAGCTCCAGTGCTTGAAGGTGCTCATTATCTCACAGAGGAAGCTAAAACCATCCTATGAGGGGGTGGAAGAATGGTTAAAAAATATTTTTAAGTACATTAAATCTGGAGAAAAGTTGACAAAGCTGACAAAAAGGACTACTGGCAATGTGGCTTTATGACATTAGCTGCCCTATAATCAACTGCAAGAGCAGGAGGGGGAAAAGCATAATAAGGAGACTGCAGTTGTAACAGCATTTTCATTTTAGGGGAGAACATGGAGTTGAGACTGTGAGGTCATGTGCCAGGCTTTCCCCCTCGCTTATGAAATGTGTATTCGAAGGAAAACTGAGATGAAATTCAAAGGCATGCAGGAATCAGTATTATCAGATCCATTGTGTTAAAGAGTCAAGAAACTATTCTTCCAGTAGGGCCCAAATATTATTTACCTGGGCCCAGTACATTTATATGAAAAGGCTACCCCAATCTGTAGCTTTCAGATTTTTCTGTAAACCCAGGGCTTTTCTCAGGTTGCAGGAAAGATCAGTCACAGGAACTGTGACTGTGACTGTGACACTGAGAGATCTCTGTCTTTTGGTGCTACACCTCTGAAGATGCCAGCCACAGCTGCTGGCGAAACGTCAGGAACTACAATGCCAAGACCACGGCTATACAGCCCGGAAAACCCACAACAACCATCATTCTTGGTATTATTTTTAAAAGAATGGAAAGAAGAGCTGCCAGCACAGTTCTGCTAGAGGGCACCAATACAAAGAAAACCCTAGTTTTTTTCTGGTCAGTATGAAGCACTAATTTTGAACCATGCAGAATTTAAGCAATGGATTGTTCTTTCTGCTGCTAACAGGAGCTGCTGGTACTATCGATTTCTCTGCTAGGCCCAGAATTGGTGAAGTCCACATTTGAATGACACAGGCCTGTTATATTCAACACAAAAGTTACCATGCATGCTTGAGCTGTGTGTTTATTAATTTAAAATATTTCCTGACTTTGATTGCGCCATTGGAGCAACCCATCCTAGGGGAAACTATGTAAGATGTGAGTTAATCACACCGCTTGAATTGGTCCTCTTATTCTGAAAAATGTAACACTCCAGTATAAACTGGCAGTTGATGTTTCTTGGTTGTTAAATAGTGCAGAGGAGGCGATTGAGAGGGAGAAGATTGTGCCAAGAGTCCTTGTCTTGCATTCTTCTTATCTTGACTTAGAAGATTGTCATGCTCTTGCTGCAGAGCTGATAGGAAAGAAGAGAGTTCCAAGTCTGACCTCTACAGACAGGAGTGGCATGTAATACAAATGTGCAGTTCAGCCAGGCCCTGACAAATAATGATGAATTGCTCTAATCCTGCATTTCCCATTCCCACCTGCTGAGACTAGCCTTTCTTGACCCCAGCGATGTGATAAATAAGAACAAATACTAATGGAGAAAGCTGAAGACATGCTTACGCTCTATTCAGTGGACAACATTCACAACAAAAAAGTTACTCTCAGCTTCATGCGGCAGATGGTGCAAAATGCTATGCTTTCGTCACCTTTCATAGATGTGTTGAAAGAAATGCTAAAATACTTGTTAAATTTTGCAGCATTTCTGATAGAAATGGAATGCCAATTTTAAAATATAACGATTGTTTTTGCAAATTTTAAGAACAAAGGGTTATTTTATTAGAATATTAAGAACTGTGTACCTAAGTGGCCAAGAGTGAGCTTAAAACCAGGATGTTCTTACTTCAAAATCTGCCTTAGCCATGGTCATTAGTAAGTCACTGTTGCTTAGACCGGCAGTATGAAATGCTACTTTTGCTATGTCTTCTTTCTCTGCTTTAGGAAGCAGGCCAGACTTTGTTTTCTAGAGAATGTTTGCTTGTTGGGTTTATAATCCTTGTTACTATGTTTTCTGTGGACATTGCTGTGTTATGCTCCCCCTGCCCCCAACCCGCGTTTTAGTGTAAGGGATGGAACGGAGAAGTCTGAGGTTAAATACCCACTGAATCATGATGCTTACGGGATGATTTTGATGGCTTTGAACCTCTCTCTCACAGGTTTGGTTGCATGGTTAAAGTGGGAATGGGAAAGCCATACAGCTTTGAGTTCCTTGAAAGAAGGGTACATATAAATGTTATAGTAATCATAATTTTGGCAGGCAATTCTAATTCTCAAACATACACGTACAAAGGAAACAAAAAAGTGAGTAAAATTCTTCTGTTAGAAATCTTAACTCTACAAGAGATCTGTCCATTTTAATTGGGCTACTTACTGGTGAGTAGCCTTGCTGGCGTTCATCCAAATGAAGTGAACTTCGACTCTTGAAAGTTCGTACTCTGGAAATCAAGTTGGTCTATAAGGTGCTACTGGACCCATATATTGCTTTTAAATTGGGACTGCAGCTGATAATCTGGGGAGGAGCATGGCACCATTCTGCTACCTTCTCCCATCTCTTGTCCATTTCTCTAAAATATCAGGGGTATTTTTGCTAATCTGTCTTTTTTTATTAATGGACATAAATGAAAAGTTGTTGTTGTGTGGGTGTGCACTCTGTATAGATTGCAGAATGGTGCCATGCTACAGGTCTCAAAGTGAGAAACCTTATTCAAGGTTTTTCTTGTCACCGAATGCTTCATTTTTGTTCCTTTTGGTTTGGGCCGTATGTACATTTGAGAGTTTGATATTGTAAATACTAAGCATTCTGGTCTTTGTGATTGGGTCAAGAAATGGCTTTACTCCCTGTTCCTGGCTGCTGAAAATGGTAATTTTCAAAGAGCGATCATGTGACTGTCTATTGTTTCATCAAAACCTGGGCTCTGTCCAGAAAAATGCACTTAATTCCTGCTATTTTGCTTTTTCTAGGACTGTCAGTAAGATGCAGCATCATGCTGGGTTTTTGTTCTTTTCAATGCTCCATTTATTGAATTAAAGTCAATGGACTTATTTTTGGGTAAGGATGTACAGATTTGGGTTAAGACCACCGCTCTGTGCTAAGCACAGTTGAGAAGAAAAAGTTGAGGGGAGAGTGCATGAATATATGAAGTTGCCTTATACTAAATCAGAGCCTTGGTCCATTAATATGACTCTTCTCTACTCAGATTGGCAGCAGCTTTCCAGGGTCTTAGATAGAGGTCTTTTGCATCACGTACTACCTGATCCTTTTACCTGGAGATGCCAGTGTTGAACCTATGACCTTCCCCATGCCAAGCAGAAAGATGCTCTTCTGCTGAACCACAGACTCTTCCTAAATCTCTGTGAAGAAATAATGCTAAAAGAATCAAACTGCTTTTTGAATACAGGAGGTGCTTCACAAGAACATAAGAGCCAGCTTGTATCTGCAAGGAGTTTCCAGTGGGAGACAGCTGTCCCTGTCCTGGTAGAATACTTGGCTCAGAACCTCCCAGTATCTTGTGATTGGCTCTTATCTTGTGGCTGTTATTTAGAGGCTGATTCCGCACACGTTGGATAATGCACTTTCAATGCACTTTATCAATCATTTGAGGTGGATTTTTTGTTCGGCACACAAAAAATTCCGTTCCAAATCTATAAAGAGGATTGGAAGTGCATTATCCAACGTGTGCGGAATCAGCCTGTGTCTGGTTCATCCTTTTTGACAACAGTTCTGTGGGATTGTTCACTGCACTTTTTAAAAAAAATTGAAGTGCCTGCATTCTCAATAAGGGTTGGATATATTGGGTAGGCAGTGTGACCAAAGCACGATGGAGTTTTGTCATTTTAGCATCTTGGGAGGATTCAGGCTTGATTTGATCTAGTACCCACTTATTTGTCTTTTGGGCTGTTCTTGGTATCCACAAAACTCTCCTCCAGTACCACATTTCAAATGAATCAATTTTCCTGTCAGCTTTCTTCACCGTCCAACTTTCCCATCCATACAAAGTAATGGGGAATACCATAGTTTGGATTATCTTGATCTTGGTTCCCAGAGAGACATCTTTATCTTTAGGGATCTTATTTAGCTCCCTCACAGCTGCTCTTCCAAGTCTCAATCTTCTTCTGATTTCTCCATTGCAGTCTCCCTGTTGGTTGATGATTGAGCCAAAGAATAGAAAATCTTAAGACAATTTCAGTTTCCTCATTGTCAACTTTAAAATTGTGTAATTCCTTGGTAGTCATTACTTTTGTCTTCTTGATGTTCAGTTGTAATCCTGCTTCAGCGCTTTCTCCTTTAACCTTCATCAGTATTCATTTCAAGTCTTCACTATTTTCTGCCAGTAATGTGGTGTCATCTGCATATCTCAAATTGTTAATGTTCCTTCCAACAATTTTCACTCTACCATCTTCTAGATCAAATCCAGCTTTCCTTATGATATACTCTGCATAGAGGTTGAACAGGTAGGGAGATAATATGCATCCTTGTCTGACACCTTTGCCAATTGGAAACCATTCTGTTTCCCCATATTCTGTTCTGACAGTAGCCTCTTGTCCAGAGTACAACTTGTGCATCAAAACAATCAGATGTTGTGGTACCTCCATTTCTTTTAAGACTCTTCATAGCTTTTCATGATCCACAGAGTCAAAAGCTTTGCTGTAATCTATAAAACACAGGCTAATTTTCTTCTGAAATTCTCTGGTATGATAGCATTTTAATTATGTACAAAATCAGTCACATTTACAAATAAAAGTATCAGCATCTCTCTAATCAGAATCAGTTTCTAGAACCAGGTGTGAAGCAAGAGGAGGCAGAGACTGTGTTGTGTACAGACTTCTCCACTATGTTGCAGAAAAATATGTTTGGCAGATTTCATTCCTGAACCAAATTCCTGATGATGTCCAGAATGCTGATATGTTAAAGAGAACCTTTCTGGCATCAAGGCCCCAAAGTGTTGCTTGTTTGCTAATCTGGTCAAATGCAGCAAGAGCGCTATCATCACTTGATATAACCTTTGAATCTTGGATCCAAGACATCTGCAGCTGCATGAATTGGCTAGCAACAAAATCTTTTTGTTATGGGGATTTGCTTATGCTGTCAAATACAATGGATTTTTGTGCAATTTTTCATGAGTTTTTTTCAGCGCTCCCCAAATTTTCTAACTTTTCTGTTAGAAAAATTGAAATTAAAAAAAGGCCTCGGGAAAAAATGGAGGGACTCTTCAACCAGATTTTGTTCACCCCCCCCCCTTCCAGGCCATCACAGCTCTAGTTAAAGCCTGGGTAAAATGTTTTGGGCTGCTGCCTAAATTCAGTAGACTAAATGCCAGATGAGCCTTAAGGAAGATGGCAATCACTAAACCCTCCTATGATTAGTTCATATCTGTCTTACCAGTTCTGGTGGGGACTCAGAGAGCAGGACTTAATTTCTATCAGTCATTTGCATGGACAAGACAGTCCAATTGTGAATTACAGCTTCCTATAATAAAACAACACACTGTATCAAAAACCACATTATCACCAAAATACTTCTGTTGACTGTGGTGGAGTGGAGGGCCAGAGTATTTATGTTGGGAAAAAAGTTACTTTTCATATAGTATATTAGTCAATTTGAGACAAGACGTGATAGTACACAGTAGTAGTGAAGAGGTATCAACACAAGAAACAATCAGGACTTAAAGAGTCTCTGGCATCCATATAATCGTGGCAATTGTTTGTTAAGCTGTTAGCATATAGACGAAGAAGTGAAGCAATCGCGATGTCGAGCAGAATTCCAGACAACGCCGAACAAGGGTAGTTGGAGGGGCAACGAGTAGACGCCGGCCAATTCTGCTCGTTGCTCCTCCAACTACCCTTGTTCGGCGTTGTCTGGAATTCTGCTCGACATCGCGATTGCTTCGCTTAACAAACAATTGCCACGATTATATGGATGCCAGAGACTCTTTAAGTCCTGATTGTTTCTTGTGTTGATACCTCTTCACTACTACTGTGTACTATCACGTCTTGTCTCAAATTGACTAATATACTATATGAATTATTTACACATAAATGAATTATATTCAATTATGTAGAATATGAATTGAGTATACGAATTGTGTTCAGTTTGGTGTACTTCCTTTTTGCTTTTTTGGAGTTGTGTTAATTGAGGAAGTCCCCCCCCTCTCTTTGTGTTAAAAAAGTTACTTTGGCAAGGGAGTTTTTTAAATCAACTTTCACTGGAGGGGGCTGTGATTTCAGTGTTTCGCACTCCCAGGAAAAAAGGTTATTTACAGCTCTGCTGGAAAGTGGTATGTGAAGGTACGCAGTAACAGTGGGGTTGATACTGAGCTGTTTTACAGAGCTGTTGTCAGGGTTACTGAGTGTGTAAAGCCGTTGGAAACTTGAAATATACTTTATACATGCTGCAGGGTGGGTGGTATTCATTCCTGGTAACAAGATAATTAATTTGCATTTATGTTATAAAAAGTTTATCTTATTATTTGCAACTCAACATAATAAGTCAGCACCATAAATATAATCAGGGGTGGGGTTCTGGCCTAAAAAGACAGACTTGACAAACTGAAACATTTGTTTGACTGAGTAAATATTTATTTAGATTTGCAAAACATCCTTACCCAAGAAATGAATCACAATATGTTGTTCTTTGAGGCTGCATATGTTTGGGAATGTGATTCAGTTTAAGTATCTGTAGCTGTGTTTCTTAATCTAGCCTTCATACTACAAACAAGAAGCAGCTGGTAGTAATGAAAGTAATTAAGCAAACTTTTTATTTAACCTAAGAGAAATAGAAACCTCTGACGGATTAAGATCTTCAGTTATGGAATGCCCTTCCCCTTGAAGCTGACCTAGAACCTACCTTACTGACTTTTTAGGTGCTTTAAAATACTCACTCTCTCTCTCTCTCTCTCTCTCTCTCTCTCTCTCTCTCTCTCTCTCTCTCTCTCCCCCCCCCTCCATTTGTTCCTGTGGAGTGGGTAGTGGGGGGGGAGGGCTGGACCGGGCAGAGTCACCCATCAAGCTTCCATGGCAGAGTAGGGATTTGAACCTGGGCCTCTAACATCCTAGTCTGACACTCTAACCACTACACTATATTAGCAAGAGGAAAACATTTTTCTTTACCTTGGTCCTTAGCTCATTTTCCATCTTTTTGACTTCTGATGTTGGGAATGTTATTGCCTGGAATTTTCTTAACATTTTTTTTTGTTTAAAAAACCTGGTGTTTATTTATTGTTTTATCCTTCTTGTGAACTGGCTTGGGGGAAATAGTCTGAATGCCTATTTCTTTGTTTTGTTTGTTTACCACACAGTCCAAAATGTATCTGTAATATGAAATATTTTCTTTGATTAATTATAGAACTAGAGAAGTGGTGCCCAATCTTTTTGATATGGTAATCCACAAGTTGAAATTTATTTGGTATAGTGAGCCACTTAAAAAAAAAAGAGAGCATGCACAAAACAAAACTACAAAAGCCTGGGACCCACCTTCAAATGCTTTACAACCCACTTTTGCGTTGGAGCTCACAGGTTGGAAAGCCTGGACTAGAATATAATGAATTAAATGGTGAAACTCTGCATTTCTAGTAATAATAGCTACCAGCAACTTTCAGTTAAATGCTGAGATTCAGATTTTTTTGTGACACTGGTCTTTTTGTGTTTCTGTGAAAAGTTCTGAAATTTTTTCAAGTCCCCATTCTGAAATTGTTAACTAATTAAGGGAGCTTCAGACCAGCACTTTGCTCTTCTGCGAAATTCCCCCCCCCCTTCTAGTCTTCCCTGTCTTACTTTTCTTTCTTTTCTTAGTTGTGAAATCTTATAGCCTGTTAACCTTTAAAGGTTAATGGCATTTGCATATGAGAAAAAAGTCTTCCTCCACTGATTGTTTATCATTAAGCTCTGATCCACAAAATCTGAAATCAAATAAGTATTTTTTTAATAACTAGTGCATCCTGACCTACATTCATGTGCACACCCTACATTTTTGTTCAGGACGTTCTGTTGACCTTAACTGTCTTGTAGTTTTAAGATTGGAATTTAAATTACTCTTCTGTATAATGATGAGTTGAGAACTGCAGATGTGTGTCTTGTTGGCAAGATGCGTTATTTTGCAATCAGTAACTGTGCTATTAATGGGATTCTGAGTGACAGAAATTTTGCTGCTGAGTTTTGACCTTGCTTCAGGGCTGGTAATGAGAGAATTTGGAGTGTATTTGCCAAATGCAATATGAACTTTTCTTCCTGCAGTTCCATTGGACGTTTCACTCATATTTCTACATAAATCTGCTCCTCTTAACTGAATTTGTAATGATTTGGTGGAAAAATTGAAAGGCATCAAGATGCAGCTATTCACAAGAGAGGAGTCATCTTGCAGCATATTAAATGTTAGTATACATGTAGTGGATATAAACTTCACTTCTCTAGAGATGTTAGCAAGCGTGCAGCACTTTGTTCAATCTAGCAGTCTAACCAAACCTAAATTTATCTTAAAATGAGTCAGTTTTTCAGCAAATTGTAAGCGAACCAAAATGAAAAAGTTGCCTTAAACTTTAACTAGAACTGAACCCCTAAAGTCAAAAACCACTAACTAGTTCAAGCTATGTTCCAATAATCAGCAATTAAGAGCAGGATTGTATTAAGTGTAATTCAGTGATCTTTTAAAATTTTTCTTTTCATTAGTATTACTTCAGCTGTCATTTGTGCTGGAGTGCAAGAGAAGAGTGGTGTAGCAGAGAGAGGCTATTTAACCGCTTACTCCCATTTTCTTGCTTAAAAATCAGTTCCCCCAAAGCTGCTTTTCTCCAGCAGGGCTGCTTTTATCCCTTGTGAGGAAAACTGTCACATATCTTTAAGTCTTCCTTAGAGGGACCAATAGTAAGTGGTATGTGTACACTGTTTTTAGTAAGTAACTAGTAAGTAGGGGTTTTCTTGCTTGTGAGTACTGAGTATCTTTCTAATGTCCTTGTGTTATACCAATATAGATAAAACGCACATGACAATAATCAATACTGAGCAATACTAGGCCAAGCTCTTGTATTCTCTAGATGAACTTTTAAACTTTGCATGAACTATCTGTGTGTTTTTTCTGTGTGTTAAGTAATTCTAACAGGTGTGCTTTCATCCTTTGACAGTTAATTAAAATAGTGGACTCTATCGAGATTAATGTTCCTCTATCAGAGATTCAACCAATGGTGATCTCTTAACTTAACTTTTTCTGACACTTCTCAGAGATTTATAGTTTTGTTTGTAAGTTTGAGTATGATGTAATTTTTTACTAAAGGTTGTACTATAGAAATTATGAATATTCAGTGAAGCGTCAAACCAATCATTGTTTGTTTGTGCTATCATGTGAATAGACCTTAAATATTTGCATATGATGAGGTATAAAATTGCAAACTCAGAGCCAAACTACAAGTGACGTCTTACACAGGTTGGACACTAGTCGGCTTCCCTCAAGTTTTGATGGGAAATGTAGGCGCCCTGGTTTTACAGCTTGGCTCTCCATTACAGCTGCAAGACCAGGATGCCTACATTTCCCATCAAAACTTGAGGGAAGCCGACTAGTGTCCAATCTGTGTAAGACGTCACTTGTAGTTTGGCTCACAGATAGAATGGTAGAGCTCTGAAGGAAGAAATCTCTTGAGAGAATTTAGGTGAGAACTTATTTTTACCTATACATTTCATAGAAACTTTGATTATGTTAAACTTGGAATTTATTAAGAAATGTTAGCAAACTTATTTCTTATTGCCTTTCTGTGTTCTGTTTTTATAGGATTTATACTAATAGCTATTTATATTTTGATTACTTGCTTCATTAAAAAAACTAGGCTATATTTTCAGTAAAGTCAAATAAACTCTAGACAGGTGTCTGTGTGTTTGATAAAGAGTTGCAAAGCAATATTGAACCCTATATAAATAAATGTACTGATAAACAGCTGGTTCAAAGAACTTATCTGTTTGACAGGTCTGAGAACTAATTGCTGTAAGCTTTCTGGGAGAGAGATGCATCTTTCTCTTGGCTAGTAGAGGCTTAGTTTCAGACACAGGCAAAAGCTCGTTACACTTGCTCTCACACTCATGCATGCTTATGTCGTCTTTATGAAATCAAAACACCAGTAGCTGCATTGTATAAAACAGACTTCAGGAGGATTCATTTAGTCCAATGAAAGCTTTTGCCACCCCAGACAGAAAGAAGAGACAGACACCATTTTTGGGATCTAAACAGGCTATATTTATTTGGCAACAGCATAAACCAACATATATACACAGCAAGGGCCTAACTAGCAGTACAGGTCAGGCCCTGGGGTCACCCCTGGACTTCTGCCCTGACCTATCTGGGTGAGTCCCGCTGCCCCAAGCCCCAAGCACAAGCCATCCACATGCATGGCTGGAACCCAGCCGGCCAGGCAAATGGCTCCCCACTCCAAGCCTATAGCACCTTGCCATATAGCAGGAGAACCTTACTTGTCTAGGGGAGCCACACGGCAGTCTGCCCTCTCAGCTGGCAGCCGTCAAGCAGTACCAGTGATCCTGACAGACCCCAATCCCCCCCCAAAATGGGGATGTGCCAAGGGTACTCACCATCCCGCTCATTTCACCCCTCCTAAACCTGCCCCAAAACCTAATGACAGCACCCCCAAAGCCAATTACCACAACCCATACAAGCAGTACAAGGTAGGCAAAAAACATTCTCTAACAGCCAATACAGAAAATGGAGAAAAAATTCATACCCGAGTACAGCGACCGGCCAAACCTGTACTACTGCAGGGCGGGTGGGTGGGCTGAGTGAAACTGCGACTGCCGGAGGAGAAAGGGGGCAGAGCTGCCTTATAAGCCTTCTGGCTCCTCCCCGCAGCCTCATCCCCGTATGTCGGGGGAGCGTCTGTCGCTCTTCTGCTGGCGGGGCCGCAAAACATGGCCCCCCAGCTTCTGGCGGGTGAGCTGGGAGGGCCGTCCTCTCTTTAGCTTCAGCAGGCAAACAAAAGAGATGCCACTGGACAGAAAACTTTTGGTGGGGATGGGTTGTATTCTGTATTTATGTAGATCTTGAATACAAGCTATTCCTGTCATATGAGAGCAAATTAGAAAAACAGCCACTCTGTGACAAAATATCTACTAACCCAAGCTTCTCACACAAAATATCTACCTTACTGAAGCTTCTTAAACTGCTCAAACACTTTAAGGAGTAGGTAACAGAAAGGGTGAACTGTTGAGAGCAAGTAGACAGTGTCTCTCAATCTCCAGTCCAGAGTAGGAGTGTGCAATTTGGGTTTCTGATTCGGGAAAAATACCCGTTTTGGCCCCAATTTGTAAAGATTTGGAATTTCTGAATCAGGCCCAGTGTCACGGTCAGGGCTCAGGTTCCCAGTTGGGAGGGTGCTGGGCTGAGCAGGGTGGGGGCAGCAGATGAGAGTCCAAAATGCACCGGGATCGAGAGCCAAGGAGTCCGTCCACTGGGAGCAAGCAGAGGAGAGTCAGAAAGCTGAGCCGCCTGAAAGCCGAGTCGTCAGTTGCACACAGAGACAGGCAAGAGATGGTTGAGGGTGAAGCCGAGGTCAGGACACAGGAGGTCTATCCGAGCGAGGGCAGGTTACAAGGCAGAGGTGAAGCTTCCAGGAGCCGAGCTGCTGGGCGCAAGGAGTGGTGAACGACGTTGCTCCCACGCTGGGCTCTGCCCAGCGTCTCCCTTATAAGCTCAGTGCGGCATAAGGGAATGAGGCTCAGGTGCTTCTCCTTCACTTGATTGCCCCGCCTCGTCCTCAGCGTCCAGCTCCGCCCGTTGCTGCGCTTGCAGACGCGCACTCTTCCGTCGCTCCCAAACTGCCTCTTTTGCCCGAGCCTTCCGCCTCGCCACCGGCTCCTAAGGCTTGGCTCTCCGAGGCGCTGGTTGCTCCTCCTCCCTGCCCTCCTCTTGCGCTGAGGGACCGAGTTGCGCCGAGGGGCCGGGTTGCACTGCAGGATCGGGTTGCACTGAGGGGCCGGGTTGCTGGTCACCAGACGGCTCTTCAGCGGCTGTGGGTGGGTTTCCCACGGGTTCTCCCAGCTCCTTGGAGGAGGAGGAAGGATCGTCAGTGGGTAATGCGCCCAGCCGATGCGGGTCTCCGACACCCAGCCTGCTGGCCCTGATTCAGAAATGCTGAATCAAAACTTCCTGAAGCAATTCAGGTTGCTTCGGGAAGCTTCAGAACACTTCCAAATCCTGCGGCTGGCTTCAGCTGGCTGGCAGGAGAAAATCCCCCCGTGGACCAGCTGAAGTTTAATTGACCCTTTCCCTGCCACTCATAAGCGGCAGGGAAAAGGCCCTTTCCGTCTTCAGCTTGCCCGTGGGGGAATCCCCACCTCCACCCAGTGCGGGTCAGCTGAAGTCTAAAGGGCCCTTTCCCTGCACTTACAAGTGACAGGAAAGGGCCCTTTGATTCACTTTGGTTCTTGGGTATTCCAAGCCATTGTTATGCTGAATCTGTTTAGACATGTGAGTTTGCTAGTAATATTCTAACATTTTAATATAATTTAATTTTCATTGTTGGTTTTGTTTTGATTCTTGAGTAAAAGTATTTAATGTGTGTCTAATGCATTCGCTGAAAAATATTTGTATCTGCAAAAGTAGCAATAATCACTGATTTTCTCATATCTGTAATTCTGAACCTATACTTAGAGTGTAGATCAAAAAAATCCACACAATGTAACCACAGACAAACAAGGGAGATTTTTAAAAAATACAAACTAGGAGGAAGTCCCAGGTTTACAGAAAAATTTGAAATTACTTAGTGTTTATTTAAAACATTTCTATCCCATCTTCTCTCTTTGAACAAAAGGCCTTAAAACTTTGGGAGGGTTAAACTCTCCCAAAATCATAGAAGCAATGTCTGCGAATTACCAAGAATGCTGCTGAGACCTCATGAAACTGCATGGCTGTATCTTAGTAGCCATTTTGTAAAATGGCCACTATTTTTATGTCATCAATAATGTGCAGGGAGGAGGGGGGTTGTAAAACAGCTGCTCGCTGTTTTGCCAGCTTCAAGAATCCTTCCCTGACTCTCTACCTCCCATCCTCCTGCTGCTCTGATATGTCTTCCCACTCACCCCACCCCCAAGCTCCCAGGAGCAGATCCGGAGCAGATCTGCTCTGCTCAGCTTTTCCTTTAAGAACTTGGAGGTGGGGGGAGGGCATATGAGAGCAGCAGGAGGACAGGAAGGAAAAGTCAGCAAAGAGAACCTGAAAAGAGGAAAACCCATGCAGATCCGCTCTGCTTGACTTTTCTTCCAGCAGTGGCAGAAAGCAGGAGGACAGGAGGGAAAAGTCAGCAAAGAGAGCTACTTGGAGGAGCTGGAGGAGAGCCTGCTGAAGTCTCCCTGCAAGTTTGGCATCTCTGGGTATGAAGGGGGCCGTTGAAGTGCCCCGAGTTCTGACAAATCACAAAACTAACAAATCATATCGTGAAACAGGACAATTTCGGGGAATTTTGTTTTCTGTGATTCGTAGAACATGACGAAACGCGAAACTCTTGTTTCGTTTTTCCCCGTTTCGTGCCCATCTCTACTAGATAACATTTGTTGGGCAGTCAAATATTGCCTCAATTTGATATGGCATTAAATCACCAGGTATTTTGCATATTAAACACTAATTTATATTTTTCAAGAACAGAATAAGGTATTTGAGTAACAAGTAGTGCAGTCCATATAGTATTTACAGTGACTGTTTGCATTAACTTCCTATCTAGAAATCCTACCTTACTGCCTGCTAAAAAATTATCTTTTCTTTATGCCTTTTATAGTCACTGACAAAACGTTCATAATTTAATAAATTATTACTTTTAAAATACTTTACCACTGCTTGATTTTTGGGATTGTATATATGGAAAGAGATTAAGACTTTATTCATATTAACTCTATGATATAATTTATTTTGCTGGCAGTTTTAATTACATGATGGTTATGAAATTTAAATCTTGAGGTTTAAATGCTTCAGTTGATAATATTGGATGTGAACAATATTTCATGTATCGTCACAGTGGTATTAAAGTAGTTTGGAATATTTGGAGACCAAATTTCACACTATGCAAAGGACTAGGGTGTGAATTGGTTCTCTAATTCAATTCAGGTATTTCTTGAAAATGCAGCTATTGTTTTCTATGGGAAAATAACTCTGGGACTATCTGGTGGGCTGAGGGGGGGTGTCATTTTTCAACCAAACTTCACCACATATTGAAGGAACCTACTCCTGACTGTCCTCTAATGATCCTCCAAGTTTCATGAAGATTGCACCTCAGGGGCCAATTCTTTGGGCCCCTGAGCAAGGTGCCTCCAGCCACTCCATTATTTCTAATGGGAAAAAGTCAAATCTGACTTGCATTGCAGAAACACACTTGGACAAGACTGCCATGACCAAGGCACACTCCCAAATGCAAGCTGAACTCATCCCAGAGAAAGCCCAACAGAATTAAACTGAAGCACAGGAATGGAATCCCGCCCCCCAGAACCAACAGCAGAGACCACCCTACCAGAGCCTGCAAGCGAGTCTTTGCCGCTGGCCTCAGAGATCCCCCTGCCAGTCAGGACAGGAACCAGGGCCCATAGCCCCTCTAGGTTGCCTCCTATGATGCAGGAAAGGCGGTAGCAAAGGGCCCAAGCAGAAGTGGTGCAAAGGAGGTGAAGTGCAAGGCTGGCAGCAGATCACTTCCCTGCAGATTCAGAACAGAACACTGAGTGGGATATTTCTTGTAGGATCATGGCCAGAGCAAAACATAGCTTCTTGAGCTCCAGTACCTGTCAGCAAATGCAGCTGAGCCAGATCACCCCTCACCCTATTTAGGCTAAGGCTTGAGAGAGCTGCATTGCTGGGTCAGTCAGTCCACTAGGCACAAGCTCTGTGTTCCAGTGCCAGCTCAAGCTGCTCTTGCCTCAGAGGCCAGCCAGCCAAGGAACTGCCTGACTTCTGAGGAGACCAGACAGAGGACAAATTCACATTCAAATCGAGCATCTTGGGTGTATTCCTTTGAGAGTGAGTCCCAAATGTGGTGGTGTGAAGGTGGGGATCTTTTGAAGGGGGCCTGTGGTGTCACTTGGCAACTCTGTGACCACGCAAAGGCATGGAGGTATGCATCTATAAATAGTGCCACAGTTTCATAGGTCAGACTTAGACAAACTTCAGTAGTACAAGTAAGAAGTGTGAGGTTTGCTTGTACAAGTGTTTCTCTTGCAAAAATATTTTTCAAGAAATTCATAATTCCAAATATTTATAGTAATTTTATAGTTTCTGAATGCACAGTAACAGTTGCAATTTATGATGATAAAGCTGAGGTTTTAATTAGAAGCTTCCAGTTCATAACCATGTTAACTGCTATTGTACAAAGAGTGTTTTAATGCAGAGTTATATCTGTATAACTCACATGTTAGAGAATCCAGCAGCACCTTAAAGACTCCTTTAAATTTACTTAATTTTGGTATAACAGACTGGCTGGCCCTCTAGAATTCTTTCCATATACATCAAAATGTGCAAATGCAATAGCTGGTATTTATGCATCAAAAGCATTCTCATGCGTCAAAAGTATTCTCAAGTAAACTGGAAGATCATGATCTACAGATATTAAATTAGGCCATTGTGCATCTAGCAGCAATTGCTTCATCTCTGCTTTCTTGAATGCAGTATCTGCCTGCCAATGGCAGCCTCTCTATTTGAAATGACAAATGGTTTCTTGAGTTGATGGCTTCATTACATACACATTCTCTTATCCAGTATACTTTTGTTTTCTGTTTACAGATGGAATGCTACATCTTTTAACAGTAGAATTCATTTTAGCATTCAGGAAATGTGGGTTGTGTTTAACGTTTTAAAATAAAATTAAAACATGTTTATATATTTTATTTGTGTCATTTATAGTCCACCTTTCTCACAGAGACTCCAGGTGGATTACATAGTATGAGATTAGTACAATCAGTAGCAACGACAAGGGCAGGCATTTCCATACAGTGTCAAGGACATTTCCATAAAAAATGTCATAGGGTAGATGAATACAAGTTTACAGAGACATAGCATTAGCAAGGATCCAAAATGGGGTTGAAGAATTGCTGAAACAGAACATCAATTCTAGGACTGACATTAGACAACATGAAACACAAGTAGTATATAGGAGTACATATTTAAAGCAACAGATAATATGTAAGGCAACATAACGGTGAAGTCTATGGTTCCTAACTCATTAGCAAAGCATCTGAGACCCCCTCTCTACAATACCGCTCTCCTATCTGCGAAAAAAGCCTTTTTGAATAATCGGGTTTGCATTGTTTGTGGAAAGCCAGCATCATGAGGGCTCTCCTGACCTCCTCAGGCAGGCTGTTCCATAGAGTAGGGGCCACCACAGGGAGAGCCCGTGTATGGGCTGCTGTATTTCACCCACGTGCAGGCTGGCACCTGCAAGAGACCCTGTTCAGATGAGCAAACCTGCTGGGGAAGGACATAGGGAGGGAGCCAGTCCCGTAGGTATGTTGGACCAAGGCTGTGAAGAGTGTTGTGTGTAATAACCAATACTTTGAATTGAGCACGGTGACTGACAGGTAGCCAATGGAGTGACTGTAGTATGGGAGTGATGCTCGTGCTCCTGCTCACTCTGGCTAACAGTCGAGCTGCAGCATTTTGCACTAATTGTTCCTTCAAACAGTACAAAGCCTGGAAACAAGTAAGGAGCTCTTCTGCAGGCAGCAAAACACAGTGATTGCTCTAGACACTGTGGAGTGAAAACCTGTCTTTTTTCTGTGATAATAAATTTGTTCTAATGTACTTTATCTCAAAAGCTGTGAATAGGGAATTAAAGCCTGACACACAGATAACAGGAAAGCTACAGTGTGCCAATGAAGACCAAGATTAATGGGAAAGTTTGTTTTCTGCTGTACTATTGAGAAGGGAAATAGAGAGGAAGGTTAAGGTTTTTGGCAGATACTGCCTGCATCTGCTGTATATGTGGAAAAACTCTGCTCCCCATTTCCTCTTCTCCCCACCTCCATACCAATGATTATATGGAAGAACGGGTGGAAAAATAACATCTGGTTAAATTCAGACATACCTGCAGTATGTACTTGAATTTGTATGTTTATTATTCACAAATGCTACAGTGTATTTTTATTTAAATGCAAACATCTGTTTTATGGCCAAACTTTTTTGTTTAAAACAAAGAAAACTGTTAGAATATGGGAGGTTTTGAGTGGAGATAGCAAATAACTTGGTAATAGTCGGTTCCCCAACATCACCACTCTCTGACATAAATTATTTTATCTTAGTTTTTACCTGTTAGCAAGAAGTAAACAGTAATTAGATTGTACTGACAAATACATAAAATAGTTTTGGCATTAAGTGTTTAACATATTCTGTACTATCTCGAGTCATATATTCCTATCCCTAGCACGGTAAGTTTGACTAAGCTTCAACTAGAACTGATAATTGCAGAGCCGTAGCAGCTGGGTTGATAATTGGTCTGCAAGGAACAGGTCCCCTTCCATGTTCCAGCTTCTCCGCTGAATTTTCAGGCTTCCATTAAAAAAACCCTCTCACCCAACAGAATGTGTGAATGGCTGCAGCAGATGTCTGCAGCTATCTCTAGCTGCATGCATGCTTCTCCTTTGCCTGCACCGTGGCTGTGTAACATTGCAGCCTCTGTCCGCGTTGAGGACTTGCTAGTGGTATTCAGAATCTACAGAGGGTAGATAGCAAGATTATCTCATGATATCGTTGCCAAAATATCAATACAAATTTGTGAATTAATCCTTTAAAAAGTTCAAATGGTCTAGAATGCTTAAAAATGGATTTTAGAGCATGAAACATTGGTGATGTGGCTGTTAGTGTAATCTGCTTTTCTAGACATGCAGCTCTTCTAAGAATTGAAATGAAATACAGATACATTTGAGCACTCTTGCTGGAGACTGCTCAGCAGAATCTTTTCATTGTGCTGCCTGCATCTAGATTCGGCACCCTCCTATACGGTATAGCAAAAATTATTACTCATAGTTCCTAGTAATACACCATTCAGGGATAGAAAAATTTTCCAATGATCTGGGGAAGTGACAATTTTGTTCCATTAGTAGAGCCATTTGTATCATTATTGTGCAGCATCACATTTCTAATCCCTTAACGAGTTATGGTCCCCAAATGTAAGTAAACTTTTCTAGTATTTTTCCAGCTCTAGACAAGACAGCCTACTTCTGTGGCTTTCCACTATATCTTATCTGAAAGTATAATTATGTTTATGATATAAAGTCTGTCTTTAGCTATGATACTATGTGGATATCATGTGTATCTGACTCTTCAGCATAATGTGTGAAGGGATCCTCAAGCAATCTTCTAGTCTAGAACAGTGATATTCACTCAGTGGCTCAGGAGCCACATGTGGCTCTTTGACATGTCACCTGTGGCTTTTCTGAGCACTAGTCCCCAATGTGGCACTTGTTCCATGATTCAGGAAAGTGGGCATGGCCCTTGCCCAACAGGGTTTTTTGTTGGCCAGTTAGTTCCCACCTCGAAACAGCCACTGCTGGATGAAAGGGTAAGCTGTGAACCTCCCTGAGGAGAAGGTCTCATGCCAGAGATAGAATTAAAATTTAAAAAGACACATTTAATAAAGGGAAAGGTGTCTGTATAACCAAGGATGAATATAAACAACTTGCCAGTGCTTGTAGACAGAGTGTTAGAAAGGCTAAAGCTCAGTATGAGCTTAGGCTAGCAAGAGATGTTAAACATAACAAAAAAAGGTTCTTTGGTTATGTTGGGAGCAGGAAAAAGGATAAGTAAGGGGTAGGCCTACTGCGGAGAGCGAAAAGTGAGATTTTCACAGGTGGTAGAGGGAAGAACAACTCAATTCGTACTTTGAGTCAGTCTTCACTTGCAAAGGGAACTGTGCTCACCTTGGCAAAACAGAATACATGAGGAAGAAACGGAATTGCAGCCTAGGATAGACGTTGGAGTGGTGCATAAACACCTGGCTTCTTTAAATGAAATCAAGTCCTCAGGACCAGGTAAATTGCACTCTAGGGTACTAAAGGAATTTGCTGATGTAATTGTGGAGCCTCTGTCTATCATCTTTGAGAATTATTGGAGTACAGGTGAGGTCCCAGAAGATTGGAGGTAGGCAAGTGTCATCCCCATCTTCAAGAAGGGGAAAAAGGAGGAGCCAAGTAATAATCACCCCGTCAGCTTGATGTCAATACCTGGAAAGGGCCTGGAACAAATCATCAAACAGTTAGTTCTTGAGCATTTAGAAAGAGAGCTGTGATTATTAAGAGCCAGCGAGACTAATCGTATCTCCTTTTTTGAGAGAGAGTTACTACTTTGGTGAATCAGGGGAATGCTGTGCCCATAGGGTATCTTGATTGCAGTAAGGCTTTTGATAAAGTTCCACATAATATTCTGGTTGACAAGCTGGTAATGTGGTTTGGATCCTGTTACTGTTAGATGGATTTGTAACTGATTGACAGATCATACCCAAAAAGTGCTTGTAAATGATTCCTCATCTTCTTGGAGGGGAGTGACTAGTGGAGTGCCTCAGAGATCTGTCATGGGCCCTGTGTTGTTCACTATCTTTATAAATGACTTGGATGAAGGAATAGAGGGGATGCCCATTAAATTTACAGATGGTACTAAATTGGGAGGGGTTACAAACACAGTAGAAGACAGAAGCAAGATTAGCTCTGGTTAGACCTCACACAGAGTATTGTGCTCAGTTTTGGGCACCACGATTTAAGGAGGATATAGACAAGCTGGAACATGTCCAGAGGAGGGCAGTGAAGATGGTGAGGAGAGACTAAGTCCTATGAGGAAAAGTTGAAGGAGCACAGTATGTTTAGCCTGGAGAAGATGACAGAGAGGTGATATGATAACCATCAAGTACTTGAAAGGCTGTCATATAGAGGATGGGGCGGAGTTCTTTTCTATTGCCCAAGAAGGTCAGACCAGGACCAACAGGTTGAAATTAAATCAAAAGAGTTTTCAGCTAAACATTAGGAAGAACTTCCTGACAGTTAGAGAAGTCCCTCAGTGGAAACAGACTTCCTTGGTAGGTGGTGGGCTCTCCTTCTTTGGAGGTTTTTAAGCAGAGGCTATGTGGCCGTCTGTCAGCAATGCTTATTCTGTGAACCTAGGCAGATCATGAGAGGGAAGGCAGGAAGGGTTACATCAGTGCTTAGTTCTTGTGGCCCCTTCTTACATGCCCAGGATAAGACTGATCACCCACCTTGGGGTCAGGTAGCAATTTTCCCCAGGCCGGTTTGATTAGGGATCCTGACATGTTTTACCATCTTCTGGGCATGGAGAAGAGGTCACTGGAGACGAGGGGAGGGGAGTTAGTTGTACATTTCCTGCATTGTGCAGGGGGTTGGACTAGATGACCCTATTGGTCCCTTCGAGCCCTATGATTCTATGATTCAAGGTGGTCTTGACGAGCTGGAAAACTGGGCTAAAACTAACAAAATTAATTTCAACAGTGATAAATGCAAAGTTCTGCATTTAGGTTGGAAAAAGCAAAGGCACACTTATAGGATGGGGGAGTCTTGTCTTGCCAGTAGTATATGTGAAAAGAATCTAGAGGGTCTTAATAGATCATACACTGAACATGAGTCAGCAATATGATGCTGTAGTTAAAAAGGCAAATGCAATTTTAGGATGTATCAACAGAAGTATTGCGTCCAGATCACGTGAGGTGATGGTATCACTTTACTCTGCTCTGGTTAGACCTCATTTGGAGTACTATGTACAGCATTGGGCACCACATTTTAAGAAGGATGTTGTCAAACTGGAACATGTCCAATGGAAGGCAACAAAGATAATGAGGGGTCTGGAGACCAAGTCTTATGAGGAAAGGTTGAAGAAGCTGGGTATGTTTAGCCTGGAGAGGAGGCAACTGAGAGGTGATATGATAGCCCCCTTCAAGTATTTGAAGGGCTGTCACATAGAGGATGGAGCGGAGTTGTTTTCTGTTGCCTCAGGGGATTGGACCAGAAACAAAGGGTTAAGATGAAAGCAATAGAGTTTCCAGCTAAACATTAGGAAGGACTTCCTGACAGAGCAATTCCTCAGTAGAACAGGTTTCCTTGGGAGGTGAGGGTAATACTGATAACCACTTTGGGGTCAGGAAGGAATTTTCATCCAGGCTAGATTGGTCAGGGATCCTAGAGGTTCTTTGCCTTCCTCTGAGCATAGAGCAGGAGTCATTGAGGGAGATGAGGGAGTGAATACCTCTGAATTCCCTGCAATGTGCAGGGGGCTGGACTAGATGATCCTTAAAATCCCTTCCACTCTGTTTCTATGTTTTTAAGTAAATGTGGCTCAGAGTGAGTATCACTGTTCTAGATCATGGGAATTTTGGTCAGAGAACTGAAGTGCTGCATAAACCATGCAAGAGTACAAGTAACTTATGTCACACTCTACAGGAGAAGAAAACCGCTAGAGTCACTTGCCACTCTGTCTTGGTGTAAAAATATTTTCCCATCCCTCACTAGGCTCACCACAACGATGTTGAGTATTACTGAAATCCTAGGTAAACCTGATGATTCAATTTGTATGTAAACCTCTACGTAAAGCCTTTAAGAGAACTCATTCATAGCTATCAATGTGCAGATGATACCCAGCTCTATATCTCACTATACGAATCCCCTGGTGATGCAGTAGAAGTTTTGAGTTGCTTCTTGACAACTGTTGCCAGTTGGCTGAAAGCAAACAAATTGATATTGAACCCAGATGTGACAGAAGTGATGCTGGTTGGAAAAGCAGAGATCTTGAAGGACATTGTGCTTCCGACCTTTGATGGATTTCAGTTGACCCTGGCCGACTCAGTGAAGAGCCTAGGGATTATACTGGACCCAACACTGCTGCTAGAGAAGCAAGTAAATGCAGCCTTCTCCCAACTCAGTCTAACCTAGAAAATGACTCCCCCTACCTTGACATGCCACAGAAACATCAAGATTTCACTCTTTTAAAGCACTCTGCAGAGGCCTCCCCTCTAAGTCTACTCGAAGACTCCAGCTGGTGCTGAATGCTGCAGCTTGTTTAGTCTCAAGAACTAGATGGAACATGCATATCATTCCCATTCTGCAGTCACGCCATTGGCTGCCCATCAAGTTACCAGGCTCAAATCAGTGGCATCTTAGATACCAACAAGATTTTCAGAGTGTAAACTTTCGAGAGTCAAAACTCCCTTCTTCACTTCACTTCTAAGGTGTCACTGGACTAAAATCCCACTATGCCTATTGGGGACTGTCTGCTGATGTAGATGTGCTCTTATTAGGGAATTTCCACCTTGCAAAACATGCCTTGTTAATTAGTTATGCTTTGTTTCAGAAAGACTTCATCTCTTTGTTTGGCTTTATACTTGTTTTCAAGTTCTCTGCTGACATACCCAATTGGATCTGCTCACTGAGTGTCCTAACTGTTGTTCATTGTTAAAGTTTGCTTAGTGAATGTCCTAACTGTTGGTTATATTGTATTTCACTTGCACTATCCGCCTTGGGTCTCAGTAAGAGAGGCTGACTATAAATAAATAAATAAAATTAAAGTCCACATTCTTGTATTATTGTTACACATTTTATTATTATTTATATTTGTATTTCTCCATAAAAGCTGAAAAATATTATCCTCTAAGCCACAGTTGAGAGAGCCATAGCTCAGCTCTGATAGCTGAGGGAAAGATTCTGCCTTGGATATTGGACTGTCAGAACAGACTGTTCTGTTTCACTGTTATGAAACAGGACAAGATGATTTTATACATATATATGCTTCACTGTGAGAGTATTTTGATCTAGAAATTCCTCACTCTGAAGCATGCATACCAGTCATTCTACCACATACTGGCTCTGATTTAAGGTGAATCAGGCTCCAGTATAAATATTGGGTTTAATGTCAAATATAAAGGAAGCTGTGCTTTAAAGTTGTGCATGGATTTTTGGGGTAGCAATTAAATGAATTAACATCATATCAGAATTAAAAAATCAGATGTTTAATTTGTCAACATCACTTGCCTTTTTCTCCTCACCCTAAGGACAAGGAAAGGGTTGATCTCTTACTTTGTGGTATACTCTGGAAGAATTCAGAATAGCTTTGAACCACAGTAAAAGTTACATCTCAAATTCTGCTTTCCTCTGAAATTTCAGACTCAACCAAGTGCCAGGGTCTTTTGGATTTAATATTTAGTTCAAAAGACTTAAAGTAAATGGGGGGAAAATCGATTTTGTCACCATCAAAGATTCAATTGAGTTAATCCTGTGGGAATTAAGAATTGTTTTGAAAGCAATTGCTAACTGCTCTTAGTTCTCTTTTCAACCAATTTTATCAACTGCTTTGTTTCATTTTTTTCTGAATTTGCAACAGGAAGGGATGCTCAGACTGTGTAGCACAACCCCAGTGGCTTCCCCCAGTGAACTATGAGTATCAAATTAGCTAATAGTGCTGATTTTATGAACAGCTGTAGGGGTATAAATGAATTTCTTTAAGACTAACTTTACTGCAAAGATTTACTCCATTCTTCCTTATGTAGTTTATTATTATTCAGATTATTCGGCCCTCACCCGGCCAGCAGCCAAGGGCATGAGGCCAGGGGCTGCATTTGCCACCGTGGAGGATAAGCGGTAGCATTTCCCCAGGCCTCTCAGGGTCACATGGGAAGGGGTCGGGGCTAAGTGCTTTAACAGGACAGCCCAGTCTCTGCATCAGCACTTGCTGCCTCGTGCTTGGCCCACCCACCCGCCCAGTAGCAGTGCAGGTTTTTGACCGGTTGCCTTTTGGGGGGCCAGATAGGAATCTTTCCTTTCTTTCCCTGATTGGCCTTGGGGAAGGAAGTTTTTTGCCTACCTTGTACTGCTTGCTGGAGCTGTGGCTATTGGACTATGGTGGTGCTGTATAGGCCATCAATGGCAAGATTTAGTTGGGGGGATGTTAGCGGGACGGTGAGTACCCTTGGCACATCCCAATTGGTGGGAATATTAGGGGCCTGTCAGGATCGGCTGGCATGCTTTGCAGCGGCCAGTTGAGAGGGCAGGCTGCCTGGTGGGATCTCCTGGACAAGTCCTTCCCTCATGCTTCGCAGCAGAGGTGATTGGAGCTTTAAGGGGGAAACCATCCGCCAGGCCGTCTGGATCCCAGCCATGCATGTGAATGGCTCGCATCCGGGGCAGCGGGTCTCGCCCAGACAGGTCAAGGCGGGGTCCAGGGGACTGACCCCAGGGCGTGACCTGTACTGCTGGTTAGGCCCTTGCCAGGGTTTTTTAGTTGTTGCAGTTCATGTTGTTGCCTAAATAAAAGTGGCCGTTTATTACCCAAGCCTTGTGTCTGCCTCTTATTCCGACTGGGGAGGGGGGGGCAATTGTATTTCATGAGTCTGTACTTTGTGATTAAACGTTTCCTGTACGTAACTATAATATGGTTTTAATGTACTATAGACCTGTTTAATATTTGGGTTTTTTATTTAGTTGTTTTACATTTTTATACTGTTGTTACATGCCTTGTGTCCTGAGATGCTCAGGAGAAAAGCAGATGGAAATAAATAAATATATGGCAGCATAATGCATGGGAAAGAATCAGCACTGGGCACAATGGAGCCCTTTATCCTCTCTTCCCATGCAGGAGTAGTTTACACATTCATTTGAGGAATTGGGGAGAGGGGCAGACCAGTAGAATGTTCATTTCGGGGGGGTTATGCCCTGACCTTCTAATGAAATAATAACAAACAGATTGTAATGCATGCATGGCTGAGAACCAAAGGCAGTGAGTGTCAAGAAACTCACTTTGTTTCTTGTTCAGATCTTGGCCTGATTAAGATAAACTTAGGTTTATTGTCCTCGCTTTATGCCCCTTCCGCCTTTGATTTTGGAGAAAAAAATTTTCTTTGAACACTGAGGCTGGCTGACATTGCCAGTTCTCAGCCATATGTATCTAAAGGTTCTAAATTCTTAAGGACAAAACTTTTAGGGAGGCCATCTCTGGTATTCCAGCTAATTAGCACATGGCCTCCTGGGAATGGGGAGATGAGTTCTTCTCGTGTACCTGTGAGGCCTGGTTACTGTAGAACTGCCCTCAGAGGTTTGGTCCATTTTGAGTGGCTAATTTGTTCTGGCTTACTGTGGGCAGCTTGTCTTTAAAAAGTGTCTTTTAGTCTGGTCTTTGTCCCCTTTTCATTGGGCCACTCTTGCTTGAAGAGTCAACCTTTTGTCTTGAAGACCATGCTATAGGTGGAGACGTATTGCTGGCATCTCTTTGGTTTTGTCTCTTGGATCGTAGATTTGTCATCTTGAAGCTTTGCTGAATTTTACGATCTGCCTGAAGGTAATACCTAGAATAAATTTGGGGCTTTCCAGTGTATGCTAGTCTAGATATTTAGCCTTTGTTATATTGCTTCTCCTGCCACACTCTTCTATTTACTTTGATAGTTGGCTTTTTGTGCTTCAATAAATTTTATTATGT
Source organism: Eublepharis macularius (assembly GCF_028583425.1). Taxonomy (NCBI): domain Eukaryota; kingdom Metazoa; phylum Chordata; class Lepidosauria; order Squamata; family Eublepharidae; genus Eublepharis; species Eublepharis macularius. The sequence continues at coordinate 58,211,264 of NC_072791.1, forward strand.
CCTGTGTAGTTATTATGTATTTTTGCTTCGATCTGAATCCAGTTCCTTGGCCAGTTTGCCTACACTACCCAGTTAACTTGTTTTCGGATGCAGCCTGCTGGGTGCCCACCCTGCAAGATTGACTTCTGTTTGCTCACTGCCCAGAGGGCTTGAGGCTTGCCTCTGTCTCGAGCTGTGGACTAGTTAAAGGAGCAGGTGGTGGCTGTTACCTTGGCGAGTGAAAACTCACTTCCCAGTTTTGCCTTTTTGCTTCTGTTCCTGCTGGGAACTAGGGCAGCCCTCCCTCCCCTTACAGTCAGAAGAAACAAAAATTGCTTTGTTGTACAAATCTCCTCTTGCACAGATGAGCTCTTATAAAAGGTGTATTTTATTTTGCTTTTGTAACAGACTTCATTAGCTAGTATTATCTTAGTTGTTCAAGAGCATGCAAGAGAGAGAAAATGTGAATGATAAGAATACACATGTGGTGTTGTCTGGGTTTTTTAATGACAGGGCTTAATGTAGAAGCACTTTTTCAAAAACCACCAGAAATAGACTCCCAAATGCTGCTGTGTCTCACCCATTCTTTTTCACTTCAACTTAAAAGGTTTAATGGTGCATTTCCCCTTCAGCAGTTAATGAAGGCAGGGTTTATAGTAGTTAGTGTCAAATAAGACTCTGAGATCCCCTGAGTTCAAATCCCCACCTTACATTCACAGGCAGAGCTTGGCCAGTTACTTTCTCAGTCTAATCTACTTTACTGGGTTATTATGAGAATGAAATATGGAAGGAAGAATCCTCTGAGCTCCTGGGAAGAAAGGTGGGATAAAAATGCACTAGGGGGATAATGACATGTCATTTTACCTATGTTCAATTAGAAATTAATGAATCTGGCTTCAATTCTTAATTTGCGTGCCTTGCAAAAATTAATGCAACATCTTTTAGCTGACAAGTGGTGTGATGGTGATAATATCTGTATTCACTTTACTGTGAGTCTTGGCTTCTTAGTTCCCAAAATAGAGTAAAGAAAACAAAAGGTCAAATGTTCGGCACATGGTGAGGAAGTTTTTCTGATTTCTCAGTTAGAGTTAAAAATCTTTTAGCTAAAGAATAGAACAGTAGTAGTAATCATCTCCTTTTTATAACAGTTCCAAGACATAAAATGCCTAATTCCCTGTATCAGTTCACATTTTGATGCCTTCAGCAGTTTATAAATACATAGAAGGTTTTCCAGAGAAGCAATCAAGCTGTTTGTCAAAAGCTTTCTGGATATCAAAAGGATTTAAAAGTTTGATGTTGCTGGCTATTAATGTTCAACAGTTTTTGTATCTGAACTTTTGTGTGTTTGCCTGTAACAGAATGCCCGGCGGGGGGAGGTGCAGGCTTCAGCAAAGTTATTTCAAAATATGTTGTGATTTTTGTTGAGGAGATCCAATTAACTCCTGTTATAATATGGGAATAGTCATTGGTATTATCTGTTCAGGCACAGAACATCCACATCTCTCCCAAGGTGGGTGAGTGCAGAGTGGAGCCGTCTCCCTGCCTTAACTGTACTGACCGTAAGCCAAGATGACAGTCTATTTTCTGTCCCAAACAAATCTCTTACATTCAAAAAACAGGGTACCTGTTGATTATATTGTATTCAGTTGCACTCTGTAATCCACCTCACGTCTCAGTGAGAAAGATGGAGTATAAATAAATAATGCCCCCCCTCATCTTCCTTCCCTCACTATTCTCTCTCTCTCCCTGACAGCCCCTTGCCCATAGCTCTTCCCTTTTCTTTTTTTCTTTCCTTCCCACCACCAACCAACTTTTATCTATGCCCCAGTATGGTTGTGCATGTTGGAAATATTCGCATTTCCTGATTCGGGCTTACCCGAAGCAGGAAAAACATTCGGAAATACCCCAAAGCGGCAAGCCGATTTGGATTCAGGTATTTGAATCGCTTCGGAATGCTCTGTAAAGATTTGGAGCATTCCAAAGCGATTCAGGGGGCTGGGTTTTCCAGCACCCCCGCTCCCAACCCCTCCTTAGCTCCCCCTCCCTATCAGCTGGCAGGCAACAGGGGGGGAATCTCCCCTTCTGCCTGCCAGCTGATAGTTTAAAGGGCCCTGTCCTGCCAACAAGCAGCAGGGCCCTTTAAAAACCCCACAACACCCAGCCCCCCCACTTACCTTTGCTCGGTGGCAGGGAGGTGCAGGCTTATGCCTTCATCCGCGCCTCCTCCTTCACCCGCCGGAGCTCTTCAAAACCGACATCGGTGGGCGAACAGAGTGCCCGGCGGGGAGATGCAGGCTTAAGCCTCCCCACCGCCTTGTTCGTTTGTTCTCCCACCAGTGTCAGGTCGAGAAGCTCCTTGACCCCGACATCAGCAGGCGAACGGAGCGCCTGGCCAGGGGGAGGTGCAGGCTTAAGCCTTCATCCTCCCTGCCGCCTCCTTTGCCCACCGATGTTGGGGTCAAGGAGCTCCTCGACCCTGACATCGGTGGGCGAATGCTGCGCTCAGCGGGGAGATGCAGGCTTAAGCCTGCAGCCTCCCCGCCACCTCGTTTGTTCGCCCGCTGGGCGGAGCTCCTTGACCCTGACATTGGCGGGCAAATGGAATGCCCGGTGGGGGGAGGTGCAGGCTTCAGCCTTCCTGCTGCCTCCTCCACTGCTGATAGGGCAGTGCCTGCACTCAGCCGCTCATTGGGGAAGCCCCCAACGAGCAGCTGGTTCAGGGCTGTAAATGCTCCTTTCCCTGCTGCTCACAGTGGCAGGGAAACAGGCATTTAAACCTGAAGCTTCCTGAAGCATTACAAATGCTTCGGGAAGTTTTGCTTCAGGATTTCCAGATCAGGGCCAGCATGGCCCCGATTCAGAAATCCCAATGCTTTCCACATCGGGTCCGATTCGGGTATTTTACCCAAATCAGATTCCCGAAGCGCACACCCCTATGCCCCTGCCTTCAGCTCTCTTTTTCTGTTCTTCCTCTGTCCCCTTCCAGCTCCTACCTCTTCTCTCCCCTTCTAGCTTCTGCCTTTTTCAGTCTCTACTCATCCATCCCAGCCTTTGATTGACAAAATACTAGGATTGGAAAGATCTGCATTATTGTTGTGGTTGCCTAACAACTCCCAAAATGGCTACTTATATTTCAAAACATAGTCTTGCAACATTTCAGGAGTCATTCATCTCTTAATGGTGTGGCTTCTATTATTTGAGGGTCTTAATCCTCCAAGGGCCATATGTGTATTACACATAGTCAGTAGGATCCACCTGAGTATCAGGCTCCAGGACCTCGACATCCTCACTCGATGCCAAAATCTGTAACGGCATTCCATCTGTCAGAGTCCAAGCTGGAGCAGTTTATGGAAAGGAGCCCTAGCATTCTTTCTGACCCCTCACCTGATGAAACTGTTGGGGACAGAGATCTGCTTCTCCCACAGATGATTTCCACCTCTATGCGGAACAAATGCTGAGGATGGAAAAATCCCTAGATATCAATATATCTTCCACTAAACCTAAACCCAAAGATAAGATCTTGCAGCGCTTGTACTCTGGCAACCCAGCCAACCTCACCTTCCACATGGTTGAAGGGTTTCTGAAAATCATGACTATTTTATTTGAGAAACCAACTTTGATTCCACCTAAAAAGGCTGAGGAACTACCTAAGACAAAAGAGGACAATTGCCTTGCAAAAAAAGGGAAAGGCAAGGACATCCCTCTACACCTTCTGATAAAGAGGGCAAAAAAGATTGATGCACTGGGCAGGAAGATATATGCTTTGTCAGCCTTAAACATTAAAATAGCAAATCGCATCAGTATCATGGGAGCCTATCAGATATTCCTATGGAATAAAATGGTTGCTTACAATGAGCAGTTATCTGAAGATCAGAGAGCACTTGCCAATGTTATCCAAGAGGGAAGCAATCAAGCTTTCAAAGCAGTAAATAAATGCTGGCCAGAATGTGGCTGATTCCAAGAGCACTGGCATTAGCAGTAGTCCTGAAGAGGCACGCAACTCCTCTGTTAAAGTCCACGTGGTGGATGCTTCAGCCTTCCATTCCCTGGTAGATGGGAAAACCTGTATTTTCACGTTACATGTCTAAACTGTTCCTGAAGGGACTGAGTAACATGTTTTCATCAATCACTCAAATAGTGCCACATTGGTCATTATAGTTGGCCCTAGCTAAGTTGATGAAGAAACCATTCGAACATTTAGCCAAAAGTCCCTTGAGGATGTTGTTTCACAAAGTAGTTATCTTAGTTGCAATTACATCTGCCAGGAGAGTAAGCGAGCTGGCAACTTTGAGGATGGACTAACCACTCCTTAAAATACATCCAGAGAAAGTAGTCCTTAGACCAAGCCTTGAGTTTCTTCCTAAAGTGGCTTCTAAATTCCACATGACACAAGACATAGTACTATTGGTGTTCTTCCCGTTGCCTGCTTTGGAGGCAGAAAGAGCACTTCATACACTGGATGTGAGAAGAGTATTTTGTTCTACTTAGATTGTCCAGTCCAATTTAGAACAGGTCACTTACTGTGTTGGACCTAAGAAAGGGAAGAGGGCATCTTCACAAACCATTGCAAGGTGGATGATACAGGCCATCAAATTATGTTATGTAAACACTGATGTGCCTTGTCCATTGGAGGTCCGTGCACATGCCACCATGTCTCAAGTGACATCGGCAGCATTTCTTAAAGAGGTTCCATTACAAAAGATCTGCAAAGTTGCAACATGGGCATCTGCTGATACTTTTGTGTTCAACAAGAAAGATGCAGCAGTGGGTCAAGCAGTTTTACAGTTGTTGTTCCAGCAAAGAGTCAACTCTCCTCCTGGTAAATGGCTTGCTAAACTCCCATGTGGAACTGCACTGGAAGACCGACAATGAAAACAGAGTTGCACTTAACCTGTAACTGTTATTCATTGAGGTCTTCTGTGAAGGCACACATACCGTCCCTCCTGCTCCACTGTATACTCTTCACTTCTCACCTTGGAGAGTTCGGCAGCAAAGAAGAAACTGAGGGTCAGGGGGCATGTTCTCCCCAGAGCTTGGGATTTTTCAGTGGGAAATTGCTGTGCTGTGTTCTGGAAGGAGAACACCCTTTCTTAGAGAAAAAAAAAGCTGTAAAATCCTCTGGTTGGCAGGCCTGTGTATGCGCGGTCCCATGTGTGCCTGCACAGAAGTCCTCAATGAAGACCATTTACAGGTAAGTGCAACTCTGTTTTCTTTTGTAGGAGGTGTTAAATAACAACAACAACAACAACATTTGATTTATATACTGCCCTTCAGGACAACTTAACACCCATTCAGAGTGGTTTACAAAGTATGTTGTTATTATCCCCACAGCAATCACTGGGTGAGGTAGGTGGGGCTGAGAGAGCTCTGAGAGAGCTGTGACTAACCCAAGATCACCCAGCTGGCTTCAAGTGGAGGAGTGGGGAATCAAACCCAGTTCTCCTGATTAGAGTCCTGTTGCTCTTAATCACTACACCAAACCCCCTCTATTTTTTGTAAAACGTTCAGTTTTTCTGCGAACCTGGGTTTTTTTCCTGGTTTTGAAGAAAATGTTTCTCCTCGGAACCTAGCCCCATTTGCTGGCTCTGATCCAAAGAGGGGCCAGGTTTAGAATTAGATAAGTCAGTGACAATATTTGTTTTATAATAACTGCCAAGAGTCCTAGGAATTGCAATTAATTGAGAATATTTAGGATTCTCTTTGAGAGATCCATGCCATCTCTCATTAAAATATAGTTTGCAGATGAGTGAGGATGGCTACTAGCAAATATGTGACTTAGATATGGCCTGAGATATAAAAATACGGGGAGGTGGAGAGTTCTCCTCCCTGATGCAACTATTTTTCTTAAAACCTTTTTCACTAATAGCTTAGAACAAGAGAACAGCATATAGTAGCAAAAAATGCCAACTGATTTGTTTCTGAACACAGCACTGACCATTCTGTAATTATCTTTCCCCCATTCTTTCATTGATGATAGGTTAGGCGGTTGTTTTCTTTTTCCATAAATGACTGTGTTCACAAAATGCACCTAGGGAGTTAAATGAGCCATGCTAATGTGTGTTCTTTTTTAAAAAAAAAAAACTATTAGTCTTGCTGGGCAAAATAAATCTTAAATTTCTATGGAAGCTGCCTGAGTGAAAAGTTACTTCTGATTATCCTTCTTCCAACCTCTCTTCAAACAATACTGGAGGATATGTTTCCTAATCCAAATTACTTTACCCCACTAGTGTCCCAAGCTCTTTTACTATTTGCATACCAAAAGAGATCACTTCAGCCTTTCCTAATGTCCATTCCTTCTTATTTAAACATCCCCAAGCCACTCCCAAACTGAACTATGAAAGCAGACTGGGAAATGTTGTGACTGATCCATGTGATCATGGTTTTTTGTTTCCTCCTACCTCTAGATTATCACTGGTTTGCATCCAACAAAGCATTTCCGGGGTGGGGGTGGGGGCGGAGGGTGGAAAGATTTCCATCCGCAGGATTTCTCACCTCCCATTGCACCCTCCCCCAATGTTGTTCCTAGGGGAACAATCTTCCATGAGGATATTTTGACGCTATTGCAAGAGAAGGCAGGCAGAGTCATGCTCTGTGCATGGAAATCCTTCAATCAACAAAATGTTTCTGTTGGATCCCAATGTTGGGTCCCAACCACTGATCTGTTTTTTGGTATGTCAACTACCAGATTAGCACTATAGATAGGCTTGCATATCTCTTTATTTCCTTTCCTTCTGTGCTTCCCTATGAAGCTGTTACCGTCATGTTTTGTAGAGAAAATGTGGTCAATAATTCAGTTATAACAACAAATTATCGTTTGTACTGGGCAGAAAGTAACTGAATTGGAGCTCATTCAAGAGTTGAAGGGAGTACTATTGGCACATGGTGCATTCTTAAAATTCCAAACCAACATTTTGCAGTATCACCTAGGTTTTTGTGTTGTTTGAAATAAGGGTTTCAGGGATTTTTTTAAAAATCCAATATTCCTGAAATTCTGGTCAGATTCTCTGATCCAGGTTAGAGAATCCTGGATTTAACTGGCCATTGTTTCCTATGGGGGAAAAATTCAGGAGGGATGGGAGCTTCTTCACCAAATTTTCAAGGAATGTACTCCTTACTGTCCACTAAAGACCCCCTCAAATTTGAGGAGGGATAGACCCTGATACGCAGTTTTGTGGGCCCCTGAAATAAGCTGCCCCCCAGCCACTCTTCATTGTTTCATATGGAAGAAAAATTTCCAAGGCTTTTAAACTCTTGTGTTTCCCACCCATTTGGGATTCTCTGGTTTAACATTAAAACTCCTTTGCAAGCTTATTGTTGAACCAGAGAATCCCAATGTTGAACCAGAGAATCCCTTCAGTGAAGCAAGGGGTAAAGATTGTCGAGTCACAGACTTTACAAGGTGGCTGGTGGCAGTTTGAAGGGACTCTTTTGGAAGAAGGGGCAGAATGGGATGGGAACCCACTCTGCCTGCTGCCTCCTCCTCTGCCTGGCCAGCCTTGCTCTGCTTTCCTACAGTGCAGCAGAGCTTGGCACCATTCACGCCACTACCCTCTCCCAGCTGCTGCCCCCTCTCTCACACTGTTGCTCCATCTCAGCAAGTTTGGGTGTTGAGATCTGATCTAGGGTTCTGGCATGTGATCCAACTTAACCAAACTAAGACAGATTGGCATAAATCCAGTTTTTAAACCGGATGCCAAGCCCAGCTCATGCACCCCTAATCCGAACAAACTCATGATTACTTTAGTATCTGAGCAAGTGTTCTCCCTGTTGTAAGACAAATTATGATAGGCTTTTCTGTCTTTGAAACTTCACAAAAAGAAGGCCAAGTGAGGCAACATAAAGACAATCTTTTAAAAACAAGACAGTACATTGTTTTGGATTAATGCAAAACTGTGGTGTCATGTGACAGAATGACAGGAAGAAAGCTTTTAAGTAGACTGCAAATTCTTTCTGGCTAATTTACTCTTTATTAAAGGAGGAATAATAGATTACTTGTATCAGAAAATAATAAAACATAAATTCAACATGTATTGTATTATAGCCTTACAAAGAAGTGGAATCGCTAAAGAATACTAATTAATTATATATATATATATATATATATATATATATATATATATATATATATATAAAATTTTTGGATGTTTTTAATTTATGGTTTTAAATTATATGAATTATCTGCTGTAAATTTAATTTGTGTGTGAATTGTGATCTGCCCTGAGCCTGCTGTCATGGGGAGGGCGGAATACAAATCTAATAAATTAAATTAATTCTTCTAGTCCATCGAATACAGGTAGTGCTGTGGAAGGAGACTCAATAAAAGCTACATAAATCACAATAAAGGCTACATAAGGTGTGAAGGTAAGGAGCCCCATGGCGCAGAGTAGTAAGCTGCAGTACTGCAGCCCAAGTTCCGCTCACAACCTGAGTTCGATTCTGACAGAAGCTGGGTTCAGGTAGCCAGCTCAAGGTTGACTCGGCCTTCCATCCTTCTGAGGTCGGTAAAATGAGTACCCAGTTTCCTGGGGAGTAAAATGTAGGTGACTGGGGAAGGCCATGGCAAACCACCCCGTAACAACAAAAGTCTGCCAAGAAAACGTTGTGATGCGATGCCCACCCATGGGTCAATAATAACTCAGTGCTTGCACCTTTGCCTTTAAGGTGTGAAGATACAAGATGAGACATTTGACCTTCTGTGGGTAAGCTTTTTACTTACCTGAACTTTATAGAATTATCCAGAAGCCCTGGTAACATTAGTTATTTACAGTGCAATCCTAAGCAAAGTTACACCAGTCTAAGCCCATTGATTTCAATGGGCTTAGACTGGTGTAACTCTGCTTAGGATTGCTCTGTTAGACTTTGTGAAAAGCCACTTTCTATTTGCAATTTAATTTGTTGTGATTTCCATTTGAGGTTTAATGTAACATGATGACTGGTGAAAGTACCAGTTTGCATGTGATGACTACATCATTGTTAGATAACATGGCCATCTAAATCTCCCAATGGACCAAAGCTTACCCAATCTTTCATTCCCCTCCTTTTTTTTTTTAAGAATCTATTTGTTCAATTCCTTTCTTTAAGGCCAAGCTAAATATAACAGCAAGAGATCTATAAACGAATCTTCTGAATTTTAAAAGGCTCAATGGCAGCCACACCAGGGAAAACCAGCTTCAATTATGGCCACAGCATGGTGGAGGAAGGTCATTTCTTCCCAGCACTTTTCCCCCTGATAAAAATGTTCTTCCTTCAGACTTACTTGCTGGGGAGGGGAGGAGACCATAAAAGGTTAACTTTTACATGGTGGAGAAGAATTTGATCAGAAAAATAGTGTCGAGTTGAGTGGGAGAATTTTAAACTCCTTCTCCAGTGCCACAGTCCCAATTTACTGAGTGCCTGCTTGTACATCTGCTTGTAAACTAAAAAAAGTAAAGACCATTTCCAGACCTCTATGTAGTTTGTCTCTTAGAAACAGCCCTTCACACATGTAAGAAATTGGGAGAGCTGGTGATCAGAGTGACTGACTATTCCAGAAAGGTATAATTAAAGCCACCCTATGTCACTCCTAAAGACAGTTTTGTTTGGTCCTCTAGGACAGTTGTTGCATTTCTGATGCCTCTGTAGAATGGTGAGAAGCAATTTGTTGTCTTTCAGCTGGGAAGTTCCACAGAACTCTGTTATAGTATGAAACAAATGTCAACTTCCTTTCCATAAAAATTCTTTGATGAAATAAGAACCGATTGCATGAACTCTGGTAAAACATTTAAACAAAATGAAACCATTTTAAGACCTTGTTTGCTCTGTTGACTATTCTAGGAAGGTTTTCAGCCTTTTCCACCTCAAGCTGTTATACCTCCTTATCTTACTACACTAATATCACTTTGTTCTCTTGTTAGGCATGCTTTGTCTTTGTTGATGATCCCCACTGAATGAACCTAATCTTGACAGCACTTTTCATTTTCTTGATTCTATAAAAAAGTAATCCCCAATATGAAATTATAAGTGATTGTTCATGGCTGGCCATCTACTGATCAGAAGTAGATAACTTATAATAAAGTTTTGTATAAATTATCCTTGCTAAATACACAGTAACGCAACTGCCTGAGATGCCTATCAGTTTAATGGAACAAAGTAATCAGTTACTGTATCCGAGGAACAAAGCTTCTAGTGAGATTGAAGCCTTTGGTTGCTGCACAACTGTGCCAGCAAAGAAATTTATTTTCACATACTGATCTGAAGCAAGCTTCTAACATGCGTCGACTTTTTTTGTTCTACCAAATAATTAATATAGATCTAATCTCTCTTATCAGATTGATCTTGAAGCAGTAAAGTGATTGCTGAGTGCCTTATTACTGACCTGCATTTAAATTGCTTTGATTAGAATACTTTGATCGTAGAGGAGTTTGGGGGATTTTGAGCACTGTACAAAAATGGCTGACATAAAGCTTAGTTCAAAAGTTACTTCAGTGTGTTATTGGAATTCTTTTACATTTCATTTAATTTTAAAGAACATCATCTAAGGTTTGAGAGACATGCAGATAGGCAGTGCTGTTTTGATATGCAATACTTTGCTATTATATGAAGAGGAAAATGTTTGGATATCCACAGCCTTAAACGATCAACTGACCACTGGATTACAGTGGATAACAATGGATAATGCACTAACTAATGGACAATACCAAGACCACTAAAAGTAGTCTCAGATTCTCACACCCCAAATGCAGAAACATGCAGGCACACACCTTAACTTCACTCAGTAAGTACTTTATATAAATAGTTAATACGCTAAGACAGAGTGCTTAGTATTTGACTAATTTAGTAGTTGATTAATTAGTTCAGTGAGCTTGAACAATTTTGCATTCAAGTACTCTAAAGTTATATTTGTTATCAGAGGTTCTCTTTGTTGTTATATTGTGTTGTGGTTTTGATTAAATGGCTTTTAGATTATTCTTATGTGCAAGATTTGTTAGAACAAAATGTATATCCAGTACTGAGTCATAATATGGAGACAGGAAAATGAGCCTGGTGCACATTAACTTTAGAGCACACAAGGTTACTGTTTTGCTTGTTAGAAAATCACCTTTTTTGAAAGTTTAATCTTTATAGCCACTCGTTTCTGATATGGAAAAAAGTAGTATACTGTCCATCCACCGGTTACACACTTCCTTCCAGATCTTGCTCTGTGCCCCTTCCCACTCAGACAAGCAGGAGAGGCCAGAGAACAGAGCTTTAATGGAGGTAGAACCTTACCTATGAAAATGCCCTCAAACCTCACTTGGTGCATACCTTAAGGTATTAGGCCAGAATATTTCTCTTTACCCGGGCTTTTAATTGAAAGGTTGTGCAGTCGTTTTAGCTGTTGTTTTTATGGACTGTATCTTATGTGACTGCCATCTACTGGTGGTTCACAGGGTGAGACATCTGCTTCCTTAGCGTCACTCACTGATTATTTTAATTCATGATATCTGAACAAGTTTTTCTTTTTATGCTCACTGCTGAAATGGTTTTACTGGTGGTTCATGCTGGTCAGTGCTATTTCTTGTTAGCAGACTTGCTTAGTAAGCAGAGAAACATGGACAATGGGAGTTTGTGTTTCAGAGTGAGCATGGGAGAGAGAAACAAACTTAGACCCTTGATAAGCTTAAGAAAAGGAGTTCTTTATTGTAGGAACTCCATACAGGATAGAAAAGATGAGAGACAGATCTCTGTCTAGTTTAAAGATGCCACTGGATGGCAGGGCAGCATCTTCTGCATCCATAGTGCCAAGATGGAGAAGAGACAGAAAGAGGAAGATGAGGTGTTATGAAGAGGAAGTCCCTGAGAACACCAGTCCATGCATCAAAGGATAGTGCCAGAGTAATAAAGAGCAAAAGGGTAAACAGATCCCTAACCTCTCTAGCTTCCTGTGAAACCTGAGGAAGGGGCAGCGTTCAGTCCTCCTCTTACATTTTTATATTCCAGTGGGATTTTGTTGCTGGTTTTTAGTATTTCTATTTTTTCTTGTTTTATGATTTTATCATTGAATTATATTACTGTGTGAGTCACCTCAGGCAGGTTTCCAAAGAGGCAGCCTATACATATTTTAAAAAATTAATGCTTTTGACTTTTTAAAAATGCTGTCCTACTCATTATGTATGTTATGTTATGTTTTCATCTTCATACAAAAATACTTTTTCGATGCTATATATCAAACTTGTATAGTTAAGGAAATCTTCCCTCTCAGTAATGGAAACATGTATTTTAAAAAAACTCGGTTTACTTCTAATGTTGGCAGAGGGCAGTTACTCTCTACCAAGTCAACACATTAATGCCATCCAAAAATGCCAGTCTAAACTGGATGTTGTTATATCGCTTCTGGCAGATTTTGTGAACATGGCTGAAATCTTTTTTTTTTTTTGTAAATGGTTATTGCTGAAGAAAATGTCTTTTAAATGCAGCACACTTAATAGGTATCTTCTTTTTCCTGGTACCAGGCAGCTGCTTTTAAAAGAAATCTCTTAAATTGTAAAGGGCTGGTCACTCGTAGTTTATAACAGTGAGTTCGTATTGATATTTTTAATTTAATGAGATATTTAATTTTATAAAATATAAAATATTGATAATTTTATTTTTATAAAATGTTTTTGGAGGTTTAATGTGCAGAGAACGTATGAAACTATAAAGAAACTCCCTGTACATGTCAAATGAATAGGCACAAAGACTTCTATCCATTGAACCATCAAAACTGCAAAGAGCCTTGAAACTGAACATGATCTGTGAACTACTTATGATTGCCTCTTGTGCTGCACAAGAAGTACTTTTGCAACGGCATTACACAGATGGCTGGTAGTGGTCCAATTTTTAAAATGGCCTTGGGTGAGATCAAAAGAACCATGCAAAAAGCCTTTTGTGGTTATGAAGGATGCTTGGAAATCCCACTTTATACTGCACGAGACATACTTAGGGGACTTTCATAAATGGGATTCAAGGCATGGCGAGGAGCTGTGGCTAGGAAAATGTGATGTATCTGTTTCAGAAATATAACACCAAAGTAAAATGTCTGGACTGAGAGTAACAAGATAAAATTGACTGGACAAAAGTGTTACCCAGTGTAGATTGACAACCCATGATGGCTGGATGGGAGCGGTTATCAGAGCCCTGATTAGCCTTGAATAGGGAAGAGGAGGAAGGGAGATCAGAATTGTGTGCTATGATTGAATTGGGGGAGGGGGTCTCGTACCTCTGTTGTCTGGATCTCTGCACATCTATGGGGTGTGGAGGACTGAAAAGCCAGTCTCCTCTCAAGCCATGCATTCTGGCATTTTTCCATTTCTCATCTGGGATTTGGCAACTGCCGGGTAGTTTTGCTGCATTTAAAACACATGAGAAGGGGGACTTGTGATATTCCACATCCCTAAGTGCTCCCCAAAAAGTGTAGGCTAGGGAGGACTGCTATTAAAACTGATTATGCTGTAAATTCCTTCATTGCAATTCCACAGAATAAGAAACACTAAAACTGAAAGAGGAGTATGTTTCAGTACCCAGCACAGCATGAAAAGTGTTTATTGTTATTTTATATGGTATCCTTTATTAGGCTAACCAAATTCAAAATTCTGAATGTGAACTTCCAAGTTACACAGAACTGTTCAGGGGAAAATAATTTTCATGAAACAGGTTTAGGTGATGAGAACTTTAAGGTACATTTTTGTCATTCTTTTTTTAAAAAAATTAAACTATTCTGTTTTGATTGTGTTTGGTCTTACTGTTCCAACTGGCTGGACCATTGTTATTTTTTTTGTGCTATTACCTAAAATATTCTGAAACCATTTGATTACCTGTATGTTGAAGGAGTCTGTCATTAAGTATTGAATGGGGAATCTGACAGTTCTGTAATGAAGACTGGTTTAAGCACGTGTGCAGCTGTGGAGCCCATTGTTTGCTCATGCAAGGCCTTCTTTGTATTATGTATACAGTGACAAACAAGAAACCTGCACAAGCATCTATTACAAAAGTCAAACAGTTTGAAGGTTCTACATCGTTTGTGCGAAGGTCACAGTGGATGCTTGAACAGCTTCGCCAGGTTAATGGTATAGACCCTCATCGAGTGAGTATAATTACACCCTTTTGGGAGCGGTTTTCATTTGTTCCTCATTCCTGTGGTGCATGTTCAGTGATGGTTAGCGTTTATCTCCTTACAACTTCTCGTTTCTTTGCTACAAAAGAAAAACCTCCTTTTAAAATTTTTCTACCCAAGTATTATATAAATACTTCAGAATGCCACCTTCAGTTTCCTAGTATCCAAAATGTTTGTTCCACTTTTTCAGTATCCTTCCTCTGTCTTTCTAGATTTCACTACATTTATATATCTTCAACTTTGCTTCTACTTTGTCAGTATTATATTTTGAGATCTGATGCCCAGTGCAAAAAATCTCCTTGCTTAAGTGTGTCTTTATGGTAATAGAACAGGCACTTCCAGAACCTTTATAAGAGGTACATTTTATTCTCACTACTCACCCCGCACGCACACATGCATGCATGCACACGCACGCACACACAAACACATGCGGAAGACATTGATCTGTTTTCAGATGTTTATAGATTGTTCCACATGAAGTTTTCCATTCTGGAAATACAGCTATTTGGAAAAAGTAATGAAAGGATGCCACACATTTCTAAGTGAACCTGTTCAGCAGACAAAGTTACCTTGTTCGATACTCGTGATCAGAATGTGAGACAATCAGCGACATCTTCAGATTGCACTGAGCAGCTCTAGCAGCAGCTGAAAAAGTTTGCAGCTGCTTGTTGGTCAGAAGCCAATTCACAACTGATCAGGGAATCAGTTTACTTCTTATCCACACACGCAAACACCCCAATGAAAAATTCATTGCTGGGGACAGAGCAAATTTTTCAAATAAGGAGATCAGAAGCAGACTTTCAGCTGATCCCGTAATAGCTGAAAATCAGCTTCTGATTGCCGTAAGTAGCCTGTTGCCAATACACACAGAGTTTGTGAACAGCCAAACAGTGGCATGATAACCATGGTAGACTTGAAGTGATCCAAAGGAGAAGATTTTCAAGCATCCCTAATCTGACTGTGTATGCCTACAAATATGTAATACACCTGCCCAGAGACCAGTAGGAGGAGAACACACTGAGGATATTCTTACGGTACAGATAGGACCCTCTTCCTGCTTCCGGGTACAGCAGCTGACAGCATCATTGTAACTTGACAAACCGCCATTTCAGAGTCTGATGGACCTGAATGAGTCCTCACTCCTAAATCTGCTG
Source organism: Eublepharis macularius (assembly GCF_028583425.1). Taxonomy (NCBI): domain Eukaryota; kingdom Metazoa; phylum Chordata; class Lepidosauria; order Squamata; family Eublepharidae; genus Eublepharis; species Eublepharis macularius. Next base: position 58,226,507 of record NC_072791.1, read on the forward strand.
CTGAATTTCCGTTTTCTGAGATTCATTGGTTACCTTAGGTACGAACTGGATGAAAGTAAGTTGAAAACTTTCAATTAGCAGGAGTTTGGGATATGAATAAACAATTAAACTATTTAAACGTTTTCTTTTTCATGAACCTAATGCAGTAACTACAACTTTATAAGGTTAAAATAATAATATTATTATTCCTTCTAGGAATCCCCAGAATTTGATTTATTATTTGAAAATGCTTTTGACCAATGGGTAGCAAGTACAGCCTCTGAAAAATGTACGTTCTTTCAAATTCTTCACCACACCTGTCAGCGGTACCTCTCAGACAAAAAACCAGAATTTATCAATTGCCAGTCTAAAATCATTGGAGGTAAGTTGGATGTGCTTTGGCTGTATGATTAAAAATTATTTTAGTTCATCATTTGAAGAATCTAAATTGCTTTCCTAAAAATGCACTATAAAACAGTAGTGGTAATTCATATGAAAAAAATGTGTGTGTGTGTTCCCAAGGTCAACCGGAAATCTTGAATCCAGACTTCTCAGAATTCTTTCTTAAGTACTCTCTCTCTTGATGCAAGCTGTAGTTTACCTTTCCTGGGTTTAATCTACTATGCTTTAGTCTGTGCATAGGTGTGCTACCTCCAGTTGGCGTGTCCCTTCTTCCAGATATTGATATAGAAGCCTGAACATGTAATTCCTTTCCCTACTGATTTTGTTCTTTTTCATTTAGCAACCATTGATTTTTTGCAGTGTTCCTTAAGCTAAATTAGAAGGGCTGTTGTTGAACAATAGCCACTTCCCATTTATGCCATACTTCTGTCATGCCAAAATATCTCCATTTTTGTACCAGTATTACTAATGTCAACTGGGTGTGAGTGTGTATTGTTGTTTCACATCACAGAAATCTTTGTACTTCTCTCCTCGTATTTGATTCTCTGCTCCAATATCTTGTCATTTACCGTAAATGTGGTGTTGTTTAGATATGCTAGCTCTTAACTGATTGAATTGGTCTTTCAAGCCTTTAAGGCAAAACATTAAGGCTGGCCCACGTATGCTGCCTGTATTCTGCTGGATGCAGTTTTCTCTTAGTTCACCGGCTCTAGGTCTCCAGAGATAGGAGATTCTTACTCTTTTTAGCAACATAATTGAAATCTAGCCAGAACTGCTATAAATTTGGGGCTTGCAAAGTTCATAGGCTTGCAAAAGATCTGGTAGTAGTCTCCAGGGTGCTGCTGCTTCTCCATCCTTTACTCCAAGAACATTTTTATGCCAGTGCCTTACCAAAGAAAAACTGAAATGCTATAGCTAGCACTATATGTTTTCATTATTCTTTTTTAATGAAACCATCAACAGCAAAAAAAATCTTGTAACAAAGGACATTGTTAGGAACATTTGAAAGTGATGGTGTTGTGGCTAGTTCCAGTTAAACATAGAGCAGTGAAAGGGACTAGTGAGTATAGGAAGCTTTATACTGATCGTTGACTGTGCATGTTCATGTTTGCAGTTGCTGATTCTCTGGACTTTTCAGTTGATACTGGCTGCATTTGAATGCGGTGGGCATAAACTTGGCTTGTTGCCTCCCACTTTCCCTCACACATAACATAATCAAAAGCTTCCTGGTTTCAGTAGCACTGGCTGTCATGGCAGATTGGAGCTTAAGGATGCCAAAACCAGGAATATTCAATCATGCACACTGCGCAAGCACAGCAACAAGGCAGGTTTGTGCCCATCACAAGCAAATGTTTGTAAGTTGTTGAATACATTTATTGTATCCATTTAAAAACAAACAAATGTTTATTGTTATTAAACTGTGCTAGATGTTTTGAAGAAGCCAACACAGAATGTAGAACAGATGTGGATTTGTCATGTGGATTTGAATGAAGGTAGTGTCAAAGCTAAAAACCAACTGTTAATTTCTTTGATAGTTAGCCTCCTGGATGTCCTGGATAAACACAATTGTAATGAGGTCAGAACTAGCAAAACAGCCATTATATGCCCAGCAATGGCTCCCTTCTTGGATGTTAAAAGCTGGTGAGTGATGTGAGGGACCCATTGCTGGAAGGTTGAGACAACTACCTGCACTTGTCATGGCCAATAAGAAATCAGGAAGTCCATTGAAACTAGAGGCTAATTTACTTCTACAAGGTAACTCTACAGAGAACTGCTTTTGGAAATTCTAACTGACAGAGAAAGCAGTATGAGATACTGAAAATAGCTTTATTTCAGGCAGTGAATATGGGCCTATTTTTTGTAAGAGTTAACCTCATGAGGTGATCAGAATCCTTCTTTTCCTCCACAATATTTTTTTCTAATCCCTTGACTTGGTTGAAACAGATGCCAACAGAAATTCAGGATTTTGTGTTCTTTTTATATTGTGAGGTCATAGCTATTCCTTCTTATTTAAAACAGAAACAGTGTTTTGTTAAAATAGATAAAAGCCAGGCATTTGTAAGCCACATTAGGTTACATACAGTGTCCAATAGATACAAATTGGTATATATATATTTTTATTTACGTATTGGGAAGGCCATGAATATTGGTGTTCCTGATGTTCAAGTCCAAAACTACTGGTTCTATATTCAGATCTGGGGTGTTTGGGGAGATTTCAAAATTATCTAGGTACAATATTCTCAAAGAGTTAATATTTGGGGGGGGGGCTGTTTTTGGAGCAAGAATTGCACCAAAATTGGCACCAGAATTGCAGTGGAGTGAGGACTGCCTGTCTTCTAACCACCTCCCACCCAAGGTTTTAAGAAGATTGTATCAAGGGGTCCACTTCTATGGGCCCCTGAACAAGATGCCTCCAGCTACTTCCTTATGGGGGAGGAATCCAGTGCCAAACACACAAGAGCAACTGCTGAATAAAAGCCTTTTTTCACGTAGGAAAGCTGCTAAGCAAGGGGGAGGGCGGGAACTGCTGCAGTCTTTAATACACTGGTGCCAGTTATTTCCAAACATTTCGGAATTAATTAGGACTGGCAATATTAGTATATCTGAGAATCCCAATATAGATTGGGATTATCACGTATACTTGAAAAATATCCATATGGTATTTTTCAAGTATATTTTTGGACCAGATATACTGAATCACACACCATTATTCCAGTTAACTTTTTAGAAGTATGAATTCTAGAATACATCCTCACACAACATGTATGTCAGCCATATTGTTTATAAATTCAGAAGTAGAGATAAAAATGGCCATTTGGTGAGCCAGTGAGATCTTAATGGATACAATTTTGGAAATCATCGCAGTGCATCCATTAACTTAATAAGTAGTTTTACAGAAGTCACAATTTTCAGCCGTAACTCATAATTTGGAACATGGTTCTTGTGACTGTTGCAAAACATTTGACAAATCAAAGGTGCTATATGTATCTGTAAACAGATTGACCGTTACTTTGTAAACATTGCCAGAGAAGTCACGACTGTACACAGTCACGACTGTGGGATACACAGGCTGTGCTGATTGACTCCTTAAGGAAGAGTTGTATGGTTTTTTAACTGATAGGGGTAAAATACACACTTGTAGTAGCTGTTTTGTTCATCCAGGAGCAGCATTTTCTACATGCTGCTGACTAAGTCTTGACATTAAGGAAGGAACATCTGCTGAGAAAGTGTGGATTTACATGCACTCAGACATTTATTAATTATTAAATAAAAGACCAAATTGTTTTCAGACCATTGCTGATGATAGTCCAGATAACATTTCATCATGCACTCACCATTGTCTTTAGTACTGTTCTAGCCCAAACTCTTCAGAGGAGCTCAGGGCGTTGTTTGCCTCTTCTTTGTTGTATACTCACAACAACCCTGTAACATGAGATGCTGACTGTGTGACTGGCCCAAAGTCACTCAGTACATTTCATAGTAAGCAGGATTTGAATCTGGGTGATCCTACTCCAAACACTCTTAACCACTGCACCACAAAGGCTCTCTAAACCTTCAAGTTTTCATTGCATGAAACTCTGAAAATCATGCCAGAACCATTCTCCTGTGGTATGGGAGTGGGTCAGTCTTGACTGATGGGAAGTAGCCATCCATTGCAGGGTCAGTCGAATCAGATGATCCCTTATGGGAGGGCTCTTCCCTGGCATCCCGTTTTTTTGCCGGCCCTCCCACACAGAGGATAACACACTTAGGTGTGACTCAAAATACTATCAGAGATAGAACCTTCATTTCGGAGGAGAGAGAACTGAAGATAGTATCCCTGATAACAGCCATTCTGAAGGAGCCATAGGTGGAAGTCATGCAGACTTCTAGGAATGATGGTGTCCTGTCAGGACGTCCTGACATGGTCCAGATTCCATATCCATCCACTACAGAAACTGTTGCGACCTTTTCAAAGGATCATAGCACACAAAGGACACAGATGCATACGAATACCGGAGTCACTAAAGGAGGAACTGAACTGGTGGATAGCGCCATGTAGGTTCAAAGAAAAGAGTTCCTCTCAGGGAACCACAAAGGGTTGTAATGACCACAGACGCAAGCCTGACTGGATGGGGAGCACACACAAAGGGAAGCATGGCCCAAGGTGCGTGGTTGTTAGAGGAAAGAGAAAACAGCATAAACTGGCTGGAACTGAAGGCCATCAAGATGGGACTACAGGAGCTCCAGGATGTACTGATAGGACACCATATATTGATACAAACGGACAACATGATGGTGAAGGCGTACGTGAACAGACAAGTAGGAAACAGGCACAGTTAGCTGAATGCGGAAGCAGAGGAGATTATGCTATGGGCAGAACAAAACTTAGGATCGATCAAGGCCATACACGTTGCAGGTGTACAGAACATAGTTGCGGACTAGCTGAGCAGGAACAGAGTAGACCAGGCGAAGTGGACACTACATCAGAAGGTCTTCAACCAGGTGTGTCTGAGGTACGGGGACCCGGAAGTTGATCTTTTCACCACGGCCCAGAACGCACAACTACAGAAATTCTTCACCAGACTAAGAGAACAAGGGGCATTAGGCATGGATGCGCTAAACGAAGACTGGCCCCAGGCCCTTCTTTATGCCTTTCCTCCGTTGAAGATCCTGGACAGAGTGCTTCAAAAGATTGTGCAATAATGTGCGGAGGTAATAGTGATTGCTCCCTTCTGGCCAAGGAGGCAGTGGTTGCAAGAATTAAAATGGCTCTCGATCTCGAAACCATGGAGGCTGCCACATCAGAAAGATCTCCTGTCACAGGGGAAGATGCTTCATCCAGACCCAGAGTCACTGAAACTAACAGCCTGGAGATTGAGCGCAAACAGCTCTCAAAATTAGGTTTTTTGAACAGCATAATAGCTACTGTGTTGGCCTCCAGGAAGGAGTCCACGAACAGGAGCTATAATAAAACATGGCAAACATTTCACAGTTGGTGTAGAAAGAGGGACAGTGACCTGTTGACAGCTTCAGTGAAAGAAGTACTATTATTCCTTCAAGAGGGACTGGATAAAGATCTCAGTACCAGTACGCTGAAGAGACAAACTGCGGCCATCTCGACTATAAGGGGATCAAAGGGAGGAATGTCACTCACTAGGCACCCACACATCAGAAGGTTTCTGAGGGGGACCATGCTCATTAATCTACCGCAGGTCCACAGGTTTCTGACATGGAACCTGAATGTAGTTCTAAAGTCACTCACTAGGGAACCTTTCGAACCTATGACTACTTGCCCTCTTAAGGAGCTGACACAAAACTTTCTAGTAGGAGTTACCTCAGCTTAGGAGGGTTTCAGAAATAAGGGCTCTATCAGTAAACAGGGAACTATGTATCCTCCATAATGACATAGTAGTACTCGGGCCTGATCCCACATTCATTCTGAAGGTAAATTTGGCCTTCCATAGGGAGGAGGACATTGTTCTGCCGTCCTTCTGTTCCAGCCCCAAACACGAAAAGGAAAAGGAAGGGCACAAGTTTAGATGCTAAACGGGCACTAAACTATTACATAGACAGAGCTAGGTCCATTCGCAAGGTGGAGAACATGTTCATCTCTTTCAGCAAGAGCTCACTAGGGGATAAGGTGTCTACCACTACTTTGAGTAGATGGATCAGGGACTGCATTTCATTAGCTTATAGGGCTAGACAGTTGATACCTCCAGAGGGAATAATGGCTCATTCTCTGAGAGGAGCGGCCACTTCTGCAGCATATAGAGCTTTCCCATCTCTAGATAAGATTTGTAGGGCCGCTACGTGAAAGTCGGTGCATACTTTCACAAAGCATTACAAGGTGGACAAGATAGCTTCAGCAGAGGCAGCTTTCGGAAGGAAGGTGCTCCAGCACACTCTATGAATGAGTTTGCCTGCCCATAGGAATACCGCTAAGTGTATATCCTGTCAGTCAAGACTGACCCACTCCCATACCACAGGAGAATGGAAGATTTGTATTCACTTACCATGAAGCTTCCTTTCTCGGTGGTATGGGAGTGGGTCAGTCTAACTCACCCAGGTTTGAAAAGTTTAGAGTTGTTGGGTTTGGGTTTGAATGTTATGTTAGTGTTTAAGTTTTGTTAACAGAGCAAGACAAGTGTGTATGGACAGAGTGAAAACGGCAGTCAAGAGAACTTGGAAAAGAACTGGTGCTACGGAAGAGACCTCCCATAAGGGATCATCTGATTTGACCGACCCTGCAATGGAGGAGGAGCTACTTCCCATAAGTCAAGACTGACCCACTCCCATATTATCAGCATACACATTATAGCATTTTAATTATGTACAGAATCAGTCACATTTAGCACCTGAGAGCCAGCATGGCATACTGGTTATAGTGTCAGACTAGGATCTGGAAAGGCCAGATTCGAATTCCTGCTCTGCCATGGAAACTTTGCTGGACAGCCTTGATCAGTCACACCCTCTCAGCCTCATCTACCTCACAGTGTTGTTGTGAGGATAAAATGGAGGCAAGGAGAACGATGTGAGCCACTTTGAGTCCCCATTGGGGAGAAAGGAGTGTAAATAAATTAAAATAAATAGATAAACTATCTAATTAGAATCATTTCCAGAAACTTCTCATTTTTATCCTCACAAAACTCTTTGGAAAACTTGAGGTTTACATGAATTGAAACAAGCTTCTGTACTCTTTCACACCATCTAGATGCAGAAATGCATCTTGGATTTAAGAGTTATATATGTCTACAGCATGCTCATGTTGTGTATATAAGCATTTCACTCATGCTGAAACAGAAAATATTTCATAGGAGGTTTTAAATTAAAATTAAAATGCTTAAAGAAGAGCTCTTGATTTTTCTCAATTCATTTTGTCATTGTCAAAGGTATTCTTCCCAGTGTTCAAAGTATGATTGGTGTCTTGGGTTTTTTTTCTGTTTTAGGGTTTTGTTTTTTCCCTCCTTTTTTAGGTATGATAAATCCCTCAACCTAATACACTTTTCAAAAAATTACTGTTGATCTTTAGATCAGTTAATAATCTCTGTCCAAAATAAGCTACTTTAACCGCTGTTACTAGATCACTAGAACTCATGCAGGGCAGCATCAAGTCTTGCCTGAGAGTTTATTTTCCTCATTTGATGCCAAAACATTTGCACATACCTCAAATGCACTTTGAAGAACTGCCTCTTTGCATTGGTATTTTTAGGTGAGTAGCTGTGTTGATCTGTAGTAGAACAGCAGGATTTTAGTTCAGTAGTACCTTAGAGATAAACAACATGTTCAGGGTGTAAGTTTTCGAGAGTCAGAAATCTCTTCTTCAGACATGAGTAGGAGTGGAGATCCCTTAACATTGTTATTGTTTCAATAAAGCTAAACATGCAAGATCCTGAAGAACAGAGCGGCTGACACCTACAGGTAAACACTGGAATAGCACAAATATATAAAAGGAGGATGAAGAAATGAGCGCAAAAGATATGAAGAAGAATCTGGGGATTCCGTATTGGACATTGTGCACTGTTCCCTGTCTCAAAGCAATCTGTTTACCAAATAATTAAAAGGAGTCACTAGCTTAGCTGTTGAGTTTACTCTTAAAAGTATCTTTATCTTCTGTCACCTTTTCTCAAAGACAGGTGGCTGGAATTACTAATGGATTATCCAGTTTTGACTCCTTGGAGAGCATTTTGCTACTAAGATAGTTGTAATCAGTCATATTTGCTTTTTTCCAGCCAAGTGATGGTTGAGATTAGCAAGGTTTCCGTAAACTATCTTCGTGGTGATGTCAGTAGTAGAGACATTCAAACTCTTGTGAGTTCAGATCACCTTTTAATCACCAGGTGCAAATATGTCACTGATCTATCGCTGATTAGATGGACCGATTGGCCTCTGGAATTTGCTGGTGTGTGGCTGCATAACAGCACTTATATTCTGCTTTCAAGAGCACTTATATTCTGCATGTTGTCCCTTACATCTACTGCACATAAAAATTATTTTCTCTGCACCCATGTTTAAATCTGTCTTCCAAAATGAATTAGGTTTAAAGTAGATTCTACCTTTTGTAGTTCTCATTAATGAATTCTGAGTATAGCCAGCCAGCATGGTTTTACTGCTCACAACTTAATTGTTTTGCAAAGGAATTCAACATAGTGATTATAGTTACCCATATAATCAGGAATGGATTTGAAAGAACAAAGGAATGAGTTTAATAGTGTCTCTGAAAGTAGAATTGAGTCTGGGTCCTTCATCTGAGTAGACCTTCTTAAAATTGGACTGGGAGGCCAAAACACCCCTGGAAAGTTCCTGCCCCCCAACTCATCTTCCTTGTTTCAAAGAAGAGGACAGAACACCAGCCTTCTAACTACTAGGACATAACACATGTTTAGAAATGGGCACAGACCGGGGAAAAAACATGGACCATCGTCTGTTGATTTTGACAAACCATGGACCATTCACGGACCTGCCCGGTTTGCGGACCACTTTGTCGGTCTGTGGTCTGTCATTTCTGGGGGCCCTAGGACTACCCCCTTCGCGTTCATAGATGCCAAACTCACAGACAGTCTTCAGCAGGCTCCAGCCACCTCCAAATTTGGCCAAGATTGCATTTTGAATGTCTGAGTTACAGCGGCTGCCCCCAGGAAACTTCCAGTAGATAGAATAGGAGCCGCAAACACCAATTCATAGATCCAGAGGAGTTAGCTATGTTAGTCTGTAGTAGCAAAATAGAAAAGAGTCCAGTAGTACCTTTAAGACTAACCAACTGACAAAGACTAACCAACTGCATCTGACAAAGAGAATTGTGATTCTCGAAAGCTTATGCTACAGTAGAGTTGGTTAGTCTTAAAGGTGCTACTGGACTCTTTTCTATTTTGCAAACACCAATTGACTTGCTTTGGCTTGCAGCACCAAAAAGTTGCAATGAAAACCTGGGATGGAGTTGGAGAATCTTCCTCTGAGAATGGAATCACAGCCTTCACAGTGGAATGACGGTTCCTGGTAGCAGAAAAACTGCTCTGGGGCTAGAATGGGGAGGAAGAGAGAAGTACTCTTTGAGGGGACAGTCAAGGAGATGTTTTTGGGGAGACAGGAGGAATATTCTTTTAAAGGACACAAGGACAGAGACAATCCATGAGAGGAGGTTAAATTTGAGGAGAGAGAGTGGATGTTCTTTGGGGACACAGGAATATCCCTGCACAAGAAAGGACATAAGCAATCCCTGAGGGGAGCTTAATCCTGGGGGGAATGAGAGTCACCTTGGAGGAATAGAAATCTACCCATTGGGCTGGCTGTGGGGAGGCTGGAAGCACCAACTCTGGGAGGAAGAACAACCATCATGAGGAGACAGACCTGGGCATGGGGAGACTAAAAGACAGGAGGACTCCTGGGGGGGGGGGACTGGCCATCAGGGTCTTTGGTTGGTGGTTGCCCCCTCCTTGCAAGTCTGGGAGGTGGTTAGGGGCCTGCTGCCCTTCCTTCCCCTGGAGATGACAGGCTTTAGTGGGGGATGGGGTGGCCCCCAACACCCCCCTTGTGACTGGGGGGGCAGCCACTGCATTGTTGAGGAGAGTTCTGTCGGCAGCTGCCCCCTCCTCAAAGGCCCAGGAGGCAGATGGGGCCCGCTGCCCTTCTTTTTCCTGAGGGTGACAGGCTCTTGTAGTGGGGCATAGGAAGCAACCCCAACACCCCCCTTTGTGACTGGGGGGCAGCCACCACATTTGTCAGGTAAGATTCGTCAGTGGCCACCCCTCCTTGAGGGCCTGGGAGGCGGTTGGGCCCACCACCCTTCCTTCTCCAGGGGGCAATAAGGCTCCTGTACTGGGGGTTGGAGTGGCCCCTAACACCTCCTTTGTGACTAGGGGGCGGCCACCACATTGTTGAGCAGAGTTCTGTCAGCAGCTGCCCCCTCCTCAAGGGCCCAGATGACTGGCTTTTAGCGGGAGGTGGGAGCAGCCCCCAACACCCCCCTTTTGTGACTGAGGAGCGGCAACCGTGTTGATGAGGTGAGATTTGTCATGGCAGCTCTCTCCTCAAGGGCCCGGGAGGGTGATGGCTCTTGTAGGGGGTGTGTGAGAGGAGCCCCCAACACCCCCCTTTGTGACTGGGGGGCAGCCTCCGCATTGATGAGGTGTCTTGTTGGCAGCCACCCCCTCCTCACAGGCCCGGGAAGTGTTCAGGGACCCACTGCCCTTCCTTCCCCCGGGGGCAATGTACCTGTAATGAGGGGTGGGGTGGGCCCCCAACCCCGTTGTGAGACTGGGGCGGTCACCGCATTAATGAGGTGGAATTCGTTGGTAGCCACCTCCTCTTCGCAGGCCCAACAGGGTGCCTATCCCACGCCTGGGGGGGGGATTAAGTTGGTTGGTGGTTGCCCCCACGCCTGGGGGGGTTAAGTTTAAAAGGCCCTATCGCAAGCAGCAGGGCCCTTTAAACTTTTCCATTCCCACCCTTTCCTCCCCACAACCACTTACCTGGCACCGGCTGGAGGAGGAGGCCCTCCCATCTCCCTGCAGGCCTTCGGCGGTGGTGACCCTCTCTGCCAGCCAGCTGCACCAGCGCGGTGCCAGAGGCAGGGAAGGCCTTCTCCGCTGGCCAGTGCAGCATTGATAGCTGGAGCCTGATCAGGTAAGTGGGGTGATGGGGTTAAAGGGTGGGGGTGGGAGTTTAAGAGTGGGGGTGGCCTCTTCCCTCCTCTGTCACTTCAGTATGCTCAGAATCTTTGCGGAGCATACCGAAGTGACTTAGGAACCTGAATCCGAAGTGGCATGCCACTTCACATTTCAGGGTTTTTTTCGAAGCTTTTTCCTGAAGCGGGAAACCCGAATATTTTTCGGGTGCACACCCCTAGACTTAACGCTGTGGGTAAAGTGGACACCAAGATGCCTAAAGCTGTCCAATAAGTCGCGCGTTTCCAACGTTCCCCAGTCCCAGCTTGTCTTGATGGGAGATGAGTAGAGAACAAAGTAAGTCGGATCTTACCCAGCTGTCAGGCTCTTACCTGCATCCTTTCTGGTCAGTAACACCTGTATCTTAAGAATTTATTCTATCTCGTATCACATTTTGCTTCACTAATGTTGCTTCTGCATCTTGTTCATCTTTTCATCCACATCAGTCTTTACATTTTATGTATGCGTCCCCTTCATTGAGGTTAATGCACTGACCCTCAAGTGGCTTATCATTAGATGTCAAAAAATAATAACTATTGGCACTAGCCTGAATTTAGATCTGTTACCATTATAAGAGTTACTGTCATTAAATTTTCAGTTGCCGGTAACATTCTCGTACTGTTTTGAAGTACCATAGCAGAGTGGAGCTTGCAGGAGTGAAAATGTAGCCTGTTAGGATCTGGGTTTTGGATTGGAGAGGCATACCAAAGAGGTTATTGGGCTCAGAGGACATATGTCCTCAAGCCAACTAATACCCCTTTCCCCATGGATCTTTCCAACTGTGATGAGGAAAGGACCTTATTAATAAGAGAAGGAAAACTTGTCTCAAATAACATTTTTGTTTCATTTCTTTTGTTTTTATTATTAATTCTCAAAGGTACTCTTTTGTTGTTACGTTGTTCTGCATGGTTTTGTTTCATTATTGTTTCTTTAGTTACTGTATCATTTTCATAATTCTATTTTATTTCCCATTGGTTTCAATGGAAGTACCCCCATTCTTGGGTCTGTACTTTCCTGATTTTCTGTCTGAACTGGACAAAGGTCAGGCAGGATTGCAGTACTCAACTAGGACATCTACACTGCCAAATATCAGACAGAATAAAGGCACCCACCCACCTCACCTTTATTGCCTCAAAAAGGTGCCCAAGTTCAACATTGAAGTCTATGGGAGAATTTATAGGAATGAGTTACTTGATTCAGAATCCTGCCTCATGCGCTTCAGGATTGGACTGCCTCACACTTATATGTAATTTTTGTGGCTACAGTCTGCAAATCAAGAAAACCCAGAGGCTTGCTCCCCTTGCACTTACGGAGCACAGCTTTGTATGCCCTTCTTAGGAAAACAGAGACAGAAATGCCCTTATTAGGAAAACAGCAGAAACAGAAATGGAAGCTTTTAAACAAAACAAAGGAAAATATGGGTTTCTTTCATTATAGACTGTTAAGGAATTTGTTTCCTTAACTAAATTACAAAACACCCCAATTTCTTAATTATTGTAATTAATAACAAAAGAAATGCACAAGTCTAACACATATCTGAGGCAAAATCTCCCTTCAAATGTGAAGATGAATAATGGATCCCCATATATACATTACAGAAAAGTCAATATGTGAAAATAATTTTTTTGCTTTCACATTTGACATGAGGTCATGTTAGTCAGTAATCTTCAAGATCTACAAATTCAGTTTATTTTGCAATCCAGGGGAGTTGTTATAAGCTATAAAATTATTTCTTGATGAATGTATGATTTTGGATTAAATGTGGGTTTATTACTACAATATTTGCTGAATTTACAGATTCAAATCGTATCAGCATGCCATTTGTTAAATATGCAATCAAAAAATCAGGAAGAATTTTTGTTAAATATCCTTCTCTCTCTACTCATTTCTTATAAAATATGCGGCTCAATTTGACTTTCCCTTCCTTAGACTGAAGAACAAATTACATGTATGATCCCATATCTCAACAAATGTATACCAGTATTGTGCTTGGCACATTGTATAATAAGGAACAGGATAAGTGTTGTACTCAGTGATGGGGGTCATTGCATGGACAATATCACTGTCACTCAAGATCCATTTATGAAATATTTGACCTGTATATTTGATCTTTACAAAGTTGTTGAAAAGGTAAGGAAGAGATGTAAGATTGAATCCTACTAGCTTTCTTCACTGGCAGAAAAAGGAGTGAGGGATGATTTTGCCCAGTTCTCTTCCTTACTGCAGCCCCCATCGTACTTGACTTTGTCCAAGAGGGTTCCATGATCCCTGGTATATCCTTTTTGGGGATCAAAAGTGTCTGTTGTGGAAATCTGCTCCCAGCAGCAGAAATACAATTAATGTACTAAAGTAATACATTTAATCATGAAAGGGTGATAATTTCAATGTCTCTTCTAGGGTGTGCACGAAAAAATGGTAAATCCAATTTTTTTTTTTTACTGAATCTGAGAAAAAATTTGGAATTCCCTGAATTCCAAATTGATTTCCTAATCTGATTGACTATTTTTTAAAAAAATGGTAGTATCCATCCACTATTCCCTATGAGAAAATCACTCTAGGGGATATCTAGTGAGCTGGTCATTTTTCAATCAAACTTCACCAAATGCCTTGTACTTGTAGCTGAGTACTGCTTGGTTCTGTTCTGTAGTGTTCCCTGCAGCCTGGCTGCTGTTAATGACACTATTTCTGTTGGACTAAGTTGCAACAGTTTCCCTTCCTTCAGTTTGGTTTGGGTGGAATGGATGTGATTCTCTGGTGTGATATTGGTCCCTTTGCTTCACTTTGGTTCTGGGGTATTCCACTTCCATGCTTCAGTTTGCTTTTGTTGGGCTAAGCTGCAACTATGTCCCTTGCTTCTGTTTGGTTTGTGTGGATATGATTCTCTGGTGTGATGTTGGTCCCTTTGCTTCACTTTGGTTCTAGGGTATTCCACTCCCATGCTTCAGTTTGACTCTATCAGGCTTTCTCTGGGATGAACTCAGATTGCATCTGGGAGTGCACCTTAGCCATGGCAGTCTTGCCCAAGTGTCAGCTTTGATTGCTCCCATAGGAAACAATGGAGTGGCTGGTGGCACCTTGTTCAGGGGCCTATAGAAAGGGACCCTGGGTCCAATCTTCCTCAAACTGGAGGGGGGGGTCTTTAGAGGACAGTCAGGAGTAGGTCCCCTGAATATTTGGTAAGAGTTTGCTTGAAAATGCCACCCCGGCTCCCCATATAGCCCCCAGATATTTTGCTCCAAAAGGAATAATGGAGAGTGGCTGGGGCCACCTTCTTTGAGGGCCCATAAAACTGGCCCTCTGGGGAGTGTGATTCCAGTGAGGATTAGGTTCCTTTCAAATTTGGTGAAGTTTGGTTGAAAAATGAACCTCCCATTGGATAGCCTCACGATTGATTTTCGCGCAGGGAATAATGGTCAGAGTTTACCTAATTAATTTGGTAAAAATTTGGAATACCTGTTGTTGTTTTTTAATTTGGAATACCTAGATTTCACCAAATCAGCCAAATTCCGGTATTTTAATCTGAATTCTGAACTGCGCATCCCTAGTGTCTTCAGTTGTAGCAATGCTCTCTTTCCACTTACATGTGGTATATTCTTCTATGTGGTTCACGCAAGGGGGTATCTAGCTGAGACCACTGACATACAGCTCCAGTTGTGCATGAGATTGTGGAAACGACCGGAGTACTACGTGAGTGTCCAGGACTGGTTGTATGTGGTTATAATGTCAGACTAGAATCTGGGAGACTCCAGGTTTCTATCCCCACTCTGCTGTGGGAAGCTTGCTGGGTAATGTTAGCCCAGTCTCATACTCTCTCACTAACTTACCACACAGGATTGTTGTGAAGATAAAATGGAAGAGAGGAGAAAGATGTAAACTACCATTCACCATTGGGGAGAAAAACAGGGTACAAATGAAGTAAATAAACACTCCTTTTCTTGAGGTGTCAGTGAAGCTATGTGCAGTGTGGTGGCAAAGTAAAACTTCTCAATCATTTCTCTTGCTTGTACTGCTTATACCTAGATACCTAGTACAGAATTGATTAAGTTTGGCAGCCAGTATGGAAGATTTACAAATCGTTTCCATACATCTGAAATGATAGAGAACTGGGAATGCAGACAGTTTCTGTTTAAATGACTCAGAGCATCACTAATTAGACAGTAAGATATTATTGTAGACCTGGGTCTCTTTTTTGCTTTTTATTGGACATGAGCATGATTATAATTGTAGAATGTCACCTTTGCCTCATTTAATCAAATGATCAGAGCCATTCCAGCTGTTGGATGCTAGCCTGCTTACAGGTGAAGAAATGCTTGATAGATAATTCAGACTTCGTTTGCATTGCACCTTGAGCAACATTTTATATTTGGTCTTCAGTACAATTTTCACAGTTGCAGTCAAGGATACAATTTCCTTAATTTCAACTAAAAATAATGACCCTTTACACTATACCTTGTATGTTCAGTTTATCTAATAATAATCCAATAAGGTCATAATCGTAATTAGCTGCTTGGAGTCGGCATTGTAGAAAATGTAGGAAAGAGCATCTCAACAGATGTATGCCTGATACATAACTTGGATTATGTTTGCATTGCATCTTGTAGTTTCTGAATGGTGATTCTATGCATACCATTTCCCCTAGTTACTGTACTGACGCATTGTCTTGGGGAGTATTGTAATTCTGTATAAGCTGAGGTCACACTTATTCAGAGCCATTCCAGCTGTTGGATGCTAGCCTGATTGCAAGTGAAGAAATGCATTGTTTGCATGCTGTATGAGAAAGGATGCTGACAGAAGCAGTGGAAGTAACTGATCTCTGTCTTAGAGGATCTCTCTCTCCTTGTATAAAATTAGACTGAGAGGGAGCTTGATAATGCCAAGTCAGCATAAAGAATGCGTAAAGTAGGGGTGGAAAGAGGTGTGTGCTAGTTTTACAGAACAGAGCATGCAGATAAAGGGAAGTGAAACCTATGCCTACCTGTGCCTTATCTCATTAGACTCCACTGCTAGAAAGTGGAAGCAGCCCTTCTTCCCATGCTCATTCTTCTTGCTCTTTGGGGTGCCAGATGCCTCTCTCTGCCTGCTCTACAAACGAGTTGCAATTGCTTCTGAAAAATAATAATAATAACATTCAATTTATATACCGCCCTTCAGAACAACTTAACGCCCACTCAGAAAGGTTTACAAAGTGTGTTATTATTATCCTCACAACAATCACCCTGTGAGGTGGGTGGGGCTGAGAGAGCTCCGAGAACCTATGACTGACCCAAGGTCACCCAGCTGGCTTCAAGCAGAGGAGTGGGGAATCAAACCCGGTTCTCCAGATTAGAGTCCTGTCGCTCTTAACCTGGGAGCACTTTTTTCCTGTCTCTAAAATTTGGTAGGGAGGAGTCCATGGCAGAGGATACAAATGGTCCCAATTTGATGGGAAACAAAACAAAAATTACAAAACTTTATTTTTTAAAAAAGTAAAAAATTAAAATAAATGGTCTTCTAATAAGTAAAAAAAAAATATTTAGCACAGGATGCATCTTGTTTAAAACTGGTCTCTGCAGATAAAAGTTGGTTCAGATTTAGAAACCAGCAGGACAGTGAAGTCATTCTACTAATGTGTTGGTTTTTACCAGGGCTGTAAACTTTAATCAGTAATTAAAGCTTCCAATAATCAGGAGAACCTTAAAGTTAGAAACTGAGTGCCATTTTTAACTAAGATAATTATTGTATAACTTCAGTCTGACTTTGACTTGATTCAGTTTGGGTCAAGTTTCTGTACATTTCATTGTTAGATGGAACGTAATGCAACATTAGTAGTATATCCGCTCCACACTAACTATGTTTTAATACTGCAGAACTGGTGTATATGAACCTCAGAAACTGCTTCTGCATTTTTAGTTCCAAGAAGAATTCAGCATAAGTATTGGTCCAATCCAGCATGCTCCAGGAAGCCCACCTTTATCAGTTCACCACTATGACTTCTACAACTGTGAATGGATTTAGATACCTAATTGCCTACAGTAGGAAAACATTTCATTGATACCAAATTGCTTCCATTAGGTCTAACAGCAGGTCTACTGACGATCATCTCACCTGCACATATACGTGCATATATACGCACATCTCAGCCTCTATTTGCTGGGACTGTGTGATGACGTCACTTCTGGGAAGTGACGTCATCTCACAGGGTGTGCTCCCCCTCCCAGCTGAAGCCCAGGGAAGCCCCAAAATGGCCTCTTTAAACTTCAGCTGGGAGGGGATTCCCCCGTCCCAGCTGAAGCCTGAGGAAATGAAATGGGCACTTTAAACTTCAGCTGGAAGGGGGGGATTCCCCCCTGCCAGCTGACAAGTGGGGAAGCCCAGAAACTCTTTAAACCCCAGCTTCAGCTGTCAGGCAGGGACTATTGGCAGGGCAGGAAGTTTGTCGGTGTACTCCAAATCTTTATGGAGCACACTAAAGGGGATTAATAAGCTATTAGTCCTCCAGGGGAACTGATCTCTGTCTGGAGATCAGGGGGGGGGGACTGGACACATGATTAACTTCAAGAGGTGCTGGAACACCGTTCTACCACATTCTGGCTGAAAAAGCCTTAGTGGTGACTACAGATGGCATTTTCATTAGTGGCTCGTTGCCTGTTGAATGCTCCTCCACTTGAGGCTCACCTGGCACCTATCATATTTAGGCACCCGTCCAAAACATTTCTTTTTACACAGGCTTTTGGCTAAGGGGGTTTGGTTTTTTAGCTGGTTTAAGATCTAATTCTGGTCTGATATCTGTTTAATGGATTGTTTTATGCTGTGTGTATGCTTGGACTTGTTCTAATAGCTTGTTGGTTTTATACAGATTAATACATTGTTTTAATTGAAAACTGCTTTGAGCAGGACTCTGAAGATGTGGCATTGAAATCAAATAAATTATTTTATTTTATGAGTAATGGAATGCTGTCATAATGGTAGAACAATGAACATTTTAATTTCAGCCATTTTAAATCTTTCATAATGTTCAAAGTAAATGAAAGTTCAGCATCATATTATGTTATGATACATTTGAGCATCTTGGGTTTTCTCTCCAAAAGTCCCACATGAGTTATGTTTTGGATTTTTAACCATGTACTGTATTTCTGCAGGAAACAGCATACTACATTCAGCAGCAGACAGTGTAACCAGTGCAGTACAGAAGGCAAGTCAAGCTTTGAATGAGCGTGGCGAAAGGTTAGGTCGAGCAGAAGAAAAAACAGAGGATATGAAGAACAGCGCTCAGCAGTTTGCAGAAACTGCACACAAGGTACCATTTTTAAAAAAAATCAATCTTTGCACCTTAAATAGATCAAGTGCCATTTTTAATTAAGATAATCTCTATTAGAGGCAGATCTAGGATAGTTCTAATGTTAATATAAAGCATTATATTCATGAACTGTTTTTGATCTTTTTATGATTGCTCTAATATAAGTGGTCTCACAAAACATGTTAACAAGTTCTGTATTGACAAGGTAGCACTGGATAAAAATCCTGAAAAATGTGGATTAGATTGTCTTCTGTAGGCATTAAGATCAGCCAGTGAGGTTCTGCAGCTTCATGTTCTGTTGGCTCTAGCAGTGATCTTCAAACTTCTTTTCACTTCACAGAAAACTCTTTCCATTTCTGTCTTGAATTTAGGTGAGTTAGCAGAGGATTCTGAAGCCCTCAGTACAACAGAAACTCAGTTGACTCATGACATTGGCAAGCCTTTTGGGCATCACTTGCTTGAAATGATTTTAAGAGCCTTGTATTTATTTCATGAGACCTGTGTTTGCAACCAGATATCACTGATACTTTCCCCTTCATTAGTTATGTATATACTTTTAGAAGGCTAAATGCAGGGTTAATCAAATGTGTATACTTTGTAAGCAATGTCATAGTGTAATATCATCACCAGTAATTAAGCATTATTTGTTTAATTTAAACTGCCTTTTATCGCTTGTGGCACTGGAAACATTCTGCCAAGCACCATTATAGTTCTAATTATAAACATTACTAATGCCATACATCACCACCATGACACGTTTGTCTATGAGAACACTGAGAAATATGATTGAGGGTAGCTGGAAGATGATGATGGTCAAGGCAGGAAAAGTTTAATAGAAGGCAAGATGTGGAAGTAATTGTTAGAAGGGAAACTGGACAATAATTAGAATAAGTTGGTTATAGGACAACCATGTAACTAACGGGGTGTGTGCATAGCCCTCTCCCCATTTTATCCTTTTCTACAGTCCTGTGAACTATACTGAGAGGAAGTGCCCAAGGTCATGTAGCAAGCTTCAGGGCTGAGTAAATATTTACGTTTGAGTCTCCATTGTTCTAACTAGATCTCATTTCAATAAGAATCAATATTTTAAACAGTGTTTTAAAAAAGAAAGCAATTATCTTTCAGTCTTTCTGAAGCATCCAAAATATGCAAGATGCTAGACATAAACTACAAATTAATGAATTATTTTTGCATCCTCTTTGGTTTTTCACATGAATTGCTTTAAATCTTAAAATATAAAACCACCTTATGCCAGAACATAACACTGTTTTATGTGACTGGACCACTCTTAAGTGTAAGGTGGTCCAAGCCCTAACTCCATCAGTGTTTGTCTTCAGCCCTTATCCCCCAAGACTGTTGGTATCTGATGAAGAGAACTTTGACTTCCAAAATCTTATATCATGAAAATCTAGAGGGATTTTAAGGTGCCACTGGACTCAAATCTAAGCCTCTTCTCAGCTACTTTGTCTAATTTACTTACTTTGTCTTTCTTTTTTCCTCCATGATTTTCTTCACCAAGCCAGGTCTCTCACACAGGTCATGGTGATCTCCCTAATTAGACAAATCCTGAAGTTATTCCCTCTATCTTCTGTTCCTTGGAGCAGAGGGAGAATTATGGAGCTGATCCAACTGGTTGATGCTGTCTTCTTTCCAAATTGTTGGTGCAGCTTGGTTCATTCTCATGCTGTTTAGGATTCCCAAAGCATTGTTGCTTTGAAGTTAAACCAGTTTGGTGTAGTGGTTAAGAGCGCGGGACTCTAATCTGGAGAGCCGAGTTTGATTCCCCACTCCTCCACTTGAAGGCAGCTGGGTGACCTTGGGCTAGTCGCAATTCTCTGGAGCTCTCTCAGCCCTACCCACCCTACAGGATGTTTTGTTGTGGGGATAATAATGGCATACTTTGTAAACTGCTCTGAGTGGGCATTAAGTTGTCCTGAAGGGTGGTATATAAATTGAATGTTATTATTGAATGTTATTAAATCCCATATGGATTGGGCAGTGTTTCTGGTTATACCTAGTTGAAATGGGCCAGTAACATGCACATGGTGGTGGAGGAGCTAATGTGGGATCTTACAATATGAAATTATGAGGCAGTTTTATTGCTTTCCAGTACAGTGTGATATGGGACTGTCTAGCGTTTTGTTCATAATTTTGCAGCAGAGTTCATAAGGGAAGAGAGCATTTTAGATAGAATGGCCATCTTTACATTTTTTTAAAAATTATTAATATAAAATATTTATATGACTGCCTTTCTCCTGAGCATCTCAGGATCCAAGGCTGGTAGCAACAATATAAAAACATGGAAACATGCAAGGAGAGATGGTCCTTCAAGTATGTGGGCCTCAGGTCATGAAGGGCTTTAAAGGTGAGCTTGAATTGGACCTGGAAATTAATTAAAAGCCAGTGAAGGCACCTGAAAATAGGAGTGACTTGGCTAAGTCAAGCTAACAAACAGGCTGCTGTATTTTGCACCAGCTGCAATTTTTGGATAGTCTTCAAGAGCAGCCCCATGTATAATACATTACAGTAATCTATCCTTGTGGTTCCTTAAACATGTATCTACATGGCCAAATCTGGCGCCTGCAAATAGGGAGCCACTTTCTAACTAGATGTAGCTGGGGGGAAAGGATTTTTCTCTGTCATAGATACCTGTTTATCTAATAGAAAACCAGGATCCAGCAAGACTCCCAAACTCTTCACAAAGGAATATCACAAACTTGTTATTTTATCAGTGACAGGCAAAAACCCTACAGCTACTTTATTTCTTTAAGCTCAGTTTCTGTATTTTGCACTTGTGTTTTTCTGTAATAACTGGAGTGTGTTCATCTTTTCTCTTTCACTGGTAAAGCTAACTAATTATTCACGCATTCACTTTTTGAAGTGACTTCACAGAGAATAGTTAGCATTGCAGAACGCAGAAGTCAATTATTTTTACATGTTGCCACTTTATGTGCCATAAATAAAATATTAATCTGTGAAAAGCCTGAAGTGTAAAATAAATCTTAGTGATGCTATCCACTTTTAAAAGGATCAAATAAATATTTGTACTTCAGCCTTTTAAAACGTAAGGTGACTTTCACAGTCCAGTCAGAAGTCACTTCAAAGAAAATGGTTCAAATGCTATAAATTTTCTTCTGATATTGCAGCTAAGTGTTGTGACCAGATGCAGCAAGTAGCTATATGCCAAGTTAATTTGTGTATTAAAGTTGAGGAGACATGATGAGAGACATTTGCTGCCACCTCTCAAAAATAAGCTTTGCCTTGTGTCCCAAAATAGCCAGATGATAACTTGCCAATGTAAATGAGAGCAGAAATGGGAAGATGCAGCTGTTTGCTTGCTGTCTTCCCCAATGCTTAAAAAAATGTCTGAGAGCAGGAGGAGGATGTACTGTGGAGGGGGGGTTGCTAGCTGGATAGCTTTAATTGCAGTCTTATCCTGCCCTTCCTACAAGGAGCTCAGGAGAGTGTAGATGGATCTCTTCCATATTATTCTGATACTGAAACCATGACGTAGATTAGTCTGAGACAGTGTTCCTAAGTCACCCAGTGAGCGTTGTTATTTGAACCCCAATCTCCACAAACATTATCAGGTCCCTCTTGGCCACATGATTGGTTCTGCAGTAACCGTAAGGTGGCATATGGTCTAAATATGATTCAGGCATGCTTACAGTTTCAAAAACTTAAGCATAGATTGAAACTGAATCAAGAGAAATGGAATCAACCAAATTACTAATGCCTACTACTTTTGTCTCTTACCACTTGGAAGTCTGCAACCTGTCTCATGTGGCTCATTTAAAATATTAGTCTCATCAGTTTATATTTATGTTCATATTGGAGTGCACTCAAGGAATCACTGATTTTTTAAAGCCATCACAAACATTTTTCCTCATCACTCTTATTATGTTATCTGTACAAATTTAATAATGTGCAGGTAAGCCCAAAACCCATCAAACATTGGCTGGCCGGGTAGCAAAATGTATAGTAGCCAATTTCATCTTTATAATTTGTCAGTGCTTTAGAAGTTAGAACTATGATTTGATTAAATCCAAACTTGCCTTCCATAAACAGGATGGTGCTTTTGGATCCCATTCATTATTTTCAGACTTTGTAATCTTCATGATTTGATAATGTTGTGTAAAAGAAATTTTAAAGAATTCAGTTTATTCATTCTGGTTGAGCTTCAGTACTAAATCCAGATGAGTAGCCATATTAGTCTGTAGAAGCAGAGTAAACTAGGAGTCCAGTGGTACTTTACAGACTAACAAAATTTATACTAGCTGACATTCATAGAATACATTGAACTGACATTCATAGAATACGAAAGCAATTTGACCCCATTGTTTCTTAATACAGTGAGTGGTGATCACCAGCAGACTCAGATTTCATCCTTATAAACATGCTATTCTATTTGTAGCATTTTACGAAGGTTATAATTGCAAATAAGTGTCTTGACATATCTCTGTTCTTTTTTCTTTCCAGCTTGCTATGAAGCACAAGTGTTGAAGATGCCTAATACAGATATCGTCCCAAGAGGAACTAAAAAGTTAGGTTCGTCACTTTTTACTGGAGATACAGCCTCATTTTTGGTTTTTCCTACAATTCAACAAAGCCCAGCTATTTCAGTTGCATGTAGGAAATAAGTTGCATTCCTACCTTTTCTATTGCTAAGCAATTCTGCAATATTATCAAACTTTTATTTTATTTAAAATAAGAGGTATTGTGACATGGCAATTGGACCAAAGGACATAGAGAACTGCATTTATCTGCAGCATCCCACTGTTCTCAGTATTAAGCAGGAAGGAATAACGTTAGTAGAAGAGAAATTAACAAATAAAAATAAAATCCAAGAACTTGTTATATAATTGTCTCAGTGCAAATTTTGGAGTTATGCAGCTCATGCCTTCAAATGTTGAGCGAAGCAAAATGGTTTGCTAAGAAAGAGAGTCCGACTTCTCATTTCTTCCATTTTTAGTAAGCATATTTTGCATGTGCCATCCAAAGTGCAAATCTGAATTTGAGATGTGTCACCCTGCTGTCAACACAACACTTCAGAAACTATTTCTTCTTTTTTTACTGGCTGGATTTATTTTTTGGACTACACAATATCACTAGGAGTGCACACGAGATGTTAAGACCTAAGAAAAGACTGGTGGTTAAACCTCTTAAATGCCTTTTCCTTAATCTTGAATTTAGCAGTTGAATGTAAAATAAAATTAAAATAAAAGTTGCTTGGCTGCCATAAAACAACCATTTTATTTAAAAAGAGCAGTATTTTTAAAACCTAAACTTGTAAATATTCTACAGGAATCATTCCAGTATTTGAATGCATCCACAAACTGAACTACACTTGCTGCAGTTGTGTAGACTGTTGTGCATTCTTTGGTCTAACTCAGATGAGGGTGGGAGTGACAGTGAGAGACCTGTGAATTAATTCCCTGCTGTTCACACTGCAAATTCCACCCAGTTTCCAGTCAGAACCACATCGGCATGAGGAAAAATTTAAGCCTTTCTCCCAGGACCATTTTCATAATCTCACCTCAGGGTCTGCTGTATTCCTAGGTGAGGGGTGCAGGAAAGGGATTAAATTGCATGACCCAAAATCACAGCAGAGGATCTGTTTATTTGATCACACCCAGTTTAACTCTCAGTGATACAGTTATGTTCCACTGTCTATGACTATTGATCATAGTCCATACGTTTTGGTAATACGTTTTAAAAACCGATGAAAAGAGTAATTTAAACAACGAGCCCTTTTATTTCATAGTTGTTATGAAGTTGTGCTCTCTGATCTAATGTGGTTGATATGTGAACTGATGTTCCCTGAGGAGAACTGCCCAAAAAGGAACAGTGCAAAGAATTACTGCGTTGGATCTGTGTATCTAGTATTCAAAGTCGTATGCTGTCATCAATGATCTATCATCCCCAACACTAGATCAGGAAACTGTTCTACACATGGTCAATTGCGGCAGCCCTGACGATACTAATCACCTGTGGGATATTTTTTAGAGGGAAGTCCTAGATCCAGGCCATCATTCTCTCCTAACTTAGTTTCAGGAGAAGACACTGAATGTAGATTCAACTACAGTCTCCTTTGAAAGCTGATAATGCTCAACATACGTTGAATAGCTTGTATGGAAAGATACAGAAACAAGGAGTGTTAGGGCAAATCATTACTGAACCTGTGAAAACCTGGGCCGGGATCACGACATATGTGGACATATGCAATCAATCTCCACTAAATTTTCAAAATTTCTAATGCAATTGATGAGCTTCTGCATGGGGAAATAAGTTTAGCCAGATACTGTAGAAGCAAAAGAGCTTGTAATATGGCTGAACTGTTAAATCAACAGGAAATTAACTGCACATTTTTATACTTTGTCAGAGAAACTGTTTAGAACCATCACGGTTCAGTCCCAGGCAATATAAAATAAGAAGTAAGTCAGCCAAATGTTTTTCAACCTATAATAAGCTGATGAATAAAATAGTTTGTAACCAATGCCTGTTTTCTGCCAACAGAAGGGCACTTGGGTGTGTGGGAGAGTTTTATTCACTCATTGTACATTGGGTACAACCCAGTGCCTTCACAACTAGTTAAAACTTTCATTTTGAACCATTGACTTCCTTTGCTTCAGACACTTTTCAAGAACCAAATAGAATAATATAGCCCTTTCCATTAAAACGGGAACATTTTCTTTTTTAAAAGTATTGCTTACTTTTTACAAAGCAGATTTTTAATTACCTTTGTTAGTTAGTATGTGGGCTAGGATAGAAACAGTGGGTTGGGTATCCTACAACTCTGTTTGCTTAAATGTAGAACTTTCTTGCCCTCATAAGGAGCCTTTCTCCAATGGAAGAAGCTCTTTCTCTAGCAGAAGGTTCCTTGCGTTGGAGGACAGCTCTGGCCTTGGCTGGCGGGAGTTGTAGGATGTAACCTATTAAGTAAAGGTGGTAAGAATATAGTCACAAAATGTTCCAGTGATGCCAGCATGGGAGTTGTTTCTGTGTTATAATGCATTCTCATGAGTCTGAGGACTTCTGTGCCAATAATTCAACCATGTAGGTGGGATAGATCCCATCAGTTTTATTCCATTAGCATCCCTCACTTGAAGAGAACGTAGAAAACATCACATGATCTGGCCAGCCCATGTAGTCCCATCACCATGTAGTCACATGGAATGTTACAGGACAGTTGCTCCTACCCAGCTGTGTGTGAAAAGCACCTCATTCGTTCAAATATGAATGAAAATACATATTACAGAATATATGGGAATGCTAGATAAATTGGCTGACTCTGATTACAGGAAGACTGCTAAATTCAAAAAAAAAAATTCATTGCCTGGTCTATTTGTCGTACTGTTATTTTACAGATTTTTCTTATGTTGTCTTCACATTTCAGCTCAGTGATTCATTTAACCTGTCAGTATGGACCTTGTTTTCAGACCACGTTGCCGAACAACATCATAGTTTATCCATTTGGTGCATCTCCCCCCCCCTCCTAAAAATTTTTTTTAATCAGTAGCTCATATCCTCTATTCAGTCATCCAGTCACTGGGTGTTTTCTTAGGATAATTAGAAGGAAGTGTGCCAACATCCTGTATTAAAATTAAAGTTTATATTGTTAAAAATTTCCTCCTGGAACATAGTTTTAGCATACAATTCTAGTGTTAAATATTTGTGTACATTTAAGTATACAGTAATTCAGGTTAATGTTTCATATTTAAGAACGTGTTTGTAAAATGTAACAAGATCAATAGTTTCCTTATTACCTTTTTAAGGTTTTGCAGAGACTAAAAACAATGTGTTGCTAGACTTAAGACTGTCCTACTACAAGAGCCTAATTATGTGGCTAGCAAAAAGTTGTGAATTAATGTGAAAATATTAACAGATCTTACTCTAAACAAGTGATCTTAAGATCGTTTTGCTTTAATATGCCAAAACTGTAATACTTGCGAATACGTTGTTTACTTTTCAACTGTCTAAAGGGTGTAGAAAAGTTTTTTTGCCATTCTGAAATAAAGAGGGGGGACTGTCTGTCAATTCATCTTTACACATTTTGTTTTCACTTATTAAATGTTTTAACGATGATGAACTTTTTTTGTACTTTATTTGATAGGAGGTGCGATTGGGGTATAAATGCAAATTACAGGTCATGAGGGGGGCAGACATGGTCGATTCCCTGCTCTTTCTCTGAATCCTTCTAAAAAATTCAACCTTTAATAAACTAATTTGGGAAGCAGAGAGTTCAGTGCCCCAGTGAACACCTGTTCACACAACTGTTCCCATGTGGTGGTGGCCTTTGGAGCAGCTGTGTTGACTTCCAGCTGCTTTGAGCTAAGCCATTCATGTGCATCTGGCACATAGCTGATTGGGATTTTGCCTTGCCATAGAAGCAACATGTACAAGTTGTTTCCTGTGGTTACCCCATAAACGATTATGTGAATAGACTCTGACAGGCATGTTTGAGTTATCTTACATGCACATATAAGCCCCCACAGGATCTCTCAGGATGATTTCACAAATAACTCCTACATGCATAACCTATATTTAGTGAAGTCTAGAAGTTACCCCTGGATATGTCATGTCCAGGCATAAATACACATTTTGTATAAAGGATGATCTGATGCATCTTCCTATCCATGTTCCCTGACCTTGCAATGTGACCCTCAATAAGGGGAAAGGATGGCCCATCGTACATTGTATTTATATGGATGACTGTTCCTCAGTGTATGTCGCTCATGCATACAGGGGCAGCATGTGAACTTAAATGCATACACAAGGGCATGCACACCTTCTCTCCTCCTGCTATTTCTTTTTTTCCAAAAAAAACCTCCATAATGTAGGACCTCATTGCTGGCCTAATAAATTATTAACATACTAGCGATCCATAAGGGAGCCGCTTTTCAGTACGATGTTTTCCTGATTCATGCTTATTGTACATAGGCCTTAGCTAAAAGATTTACAGAATTCTGGGCACTAGCTTTAACGTGTGTTCCAAGCAAATCAGATCGCTGATGAAAAACAAAGTGATTATATTCTGAAATATGTGCAAGGTTAGAAGTTGATTGGTTATCAGTTCAGGGGATCAGAATGTCCTTTTGCATTCCATCATTCTGAATTATTTTGGTTTCTTGTTGCATCTGTACTGTAAATATTCACATTGCTAAGTTACCTTTAGTAATATGCTGTTACAACGTGCTGTCAAATAAATCTATCCTCTTGAAGAAAGATGACACTGGAGCTGCAACTGGCCACAGTGCTCCACTGCATTGCTGAATGTTGAGACTGCAAGTAGCAGTTTCTCCCTTTCAAAATGACTACCTAGGTCCAGTAATTCCTGGGTTCTTGGGCTGCGATGCTAGCCATGTACAAAGTATAATCTGGTAAAACTAGAATTTATTGTATGTAATATTTTCTCTTGTTGTATGTGGTGGTTCCTATAAAACTATACAATTGCAGTTTTCATAATAAAGATTTTAATAATTATATGAATGTTGGGGTTTTTGCTGTTGAATTTTGAGATGACCTATTGCATATCATGAATACCATTGCTGCAAGCTGAATCATGCATCAAAATACAATGCTGAGTATTAAAACATGATATGAAGCTGGTAATCTTGTGTTATTAGGGCTGCATGCTGGTGTCAAGATGATTACTAACTTATCCATTTGTTGCGATTTATTAAAGCTAAGCAAGTTTAAGAGGGGCCATCTTGAAAAATACTATGAATTTTTCAAGGCAAGCACCCAGAGCTAGTTCATGAATGAAGATATATGACAAAATGAATATAAAGCACATTTGGGGGATGTAAAGGACACAGGTCCAGTCCTTGGCATTTCCAATTAAACGCTTTCAGTGGTTGTTTCCTTTCTCTTCCTGAGAAGCACGAGAGCTGTTCCAGCTGGTAGACAACAACATTGAGCTAAATGGAGAAGTAGCGTGACGAAGACACTCATATGTTCACGCCATCTCAACTCGGGTCTGAATTGACACACTACCACGGAAGCTCCCTGGGTGACCTTGGGACAGTCATTCTTTTAGCCTAACCCACCTCCAAGAGTAGTACTTGTGAGGATAAAATGAAGGAGGGGGAAATGATGCTATTAGACACTTTTAGTCCTCACTGGAAAGAAAAGGACATAAATGTCTAAAAAGTAAATGAACACCCCAAATGGTTTTAGCACTGCCAGCCAATTCCACATAAACTAAGCCTTCATACATCACAGACTGGAAAAAACAGCCTCATCTTTCTACCAGTGGGTGCGAACTGATCACCAAAGTGGTTGAAGGGATCAGCATCACTGATTGCTGGTTAGTGCGCGTTGTTCATGGCCAGGCCTTGCCATAACTAAAGAAGGATTCAAATAATAAGACAGTGTGGTTTTTTCATTTATTATAATAAAACAATATTAATGTTTTTCATTGCCATTCTCTCTACTTCTGTTTCTTTTCTTTAAAGAACTGCCTCCAGCAAGCAGTCAGTTGCCCCTTCTATTCACAAGTAATTCTATTCACACTTATTTTCACAGGATTGTTGTGGCAACCTGCCGGTAGAGAGGCTGTGTCTCACAGAAATCCCGTACAGCTCATTTCCAAGAGCTGATTTTAATGGCTGTTATCAGAGTATCTAATCCTTTGGAAGAAGTAATAAAATGGCCAGTGCTGCTTGTTAGACTGAAATACATGCCTCTAGTGCAACCATCTCGCAACAGAAATGCTCTATTTTTAACATTGCTGCAAGCGATCCATAGTAGAAACTCGATGGGCATATGGGAAAAGACTTCAATATTTGTGCACTTTTGTAGCCTCTAGATATATAGCAAGCCTTTTAGTTTCTTATTTGCTGAGTCTATCCAAGTGTCTGGTTTCTTAGTGAGTGCACTTGCTAATTTAAGCACCCATTGATTGCTGGCCATATGGCAAGATGGAAATTGCCTGATAAAACTGGGATCTTGAACTAATTTAATGCTCTTCTGCCTCGTAAATACCTAACAGGTGTAAATTTGTGTTACTTTTTAATTGATTATTGAATTGTAGAAAGAGAAGCATTTGGGGTCTTTAAGAAGCACGCTTGAAGCCGGCTTTTCCAAGAATGCTAAAACTGTTGTGCCTGAACTTTCTAGCATAGTGGAGATCACTATCTAATGCAGGTATTTATAAAGCTGTATGCAAACTTCTGCTTTGCTGCCTAGTTTAAGGAGAGAGGTTTGGGGTATTCAACTTGAAATGTAATCGTAATTATAAACTGAAAGCAAAAGTCCCTTACCACCAGGCCATGTGTCATTCAGATGACTTGGCTTAACAAGATAAGTGACTGAGATACAGGCATAGTTCTAATTGAGGTCTGTGGGGTTGTATCCCATGAAATATTTTCATGGGGTGGAGGGGGGCAGTTTTTGCCAATTTCTACCTCTCCCATGCAGACCTCTGACCTTTCTCATGCTGTCGAGTGGGTGGTCCCTTGTACCCCTGAAGAAGCATTTCAGAGGGCATTTTTGGCTTCAGAGAGAAGGGAGAAGTGAAAAAGTCACACTCCAAGGGTAGAAATCCTTCTGTCTGTGGAAATTTCTGGTGGATCTACATTTAAGTCTATGAACTGCAGGTGAAATATCATATCCATACTCAGTACCTAAAATGTGTTGTGTCAAAGATGGCTGTATCCACAAGCCGCTCTGAGTGGGAGGTCCAAAGCAAAACATTCAAAAGGGACTGAGTCCTCACTTTCAAGGTAATGGTTCACTGCCACCAGCCAGTCTGACTAAACCTGCAGCTATGAAACTGAGAGGCAACCTCCCCAGCCTTACCAGGTTTTAACCTTGAAATCAGCCCTGCAGAGTAGGACACCCACAGACTGATTCCTAAAGCATTGGTTTAGGTGCTGTAGCCAAAATGGGCCAAAGTACTGGATTAAGACTGACGCTTTCAAATCCCCAAAGAATGCACAAAGATATACACAAAGGAATTTATTAACAAAAGTGCAAAAGGGGTACAGACAGAAATGTGCAAGCAGAAAAGGAAACAAAACTAGCTAGTCTATCCTAAACTGTCAGTTTCTCAGCCGGAGATTACTTTTCAGGCTAAAACAGAGTCCAAAGGGTTCCAAAGTCTCAAAATCTAGAGATACAAATCCTGGGCAGATCCAGAGCACAAAAGCAGTTAGCAGAAAATCCTTCAGCAATGCCACAAAATCAAGAAAAGATCAGGGTGCATGCTAGAATTAGGATCCGTATTTTATCCAAAGCTGTTGCAACTGGCCTGATCCAAATTAACCAGTCAAGGACAGAGTAGCTGCTCCCACCCAAGATCTTTTGATAAGGTGGTGCCATGTAGGTGCATGACCTTAACACTAGGAGACCTTGTTGTACCTGTATAGGTCAATCCCAGCTCAGAAACTGCAGAGCCGTGATGGCTTTACAAGCTTCTGTCAGACCTGAAGCCTGAACTGAACTTCTAAAGAAACAAGAAGCAGACTAGAACAAGGCAGTTTCGTGCTGCACCACAGATACCTAGGAGAAGAGTTCTAGCCTATCCTTCTCATTGAAGTGCCAGTGTAGCAAATACCTCTGTATGAGGAAGCATTCAGTTATAAGACCCCACTTGTAGGTATAGTAGTACAGCTCGCATATTTACCTCCTCGGTAATAACTAGGCCAGAGTCAAAAAGTTGTACAGAGATACATAAATCTTTCCGATAAAAATCCTGCTACATAATGCCAGTTAAACAAGGAAATCTTTTGAGTGCCTCTAAAACGCAGTGAACTTTCTTTTGCTTTCTGTGAGAAAATAATTGGACACGCATAAAACTTAGTAGCACCTTTCAGTGACCTACTTTTTCCCCAACAAATGAGTGCATGACACCTCCTTACAACTGGAATGCTTTTATTTGCTACAATCCATGGAACAATTGTTAATGCAACATCTTAACTATTAAAAAGTTAAATAAAAAAATGACAGCTTTTCAGTAACCTGTCATAAACATTTGGCTATTTAGAGTGTTGCTAGAAACTTGCAGGGTGCAAAAAACTCTCCTTTTTCTGAAAGAAATGCACTGAGTAGCTGAACTTCACAGGCTCACAGAGCTGGAAAGGGCTTTACGGACCATCTAGTTCAGCACCCTGCCCAATGCAGGAACAGCCTAAAGCATCCCAGACAGGTATTTGTCCAGCTGCTCCTTAAAGCTTCCAATGAAGGGGAACCCACCATATCCCGGGGCAATTGATTTTTACTGCTGGATTACTCTTAACATCAAGATTTTTTTCCTAATGTCCATCCAGTACCTTCTCTCCTGTAGTTTAAACCCATTGTTTTGAGTTCTATCTTCTGTTGCCAACAAGAACAGCTCCCTTCCCTCCCCTAAGTGACAGCCTTTTAAATACGTAAAGAGAGCAATCGTGTCTCCCCTCAACCTCCTCCAAACTGAATATTCCCAGGTCCCTCAGTCTCAAGTTCTCGTAGAACTTGGTCTCCAGGCCCTTGATCATCCTGGTTGTTCTCCTCTGCTCTCTGTTCCAATTTGTCCACATCCTTTTTGAAGTGAGGCCTCCAGGACTGCACACAATACTCCAGGTGTGCCCTTTCTAATGCAGTATATAGTGGGACAATGATATCCTGTGATTTGGATGTTATGCCTTTGTTGATATACCCCAAGATTTCATTCAGATTGCATTTGCCTTTTTTGCTGCTGCATCACAATGACTGCTCATCTTTAGCTTCCCATCCACCCATATCCCAAGTTCTTGTTCTCACACACTGCTACCCAGAAATGAATCCTTCATCTTGTATGCTTTGCATTTTTGTTACCCAGGTGGAGAACTTGTCACTTTTCCATGTTAAATCACATTTTATTCAAATCTGCCCACTTTCCCAGTATGTTCAGATCTCCTAGTTTGGTGTCATCTGCAAATTTAATGAATGATCTCTTCACACTGTTGTCCAAATCATTTATAAAAATATTGAAAAGAACTGGGCCCAGAACTCTGTGGTATTCCACTAGACAGCTCCTGCCAATCAGACATGATGCCATTGACAGCTACTCTGTGTGTGCATTTATCCAGCCAATTCCCTATCCATCTAACCATCCTAAAGTCTAATCCACAGTCCACCAGTTTACCCATCAGGACATATGAGGAACCTTGTCAAAAGCTTTACTGAAATCCAGATAAACTACATTTACAGTATTCTCATGATTCGGTAAGCTTGTCACTCAGTCATAGTGTCATGGGCTGGGCCCGCCCAAGCTGGTAGCCCAGGTACTAACACGAAGTCAAGGAGTGTTCAAGAGTCACAAGCCAGGTCCAGTCCATAGCCAGAGCCCAAGGTAAATGCCAGGGGTGTGTCCAGGATCCAAAAAGCCAAGTCCAGTCCAGTCCGTAGGTCAGCGCACGAGGGTATCAAGGCAAGAGCAAGCCACACAGTACTAGGAAGCGGTTGCAGGTAGTCAACACATTGCTTCCACACCTGGCAGTTGCTCCTGACTGGCTTTTATAGCCAGGCATGGTTTTCAGCCAGCTGCTGGGGCTCCATCCTGATGCTACTCATCGTTGCTCTCCAGCAGCTGGCGTCGGCTCAGGAGACGAGCACTGCGCCGTCTGTCCTGCAGTTCTAGTCTCTGGCGTTGTCTGCGGCGTTCTTTGGGCGTGGGCAAACCTGGGGGAGTGGAGGCCCCTGGCTGTGCTGCACCTGTAGCCTGGGATGTCCCTGGCTGAGCTTTCCCTGTGGTATTGGGGCCAGAGGGTGCTAGTGTCTCAGCTGCTGGCTGTAAGCTCTGATCAGCCAGCAGCTGCTGCTCCTGATTGCCGGCTTTTGCTGAGTCAGGGCTAGGGCTGGTTACACAGAACAATTCATGAATGATTCGTGATGCCAGACAAGCTGACACCGATCCATTGATTCCTTAGGTAACATAGGCCTGGAATGTCTGCAGACCTTTTGTTGCTATTGGAAGCCCCCTCATTTGTGAGGAAGTGCAGAAGTTTACACATGCCCACTTCATTGTGAGGTTATTCAGAATAACTCCTTTGTGTCTGCAGGGAGCACTACGTTTCCTAATTGACCAGTCCAGGGGGAATTCCTCACCCCTGATCGCACTCCCTCAAGAATGGAATAGAAGAAAAATGGCCTCCAGAGTGATACTCTAGTAACTTCCCTGACTCTCTATGGTCTTCACCACCTAGAAGTGACATCACATCCTCCCCAAACTTCACCCTGCTCAAACACTGCCCTCCCAAATCACTCAGCATTTGTCTAGGCATTGCTGGGAATCCTAGATAGGTCCTGTTTGGAAACTGATTATCTCCATCATAGGAGGATGCTTAGCTTAGAACCTCACAGGATGTGATTGGCTCCTAGCATTATGGCAGCCATTTTGTTGTTGCTTTGCCTTCTTGGCTTTCATTTTGTGGGTTTACTGTTCTTTGAGTCATGGTGGATAAGCTTACCTATCAGATCACCCTTCAGTCTCGCTCAATAGCCAGCATACACAGGACTTGTAACTTCAATAACATGTCACTATCTTTTGTAGTGTGTTTTAGAATTTACAGCACACACTGGAAGAGAGCAACCAGCAAACCTACACACAAACAACAAGACCTAAGTGAGGCCTCCCATACAGGCCTTGAGGAGAGTAAGGTTGCCAACCTACAGGTGGGACCTGGCATTACAACTTGTTTCCAGACAACAGAGATCAGTTCTCCCAGAGAAAATGGCTGCTTTGGAGGGTTGACTGTATGACATTGTATCTTTCTGAATTTCCTCCCCTTCCAAAACCCCACTGTCCCCAAATCCTCAATAATTTCCCAACCCCAGAACTGGCAACCCTAGAGGGGAGAAATAGAAATTGGCTCTTGAGGGCTCACTTACAAATATACACAATGTAAAAAATCACAGTGGAGGTGCCCATTACCTGTCTTAAAATTCTGTAAGCACCCACAGCCTCAGCAAAATTGGGGAACCCTTCAGTAGCCTGTCACAGCAGGGTTTATATACCCATGTGTGCATAGGTTTGCCATCTTAGTTGTCCAGTAGGAAGTAACAACTTGTTCCTGCGTATCTAAAGATGTCAGGTTCCTTACAAGAGAGGGAACAGCCATTCTATACAGTTTTTAATATGCTATATAGGTAGCAGAAGGAAACTCTTAGCCACCATGGTTGAAGATTAGGGTGTCAGGGTTGGGACCGGCTCCTTGCACAGCTATAGTCTGATGCAATGCACTATTGCAGCGTCTTTGCAAACCTGGTATCCTGGTTTCTCATAATCATACTTTCAGTTCAGTTAGTGAACCACAAAGAATCAGAACCATCATTTAAAAAGGAGAATCCAGAGAAGGACTGCCTCTTACCATACTGTCCAGCCCACCAGTTAAGATCTGCCTAATGAGCCCTGCTTTCTCAGGCCCTGCTCTGAAACTTTGAGAGGTCAGATGGGTAGCAACCAGACAGGGCTTTTTCAGTAGTGGCATCTCTCATACGGAATGTCTTCTCCCTAAGGCAATCCTGGCATGTCTGCTCTTCTCCCAGGCGCCAAGCCAAAACATTTCTGTTCATCTAAGTTTTTAATTAAGGGATCTTTTAACAACATTGCAGTGTGCTTTTAGTCTGAGAAGTGTTAATTTAAGCTGCACAAGGGTCACATACACATCCTTAGTCCAAAAGTAGGCTAGAAAATAATATAACTGTTAGGTCCGACCAACATTTCTGCTGCCAAAAATGAAAGGAGGCATCCTTTTTGACCATCCAAAAAGACTATGCTCAAATTCACAGGACCATATGCAAAAACCATGTATTATGGAGAGCAATTGGGTGAGATTTAGGGTTTAAACAAAAAAAACTGCCTGGATCCAATCCAGTTTCTTACCTACCTCTTCTGTAATTCTATTTTCTCTTTTTCAATTATTTCCTTTTTTGTGATTCACAGTTGTAATTTGTTAACAAATGTGGCATAGTTCAGGAAATGTCCAGATGAAGATAAGCTCCAGTGAGTTTGAGCCATTGCTGTGCTTAAATGGCTAAGAGTTAACAAATTGAAACCTGCTCTTGACAAGACGAAGGTAATGCTGGTTGGGTAGGCAGAGATCTTGAAGGACAATGAGCTTCTCACCTTTGCTGTCCCAATTAGAACCCAGGGGTTATACTGGACCCAGCAGCTGCAAAAAACACTTTCTTCCAACGTATTTTAGCCTGAAAAATGGTCCCATTCTTTTGACTCAGCCACTTTGACCATGTGGATCCATGCCACGAACATTGAGCCTAGACTTTTATAATGTACTTTACATGGGTCTGCCCTTGAAGTTAGCTCGGAGAGTCTAGTTGGTACCAAATGCTGTAGCTCAGTTATTACCTAGCTAGGCTACGTTTAGGAGGGTGATTTAATAAAAGGAACAAAGGACCATAGACTATACTACCACATATAGTACACATTATCTGTTTGCTGTATGTATTATCCTTGTCCTATCGCATTGTATTCCATTTATACAGTACTGTTTTCTGCATTGTTTAATATATCATGTCCCATATACTTATTGCTTTGTTTCACATTTTTGTGATCCTACTCTGATAACATTGCTTATTAGATGGCCTTGGGCAGTCACATTGATTGCATTGACTTACATTATGTAATCTGCTTTGAGTCTCATTTAGAAATGCAAGACTATAAATAAACCTGATAAATAAACTAGATGGACCCAGAGGAGATTTGACATCAGAACCGCTCCTCAACCATATCACCATCTGCCTTTGAGGAGCAAGCCTGGATTTCTAAGGTCCTAGTTTGACACTAATAACTTCATCACAACTTCTCCAGCTCGTTTGTAACTTTTACATTTGGGGCATATGTGCAAAAGTATTTGTGCAAGTAGAATATACTTGTGTAGCTTATTGTTTGGGTGAAAGAGATGCTTTGGATTACATTATTAAGTTTTTTTTTTAAATTACAGTCATATTGGTAGTGCAAAATTTGAAACCAAGAAAGAAATCTGTGGAATACCTTTTATTAGGCCATAATTGGGTTGTTCCATTGCACCAAGATGCATGCAGTGGTGGAGGGTGTGCTTGTTCAATTCTCAGTCTTGGAGCCCATCATAGGCATAACCACCATGCAGGACTGTGGGTGAATCAGCCTGAAGACTATTTGTTAAGCCATCCATCAATTGCTATCTTGCTTCTAGTTTCTGACTCAGAGACAGCGAGGCTTTGATCTCACATCTCTACATCTTCTTAGGTGCCTTCTTGTGAACTTATCTGGCCTTATAGGACTTGCTATATTTAGCCCTTGCAGGATTCATGATAATGAGCTGTACAAGTTAATTGTGCATGGAAAAAGACTTCCTCTAATGTTAGCCCCAGTGTCTGTTCACTTTATTTTCCACCTCCTTGTTCCTATATTGTATGTTAGTATAAACAACAGCTCCTATTCCTGTTCTCCACATGATTAATCATTTTAGGTTTGTATCATATTCTTCATTGCTGCGTTTTGAGCTAAAGAATTCTAATCCTTTTATTCTCCATTTCTATGCTGCTGATTATTTTTCCTGTAGATCCATCCTTTTAACATATTTTCTCATAATACATCTAAGACAGGACAATTAGAATGGTACTCAGTTTAGGAAGCATGATGGATTTATCCAAGAACACTGCGGATATTTTTCCTTGTTTTGAATTATTTTATATTCTTAGAGTTGTGTCTGCCTTCTCGATGACTAGGTAAAAAAAAGGATGGCTACTGATGTCTTACAGATGCCTCTGAGCAATAAAATGCAAGATTATCCTTCTGACAATATTCTTCAGGTGAGTTTGAGAGTTAAAGATACTGAGAAGTAAGGTAGTCAAGCCAATCCTTAACAGTGCAATCCTAAGAAGAGTTACTCCAATCTAAGCCCATTGAAATCAATGAGCTTAGACTGGAGTAACTCTTCTTAGGATTGCACTGTAAAAGTGCCAGTGTGTGTTCTGTGTCTTGATTTTGCAGTTCAAGGAAAAGGAAAAGTTATTGATATGCCATATATGCATGTAATTAAACTGGCATATATTTATGTGATCACATTAATATGACTAATTAGATTAATGTGACATAATTTCAAGAGCTGTTTAACAAAATACATAATTCAATTCCTTAAAATGGAATCTCTTCTGAACTATATTCGGGCAGTTTTTAAATATTAAATATTGCTAATAAACAGAATAATTATTTGGCTTTTAAGATTAGTTATTACCAGATTTCTGCTGGTGTAGGAGACCAATATCACATGATTGCCCCTCTTTACTATAGCCCCTTAACCCTTATGAGTTTTTGTCCCTGTATCCTTCATCCACAGAATAGCCTTTTTAGGCATCAAAAGAGACTGCTAAGGGAGAGGATAATGGGGAATGTTCCATTTCTTCCAGCTGCAAACTGGTAGAATACAACCAAAGGTCTTTTTAAACATGGATGGCTAAGAGTCAAACATGGATATTACTTGCAAAAATATGTAATAGCATCAAAATCCCTTTTGAAAACCAAACATAGCTTTGGCTGGGGGCATCAAGAGTAGTGGTGAAAAAGTGTTCTTCATCCTTTCCAAATCTCTGGTTTTCCCCATGGCATTGACTCTGAACAAAAGCCTTTTCCCACAGAATTCTTGTAAAGGCAAGTATGCTTTGAAACACCAACAGAAAAGCAATCTTGGGACTCTGGTTTGATGGGGGGGAATGGCCAGTGTTGTATGCCTCCCTTTGCTGCTTCTCCACTACCAGTTGTGACTCCCAGAATGCTTTCAGTTATGGGATCTCTCTCTCTCTCTCTCTCTCTCTCTCTCTCTCTCTCTCTCTCTCTCTCTCTCTCTCTCTCTCTCTATTTTAAAACATTTCTACTTCTCTTTCTGCCCTCACAAATGCCACGAAGATAGCTAACAAATTAAAAAACACATAATAAAATCACATTTTAAAACTATTAAAACAATAAAACTACCAATGTATAATTTAAAACAGAGCTAAAATACATACAAAAACATACAATTTTTCACTGTCTGGTGGAAGATAGCAAAGAAGGGGGCAGACAAATATCCCTGGGGAGAGTTTTGGTGTTATGACTAAGGTGGCTCTCTCCCAGGTTGCCTAATCTCCGAAGGTTCTCTGAAGAGGACCATAATGGACAGATAAGTTCATAAGGGAATAGGCGGTGCTTCAGTTATGTTGGTCCCAAATCATATAGGATAAGGTCAACACCAGCAACTTGAATTGTGCTCAGAAACAAATTAGAAGCTAGTGTAGATGGGTCCAGACAGGAGTGATATGATTCCTGTGACCTCTTTCAGTCAACATCCCAGCAGCAGTATTCTGTACCAATTGAAGTTGCTGACACTTGTCAAGGGTAGACCCATGTAGAGCACATTGCAGCAATCTAATCTAGATGTAACCGAGGCATGCACCACAGTGGTCAGATATTTTCTGCACAGGAATGGCTACAGATTGCTAATGAGTTAAAGCTTGTAAGAGGCACTCCTGGCCACAGGCCATCTGCTTATCCAGCAGTAGGCCTGGGT
Source organism: Eublepharis macularius (assembly GCF_028583425.1). Classification (NCBI taxonomy): domain Eukaryota; kingdom Metazoa; phylum Chordata; class Lepidosauria; order Squamata; family Eublepharidae; genus Eublepharis; species Eublepharis macularius. The sequence continues at coordinate 58,265,314 of NC_072791.1, forward strand.
CCAAGCACCCCCAGACTACAGACCTGTTCCTTCAAGGGTAGTGAAACCCATCCAGAACAGGCGACACCTTAAATCCCAGTTCAGACCTCTCCAGCAGTACTTTCATCTTGTCAGGATTAAGTATCAGTTTATTGGCCTGCATAACTCCAAAAAGACCTCCAAACTCCAGTTCAGGGTTTCTACAGCCTCCCTGGGATCAGCCAGAAGCAAGAGATAGAGATGCATGTCATCTACATATTGGTGATAACCCAGCCCAAATCTCCTGATGTCCTCACCCATCAGTTTCATGTACATGTTAAAAAGCAAAAGATGGAACCTTGTGGAACTCCACTGGGCAAAGGGTTGAGAAGCAGTTCCCCAGCACCACCTTTTGAACCCTAACTTCCAGGTAGGAACAGAACCACCATAGAATGATGCCTCCCAATCCCAGCCTAGAAAAATGGTCCAGAAGGATACCATGATTGACAGTTTCAACAGCTGCTGAGAGATCCAGTAGAGTCAGCAGATCCATCTCCCAGCTCAAGTTGTCTACTGGGACAACCAAGGCTGTTTCAGTCCTCTAACCAGGTCTGTAACCAGACTGGAAAGGATCTAAACAATTTGCCTCATCCAAGAAACCATTGATCAATCAATCCATCCAAGGAACCAGTTCAATCACATTGCCCAAGAATGGAACATTTGAGGCTGGTTGATAGTTATGGAAATCTCCTGGGTCCAGAGTTTCAAGGCTGTACCACCACCCATCTCAAGGACGCATTAACTGCTTCTCAGACCCTGTTAGCCAGCCTCCTCATCCCCAGATTTAGGTAGCCAGGAAGGGTAAAGGTCATACAATCAAGTGGTAGGCCCCCAATCACCAAGTGTCCTGTCTACATCCTCAAACTGAATAAACTGAAAAGTATTCCAAACAACTGGATAGGTCAACACTCTGGTACTATCAGACTCTGTCACTGCTAAGTTGGAATGGATGTCAGAGATTTTATCTGTGAAGTGCTGAGCAAAACTGTCATAGTGGGCCATCCCACCTCCTTCTGCAGGCCAAATCCCAAAAGGCTTGTGACCACCCAGAAATGTTCCACTGGCCTACGCTGTGTAGATGCAACAGCAGCAGAAAAGTGTTGTTTTTTGCTGCCATCCCCGCCACAGAGTATGCTTTAAAATGAACTTCCACCCGTGACTTCTCAGATTTGTCTCAAATCTTCCTCTACTGTCGCTCTAGCCATCTCCCTTGTCTTTTCATTGCCCACAGCCCCTCAGTAAACTAAGGGGTTACCTGGACTCTAACACTTGAGAAAGAGTGCACCTGGGAGCAATCATATCAACCCAAGGGCAACTGTGGGTCATTTCCTAATTCCAGAGGTCCACCAGGGCATCGGCTGAAGCACCAATCATACCAACAGAAAAATCTCCTAGAGCTATCAGACAGCCATTTGGATCCATCCAGCTCCAAGTGCAGATCATTTTAATAGATTCCCCCACCCTTACAGAGTTGTTATCCCTGCAAGTCTAAACCAAAGCAAATAGTGATCTGTCCATAACAAAGCAACTATCATCAGTTCCTCCACATTCAGATCACATTCCTCCTGCCCAGAACAAAATACCATGTCAAGAATGTGACCTGCACAATGTGTAGGACCAGTTATTACCTGTGTTGCAGCTAGATTGGTTCTCAGCAATTGGATATAAAACTGCCTAAAGTGTCAAAATGATTTGAGTAGGCCAATGGCAACACATACCTGAAGTGTATGTGTTGTACACTTCAGCATTGTAACCATGACATGTATAGGGAAAGCATGTAAACATCTAGGACGCATCTCTCAAAAGTGCATTTGCTTATATGTGGGTACAGAGCCTATGCATGTACACAGAATCCATATAATAACATAATAATAACATTCGATTTATATACCGCCCTTCAGGACAACTTAATGCCCACTCAGAGCGGTTTACAAAGTGTTATTATTACCCCACAACAATCACCCTGTGAGGTGGGTGGGGCTAAGAGAGCTCAAGAGAATTGTGACTCGCCCAAGGTCACCCAGCTGGCTTTGTGGAGGAGTGGGGAATCAAACCCGGCTCTCCAGATTAGAGTCCCATGCTCTTAACCACTACACCAAACTAGGAGTCAGCATGGTTATTTGAGAGTGAGAGTAAGGCCAATACACTAACTCCTCCTCTCCTTGTATGTGTTGGACTTGTACATAGTTATGATGTTCATATGGCATTCACTGCTAGGAGCAATCATCTAGAGCTATGGAATAAAAGTATTGGTGACATTTCTATTTTCTTCTTCTTTTTACCTGGGCTGTCTTTTGCAAGTATTGAGCATTTAACAGCATAAGTGTCCACCGTCTTAAGTTGCAGCCAACAAAGGTAGAACAGATGATAGTGGGTAGTCCCAGGTGTCAAGAGAAGAAGCTTCTCATTGAAAGAATTGCCCTATTTGAGGCTGTGTTATGTGCTGTCAAGTCGCCTCTGACTTATGAATGAAAGACTTCCAAAACATCCTTTCATTAACAGATTTGCTCAGATCCTGCAAACTGGAGGACGTGGCTTCTTTTATTGAGTCAAGCCATCTCATTTTAGGTCTTCCTTTTTTCCTACTGCCTTCCACTTTTCCTAGTATTATTGACTTTTCCAGAAAATCTTCTCTTCTCATGATGTGTCCAAAGTACGATAGCCTTAGGGCCAAGCTACAAGTGATGAATGACACTTGAAGGGCAAGTGGATTGAGTGGAGCGCAAGTGAACAGGGAGAAATACACTTGCTGTTCGAGTGTCATTTGTCACTTGTAGCTTGGCCCTAAGTCTTGTCATTTTAGCTTCTAGGGAGAATTTGATCTAGCACCCACTTATTTGTCTTTTTGGCTGTCCATAATATCTGCAAAACTCTCCTCCAGCACCACATTTCAAATGGATCAATGTTCTTCCCCTCAGCTTTCCTCATTGTCCAGCTTTCACATCCATATATAGCAATGGTTTGGATTATCTTGATCTTGGTTCCCAGAGAGACATCTTGAAGGATCTTATCTAGTTCCCTCACAGCTGCTCTTCCAAGTCTCAATCTTCTGATTTCTTCATTGCAGTCTCCCTTTTGGCTGATGATTGAACCAAAAAATAGGAAAAGATAGCATTTATGTGTTTTGTTACATTCAGTTTTGTAACTGCATACTCAAATTGTGATGAAATCTCAGAATGCCTTGTATCAGCTGTATTTGATTTTCAGACTACAGCCTCCATCTTTCAGAGTTTTCTAATGTCTAGGATTGACTTCTACAATGAGTTGCCCTTAAGAGGCATTCAGAAGCTTCATCTTGTAAAGAATGTAGTGTTTATCTATTGGTGAAATGGCAAATGATATGTTTTTAAATAGCTATTTGGTTACATGATGGCCTCCTGGCAAAATGTTTTCTTTTTTTAACTTCTAAAATCCTACAGGGTCTGGAACTGGCCTATCTCAGTGCCTCTCCATGTACATACCTTCCCATTTTATGACATCATCTTGCAGTGTGTACTCTGGTATTCTAGATCTGCACTTGAAGGGCAAGTGGATTGAGTGGAGTGCAAGTGAACAGGGAGAAATACACTTGCAGAAACATTAAGATGTGGGGCTAACCTTTTCAATTGTGACTCTGACTAGCTGTCATCCCTCCCCCCCCAAAAACTCACTAATACTTTTCCTGAAGTAGACTAAAAACCTCCTTACATAGATAAATATTGAGGGACTTAAGTTTGATGACATGGAAATGTTGGCTATATACAGATTTCATTATTTACTAAATAATTTTATTGTGTTTTTGTACTATTGTTGAAAATGAGTATCTGAGAGAGGTGGGTACTCTATTCTTCCTGTGAACTTATAAATTTTGTATATTCCAATCAAGAAATAATTATTCAGTGTAGACACCTGGCTGTGTATATTTTAGAAAAAGATCTTGTCTATGGTAACTGTACAGCTGCACATTTTATTGATCTCTACAGCAGTCTGTTTTATTTATTTGATTTTATTTACATAATTTATAGTTTGTCTTTCTCGCTAAGACTAAAGGTAGATTACACAGTCAATATAATCAACATGATTGGAACATCCAATAAATAATGTAATACTATTTGTATAGCAGAAACCAACCAGGAATCTGAGAACACAAACAAAGCATAACACAATGCATTAAACAATGCAGGCAGTACAAACTATGGATCATTGTCTCTAAACTTTTACTGAAGTAGCTTTCTTAACCATTCTGTACAGTACAGTCCTATGACTTACATAAAAAGTATGATTTGTTTTCCTTACAACTCTGTATGGTAGGTCCTTATAAATCTCAATGTGTACAACCTAAGAATGACACTAGGGCAGTGATTTGTCCAATTAAAATGGAGCCTGCATCCAACACTCTGTTAATGGGACTTCAATAGCAGTTACCCCTTCATGCTACTACTGGAATTTGATGAATATGAGACATCAACCAAGGTCTTCTGGACTTTCAACAAGAACTCATGTAGTTTCTATTACCGGGAATGGGGCTCCTTGCAAGTAAGTGGGTGGAATTGGCAGCAAGGAGTAAGGCTATGTGAGACAGGTAACTGCGGGATAACTCCACCAATTTTTACAGGGTCCCTTCTCCAAGGAAGCAAGAGAGACAGAGTCTTAGGGAAAGTGGCCCTAAGGGTACAACGTTCACATTTGAGGGTGCAGCATGCACAGTTTAAATGGGCAAGAACCCTGGTTCTTACAGGGCAAAACATGTCCTGAGGCTGGGGAATCCCTTCAGCCATTGGAACAAAGACCTTAAAGGTCAGTTCCTGGGAATGGCAAAGGTTTGATTACTCTTTGATTGCTGCTGCTGGAGTGTGTAAAAGGAAATGTTCTCCTGTTGGTTTGAAAAGAAGCAGTGTGCTAATTAATACTCCTGGAGTGGAGTTGATTAATTTAGATAGGAACGGTATCTTCCCCGGGGACAAATTAGAACTTATCAGTGCTGATTGACCGGTGCTGATCAATCTCAGGGTAGGTGCACAATCACAGGAGAATGTGTTAAGTTGGGTGACTCAGTGAGGCCCTTTCTGTCACAGCTCCACCTGCAGCTGGTGGGGCAGTAAATCAAATCACCTCGATCCTCAGCATTTTGCAAGAGCAGTCTTTTCATGCCTTAATCACCCAGGTGGGACTCAGCAACTCTGGCTGAAATTCCCCTGCTGAAGATCAGGCTGCATTAATCCAGGGGCCCTGTGATTTTTATATCATAGGCAGCTATCGAACAGCTGTTAAATATAGAGAAGGCCAGGGCCAACTGCTTACAATCCCACACGGTCATTTTACAGCACTTTGTATCTAATTCTGCTTCCCATTTTTTCCACTGTTCCCCATGTGCAAGGGAGTCATGGGACGCAGATATGACATTTGTCTATCTTTTCCCCATTCCCACCCCCCACGCATATTCCGTGATTTCTTTTTAATGCTGCTGCCTAGTTGACGCTGCAGTGTGTTATGTCTGTGTGAAACACCATACTCCTGTTCTCCTCATACCCCCCTCTTCCTTTCCCCCAGGAGCTGATTGTTCTATCTGCCAGTAACCACACCCACCCTCCTCAGCACCATGATTTTTTTTCCACCATTTTTTTCTTTTTCAAAAGGGCAGTAATGCTGGAACATTACTGCACTTTTATTATTTCTAATTTGTACATTGTAAATCTAAAAAACTCCACCTAAATCTTGGCTAGCATAAGGGAAGTTTATACAGATGGATCATAATGTAACCCCTGTGAGGTTAATTGGTATAGCCCAGTGGGGTGAAGTCAGAAGCTAGAGGCAGGCTGCTGAGGAGGAGGCTGTTTGCTGGGGAGCTTAATAAATTATAAACTCTTATCACCTTGAATAAGGGCTATAATTCCCCAACAAGAAGACAGAAGCCTGGGGTACAGTTGCTTCGAATGGATGAGAGAGGACTCACCACTTCTTGAACGTTGAACATTGTTGATTTGGAGTTTTTTTGTATGGTTGCACTTAGGAGTTAATATATATTTTTTAAAAAGTTGTATTTTATTAATTGTTAAAAAGTTTAAAAGGAAAAAAAAGTTATTAAAATTTGTGTGAAAGTTGCTTCCTAAGCCCCATAGAACCCATGACAAGAGAAGTTACAGTAGCTCTACGTCCTCCTCTCTCAAATGGCTGTGGGAACCATTTTCTCCCTCTTCAGCTCTTTGAATTCCTTTTCCGCTTTTTAAAAAATCAAACAAATAGGGTAGTAATGCTGAAACATTACTGCAGTAATATTCCTCCTGATTTCTATATTCTTAATCTAAAAGTCTCATCTTGGCTGGCACCCAGGGAAGTTTTCAGAGAAGTTTGTAGTACTGCAACCTCTCAAATGGCTGCAGAAACTGCTCCCTCCCTCCCCACCTCTCCAGATTTCCTCCCCCCTCTTTATTATTAGGAGAAGCCCCGAGCAAATGAGCATCCAATCCCCCCCTTTTTTTTAAGTAAGGGAGAGTTGCCATGCTGTGAGACATTCTACCCCTTTAAGCGCGATGTGCGTCCCGTTCTCTGATGGCAATCCACATTCCCCACTGATCACTACTTGGGTTTACATTTTTATTTCCTTTCTTTACAACCGGGGCTCATATTTGAAACTAAAAAACTGGTGGGCCCGAGACTGCACAAACAGTGACTACAGGGACAGGGAGAAGAGGATGGTGGTGGTGGTGAACAAACTGGGCTCCAACATCGTAATGTTACTACACATGTTCTGAAATTTAAAACAAAACAACAAACAAAAATCCCATTGGCTCCAACCCCCACAAAAGGCAGCTTGAAACAGACGCTTCTCAACTCGTCTGGAATAAGAAAGCAGACACCAAATCGCCTTGAGGTTGTGCAGTGCAGAATGCTAGGAGCCCAAGCCGATTCAGCACTGATTGGCATGAATACTCAGTAGCGTGGGCTTAAAGTGTGCCATGGGGAATGGGCCATGGAGAGGGGGAAATTACATTCTTTGCCTGTCCTGAATAACATTTTCACTGCAAAGGACATGGTAACCTCTCTTGTGACACCACTGCATGGCAAAACTGAACTTAATAAATATGCTGTCTCCAACCTTGCATTCAGGCTAGGGTTTGTTTCCCATGTGCTGTCCCCCCACCTTTCAGATGAGCTGCAAACAGGTCTGTTAAAAGCTGTAACACTCTCAACCTCTTTGACAGCTATAATTCTTCACCAAGGCCATGAACAATTGTGGAGCTGCTGGTGTCTGACTGAAATAATAGCTGTACATACAGGACCATTTGTAAGACAGATGGCTCAGGCAGGTACCATTTATCTGCCAGCGGCTTTCATAACTCTAAGTCTTCCCTGTATAAGGAAAGTGTTGCAGAATTATTAAAACTCACTAATTACTACAATGCATTAATAAATGTTTATAAAACTGTTTCATATTCCTGGCATAGGAAACTTGCACAGGCTGAAGCTGCACATTGGGAGTAGCAATTTGGGAGAGGTATATGTTTGGTTATTCATTCACATACCTAGTTAATTCCCCTCTATAATTCATTGCCCCATCTTGATCTGGCAGCACAATTGGCTGAGACTGTTTATGGTTTCCTTTGCCACTGCTCTTTCTCCTCAACAGATACAAAGCTTTGGCAGCCTTTCATATTTCACAGTTTGGACTGTCTCCTTATTATTGGGCTTGCAACTTTCTCCCATTGAATGATGGGACCAGGAATCAAATGTCATTCTCTAGATCATATTCTGAAGGGCAGTTTCTAGCGCAGTCAGCGTTTCTCAAGTTCTTGTGTTGATGAGCCATAGTTCATCCCTGATGTCTCTTCCCCTTACATCTGGAGGCATGCACAGGGAGAAGTGCTCTGTCTCGACAAAACACTGTGTGTGTGTGTGTGTGTGTGTGTGTGTGTGTGTGAGAGAGAGAGAGAGAGAGAGAGAGAGAGAGTTTGTGTAATTATTTGATTTCCTTCAAGCAGCTCCAAAGAGCTGCTTATTGTCTTTGTGAGTCACCATGACTTCACAGAATATGATGGGAAAATGTAAACAAAAATGCTGGACAAATTGGGGTCCTCACAATGTTAGCAGGTACATATTTCCAACCCCACATCTGCTGAGACTGTGTGACTTGGAAGGGAACCTCATTAATTCTGCACCCACCAATTCTCCCCTGTACACACCCCTAGGCTGTTTTCCTCCACTGTGAGAACCATTTTGGTTTGGGAGCACAGCTGAGGGGGAAAAATCAGAAAAATGACCTGATGAGCCTTTGCGGGGAGAATTGGTGGGTGAGGGATAAGTTAAATGCACCCTGCCTGCCTGCATGCTAATGCCAACACTGGGAAATACAGACATTCCTCAAGACATCTAGCTCCATCCTAGAATCAGTTTGAAAAACTGCCAGTGATATAAAATTGTATTGTAGCCTGAGATTTCAGCCATGGAAACTTCTGAACTTGAGTTCTCTTCATACCTGTAATACCCATGAAAAATCACTAAACAAAAGAGAATTTTTAGTATAGTAGAAAACTATCATTTAGGCATCATGCTAAAATATTTCTTTTTATCCAGGGATTTAACCTAAGGGTTGGGAGGGCAGGGGTTGTTTTTTGATCTGCTTCTAGCATGAGGATCATTTTATGGGTTTTTAGACTGCTTGATGGCTGTTGATTTGTATATTTATGTATATTATTTATAGGGCATCTTTCTCACTGAGTCTCAATGTAGATTATATAATATATCAACTAGAATCAACAAGATGAGACAGCCAATAAGCAGTGCAATGAGGTTTGGATGGCAGACATCTGAAATAGAGCTGAAACAAACCTAAGCATGACATGTCAAATGATGCAGAAATTACGTTGCAGCAACAGATAGTATGCAGTAGTATAGTCTGCAGTCCCTATCTCTTTACCAAAGTTTTTTTGGCCACTAAATTAAGTTGCTTCTATGCTGTATTTTTATGCTGTAGTTATACTTCTGCCTCTTCTAAATGATGTGTTTTTAAGTAAGGTAAAGTGTGCTGTCAAGTTGCAACTGAGACCCTATGAGGTTTTGAAGGCAAGAAGTGAACAGAGGTGATCTGCCATTGCCTTACTCTGCATAGTAGTCCTAGGTTCAGATTACACGAGACACTAAATGTGAGCTGGGTTGGGGAAAACACAACCTACTACATTCACCACACTCACTGTCAAAATGGTGTGCGGGTGGGGAATGGGCTGCTAAATGCATACATTGAGCAGGAGAGGCTGTGCTGATCTCTGCTTTCCATCTATTGTGCTTTGCTGGGCAGAAACGGGCGGTAAGGGACAGGTTATTCATCTGGATCTTAAGTGGTGGACTGAACAGTACAACAGGATTGCTTTCTATTACTGTTGAAATGTTTTTATGAAAGGTGGTATGAAATCATTTTACTTTCTTCCTTTACAATTAAACAGTAAAAGCAAATCCTTGCACATATGATGCTCAGGATCAAAACCAATGATTCTTTGGAGGGGAAGGGTGATAATGATAATTTTGGAGCCTTTCTAACTCATTTCAGCAGGGCTTGCAAACCTTAAGAAACAGTAAAATCTGTACTGTTTGCACTGCCAACCAATCCCTCATATCAAATGAAAACTGATGATTAAAAATCCAGCCAGCGTTTCCACCAAATCTCTCCAAATTATCCTTATCACAGCCCCCATCCCACATGACTTCTTCATGCAGGTTCTATAATCTCCTGCATCGCATTTTTGGATGGTCAAAGAGAGACATCGTCCTTTTTTTCACCAGAGGAAAAACTGGTTGGATTTAACACACTGTCTTTAGCTCTGTGATCATATTCAAACTCTTCAGCCAGCAGAAAGGAATGGGATTTTGATCTTTTATAACATTTTCAGTCTTTAATATATGACATATATGAGGAAAAATATCATATCGATCAACTTTTCATATAACCTTCCTATGTCTTTCCTGTGATCCAACATAAAACCTTATGTCGCTAATCCTTTGAGCAGGCACTTTTAAACTTCAAGTTTAAAAGAGGAGATGGTCCATAGATTTCCCTGGGAATCTTTTCAATACAATCGAATCTTAGATCCTGCTTCCTCTCTTAATTAGATTTAACCTTTTCAATATGTTAGGAGGAGTACAGGTTTTCATAAGCTCTTCCCAGCCCGTGTCACCAAAGCATAATCTTCCCTTTCTCAGATAATTAGAATGCAGTATATGTTATACCCTCCAGAGATGTTAGGCAGCAAGCGTTATCAAAGAAAGAAAATCTGTGTATCTTATAGACAACGTATTATCAAGACTTTGCAGAAAGAAGGCCTAAGGAAGAAATCGAGCAATGGAAGATATGTTCATATTTATCCATCAAAATCAAATGTTGCTGCCTGGATAAATGGAACCATTAACCTAGGTCCAAGAACAGAAGCGATTTGGTCTAATATAACTACAGTTGATGTATGACTGTTAGCAAAGCTTACAACATAAATATAAACATTTCTTAAACATTGCCAGTTTAAGTTCTAAAAAAGACAAATGTACTTAAAAATGAACTATAAAATAATCTAATTTAAAGTAGACCTTGCAGGCACATAGCTGTCACTCTCAACAGCAGCTCATTATCCTCATCAACTCTTCCCACCCGGTGAAAAAAATCTGGAAATTTTGAAGCCACAGAAAAAATTAAAGTTTTTTTTCATTAGGGGAGGATGGAAATTTGGGGGGAAATTAAAATATATACAATATGTATATCCTATCAAACCAAAATTAATTTTACTGCATTAACAGCATAAAATGCATCCTTTATAATTTACTTAGCTTATAAAATTTAAAAGTTATACTTTAGTTTTCTAAAAGCAAAACTTCAAATATACCCAATATGTGAGAGAGAACTGCAAGCTGATGCACCCTATGCCACTTTAGCACGTGTATCTTAATTTTTGCTATCCGAGAAATGGAAAAAATAGGAGGTAAATAGAAAACACAAGCTTTGTGGTAAATAACATATAATATATTATTTGTTCAGAAAAAGTCACATACAATGATACTAATACCCTATTTTGATAGTTCCTTAAACTGTATAACATTTAAACATTGAACTGTTGAGTAGTTCAGCAAACACATTACAGAATTTTAATTATGTACAAAATTAGTCGCATTTAAAAATAAAAGTATCAGTTAGGGTTGTGCAGCAAAAAAAGTCCGTAGTATTTGGATCTGAGTATCAGGAATACCATAAATATTTGGTTTTCCTGATATCTGGGTAGAAAAAAAATGCCAGTATAGTATTTGGAATTCTGAATATGTTTGGCTCCATTATTCCCTGTGAAGAAATCTTCTCCATTACTCCCTATGGGGAAATCTTTTGGGAGGGAGGAGGTGGAGAGGTATTTTTTTCAAGCAAACTACACTAAAATTGCAGTAACCTAGTCCTGCCTGTCCACTAAAGACTCCCCAGTTTTAAGTAAATTGGACCAAAGGGACAAATTCTACAGGCCCCTGAACAAGCTGCCCCCAGCTACTCTCCATTGTTTCCTGAAGAAGGGAGTTTCTCCAGGTCGCAGGATGCCTTAGCCAACACACAACAGCAGCAAATTACCAAAAGCCTCCCACTGCAAACAAGCAACAAATCCCAACAGAACCAACATCAAACCAGAGAATCCCAGGAGAACTAAACTGAAGAAAGGGACACTGTTACAAGTCTAACAGAACTAATGTCACTTGAAGATGACAGGCAGAAGCCAGGGCCAATGCCAGCCCAACAGAACCAATGTCATATCAGTGAAACCCAGCATCCAACCTAGCAAGCCAGTAATAAGCAAGGGAGCAGCCAGACCCAACAATGGCGCATGGCAAGCAAGCAAGACTGATACAATTCCCCATTAGAATGTCATGGGGAACCTTATCAAAAACTTTGCTGAAATCCAATGCACCATGGACCGACAGTCCGTGGCTTTTTCCTGGTCTAATCACTAGACTTGTTACATACAATCATGGACTGGGTCATCAGCCTTCATATAATGGAAGTATCTGAGCAACCAAGGTACTCTTTATTATTATTATTGCGGTTTAAAAATTGTAAAAAGCCATTCTTGTTTACTGTTGTGGGGGAGGGGGGCTACAATTCCCAGGGACAACATGATTGCATGAACTCCTCTGGATCCAAACCGTTTAGTGACGACTAACATTGAAGTATTCAGAATCAAACACTCAGTCTTTCCTTTCCACCCAGGAAATTTCTTATTTCTAATGTGATCTTTATTATTATTTACATAAATATCTAGTGGTGAACCTTGGCACATACAGAGATGGGGCTACCTCCTGCCAGATTGGTTCCAGTTGTCTGCCTGTGAACCAAAAAGCCCAATAATTGTCTTGCTTTTGTGACCATAAGATTTGATCACAACACTGACCAGACCAATGAGTGCTTGAGGGCTTTAATGAGCCCATTATTTTAAATCCACAATTCTTGGTTTTGTATCATGTTTATCTAGAAGCTTCATAACTGAAAAGGACTGTCATGAGAGGTAAAAGGTAAAGGTAGTCCCCTGCGCAAGCACCAAGTCATTACTGGCCCATGGGGGGACGTCGCATCACGACGTTTTCTTGGCAGACTTTTTATGGGGTGGTTTGCCATTGCCTTCCCCAGTCATCTACACTTTACCCCCAGGAAACCGGGTACTCATTTTACTGACCTCGGAAGGATGCAAGGCCAAGTCAACCTTGAGCCGGCTACCTGAACCCAGCTTCCGCCAGGATTGAACTCAGGTCATGAGCAGAGCTTGAGCTGCAGTACTGCAGCTTACCACTCTGTGCCACAGGGCTCTTGAGAATCATGTCACGAGAGATCCTGTGCCTAAATATTCAAAGAACTTGAGGGAATGGTGTCTTGGTGGATAGCAGGACATAACAAAAATACAATCTAATGTAAACCATTTCCGAACCTTTCCAAAGAAACAGCATAATTAGAAACATATTTTCCCAGAATCATAATGGTATGTGGGATATAGTCTAGGTAATTAAGACCTGGACAAGTAAACATTTAGTTATGCCTCCTTTGTCTTCTATATTTTCATACTTTTCTATTTGCTATTCTTCACCAGCCTTCGTTATAAATCAGGAAATGAAAGAGATCAAGAAGTCATACCTGGATATACGATTATTTACCTTTTTAAAAACCTTCAGAGAGCAAAATAATTTCACTTCTTATGGGATTCTTTTAGCACATAACCCAATAATTCCATCCTCCCTCCTCCATTTGAAGTTGTTAACCTGAACAAATGCCAGTCTCTTTTAACTGTGCTATTGATGGTTAGGGACTAACTAGCTCTTGTTTCCAGTTATGGCCACTTTGATTTCAGCTCCCTCCTGGGGACTGGTAACAAACAACAACAACAAAAATTAATGATCTGCTGACTAATTGGCCTGTCCTCTTGAGAGTCACTAACTCTAAAATGGCTCTAACAAACAATCCGTTCCCCAGCAGAACACTCTGTTAGGAACACAGAAGGATCATAAGTCAATAAATCTAAAAGGAATTTTTCTTCTAACTGCACATTAGAATAATAAAAAAGAAGTGGTCAAGGTCTTTAGTTCAGTCCTTTTTTTCACTTTAGTTATCTGCACTACATGCTCAAAATCATCACTACAGGAAAATCATTCTCTTTCTCCAGTAAATCCCTGTGAACTATTGTTCCATGATAGGGACAAGCGGTTGTTTTCCCCAACAAGGTGTCCCTGGCTCAAATACCTGATTATAGCCTAGAGCTCCACCTATCTTCTCCACCTGTCTACATCAACACTCTACTCCAACTCCCAGGCCTGAGTTCCTGACCAGAATCCCTTGATAGGGAATCTAGTCACTGCACCCTTACTACAGGGGTAGGTTTTAAGATGACCTGGGACGATTCCAGACGACTAACCTGAAGGCGCTGCATGCCGCCATGTTCCGGATCGCGATGGGGAAAACGTGATATTTCGCGTTTTCCCCGTCACGGTCCAGAACATGGCGGCATGCAGCCCCTTCAGGTTAGTCGTCTGGAATCGGCCCAGGCCTCCAAAGAATAACTTGCTACTCTCCCAACCAGAAATATCATCTCCTTGGTCCTTCCTTACCTCCTAGTAGGGCTCCCATACCTCCTGCTATAGTGAGAGATCTGCCTTTCTGGACTCCCAGTTCACTACCATGGTTCTACAAGTCATTGGGTGGAAATGAGGGGGTGGGTTATTCAGCATCCCTGCTTATGCATGACATCACTTCCAGCATGAAACAAGAAGTGTTATCATGTCAACAGAGCACTCTAGAATTTATCTAAAACTTTATGGTTTAACTGCATTGGCACAGCACCTAATCACTTGTCCGTACTCCCTGCAATCTCCTGCTGGTTGCCACTGGTGACTTGGCAAACCTACCTTCCAGATATTTCTCTCCTTCCTTTCCTTCCTCCTACTCTGGCCTTTGTTCCTCTTCCTCCTGCCTGGCTCTCTTGGTCCACGCCTGAGTAGGCCTTTACTACTCAGGAGGTCTCTACTCCCAAGGCAGGATTTCCTTATGGTTGTCAACCTCCAGATGGGCTGGTAACAAGGGAAAAAATCTACGGTGATTGTCTAACTACAAGCAATAAGAAACTTGATCACACAATATCTTGTTCACAAATCACAGTTCAAAGGCAATCATTAATATTTATCTAAGAGCTCAAAAGTTTCCATAGTAGTCAACCTCCATAAATATTCCTAAAGTGCCAATTTAAAGTGCTCAGTGAATAAATATATTAATAAATAGGCAATAAGAGGTTAAATACATATAAAAGACATTGTTCACATGGACCTGATATGGCTCATTCAAACCACCAAAAGGTAAGACCATTAGTAATTAATTGACATAGTTCATTTAAGACATCATAGGTAAGTCCAACAAAGAGTCAGCTTGCTCCTTCGTATCAAGAGCATGCCGCAAATCTCATCAAGACTTCCACAGGTGTATTCCTTAGCAATGATTCTCCAAGCACTGGTTCCTCATTATGATGTTGAAATTAAGGCACAAGCCAGCTCTTTGTTGGGCGGAGCCATGGGGACTGCACTATTTTCTCCTGGAAAAGAAGACCAAAAGCAAGGACTAAATTATTGCAATGTTGATTATTTATGGACTCACCTATGATGCCTATGGAAACTTTTGAGCTCTTAGATAAATATTAATGATTGCCTTTGAACTGTGATTTGTGAATAAGATATTATGTGAGCAAATTTCTTATTGCTTGTAGTTGGACAATCACAGTGGAATTTTCCCCCCTTGTTACCAGTTTTTGTTTCCGTGGCCCTCCTTTCTATATATAAACCTTCCGATGGGGGCTGGGGATTTCCTAGAATTACAGCTGATTGCCAAACTACAGAGTTCAGTTTCCCTGGAGATAATGGTTGCATTGGAGAAATCTACAGCATTATATCTCACTGAGGTTCTCTCACCTCCCTAAACTCCATTCTCTTCAGACTCTACCCCCAAATCTACGTGAATTTCCTAGAGTTGGCAATCCTACCTTTACTCCTGAGTAGGATTGCCAGGTCTTCCTTCTGCCACCTCTCTGAGCAGCAGCAGGAGAAAAAAAAAGTGATGTAATCTGCATTGCTAGTTTATTTCTGGGGAAAACTGGTAAACCATGGAATTTCCAGTGAGGTTACCTATGCCACTTCCTGGTTTTCCCCAGAAGTGACAGAGCTACGCAGCCAGCATTATGCCCCTTCAGGCCCCTGCCACCAACTCTCCTGCTAGTTGCCAGGCTCAGCCTACTCTTGAGGCAGCTAATCCTGGCAGTCTTTGGCCCACCTGCTCCTTAGGTGCCCTTTGGACCAAGTCCTGCCTTTCCCTCTCGGGGGTTGTTCCCATGCTCTGCTGCTTAGCACTCCTCCCAGAGACTGCAGGCAATGTGACAGGATGCCATAGCAACTAGACTAACAAAACTCATGTATGTTGATAGTTTAGATGAAGGTATTCTTTGAGAGCCAGACATAATCAACTTCTTTTAAATAAAAGAATTGTTAACAGCACTAACATAATTCAAGATACTTTGTTTGTATTCATGCTACAGACAGGCAACCTCCCACTTCTCTCTCACTGCAGCCTTATGAGTCCCTCAACATTGTGCTCCTGTGGGTTAGGAGACCCAAAGGAACAGTTCTGGGAGTAAACTGGAAGTCTACAGTAGGACAGAATGTGCAAAAATCTCTCTCTTCTCCTCCACAAACAGAGAAGCCATTTTGTCAAAGTTGCTGCTGCTGTGCTGACAAAATGACATGTTAGAATCCTTCAGTCTTGCTTGACGGTGTGGGAGTCCCTCCTCACTGTTTAGAGAAGGGGCTGGTCCTCTTGTACTGCACTGCTGCAATGATGACAAGCCATACCTGCTGGATTTATTCCCTCTAAATCTAGAAGACATTCTTCTTAAAACCAGTTATTAGCAATCCTACTTTGAGTTATTTTCTGGTGCTGCTTTCAAATGCCACTTGCCTTGCAGGAAAGCATTCCTACCTGTTAGACACCCTTTCAGAATGGTGCAAACGTCGTTACAGTTAGCAGCTATTTTTTTTCCACCTTGAACACTAGATATACAGTTACAGATGTAATATAAAAAGTAAGCTCATAACCACATGAAAGTACCATCAGCTTTTTTTATATCCTATCTAGCCAATGTATCATTCTAGCTCAGGCACCTGCCTGACGGCTGCTCCTGCTGCAGCCTCCTCTTCCTCCTCTAGCTGGGAAAACTTCCCCCCTCTGGAGTCAGGATTCAGCATCTGGATGTGAAGTGTTTTGTTTTCCAGCCAGAGGAAGAGAGAGCAGCAGCAGTGACCAGGTAGACAAGCAAGTGTGGAGTACAAGAATAACACTTTAGTGTTCAGTTCATTGGACATTAGAGATGGATATTAATACAAAAAGAGAACTGACAGTGCGTTCACAGTTCTTGGAGCTTCCCTTTTATAACAGATCTGTCTTCCATTTTATATACTTGTGTATACACCAGTGTGCTGTGGTGATTATCATGCAGCTACAAACAGTAGACTATGATATAAAGTACTCTAAAATAGAAAAATCAAAAAGAGTCCAGTAGCACCTTTTAAGACTAACCAATTTTATTGTAGCATAAGCTTTCGAGAATCACAGTTCTCTTCGTCAGATGCAAGGAGGGCAAGAAGAAATGGGTCAGATATATAGGTGGAGAGGGGAGGGCGGAGTAGATGCAAACAGTAGCTTCTGATATGGAGATCAGTTTGCTTCTGTTAAGGAAGTCAGAACTGACTTCCTCTGCATCTAAAATAGAAAGAAACTGCATTTGTTGGATAGCGCTATAGAGACCTGGCAACTCTTAGGAACAAAGTGAGCTATTTTAGAGCGGCTCTCCCTATAAATCAACAACAGGGTCCCCGGTCCCTCTGGCCAATATTTATTTGATTTACCTTGAGGCCTTGAATAAATTTGCCAACCTCCATGTGGGGCCTGGAAATCTCCCAGAATTACAACTGATTTCAGACTCCAGAATAGTATCAGTTCTCCCGGAGAAAATGGCTACTTTGGAGGGTAGACTCCATGGCATTATACCCTGCTGAGGTCCTTCCCCTCCCCAAACATCTCTCTCCCCATGATCCACCCCCAAATCACCAGGAATGTCCTGTCCTGGAGTTGGTAACCGTAGCCTGAAATAACAGCCCTACCAGGCTAAGCAGTCTGTAGTAGCATAGGAAACGCTTAATTTTTTGCCTTTAGTATACCCTACAGAACCACTATCCTAAATTAATCTGCCTTGGTGATAGAGCAAATTAGCAGTTTGTGATCCAGCACTAATAATCCAGCTCAGATCAGTAAGGGAACCTCGTAATAGCCACAGGCCAGAGTAGGTCAGGTAAGATATTTCACTCTAGTTAACACTTCCAGATCAGGCTTTTTTGTTTTTCTGAGCAACTGGTGATTTTGCTACTAGAGATTTCTGGCCACCTGCCTTTTTTCTTTTTCTTTCCTTCCCTCATTTCTTCTTTGCTTTGCTCTGCCCTCATGTTGCTTGAAACCAGGCCTGATGTTTTGAGTTAGAGTTGCCTGTACCCAGGGTGGGCCTGGAGTTCTCCTGGAATTATGACTGATCTCCAGACTACAGAGAATGTGGACTATGATATCACATCCCTGATGAGTTCCCTGCCCACCTTAAATTCTGCCTTCACCAGACTCCACCCCCAATTCTCCAGGAATTTTTATATGGAAGAAGGTGATTCTTAAGATGTGCTGGTCCCAAGCCATAGAGGGCTTTAAAGGTCGATATCAGCACCTCAAATTGGGTCTGGAAAAAAATTAGAAACCAGTGCAGATGGAAGAAGATTGGAATGATATGATCAAAAAGAGTCCAGTAGCACCTTTAAGACTAACCAACTTTATTGTAGCATAAGCTTTCAAGAATTACAGTTCTCTTCATCAGATGCATCTGTGACTGTTTAAGATTGCACAGTTAGTGCTTTTCTGAGTTGTTTGGACACGTGTCCAAAACAGCCTTTGTTAATGTAATCGTGAATATTACGAATGGATCTTGTTCCATTACAATAAGAAATGTAGTAACTCCAGCTTTATCCTTGTTCTGCATCACTGCCACCCTCATATTTCTCCCAAAATTTTTGAAGCATTTCCATTTGTTTTAGTATGCCTTTAATTACTTTTTAATAGCAGCAGCTGTTTTTGATATGCACTAGATCAATCTTCTTCATATTCATTTCTATTCTCTGAATGTCTAGATTCTTATTGCTTCCAACCACCCTTTTGCTGTGCTGGAACCTAGAAGCATTGGCTGATATTTCACCATCATCTCCAAAGTGCCACAATAAACTAAAAGCCAAGTATTTTAAAAAAATGTTTGGAGACTGCATGGAAAGGGTTGCTGTTCCCTGCTAGGAGTGGGGGATCCCACAGTCTCATCCTCCACCCCTCACCCCCGCTTACCTGGCCAGTGGGGGAGGAACATGCCTCCCAGAGGCATACTCCGGGCCAGTGCTGCACATTCACATGGGCCTGATATAACCTGAATTGTGCTGCTGCAGAGTGTGGAAGACCTCCTGCATTCCGCAGTGGCCCGATTTGGGCCAAAATTGGCTGGATCTGGCCTGATTTGGGCTTGATTCAGACCAAATCGAGCCTGATTCGGCCCCCTGTGGAGCTCAGGCACACACAAGGTAGCAGAGGGGGAAGGTAAGTGCCAGGTCCCCCAGCTCCTGCTGGGAGGACAGGGGGACCTGGCAACCCTAGCCCATACCCTCCTCTTCTTCCACCAGCCTCTTGGCATTTTTTGAACCCACCAAACTGTGATCCTCAGGTATTCCTGTGACAAAGAGCAGAACACTTTATCATTTTGCTAGATAGGGTTTTAAGTGCAAAGAGGGGCCTATAACACAGAATACTATTACAACTAACAGGAATCTATAGATATGCCCCCTCTTCACAATGATGGACATGTCTTTAATCCCCATCCTTGGGGGGAAAAATTAAGCATAGATCTGCACATCTGCATTTATGAATGTTCTTTCTTATGTAGGGTTGCCAGGCCTGTAGGAGGGATAGAGACGTGGGGGACGCACGTGATGTTGGCGATGACACTGACGTCACTACATTACTTTCAGGTAAAACCTAAAAGTGACAATGGGTAGCTCTAGGAATCACTGGAAATTATGGTGATTCCTGGAGCTACCCATTGTCACGTATGGGTTGCAGAGGCTAGCAATGTTTTTCCTTATTCTCTTGTTGCCCTTCCAAGTGGCAACAGGCAATGGAAATAATAACAGGGAGATTGCCCGCCATAAGAGGGCACATGGTAAGCCTATCCTTATGACATTTTATTCCTGCTCTTCTTTCTTCCATATATTGTTTCTCCTCTGGTAGAAATTTAGTGCAACTCTAGCACAGTATCTTAGTATTTCATACTCTGCAAAGGCCAACGAACAGTACTGGAGCAATATAAATACATGAATAACCTAATTCCTTTTTTTAAATAAATAATTTTTATTCAATTTTAGAACTGTAACAATAATCAAACAACAAACCAATATAATACATTGCATTTACAAATATTAACACAGTGCTTCAACTTTAATACATCAACAATGAGTAGTGTGAAGAGGGAGGTTGCAGATCTCTTGCTTCTATGACCTAATTCCTTTTGAAGGTCAACAGAGCTCTTGGACATTGCAAAAATCTTCTGTAGAACACTTCATTCACAAATACTTGTTTTGAAGTACTTATTGCATGTATTTTGGCATCCTGCTCATTATATAAGTCAACCCGCAGACTCCCTAGGAATTTTATCAGACTTAATGCTTGTATATAGAATCACAGAACTTGTTTCTGTAAATCTTTTCCATTCCCAAAGCTTGTGTGGTGGTTCATTGTATCTGATGAGATGCTTGTCTTCTGTAGATGACAAAATCAAAAAGAGTCCAGTAGCACCTTTAAGACTAACCAACTTTATTGTAACATAAACGTTTGAGAATCACAGTTCTCTTCGTCAGATGACCAGTTTCTTCTTGCCCTCCATGCATCTGACGAAGAGAACTGTGATTCTCGAAAGCTTATGCTACAATAAAGTTGGTTAGTCTTAAAGGTGCTACTGGACTCTTTTTGATTTTGCTACTACAGACTAACATGGCTAACTCCTCTGCGTCTATGTAGATGACAAGTATCTGACAAAGAGAGCTTTGGCCCTTGAAAGCTTATGCCCTGAAAATCTTGTTGGTCTTCAAGGTGCTCAAATATTGTTCTACTGCAAACCAACATGGCTACCCACCTGAAATTGTCTTCTGTAGTAACCTGATGCAAATCTGATAAAATAATATGGTTCCACTACTGGGATAGGCACGTGCTTGGCAACAAATAAGAGCCTTTCCCCCTGTTAATTCCAGTCAAGATCTGGGAATCTGAATAAGGGAGAAAAAAGGAAAATGGTTGTTGTGGATTTTCCGGGCTATATAGCCATGGTCTTGGCATTGTAGTTCCTGATGTTTTGCCAGCAGCTGTGGCTGGCATCTTCAGAGGTGTAGCACCAAAAGACAGAGATCTCTCAGTGTCACAGTGTGGAAAAGATGTTGGCAGGTCATTTATATCTACTCAGGAGGGTTGGGGTTGGGCTCAGTCATCCTGTAAGAGTTTCCCAGGGTGTGGAATGCTAATGGCGGGAGGCTTCACTGTATCCTGAGGAGGTTCTTTTGCATATGGATTGGTGCTTGATGTGCTAATCTTCTCTGCAGGGCTATTGTCGGGTGTAGAGTGTTTTGTTAGCCTGGTGTTTTTCAGAACTGGAAACCATGCTCTGTTCATTCTTAAGGTTTCTTCTTTCCTGTTGAAGTTTTGCTTATGCTTGTGAATTTCAATGGCTTCCCTGTGCAGTCTGACAAAGTAGTTGGAAGTGTTGTCAAGACTGTTTTTCCTTAGTTGTTTGATTTATCCTTGGTTTACTCGCTTTTCTGATTTCATTTCTGGAGTAGCCATTTGCTTAAAGTGCATGGTTTAGATGATTAATTTCCTCATTGAGAAAGTGCGGTTCACATATCTGCTTGCACAGTCTACTAATGTTTTTATTATGCCTCTTTTCTGTCGAGGGTGGTGATTGGAGTTTTTGTGTAAGTACCGATCCGTGTGAGTTGGTTTCCTGTAGACCTTGTGACCTAACTGAAAGTTTGCTTTGCGGATGACCAAGTTATCTAGAAATGGAAGTTTACCCTCAGTTTCTCTCTCCACTGTGAATTGTATGTTCAGGTGGATGTTGTTGAGGTGGTTTAAAAACTCCATCAATTCCTCACCATGGCTCCAAATGATAAAGGTATCATCTACGAACCGGAACCAGACTGTAGGTTCGTGGGGTGCTGATTCTAGAGCTGTTTTTTCAAAATGTTCCATGTAGAAGTTTGCTGTAACTGGGCTGAGAGGGCTTCACATGGCCACCCCATCCATCTGTTCATAGAATTCGTTATCCCATTGGAAGTAACTGGTTGTCAGACAATGGTGGAATAAGGCTGTTACATCCTCTGGAAAAATCTGATTAATAAGTTCGATTGTGTCTTTTACTGGAACCTTGGTATATAAGGATACAACATCAAAACTGATGAGTATGTCCTGTGGATTGAGTTTCAGAGAACTGATTTTGTTGATGAAATGTGCTGAATCTTTGATGTAAGACGTGTAAAAGATGTAAAACCAACTCACACAGATCGGTACTTACACAAAAACTCCAATCACCACCCTCGACAGAAAAGAGGCATAATAAAAACATTAGTAGACTGTGCAAGACGGATATGTGAACCGCACTTTCTCAATGAGGAAATTAATCATCTAAACCATGTACTTCAAGCAAATGGCTACTCTGGAAATGAAATCAGAAGAGTGAGTAAACCAAGGATAAATCAAACAACTAAGGAAAAACAGTCTCCCACTGGAAAAGTGTTTTTGCCATATATCAAAGGAATCACTGATCAGATGGGAAAGCTTATGAAAAAGCACAGCTTACAAATGGTATTCAGACCCACCAGAAAAATACAACAGATGCTACGTTCAGCAAAAGACAGTAGAGACCCCCTTACCTCTGCAGGAGTATACCATATACCCTGCAGCTGTGGACAAGTTTACATCGGGACCACAAAGCGTAGCATCCGGACAAGAATAAAAGAACATGAAGGACACTGCAGACTTGGCCATCTGGAAAAATCAGCAGTGGCTGAACATAGCCTAACCCAAACAGGACACAGTATCCTATTCCAGGACACTAAAATACTTGACAACACTTCCAACTACTTTGTCAGACTGCACAGGGAAGCCATTAAAATTCACAAGCATAAGCACAATTTCAACAGGAAAGAAGAGACTTTAAGAATGAATAGAGCATGGTTTCCAGTTCTGAAAAACACCAGGCTAACAAAACACTTTATACCCGACAATAGCCCTGCAGAGAAGATTAGCACATCAAGCACCAATCCATATGCAAAAGAACCTCCTCAGGATAGGTGAAGCCTCCGTCCATTAGCCTTCCACTCCCTGGGAAACTCTTACAGGATGACTGAGCCCAACCCCAACCCTCCTGAGTAGATATAAATGACCTGCCAACATCTTTTCCACACTGTGACACTGAGAGATCTCTGTCTTTTGGTGCTACACCTCTGAAGATGCCAGCCACAGCTGCTGGCGAAACATCAGGAACTACAATGCCAAGACCACGGCTATATAGCCCGGAAAATCCACAACAACCATTGTTCTCCGGCCGTGAAAGCCTTTCGACAATATATTAAAAAAGGAAAATTCTACCAACTGAATTGTGGGCAAAGAAGTGCTGGCTTATTATCAGCTGTTTGATATTAATGTGCAGAATTTAATAAAGAGGAGAGAGTGGGAAAACTGGACATTATTAACAATAGTAACAGAGAAGTAAGATGTGGCATTTTATTCCATTGTTTCACATGGTCATAACAGAAGACAGAAGATAAAAAATTGAATTATGTGAATATTTGCTATTTTATCATTTCCTCTATCATTTTGAATTTTCTTTGATGTATTTATTATATCCTCTAGCTTAAACTTGGTCTAAATACCGTTTACCAACTGTGTTGTAAATGGTGCACTTAAATTGAAATATATTTGTATAAATTAAAACATCTGAACCACCAAATGTTGTCCTTTAAGCATCAATTTTAATAATTTTAATGTATGGCTGAATACTTAAGCAGAATTGAATAGCAGAACATCAGCAGAATTTAGAAACCGGTTCTTTGACTTGCAAGATCTTTGGAATGACCACCCAGAGATTTTGGTGGGTTGGTTGTGTTGGTGGAGTGCCTTTCCTGGGGATACGAATCCTGAGGCCCTGTTCTACCAGCAAAAGGGGTGGTAAGATGACAGGTATGACTTCAGCCTCATGTGACAGCTTCTGACTCGGTAAAAGAAATCAAGAGAACTTGACTCATTATGAGGGGGTTAAAGCCACAACAATTGCCACAGTGACCAGAATGTCCAGTAACTTTTCAATCACTCCCAGACCAATAGGGACCACTGAAAAACTGAAAAGCAGCAGATCGGACCAGTAGGAGGCCCAGCAATACCCCAGTGTGGAGAAGCCCAACAGTGTGGAGAAGCCTATAGGTGGTGATATTGAATCTCGGTTCTGATCAATCACTTCTTGCCTTCCCGTGGTAGTTTTTGTTTGTTTGTATTGAGTCTCCTGTCAGGAGGCTTTGCACTTGGGGTTTCCAACTCCAGTTTGGGGAATTCTTGGAGATTTGGGAAGGGGAGAGAACTTAGTGGTGATATGAGAGTCCAGCCTCTGAGGCTGCCCTTTCCTCCAGGGAAAGGGATCTCTGTAGTACAATAGTCAGTGGTAAATCTAGGCTACACCTTGAGGTTGGTAACCCCATTTGCATTGCATGAATGACAGTGGAATTCAGAGAATTATAAAATCATAGAGTTGGAAGGTACCTTCAGGGTCATCTCGTCCAACCCCCTGCACAATGCAGGAAATTCACAACTACCTCCCCCCTGCACCCCCAGCGACCCCTGCTCCATGTCCAGAAGATGGCAAAACACCTCTAGGATCCCTAGCCAAACTGGCCTGGGGAAAATTGCTTCCTGACACCAAAGTGGCAATTGGTATAACCCTGGGCATGTAAGAAGGGCCCATGAGAACTAAACACTGATGTAACCTTCCTGCCCTCCCTCCTAGGATCTGCCTAGGTAAGTATTGCTGTCAGATGGCCATCTAACCTCTGCTATAGTGCAGGGGGGATTTTTTTTGCTGGGAGTCTGTCATAAACTCATGCTGACAGGATATAAGTGTCATAACTTTTCCCTGTTTGTCAGTTGTGTTCAAAAGGTTTGCAAGCCTGAAGAACCAAGATTGGTTTTTTAAAAGTTTATTTATATATCTACAGCTATTTACAACATGCATTCCCAGTTGGACATGCCTGTCAGAATAACATATTGAAGGCATATTTCTTCCCTAGTTTTGATGCAGCTACCTAAAGGAATTTACTTTCTTTTACACTGAAAGAAAGATGAAAACAAATTCTTGGAGGACCTCAACAATGCACTTGCTTTTTAAAGGGAAGGAGAAATCGAATGAAAGTGTGTTTATGGAATAGTATTAAATTGAAAATCCATCTACCTTTTAAAAAATACATATTTCTCAACATCATAACAGAAAGCACCATCCTATCCCACCTGCTATGTCTGTGGAACTGATCCTCATAATAATTAGCATGTAAGACCATCAGTTCCTGGCTCAATGGTAAGTTATCTTTCCTGCTTTTTCCTCCTCTGTGTGGAAAGGAGAGAACTGTTTTCTGTGTAAGTTATTTGGGGCAGGAGGGGTTTGTTTAATTACTGCTGTTCTCCCTATTCCTCTTACCTCATACTACTCTTCCTGGATCCATTCATGTGGTCTATATTGTCTAAGATATAAAAACAGAATGGATAGACATGTATAACTATTATTTCTTTATTTAGATTTCAAGCCATTAAAAACAAGCAATTGTGTGTGTGTGTGTGTGTGTGTGTTATGTGCCGTCAAGTTGCCTCCAACCTATGGCAACCCTATGAATGAAAGACCTCAACAACGTCCTATCATTAAAACTTGCTCAGATCCTGCAAACTGGAAGACGTGGCTTCCTTTATTGAGTCAAGTCAACTTATTTTGTTTTCCTCTTTTCTTACTGCTTTCCACTTTTCCTAGCATTATTGACTTTTCCAAAGAATCTTGTCTTCTCATGATGTGACCAAAATACTATAGCCTTAGTCTTGTCATTTTAGCTTCTAGGGTGAATTCAGGCTTGATTTGACCTAGTACCCACCTGGATACAAACAGGATAAAAAGTATCCATAAAGCTGAAGCAGATCATTAAAAAGCTAGTGAGGTTTAAAAAACAAACCCCAAAAGCCTGGGTAAACAGATGGCTTTGGCCAGATGGCTAAAAGAAAGTAAAAATAGATACCAGGCAAACCCTAAGGGGCAGAGTGTTCCGAAGATGAGGTGCCAACACTGAAAATGCCCTGTCTCTAGTTGCCACTCATCTCACCTCTGAAGGCAGGGGCACAGAAAGTAGGGCTTGAGAGGTAGATCTTAACTGGTGGGCTGAAAGTTTGGAAGGAGACTATAAATTACTGCTAGCCATCTTGATCCCTTGGAATGGGAGGAGGGGATATAAACATGAGAAAAGTGTTTGGAAACATGCTGTTTGTACTGAGTTTCAGAAAAGCAAAGATATTTTCTGGACAGGATTCCCCAAGGTTGAGGGATGGGCTTATTTTCTCTGTATGTTTTTTCCATTGTCAATGGTGGTCCAGTTGCACAAATATTCCTATTGATTTCTCAAGTTGGCATGTAGGGCTGTCATATTTTTTACTTTACTGACCTGCAATGAAGCAAAGCAGGTTTTTTGGGGGTTTTTTACGCACAGTTAGGTTCAGAACCCTGCAGTTCACAGAAACTCATCCCCGCCTTCTCTTTCTTCCTCTGGCCTGTCTCCACCTTGTCACTGACATTTGGTCAGCCAAGTGACATGCAGTAGTGAAATCTCCTCCCCATGTGAGGTTATGCCTCTGGCTTCTCCCTTTCTTGTCATGTGACGCAATCACAAGACTTCCTGCCATGTGATTTCAGGTAGGTGGTTCCCATGCTACTTCCTGGGCATTAAAGATGAGTTTTGTTCTGGTCAACAGTCTAGGCAATCTGTCCTGCCTCCTAAAGGGTCTAAAGCATTTGCTAGTTTAAAAGTCCAGAACATCTAAAACTAACATAAAAAGGAAAGTCTGCAAGTCTGTTGCAGTGTAGAATAGATCAAAGTTAATTAACACTAAACACATTCAAAATGAATGAGGACAATATACCCATGCCTTATTGGAGAAACAATATAGGTACTGTCGATGAGCATTCTATATATAGTGTGCTACAGCTCCTTGGAAGCCAGCTGCCTATTAGCATAGGTGAATAAGAATTGCAGCAGGTTCTGATATTGACAGCCCAATCTGCAAGCCTTCTCAGCAGGTTCATAATGATTATGGCCTCCTGGTTCTACAACTTTATATAAGCGTGTAATGATGCATGTTTTCAGGCCTCTTTTCATGCTGCTTCTGTAAAGTCTGTGACTCAAGCAGTAGGGCACACTTTCGCTCTTGGACAAAAATATGAAATTGCTCATCGGATTCCTAGACATAATATTGCAGTAGAATTCTAAGTAGAATTACAACCTACTAAGTCTATTGAATTCTATGGAGTTAGAAGGGTGGAACTCTGCTTAAGACTGCATCAACTTGTAGCTTTGTTGATGCACTATGAAGACCCTATGGAGACCACTTTAAGATGCTCCAGTTATAGCTGTTATCATACAATGAACCTGCTGATGTTGAATTCACTAGCATTGGGGCTTTAACAAGAAATTAGACATATTTATAAAGAATAAGTACATCAGTAACTATTAGCTCTGATAGCTTAATGGAACCTCCATGTTCAGAGATAGCATACTTCTGAATACCAGTTGCTGGAAGGCAACAACAGGAGATGCTTTGACCTCTGTGTTCCTTCATGTGGCTTTCTGGGTCATCTGCTGGCCATTTTGCCAAACAGAACGCTGAACCTAGATGGACCATTGAACTGATCAAGCAGGGCTTGATTGTTCATTGGTTCTTATGTTCTCAAAAAAAAATTCCAGTGGTTTGGGGGGGTGTTAAGTGATTCTGATAGTGATCAATTTTACACAAATTGCTCACCATGCAATGAGTGCAGCCATGTGAAACCTGTCTTCACGTAGATGTATATAATGGGTCAACTGGCCCTGAATAGACTGAGAGCCAAGCTACTAGAGACAAATTACATGAGGAGGAGCATGTGAAGGGAGTCCCAAAGTTAGCTGGGAAGCTGAGTTTTAAAAGAGATTGGAAGGCTTTGTCAATTTCCCCTCTCTAGGGAGCCAGGGAGATCACTGCTCAGAGGGTTTGTTAATTTCCTCTTTGAAGGCTCTGTCAGTTTCACTTCCCCTTCTAAGAGGCAAAGAGGAAATAAACAAACCCTCTGAGCAGTGATCTCCCTGGCTTTGTAGAGAGGGGAAATTGGCAAAGCCTTCCGATCTCTTTTAAAACTCGCTTCCCGGCTAATGTTGTGACTCCCTTCACGTGTCTTCATGTAATTTGTCTTTTGTAGGTTGGCTCATAGTCCAAGGGCTGTTCACACACATATAGAAATCACTCAATCGTTTCCATCTCTTCTTTATCACATGAGCTGTGTGCAGCTATTCATTTGGTACTTTTTGCCCTTCTGCTGTGATCAGAATTCCTGTCCATGATTTTCTTAAAAGTTTTCACAGAGCTTTAACTGGAAGTTGAATGTTCTAATAGATTACACTGTGAAAAACAATGGCCCAGAAGTTTTTTTGCTGTACTGTGGGCCTGCCTGTCAGTGAACATGCAGATCCCTCCTTCTCTGGCACCACTGTTTTGACCCAAATTGGGTCCAGACGTGATTTAGAAAGTAAGTTCCCCATAGCAGCCATGTGGCTGTGGGAAAAGCAAGTCAAGTCTGGGGAACCCCTGCTTGATTTGCTTAAAAACGTATCATGTAGTTTGACCTTGTAGGGTCTGTATGTGGTGCAAGATCTCTGATCATATGTGCAAGTCAAACTTTTAACACTGAATGTGTGAACCAGCCCCTTATAATGCTGCATATCCAGAGCCTTCTGCCTATTTCTTGGTATCATCTTCAGTTCATGGGTTGGTGTCACCCAGCCACTTCATTTTATTGTAACATTTTCCAAATCCCATTCCTCTTCTTGTATTTACCAGGTGGCTGGCTTTCTGCTGCCACCTTGGTTAAAGCACAACTAAATAGCAAGCAATCTCAATATTTTATTCTATTATTAGAATGCAATTACCATCTGGTGTTGTGCTGTTGGGAAGTGTTATTTTTCTGTGTCAGCAAACAAAAAGCGTAGCAATTTGGTGAATGTACCAGGGAGGGTAATGGTCAGAAGTAGCTAAATTGTTGCAATAATATTGTCTTGAGCCAAGAACTGCTTGCATGACTGCAGATTCTCTGGCAAGGAAAGATAACTGAGTGGCTGGTGAAGTGGTCTGTTTTCCAGCAAAAAGCCGGAGAACTTTCTGGCAGGAGAACTCATATAGCCTCAGTGTTCTGACGAATCTTGTGAGCCCTTCCAGCTGGTGTTCCGGGAGGCATGTCAGGAATTGCCATGGCTTCTTCTGCAGTCCTTACAAAAACAGCCACATTGCCACTCTCTTTTTATTTTCACCTTCAGATTTTTAAATCCCTGGTTTAAGCTTAATACATTCACATATCCATACCATACAAACCAAGTACACACCAATCATTTTATAGGCTTGGGTCCTGCTGAAAATGTCCACTGATTGGAGACCCTTCAGGCACAATGTGAAGGGGGTATCAGAAGTCTCCAGTGAGGGGAGGAGATATGAAAATTGTCTCCAGTTCCATCGACAGAAATCCTCTGCAAGATCCAACCCATATTAATTAAAATAAAAACTAGCCATCAGTGTTTGGTCTTTTTCTTTCTCGCTCTCTTTAAATATTTGTACCCTGACTTTCCTCTTGGCTCAAGAGGGCTGTCTTTTCTATCTTTTTAAGAGTTGTAAACAAGAACAATAGCAGGCAGTTTCCTTTAAGTGTAATATGGTGGGAGAAGTATATTAAAAATAATTCAATTAAAACATCTAAACACACATAACTCCAAAACCAGAGAGGATAGCCAATAACAGTCATTAAGGATATGTCAAACAAAATAAAAAAGACTACCCCCGATGGAAGACAACAATTAAATGGCTGTTTTCACATAGCTAAAACCTCTGGAAAATCACACAAAACTCATGGCACGACAACGTCTTCATAGCATGATTTCCCGTTTAATGGAGCGGTTTCTGACATCATCTGCCATTGTGCCATGAGTTTTGTGTGATTTTCTGGAGGCATTAACAGGTGTGTGAAAACAGCAGATCTCCTTGGGGAGTGGGTCCAAAGTTCTGGCACCACAGGCAAGAAACCCCTTTTCCATGTTGCCATTTATCTAGCCTCAGATGTCGACTACTCTAAGCAGGGCCTCCAAAGATGACCAGAGTGAACAGGTAGGTTCATAAGGGAGAGGGCAGTACTTAAGGTTAGTATGCCAGCCACAAGCTATATAGGGCTTTAGAGGTTAATTTCAGCACCTTAAGTTGGGCCCAGAAGCAAATTGGGAGACAATGTAGATGGAAAAAGACTGGAGAGATATGGTCCCTACAACCCCACTCCAGTCAACATTCTGCAGCATTCTGTACCAACGATAGCTTCCAGACAGTCTTCAAGGACAGCCCCACATCGATTGCATTGCAGTAATCTTATCTAGTTGTTACCAGGGGATGCACAACAGTGGCATCCCCAGGTAACAGGAAGGACCACTGCTTGCTCACCAACCACAGCTGGTGACAGGCACCCCTAGACACTGGTACTATCTATTAAACAACATGCCCAGGTCCAGGAGCAGCTCCAAGCTACAAGTCTGCTCTTTAGGGAAGCACAATGCTACACAGAACAGGAAATATCCTATCTCTTGGGTCAATCCCCCCACCCCCTACATATAGCACTTTCATTTTGTTGGAATTAATTTTTAGTTTGTTATCCCTCATCCACTCTGTCTCCAGGCACCTGTTCATATACTTACCTGGTGGATAATCTTCATTAGTAAGAAGTGTGTGAGCAGTGCACCCTCCTCACACCACATGCCTAAGGCATCCCAGTTGAGCTCTGAACTTGTCTAAGAAGCAGCCAGAATCATGCAATTCTTCCATCTCAAAAGGAGGATGGGAGTGGTGAGGTCAGACTAATTTGTTTTAAGGGCCTTGTTGAGGATACCCTGTCACGTTTTGCTTTAGGTATCTGGTAGACAGAGATTATGCACTTGCTCCTTAAGAAGACGATTGCTAACTGAGGAAGTGTATGAAGATCTTACCTGCAGTACTTATACTGCTTCCTTCTCTTCCCATGCTTGTCTTTGCTGTATTCCTATCACTTTTCACTATTCTTAACATTCATCACCAGCTGAACTGCTTTATATGAAATGTTTGTTCTAGCAAGATAAACTTTTGGACAGGTTGCTGAACTATACCTAATAGCATGCGAGATCAAAACAGAGCTTATCACAATATCCCACCAACTTTGCATGCAAATTTACATCTGTTAATCTACTGAACAGCTCAGATCTAAACTTTGAAGCAGAGATTGCAGCAGGTGCCAGCACATCTCCCTTCTTTCCTTCCTGCTGACTCCTGTCTTGTTTCTAACCCAGCAAGGGCTGTCAGTCAGTCAGGAAATCAAGCATAGGAACTGGTGGCTGAATATAGATCAGCGCAGGGATCAGGAACCTGGGAAGCTTTCAACAGCTTGAAGGACAGAATCAGATCAACAACACTAGCACTGTCCAGGCAGAGAAGTTCATTTCAAACTCATTTCAGGGGCTGAGAATTGTTAGTTGTTCCACCTTTCTTGTTGCCTTGAGTGGAGCCCTGATTCTGTCAAGGCTTAGATGCTGGTTCCTTTCTTTAATGGGATTGTAAAAGGATACCTCAAACTGCTAGATAAACACTCTGTCTTCTGATACAGGTATCTGCTCAGACTCACCGCCTTAATTCTTAGGATGCTGAGGGTAACATGAGAGTTTCAGAGGTTGATGGGCCCAGTCAAAATGTTCTTGGGTCTCTGAACCTCTGCATGGTGCTTGGAGCTTCCTTCTGGGAGTCCTACTGCCCCCCCCCCCCCGGTCATTGGGTGTGGGACTGGGGGTGATCATCTTTCTATAAGGATGTCCCATTATTCTCTAGAACTTTCTCTTATTTGGTTCATTCTTTTGGATTGCTCTGTTTACTAAGCCTGCTTTCCCAGACTCCACCCTTCTTGGTCTTTCTTCTCCTAAGCCTGTTACTGGTCCTGCTGTTCTCTGGAAGGCAAGCAGTTCCATCAAAGGTGATTGGAGCACCTACTGTCTTTTTGTTTGCTTGCTTTTACATCGCATAGCAGGAAGATACCTAGAGAAGCTGCCAAGTATTTTTCTTCCATTAAAATAATACCTACCATGTAACAACGTCTTAAACAGTTAATACAAATGTTGAAATATACTCCATTAAAATACATCAAAGAAAACAAGAATTTAGGAAACTAGCCAGGGAGTAGAGAGGACATATTGAAATATGACTACTTTTTTGTTTGGAAATTATTAGTAGAAATAAGGCAAACAATATGGTAATTGGATGACTAGCTAGAAGCTACACTTAATAAGATTGTGTTTAATACTCTGTTTGTAAGATGTACTGCTTGTTGTTTCCTTGATCTGCCTTTTTTCCAAAAGGGACAGTCTCTTGGTGCTGCTTTACTCCTAATTTAGAATTCAATCAGCCAACCAGTTCTGCATGGTTGAACTCTATGAATCTGGTCCAGAACTCAATGTACACTCTATTATACAGAGAGATCTTGCACAAATGCCCCATCCATCCACTTCAATGGAAGCCTCAGTTCTTGTGTGTACATCTATTTAATAGATATGATAGTTCCATGAGAATATAAAGAGAGTGCTGCTGGATCAGACCCAAGACCATTCTGTGTTGCACAGTGACTAACCAGGTATTCTCTGGAAATCAACAAGCAGGTTTTAAAGGTGAAAACCCTCAGGAGGCTCAGCATGTTGTGCATGCGAGTTGCAATTTCCTTGGAGGTAAATAGGATTCTTGTGCTTTCTGAATGAAGATGCTGAGTCCTGGATAGTTGTGCGCACACATCTGCTGGTGTTCATGTTCTGCTGGTCACTGACAAGCAAGAAGATGATCATTCTGCAAGTTGTTCAGATGTATCCAAGTAAATTCAGATACATTTAGTTTGCACAATCACACAATTAAATGACTTTCTCACAGCAGCCACCCCTCCTGCCACTCACCTGCCACCTCCAAAAGACACATAATAAAAATAGGGGAGGGGGAGTAAATTTGAGATTTTTGAAGTTGAGACTTACTACTTAGGTCTGTCTTTATGCCTTTGGTGTCTGCCTATGACCTCAGTTAATCTTATTATCAGTTCTTGCACTCACTTCTCTAACAGATGCCATGGATTACCCACAGGCAAAAGCAGTCAAGGAAATCCATTAAATGTTGATTATTTAAAGCTATAAAACTACAGTTAATTTCATGCTTTATACAATTTATTAATCAGTTTAATAATCATGACCCCACATGATACTCTCTCTTTCAGTAAATGAGAAGATTGGCCAAAAGCAGATACAAGCTGCAATAACCATTCAACTACTGTGCAGGGAAAGGTGCCCAGGGCTTGTGTCATGTTAGTAAACATATTAGTTCCATTGCTAGCAAAATCTATCGTGCCCAGAACAGATGAATGTTGAGCAGGGCCAGTTTACAAATGCTCTGGGGAGTGCAAGCCCATTTAGCTCACAAGAACTTCTAGGTAAGCATGCATAGGATGGGGCTGCATAATTTCTATGTAATGTAAAGCAGAGTAGGAGCTACAGACTTTGTCCCATGAGCAGCTACATAGACAAATTATGTCTGAGATGCTGTGTCATCTGGATCTTAAATGTTTAGGGGGTAGGAGTAAGAACAGGCATGGAAAATAAGTTATGGAGGGCTGTCTTTATGGCCTAATGGTTCAAATTAAGTATTACAAGCCTCACCCCATGACCTAGTTATGTGGTGCCAGCTGAACCAGGTCCAGTGGTGTGGTGGGGAGCACTTTCCCCTGTGTCACCTGCCCCACACTGTTCTTTTCCTTCTCCTGGCAACCCTATATACTGACCTTTCCCTGCTCCCTTCTGTCCTTCAAACCCACTAAACAATTTACCTTTTATCTTAATCTATATTTAGTCTTTATTTACATCATTAATATACCACTTTTCTCCAAAATGGGAAACCCAAAGCAGCTTACATCATTCTCCTTGCCTCTGTATTATTGTCACAACAACCCTGAGAGGTAGGTTAGGCTGATAGTATGTGACTGGATCAAAGTCACACAGTGAACTTCCACAGCAGAGTGGTGATCTCTTGGATCCTACTGTGAAACTTCAACCACTACACATAGTGGCTTGGGGAGGGGCTGATGTTGAACAACAGCAAGAAGCTGGCCCTGGGTGAGTCATGCAAGTCATATAATATTGAGTCACTCACTGGTGACTTCTGAGTCTGGTCTCAATAAGTCCTCCCTCAAAGTTCAAAACAGCCTCCCTCTCCTTGCCTTTTACTGACAGAAAACAAGCCTGGCATATGGGCTAAACTGTTATGGTTGCATAGCAACAGCCACAGAGGGCATCCGGTTAAAACTACAGGCACTCCTTTTATCATTTTGGGTTTTTTTAAAAAAAACCTCACCCCCAATTTTTATTTGTATTTTTTCGATTTCAGATTTTAGTGCAAACCTGGGGCATTTTGTATTGTATTGTCTGGTAACGGCTCCAGTCTCCAGTTTTAAGTATCCTCATTTCAGGGCCGCTTGGCTATTAGTATATAAAATTTTAAGCTAATTTCCATATGCAGTAACGTAAGCAACTTCAGCTAGGAAAACTATCCAGCCTGCCTTCTAGTCTATGACATTTGCATTTGTGAAATTTGCACTCATACCATTTGCACTCATACCATAGTCTTGTGGGATAGCACCATGAGGAAGCAGTTCCCATGAAGCTTGGGGACTATGTTCTGGCACATATGTAAATGAATGAAGGTTTGTGGGTTTCACTTCTGCATCAGGACAATGCATATTCTGGTAAAGATGTGCTATGTATGTTTTTTTTGTAAAAAAAGATCTGTCCCCCCCTTCCCCAAAAGAGCCTTCTTCTGCATTACCTAGGCACTTTCCCCCAACCTTTAGTGTCAAAAAGTATAGTAGAATGTCATAATGATACATCATAAAATGTCAGTCAGATTCAATGCACATATTTTATGTCATCTTTTCTACATTCATTATCTACCTTTTAGGGTTTTGTTACCATATATTGCCTTCAGTGCTTCTGACCGAGAGACTATCAAAATTGTAGCTGTTAAATGATAACAAATATACCACTTAGAGAAAAAAGAGAACTTGGGTCTTGACCTCTTCCATTCATTAATGATCCCATTACATATATTAACTGAAAGTATTGGTTTATTGATTGCAGTGTCCTGTGGTTTTTTACAAGTTACATAGTCACACACTATCATTTCTCCTTGAAATATAAATTTCAGACCATATAGATGATGTCTTGTGCTGTCCATGATGATTGTTCTTGTGTCTTGTAATGTTGTTTTAAATATATGATTGATTGATTTTCAGAACTTCCTCAGATAATCTTGTTGGAAAGTGGTACAGAAATATTTAAAGTAAAATAAATACTCACTTTTTTCATGCTATGCTCCTCTTCAAATACTTTCACTTGCTTTAGGAGTCCCATTCCACTGGTGGGGGTGGGGGATCTTCCGCCTGCTCCCTTTGCTCCCCCCACTGCTTACCTGGCCAGTGGGGGGAAAGGCAGAGTAGACTCCTGGGGCCTGTGCGACAATGTCACGTACATCATTGCTCCACCCCAAGACCACTTCCATGCTTTGCAGCCTTGCACAATGATGAAAGTGACATCATTGCACAAGGCTGGGGAGTGCATGCATGCTTTGTGCACATGCAAGGAGGATTGCAGGAGCACCAAGAAGGTAAGCACAGGGTTCTCACCTCCCACCAGGAAGGTAAGGGGACCTGGCAACCCTATCCCTATCCACTTGTGGATCCAGCAGCACAAAGTCTTCCTCCTTAGCCTTGGAACTATTTGTTACTTTGTCTCACCCTGTATTTCTTCCCCTGTATCTCCCCTACTTATGACCTTTGCTTCTCCAAAATTACTACCCTCTATCGCCCCCTAGTTTCCTATGCTTGTAAGCAACTCTGCTGTTTCTCCTTGCTGTCTTCAGTTCTCTTGGACTCCCTCACAAAATGCTTGTGTGGTGCTACTTCTCACTTTCTTCAAATCCCACCAATTCTGTTAATTTTTTTGGCTTAACCCCTTAGGCCTCACCCTGAATTGAAGATAACTGTAAGCACATAGAACTTAATATGTATATATCCACCCAGCCTTAACCTTTTCATCTATTTCTCCCTTGCCTCTTATTATTGTCATCCTCGTTGTTTACATTTAGATTGTATGTTCATAGGGGAAGTACCTTTCCCCCCCTTATGTTATCAAATAACGTAAAACTTCCACTGACAGAGTAATAGAAATTAATGACTCTCATTGCAGCAGCTCCCTGTCTTAGGTCACATACATCCTATGGCAAAAATTTAGCGAAGCCCTAATCTAAGCTATTTCATCTCCCCCTTTTTTTTCAGTTGCAGGCAAGCAAATTCAGGAAATCACACATGACCCAGAAAAGTAAAAATAGAATGCAGGACTTCAGTTGCCTTTCAGATATGACATCCAACTTATTGTTACCACATCATGGTCCTCCAGATGTAATGTTTGTTCTTTCTGTATATACAATAAAAGAACCTTCTGTGCCTCCTTCAAAGGAGCAAGCTTTATAAAGGGCCAACCCTCCCATAATTGCGATACAAGCTTTTGTTGATTTCCTATTGATGATAAGGCAGAGGGTAACACAAACTAAGGACAGGGAAACCACGAGCATACTTCCCTCCTCATTTAAATTGTATTTTTCCTTCATATAAGAGAAGTGGTTGATTATCCATCTTTCTTGAAAACTGTTCATATGAATGGATTGCTATTTTGTGATTTTTTTAAAAAACTGGCTCAAAGGATCTTTTGTTTCCTCATATTTTTATACCTACGAGACAAATGCTTGCTTGCTTGCTTTTTCAAGAGCCGCATACATTCAATAAAGTAGGTGGAGAAATCTGTGTTACCTGGTCAGTCAATGGACTTTTAGCAGTGAACAAAGGGCAAGACAGGAAAGAGTTTACAAATATCTGTTAGCTAGAGCTGGGTATATGGTAGCAGAGGGGAGGCTGCTTTAGAAATAATATCCATGCAAGGGTCGTTACTTTAAGAAAGAAAAGGAAGTTCTTTATTATTGAAGGACTCCATACTGTGATAGAAAAGACAAACCTTCTGACTTTTCTTTTTGTCTAGAAGATGGAGAGAGGTGCAGAGAGGACATGTTGCCCTCTTGGATGATGGGAAGAAAAAGGAGAAGGCATCCCTCCAATTAGCCGCCTGAGATCAAAGAGACAGCAGCAGAAACGACAAAGGAAAGGATACTACAAGATCTGATCGGTGAACCTATCTAGCTCTACTGCCCCCTCTACAGTCCTGTGTGTTTGGTGCAAAAAGACTTTGCATTGCCTTTCACTTCCAACAGTATGCATGACTGCTGAGCTCCATTTAGATTGGAGTCATAATTTACTCATGACATGGTGTGGACAAGCACTGGAGAGGGGAAAGTTGAAATTGCTGCCATAATCCAAGCTGCATCTTTTAGGATATTTTTTTTTAATTTAAACCAAATTTTATTAATAAATTGCATACAATAAATTACAAGATAGCACAATCTTTAGGATAATTTCATCAGCAGTTTCCTGCCTGGCTTTTGTTCTTCCGTTACAACTCCTTGTAGTTGCAGTGACTATGGCAGAAGTGGTGCTGAGTGGAATGCAGGTAAGTTTCTTTTCTTGTTGGTACCTAGAGAGGGTATATCTCTACCAGGAATGACTTGTGACCCTTAAACATCACTAAATAGAAATATATTCCACTGAAAACAATTGGACATTTGAATCATATAAAAGCCATTCTTTTGAATTTTTTTCAAATGAGATTAGATAGGTAGACAAATTCCTAGGTATTCTGGTCGATCATCTTGGAAATTAGATATCTTTAGGAAGCTTCCCCATGTTAGCCGCATTATGCTAATGTCATACTTGCAGGGACATTCTAGGAATTTTTACAGTTCAGACTCTCTTCTCTTCTCTGCCAGTTCTCATTTTTAAAATGTCCCTCCTCCATTATAATACATTTCTCCCTTTTCCTCTCTACTCTTTTTCAAGTCTTTTCCTTCTCTAAATATTATCATCATTACCTGTCTCATGTTACTTCTCCTTTCCCCCTTCCACTAGCCCCTCTTCATTAGAGGCTATAGTTTGGTATCCTTTTAATATATATATTTTAAAAATAAATCTAACTTATTTCATGTTTGACAGTGAGAAATAATATGTATTTGTTATGTAATGTATTTCAAAATGCTGTTTAGAGGATCTCTTCAATGAAAGAAAATGAGTTATGTTTTGAGGGCACAGAAGAATTGGAGCAATGGAGCTCACCTGTGCCATACTTCTGCTAAGTACACATGCATGTCAAAGCCCCTTGCAATTAGTTTCAAAATATAGGTAATCATGGTACCAGGAGCATAGCCCATGGAAATCCTGCCAAAAATAATCATACTTCTGTTTCTGTCCTACCTACTTACCTTCTTCCTCCCTGTTTCTAACTGTATAGCTTCTTCTATTAA
This sequence comes from Eublepharis macularius, assembly GCF_028583425.1. NCBI lineage: Eukaryota > Metazoa > Chordata > Lepidosauria > Squamata > Eublepharidae > Eublepharis > Eublepharis macularius. The sequence continues at coordinate 58,303,823 of NC_072791.1, forward strand.
ATGTATCATGGAGAAGAAAGAAAGCAACAACCTTGGTAGGTTGTTGCTAAAGATACTAGCATAGCTTTTAATATTAATAAAATCCAAGTATTCTATTATTTTATTTTTATTTATTTTGATCATTTTTATGCCACCTCTCCAGGGAACCTGCCCTAGGTGGCTTACAAAATAAAGACATTAAAAATTCTTAATTAAAATCTAGCATAAAAAAAACAACTGAGCATAAAAGCATACATAATTAAACAACTTGAAATGAATACCAGTCTTCAGACTAAACATGCTGTTAAAATGGTTGTAGAACATCACTCCTTAGATAAACCAAAAGGGAGCCATGTGAGCCTCAAGTGGGAGGACATTCCAAAACGGTCATAGAAAATTTAACATATAAATAAATGTGAACCATAAAAGAAATGGACAGCAAAAAATGTTTCATTCACCTGAACATGAGTGAAGAGCTACCTGAAATAGTAATTTCTGATCAATACATACTTCAGCCTTCCATTCTCCTTTAACTGCTCTTCATGTGCCCCACACACCTCTCTGCTCCTTCATGATTCCAGTTTCCCCTTTCCTCTCAGACACCTGCATTTGACTTTCTCCTTTTCAGAAACTCTTGAACACTGCTGTAGCACAGTAGTTAAGTGGTTCAGCTGTAAATCATCAGCACTCTACTGATTCGAATCCCACTACTGCCATGAGCTCAGTAGGTAGCTCTGGGTATATAATATAATATAATATAATATAATATAATATAATATAATATAATATAATATAATATAATATAATATAATATAATATAATATAATATAATATAATATAATATAATATAATATAATATAATATAATATAATATAATATAATAAGAATCCAAGGGTCTTTTTGCCCACTTAGGTCCTCTGGGACAGCCATGCAACAAGGCCATTCATTGCCCAAGTCATAATAACTACCATCACCAACTCCATTAACACATAATTACTATAGATTACTGGTAACTTTTCAGTTAAAATGTAGTCTACTGACCTTTCCAGCTTGCCATATTAGAAAGTGCTGGAATTCAGTAAGTTGTTTCAGTTCAGTTTAGGTCTTCCTCACCACCACTTTGTTTTTGCCTGATAAACGTTTATGGTTACAATACCGTTATTTACCTTTTGGCTATGAATCTTCTGTGGGGTCTCTTCTTCATGATACCTACATAAAGGAAACCAAACATTAAATTAACTAAATAAAGCAATTGGGTGCATGGTGACAATTTTCAGTGGTTTTCCCATTGCTATTACAGCTGCTGATTCAATGTAGCAGCAACATGGAGGGTGTGTGTGTGTCTTTAAATTTCCACTGTGCTGGCAATTTTCCCCCAGAACCACTGCGGGGTGAGTGTAGTGTTGTTTTTTTAAATCTAGTCTAGTGGACTAGCGTGTAACATTATTTTTGCCTGACTTTAAAATATAAATGCCCCGAACAAAGAAAAAGTAAACTACAAGAATTAAGTTTTTAATCTGTAGGAGGGCATTCTGTTAAAAGAGGTCCTACATGCCTTTGATATGTCCAAATTAAATACTTTGTTTAAAACTTTGTCTGTAAATTTTGATGATTTAAGGGAAAATATACTTCCTCCTCTAGTTATTTGCACTGGCTTTTCCTTTGCCCTGCAAGTGGTCTTGCTGCTGCTATGATTCAGAAAACCCTGTAAGTGCAAAGATACCCTTTCCTTAATTTCCTCAAGGCCATTTTTTATGAATTAAACGTGGCACAGCTGTGCCTGCTTCTTCATGATCAAACATTCTGGACAAGGACTGCAGTTCATTTACTACCTCTTGAGCAACCGTGTCGAAGTGCATTATAGAGACTGGTGGCTGAGGAGGCGGATCTGCTATCTGTGCTCGGCAGGCACATTTGCACATTCATGAGCTCCTCTTTGAAATTCATGAGCCACTCTCTACCCAGCCCTTTTTTTTCTTTTTTGTTTCCTGAAAAAGAAGATTCAGAAGACTCAATTGTATTTTTCCTTTCCTGCTAAAGCACTGGTTAGCAACAACAAAACTAATGAACGAATAATGACATTCAAAGTTATCCGTACTATCTTCCTTCTTTGTTTTCCTTTCTTCTCCATTGTCTGTGCCTGTCTTGAAAGCCAAGTCCATGTATATCAGCTAAGTCTATCCTCTATTAGAAATGGCTGTCTTCTTCTAGGCAAAGGCTACCCTTTACAATATGGTTTTAAAATGCATCTGGATTTGTTGCAACTTGATCTGACAGTTGTCCTTGGAGGGGGAAGTCTGAATTGGAATAAAGATAACCTGAAATGATGGAACGGAATGAGACAGGATGGGGTAGGAAAAATCATGTTTTCATTATAAAAGTAAACTAAAATCAAGTAGCACTTTAAAGGCTGACACAATTTATTCCAATATAAGCTTTTGTGGCCCTGACCTGGATGGCCCAAGCTAGCCTGATCTTGACAGATTGTGAAAGCTAAAGAGGCTCAGCCCTGGTTAGTACTTTGATGGGAGACCACAAAGGAAGTCCAGGGTTGCTATGCAGAGGCAAGCAATAGCAAACCACCTCTGAATGTCTCTTGCCTTGAAAACCCTAACAGAGAGTCTGCTGTGACTTGAAGTCACTTTATACCACCACTAGTAAATTTATAGGTTGACTCTCAGGAGACCTAATCAAGGCAGCTCACAAAATAAAAACTTTTGAATGATAAAACAATACAGGCATAAAAATAACAAAAACAGAAACCAGCTGTAAACTGGTTTCAGGCCTGGCAATGGAACTAAAATGGCCTTAAAGACCCTGGTGGATGACCTGTGCTGGGAGATGGACGGGGGAGTGCTGATTAACCTAGAACTCTCAGCAACTCTTGATATCATGAACCACACACAAAAGCTTTCATGCCTTTAATGTGCTACTGACTTCCTCTTTAATTTTGCTACAAGAGACTAGCATGGTTACCCCTTAACAACTGTTTTTATGGTAGGCACTAGGTGGAGCTCTTTCTGAGGTAACATTGTTAAAAAACAACTGAAGGCAACTGAAAGCCTCAGAAATGAACTTATTTTGTCTCTACCTAGGTGTTGGAGAAGGTTTAAGGAATTGCCTGATATAGTTGCTAGGAATAACAGAATTAGAAAGACAGGACCTGACAGGATGAAGAGGAAACACCTTATTAAAGAAATACTTCCAGTCAGAGTGGGTTTGACAGATGAACAGATTGTATCTTTGGCTCACACCATCTCCAATGAGAATGTGAAACCAGCAGAGAAAGGTTAGTGTATAGAAAGACAAGTGCAGCATCTTATTTGCAGGCAAGTGCTTAGTGGGGGAGGTGAGCAGGGAGGGGGCACGGCGACAAAAACACAAGGACACAGTGCTGGAGGTAAAGAAGGCCACAACTTTATTGAAATTACAGCTCAGGGAGCAAAGGCGCACATAGGGCTGACCTGCTTGCAAAGCTGGTGACCCACACGCCCCCTCAGACCCCTGCTGGGGTGGGGGGGGGGACCATGGGATGACAGTCAGTGGGATGCCATGTGGGTATACACCCCTGTGTGAAATATCCCCTGCCATCTGGGAGTGAGGCGGACTGACAGCCCCTGACTGGGCATGCACCAGCTATTCTTCACTTCCCAGACCCTTTATGGAGATCCCCATAATAGGGAAACTGAGCCTGAGGGCCCTGTTTCCCTCCAAACGGATCAGTGCCCAATGCCTAATATGCAGCCTACTATCCCCAAAGTTGTGACGAAAGGGAGAGCTGGGTGGGATGCCACCGTGGGCCAAGTGCTGAGGGGCGGGGGCCAGCTTCGTAGACCAGGGGCCTGAACCGGATGAACCTGGATGTGCTCCCCTGGCCCCTGGTCATTCCCCCACCCCCTCCACAACATGGCGGCTGCCATGCTGTCTCCCTGCCCACCTCCCCCGCATCGCCTGCAACCTGGCCCCCAGGTGAGTTTAGGAGCCATTGTTTCTTGAACGTCAACTGCAGAAGATTAAATGAAACTGCAGTATGAAAAAGAAAGGATGAAATACTAAGGAAAATTGATAATCATAGCAAGAAGTATGTATATCTATATAGTCTAGGAAAAAGATACATGGAAGAAAGTTCTCCTAGGTTTCTAAATTGCACACTCTGTAAGCATCCAACTGCAAAGGCCAGTGTCCTGTATTAGAGGGCAATGGTCATGCCATTTAATCAAGTAGGATTGGCTCAGAGGCCTTGCTCTTGCTGCCCTGAGCTGAGGACTGAATTTAGTACAGAAGAAATGAGACAATCTGAGAAAAAAAATTCTTAAATCCATTTTAAATTGGCAGCATCTCCAGTGTTCAGGGGACAGAGCTTCAGAAAGCCAACAGCATTAACATAGAGAACTTTGACCCCATCAGTAAAATCCTAACTTTTCTTTTAAAAAATGTGCAGATGGCAGGTGTGTGTCTAGAATATAGGCTGGAAAAGCCGTGGAGTTACTGTGAGGTATTGGCCCACCCCCTGTATTGTCCAGTCAGAAGTTTTAAGGTTTACACAGCCAGGTTTTTCTTTTCATTTCCAACTGCTGTTCTTCTTCCTGTCCCTTATTGAATCCACCAATTATGTTTTAAATACGGGGGGGGGGGGGCGTGTTAAAGAGTAGACTGGTGATTTGATGAGGAAAGTTGCTGAAATGAAAATTGGGAGAAAAAGTCAGCTGTGCACACAGCTGTGGAGTGGATAATAATTTGCTCACAGGACACTTAATATATATCCTCTAAGTTGAAATTAGATGGCTGTTTGTTCATTGTGCACTGTTGTTCATCCTCGATATAATAAAGCTGACTAGAAACCCAGCTTCTTCATGGTTATCATAAATCTGGGGCATGTGTCTCTTGTAGCTGCCAAGCAGCCATCATTCACTTGCCAAAATATCAATGGAATAACCGTGTGTTGATAATTTTGTGCACTTTATAAGTAACCTTGATATTCATATTGCTGAGTGAAGTCAAACTCTAATCAAAATGATGTATGGTGGGCAGCTCAGTCACAGGCCACCACTCCCAGTGCTCGAGCAAGAGTCAGGTCCTGTAGCACCTTAAAGTCCAAATAGAATTCCAGAGTATGAGCTTTCAAGAGTCAAAGCTCCCTTCTTCAGATGCATTTCAAAGAGGATGTAGGGTTTTATCCAGCCAGAAGGTGAGAGGGGTATTTAAAGTAAGGTTGTAAGGTATAGTAATACTGTAATTTGCTTGATAGAATTGGGGTGTGAAAAGCAGAAAATCAGCATCAGCAGTGCAAGAAGAATCCAATGACCCCATGAAGCTCCGTGGGGTCCATTGTTTCAAATTTGCAAATAAACTCAATTTGAGCAATCTTGTTTTGTAATTTTCCTTTGAACTTTCTCTGTTTGAGAACTGCTATGTATTGAGAACTCCCAGTGCTAATGCCAATGCACTACTATTGTGGCTAGTCAGTATGCTTTTCTCAGTAGAGAAAATAAAGCCTCAAGAAGCTGAAAGTATAGCAACTGCACTAGAGTCCACATAGAGACACTTCCTTCAACCAACAATCATAGGATGGCATGCTGCCAACTCCCCCATATCAGCCAGATATGAAGCCAGCCAACCAACACTTAATAATGCCAAGGTACCCTGCCCCCATTCATCCGTAGTACACCACAAGGAAATTGCCAAAAGCAACACAGCACTATCTACTGTGTGAAGAGGTAACATGCTGTGCTCCTAGAACCTCTAATGATTTGGATCCACTCTTGTAAATACATATAATTTAGACAGGCATGCACACAGGGAACGAAGGAAGGTCCAGCCCACAGGCAAAGCCACAGCTAAGCTGGAAAAGAAAGCCCCCCCCCCAAATCTATTGCCTCTTCCAAGCAGGGGATAGTAGAGGAATAATGCCCTAACAAACAGCTCAGAGCAAGGATAGGGGACACAGATATGAGGCCAAACAAGAACAGAACACACAACTACACATTCACAGCAGGCATTCCTGCCAGCTCCCATTTGCTCACTGTGGAAATGCACTCAGGTAGGAAAGAAGAGTGAAGAGTCTGAATTCTACCAAGGGGGAAGTTGCCTGTAAGACAAAGTTAATGTTTTCACAACTCTCCAGCAACTATTTCATCAGCAACAAAAAAGAAGGTAGAAGTGGGACTAGAACCCATTACCCCCCTCCCCAGTGCTTTTTTCCTTTTTTTAAAAAAGTGCTGGTACTCATGATGTTTTCCGCTCCCCTCCCAAATGTTCAAGAGGTTCCAGTACTCCCTAAAGAGGTTCTGGTATTTCTTAAAGAGATGCCAGTACTTTGTGCTGGCACATACCTCTGGAAAAAAAGCCCTGCCCTCCACCTCCACCCCACTCCCAATCACAGCATTCCTCTAACTACCTCTCTAACTAAGCACAAAGAAAGAAGACAAAATCATGGGACAGTTGACATCCTCTATTGGTCTTGTGTTGAATCTGTCCATATATATATCTGTGAACAGATCACTCATGCTGCTTCACTTCTCTATTTTCCAAAGATTTCGTTTACGACATTTTCCTACAGCCATTTTGCTACTGGAGTAATGGTTAATTCCCGCTGCCTGCCACCATATATTCCATCAACCTTTTTGCTCCGTTTTATACCCTGTCATGTAGCCTGCATTGGCTTATCACACACCAGCAGTAATCTAGGGGACCATGTACCCAGAGGAACGTACCTTTACGCCATCTTAGAACGCAACTTTGCAGCCCCCATTGTGAAAGTTCCATGCTGAAGACAGCTGAGGTTAGAACTGAGCTGGGAGGGGATCAGTCTCGATCTACTGAGCCACATTAAAACAGAGATACAGTTGTGAAACAATCTACACATTATTTTCAAAAGCATCAGGAATAAACTTCTAGAAATGTTATATATATGAGTTTGCAAACTCTCTTGATTTAACAAGTCTCCTGTGTCTTTGAAAACTCTACTGACACACAGAAAAGCCACAGGTAGAGCTAGGATTGGTAGGCCACAGCCAGCAACCCCAGGACAAATTTGAGGATCGGGGCTGATGTGCCAGCATTTCATTTCTGTACTGATATAACTTCCAGTAAACACCAGGTGTGACTTCCTTAGACACTCTAGCATTTACAAAAACTTTATGGTTTTACCACTGAGTTTTGTAAAAGTTAGAACATCCACAACAGCCATCTATTATGTCTCTTCTAGTTTTTACCAGAAGTGACATCAGCATGTGGGTGCCCTCTCCATTCCCCTCCCTCATTTCCTGCCACCAGCCTTGAGGCTGCATCAGGCATAAAGCTGGGATACCAGAAAGTCTTTCACTATAGCGGAAGGCCCGACATCCCAAGGTAGAGCTATGAGCCGATGATAGGTACATCAATGCTTTGCACTTTGAACTTTGTTGGTGCTTTAAGCAAGGTATTGTGACTTTTTCCTTGACTACAAACCTGCTCCAAAAGTTACCAATAATATTCTAAAAGTGACATGGAATATTTAGACTGGCATGCATGCATGACCTGGCTTGACCAGTAGAATGTACATGGCAGATCACATGAGCACAGGGCCAGATCAACGGGGGGCAGGGGGGGTAGTCTGCCCCCGGCGCTGACAAAGAGGGGGTGCCGGGCGCAGTTGCCAGCCCCAGGAGCGTGCTGCCAGCCCTGGGAGCACGCCTGGGGAAAGGCGAACGGCGCAGGCAGCCTCCCAGCCACCCGCGCTGCCTTTTGCCTTTCCCACAGGACAAGGGGTGGCTGGCTTGCGGGAAAGGCAAAAAGCAGCGCGGGTGGCTGGGAGGCCACCCGCATCGTTCGCCTTTCCCCAGGACAAGGGGCATGCAGCAAGCCGGCCGCCACTTGTCCTGCGGGGCAGGTGAACGGCGTGGGCAGCCTCCGAGCCACTCGTGCTGCCGCCAGCTCTGTGGCACGCCAGGACAGCCGGCTTGCCGCGGGGGCAGGGGGGCGCCCCAGTGTGATGACGTCACGGGAGTGACGTCATCACGCAGCACCAGGAGCATGCGCACACTATGTGCGCACACGTAGAACCTGACTACGGTTGCCCTGGGTGCTGGCAACCGTAGATCTGGCCCTGCATGAGCATGGCCTATTTCGTAAGCCCTTAACATACAACCACCTCATTTAAAGTTGCACATAATGGGTGAGGATTGTAAAGTAAGCCAAGGCCAACTGTTACATTCCTCTCTCAGGGCCAAGCTACACATGACGAATGACACTTGAATGGCAAGTGTATTTCTCCCTGTTCACTTGTCCTCCACTCAATCCACTTGCCGTTCAAGTGACATTCGTCATGTGTAGCTTGGCCCTAAGTACAACCCAGAACACTTTTTGATTGTAACCTAAGAAAATACTGGAACTTAATTTTTCAGTATAAACTGTGAGCCCTCCCATTCCTCATTCTTTGTCTCCTCTAGGATTATTAACCTCAAGGTAGAGCCTGGAATTCTCCTGGGACAACAACTGGGCTTCAGACAAGAGAAATCAGTTCTGCTAGAGGAAATGTCAGCTTCAGAGGGCAGATTTTACAGCATTATAGCCCCACTCGAGCTTTTTCCCCTCCCCAAACTCCACTCTCCCCCAGGCACCCCCTCCAAATCTACAGGAATTTCCCAAGCCAGAGTTGGCAACCCTATTCTCCAATTTGTCCATTTGCTTTGAAACAGACAGACATCATTTTTCATGGAAAGATTAAGAAAATGTTTTACCAAGAATCTGTCATTTATGTAATTATCATTAGAAAGCTTTGTCTGCAAGATGGGTTAATCACAGAGCAGATGCCATGTTGCCAAACAAATATTTCAAATTGTATGGAAATATCTGTGACCGCTTTCTCTGAAAAAAGATTTCTTTTTTCTTTCTGCTTTTTGTGTTGGGAAGGAAGCCCTGCTCTGCTACTTCGGGCACAGCTGGAAACACTGCTGATGATGGCTGAAGGTGACCTTGGAAGTGTAAAAAAGCTGGCGCCTGCTGCTGAGTCAATTGTTGCCATTATCAAATATTGGCTGCAGCTTGCAGCAGAGTTACACCATTGTCATTGCTGGCAGAATCTGTAGCTTTAGCTGGGAGCACTATACACAAAAGTTGTTGTAAAGAAAATGAAGAAGACTGGACATCCAGGAAAACATGTTTTTAATTTGCCGAGTCCTTGGGACTCATTAGCTTGGCTGGATTTAAAATATTTGATCTGATGTAATCGATGCAATCTTTGTTTCCTGTGGGAAAGCTTGCACCAGCATCCCCCATGCTGCATCCCATAAATCAAGCAGGCGTGATTTTCCTGTGAAAGACTGCCCTCTTGTGCATTCGCTGCATAGGAACAAAAATGTACCGGATGGGCTTATGACTGAAATAGATGGCAAACCATTGGCAGTTTTCAAAAAGTAAATTCATTGCTGTGCAGAAACAAATGAAAGAAAGTTTAAAGTTCTAGGCCACTATCTGCTGTGCTGCCATAAAAAGGGGTGTGTGTGTTCATCTCTAATGGTTAGTTTAACCTGAACCCCTTTCCTAAAAAAGGAGCAGTTAATAAATCTCATATTGCTGAAGCAAGATAAAGCTTCTCAATAGTTCAAGATCCTAAGATCTGAAAAGCAGGGCTGATAAAAAAAAGGGACACAATAGCACAGGTCACCATCTTCAACAATTGCCAACCCAAGATAATTTTGTCTTTGTATTAGTGTAAAGGAATAATGGCAGCCACAAGCACATGAACACTTTTATCTGACCCTGACCAGAGGATTTGTAGGTGCAAATTGATGCGGTATTCCTTTGTCCTCAGGAAGGAAAGCCTGATGCAGTCATGCGAAGCCACCCTGATAAATTGTCAACAACAGAGTGGATCATCTCTTCAGGGGAAACGCTTTCACATCCAGTTTCTTTTTCCCCTTTGTCATTCCAGTAAACTCATACACATACATGTTTCCTCCTGTTGCATTGGGGCGTTGGCTTTGATTTCAGAAAAACTCTAAACACAAAACAGGAATATTTTTGACATCTTAAAGAGAAAGATTTATTGAAGCAAAAGTTCTTAAGCATAATAAATCCATTAAGGTTGGATTCATCATTAGTTTCCCAGTAGTGGAGTCATCCTTCCTCCATTGAGGGAGGGGTACATTGCACAGGTTACTCCTACAACAGACCTCTACCCCTCATCCTGCATAGTTCCTGGGGAATCCCTTCACCACAAGCAGACTATGGAAGGGGTATCACAGGACATTGTGAGAGGAGGAAGGAAAGCTCAGCTCAGCTGTTCTGGATCCAACCCTTAGTTTTCAGACACCACCACTTACTTTCTTTCTTTCTTTCTTTCTTTCTTTCTTTCTTTCTTTCTTTCTTTCTTTCTTTCTTTCTTTCTTTCTTTCTTTCTTTCTTTCTTTCTTTCTTTCTTTCTTTCTTTCAGATTAACATGTTTCATATCTTTAAGCCAAATTTCAGCCAAATTTACGGGCCAAACTAGATACTGCATCTTACTCATGGCCCACATGGGGACCTGCAGTCACACACCAGCTTCAAGTTTCCCATGGGAACTCAATCCTGAAGCACCACACGGGCCCAATTTGGATTGGGACTACAACATAGTAGGAAGAAGGGCTGTAATCTTTTCTTGTGTCATTTTCCTGAGGAAAAATTGCCCCAGGAGCATTATTTGCCCCATCAGGAGGCTGCATGTGCTCTGAATACTTGCAAGGCAGCCCTAATGGGCCAAATAATGAAGTCCCATGGGAACTTACTGCTATAAGTTTGTGGTAGCCACAAATTAGATGTAACATCTTGTCTGGATTTTAGAATCAGTGCAGCAGTAAAAAAGTTGGCTGTTTTAAAGGGGGGCAGGTTGTAACGCACAGTACTAGGCCAGCTATAAGTGGAAGCTTTTCATTTTACATTACATTGAGAAAAGGTTGAAAAAAATATCCACTATGGGATATTTATAGAGCTCACTAAATGGTGGTACATTCAAACGATGTTGCTATGTAAAATACAAAGGGAAAGCTGCCATGATTTGTCCATGTTAAATCCTTTCTTTCCACTATTTATGTGCTACCTTTAGGCCTGAAATAGGCCTCCAAGGTTGCTCACAATAAAAGAAAATACAGAAGTCCCCAACCTTTTAAAACCTGTGGGCACCTTTGAAATTCCGACTCAAAGTGGTAGATGCAACCACAAAATGGCTCCCACAAAAGGTAGATCAATCACAAAATATCAGGGAGTGAGGTCATGCATAACAGTAACCCTTCAACATTTAAGGCAAAACAGACTACCTTTTAAAAATGTCTTTGTTTAAAAATATTTTCTTGCATGCATCTTCAGTTTCACAGTGGAGGTCCTTGTGCTGTGGTGGAAGCTGCTGCTGAAACAACTTTTTAAACATCTGCACAGCCAATCAGATTTCCAGTGTCCAGTCATAAACTCTGCTGGGCAAAAGTTCCGTCTGGCTCCAGCCACTTTCTAAACACACTTGGTAGGCACCAGAAAAGGTGGTGGGTACAAGAACACCCATGGGCACCTGGAGACACCTGATGTTGAACTTAATATAATTTTTCTTTTAAGCAGCGATGGAAGCATGGGGGGAAATGCTATGGAATGTCCTGTCTCCAGTCTTTCCTTACATGTTGCTATTTGAAGAACTGCTGTTCTTCAAAGTTTCCACAATAAATTCAAGGGAAATAAACACACATTCCCCCTAGTGTGTGTGACCTAACAGTAAGTGCTGGGTAGCACCATGTCTTCATCCCTAGGGGCAGGACTGAGAACCACTGAAGGCACTGGAGGGAGATGATAATAGAGAGTGTCGTCTTTTTAGTCTTTGGGGTGTTATACATTGGAGACCAATGGGATTCATAATGAACAGTGACGTATGAAAAGAGAAAGGCTTTAATGTAAAGCAAGAAGAGGCATTTCTTTTAAAATTCAATCCAAATATCATCTGCTGGCAATAAAGAAAGTATTATGAAACTTAGGGAATAGTAATTTAAAATCTCTGATTCATTTTTGACTATACTAATATATCCATTAGTTTCTCAGAAATATTCAACAGAATTTAGATTTCAGAAACCAAAGGGCTTTATGTGATAATATGCCTCACAAGTCCAGCACATAGATCATACAGGCTATGCATGTAGAATGGAATCATCCTGTCTAACCCCAAATGTGCATTGAGTCCTCTATGGGAACTAGCTACTCCCCACTCAACATGCATAACATGCATGCACCCACAGTTGTTGCACGTACAGGGCTAATTCACTATAACAGAATGCTCAAGCATATCTGGATCATACTATTTCTATGTTCAAACAGGAATTTTTAAATGATGTCAGGGTCTACTCTGAGGTCAAAGAGAACATATACTTACTATCTACAAAATTTTGTTGGCAATGGAAAGGATATAGCAACCCCAGGCATCGTTTTCCAATGTTTGCATTAGAAATGTGTGGTTGAAATAAGGTTTGATTTATAGCTTAATCACTCATGCTAGGTTGCAGAAAATGACAGGAGGTTGAACTTCAGTAAACATGAAGGATTATGCCATAGCTCACATTCTGTCATGGCTTGTATCCTAATTAATACTGAATTATGGAATTGTTATTGGAATGTCATAAATAAGGCTCTGAGGTCCAGATCAGCACACTATGTCACTGAGGTATATTTTGGAGCAATAATTCTGTATTGGATTAAAATTATGGAAGTATTCTCCAGAAATTGGGTAAGTATCCTTCAGATGAATAGTTCTTCCAGAAGAGTCAACTTGATAGCTCTTGATAGCATGGGGAAAGTACTGTCAGTGAGATCACATATTACACATGCATTGCTGGATGTGAAAGTACCAGCATTGTTTGTTTATTCAAATAGTTTGTGATCCAGCTCTTTGTCCAAAGGGTTCAATCTGGTACCTGTGGGAGTACTGTTGCTGCCTTGCTGTTCTGGATGAGACCTTGTGGCTCTCTGTTTTAAAAAACTTCAAATCAGTTAAAAATGGCATCAGCAGCAACCGGGATAAACCCACGGCCACTGTCACATCTAGCTTACCCCTTAGAATGGACCTTATGGATATCTAAGTATTTCACCACATGGTGGCTTAACAAAGTGCAGGCTGCTCAAAGGGCAGCCTCTTCTACTCTGTTGAGATCTGTTAAGTTTTGAGAACTGGGTGGAGTATGCGCATTACACCTATACAGCAATTAATCCATAGATTACCTGTTAGTTTCTGGGTACAACTCAAGGTGCTGGTTATTAACAGGCGGTGGCACTCAGGGTAGCAGTTGCCAGTACCTGGGGCAACTCCCCACAGGAGGTGGCTACCCTGCCACTACATGCGCACATGCTCCTGGAACCAAGTAATGATGTCACTTCTGGGAAGTGACATCATCGTGCAGGGCTCTGCAGCAAGGGGCTTTTTAAATTTTAAACCCCCTGTGCTTCAGCTGCTGGTTGGGTCTTCCCCACCAGGCAGCCCAAGCGAGCTGGCAGGGTTTAAATGCCCCTTCCCATGCTTCTGTGCAGCAGCATGGAAAGGGGCATTTAAACACCATCTTCAGCTGCTTGGTGGAGACTTCCCACCAGGCAGCCCAAGCGAGCCAGTGGAGTTTAAATGCCCCTTTCTGTGCCATTGTGAAGGGGCTTTTAAACTGCAGCTTCAGCTGCTTAGCAGGGACTTCCCTGCCAGGCAGCTGAGGCAAGCCAGTGGGTTTTAAGTGCCCCTTTCTGTGCTGCTTTGAAGCGGCACGGAAAGGGGCATTTAAACCCTGGCTTTTTTTCCGCTTCAGGTTCATGAAGCACATGATCAATTTGGAGAGGTGCTGTTCCACAGCATTCCAGATGAAAAAAACCCTGCCTGATAGGGACTCAGGGCTACCTGGGGCCCACCACTAGGGGAAGGCAAAGGGCACATAAATGTGACGGAAGGTACTGGAGGAGCAGAGGCTACCTCCCCCCCACCCCAGCAAAGCAGTGATATGACAAGTAGGAACTAGTGCAGTAAGGTCCAAGGGGATACTCAGGGCCAGCCAACAATGTAGAGGCTGTTTCCAGTCTGATGCCACAGGTGGTGGGGACAATACTTTCTTTGTTTCATCAATAAATCTAATTCTCAACATGGCTGCATCTGTGAATGTTTATATCCAGAGAATGGGCAATGGACAGAGAAGGCATATCTTTCTACACACATGGGGAAAGTACCATGTTTGTAGAAAAATCTGAAATCTAAAAAACAAAAAGTTGGGGAGTTAAGCCCTTCCCCATAATAGAAGCAGTGTCTGTAGCTCCATTTTATCCTCACAACAATTCTGTGAGATAGGTTAGTCTGAGAGTGTGTAACTGGCCAAGGTTGCCCATTGAGCTTTCATGACAGAGTAGAGGTTTGAACCTGTATCATAGTCCTGCTCTCTAACCAGTATGCCACACTGGCTGTCCAGCATTCAAGTCTTGGTTTCTCAGTAATCACTGGTGGTTGCAGTGCTGGTGTTCAGGCCCTTTCCAGGACTGTTTTAGCCTTTGAGGGAGGACTCCTCAGGGCCAGACCTGGCAGCAATCACTGGTAACTTGTTACCATGTGACTTGCATGACTCACCCAGGACTGGCTGTTTGCTACTGTAGCAAACATCAATGGAAATCAGTGTGGTATAGTGGACAGTGTTTCATACTCGGATCTGGGAGATCAAGGTATGGTAGACCCTCCTTTTCCTCACACTGAGGCAGATTTCTCTCTGAAATCTAAGTTCGCTTGTTATGGCTGAGCAGCCCCAAGTAGCATGTCTCTGTTTATGGTTGTAAAGTTGTTTTTGTCCCACTGTGATAAGCAGTTATATTTTTGGCTTTTTAGCCCAGCTCAGAAACTTGGTAGGGGAAAAGCAGGGGCCCTCTTCTTCTTTGTATGAAATGGCATTAGTGACTAAATAACTATCAAACTAAACAGCAACTTAATTGAACAGGCAGGGATGGTATATGGGCAGTCAGGGGATGAAATTGCTGAGGTAAAATTTGTTGGTAAAATAGAATACTTTAAAAATAATAGGCTCACTAGTTTGCTTGCAGTTTAGTTTCAATGTTTGCGATCCTTAAGAGCAAGAGGTTTGTAATTTCATACTTTCATTAAAGCAACGATATTTCTCCATAAATTTCCCTTTACAGCACCCATGACCTGACATTAATTCAACCCTGTTTTCCCTTTACAACAGACCTAGGGTCCTCCTTAGAGCCAACCCCCCTTCTGGACACTGGACAGAAATTATTCTTCTTCACCTAAGAAGACATAACACTATTCACTTGGCTTGAATGAGATTCTCCACTTACTACCCACTCACTCTGCCAAAAACGTACACCCAGTTCAATCTTGGCTGTGTAAACGGGTTTCAACTTGTGCTGGCTTTTATACTTGGAATCCTTAAGTAAAAGTCTTCCTTAAGACAAGGTTACAGTTAAGGAAAATGTTTTCCTTTTCTTATCATCAGAGGGGAACCTGTCTGACCCTCTCACACATACCACTGAACTCAAAACCTATCAGCAGCGAACTGTAATCCTGAGGGCTGGTTCTGACTGGCCAATCAGAGAGAGGAGAGAGCAGCTTGTCAATCAAACTCTCATTCCAAGCAGTTGTTAATTCCTTCCCTTCCATCTCTCTGAGTGCTGCACTTAGGAAACCTTCCTTAAAGTGAACCAGGTTTAAATCATCACAATGCCATGGAAGGTCAACGCATAACATTGGATCGCCCATGTACTCTCAGCCTGTTTTGAGGAAAAATGAAGACAAGAATGATGTAAGCTGTCTTGGGTCTTCATTGTGGAGAAAGGCAGTATATAAACAAAGTAAATAAATAATAAATGCAGCTGAAGATAAGGGGCAGATAAAAGATAGGTTGTTGGAAAGCAGAGAAGGAAATGGTAAGATGAGATTATGGGGGTTTACCAGGAGGACAGAAAGAGGAAATAATGTGGGAAAGGGGATACAAGTAGGGTTGCCTGGTGTATCTTGGCAACCACTGGGAGGTTGGGAGGGGGCACAGGGGGCATGGATACTTACCCTGTGGTTTCATTGCAACTCACACGATGATGTCACTTCTGGAACATAGTGTTTGGGATCAATTCATGCTGGCACCTCATGCTGGCACCTCATGCTGGCACCTCAACCAAGCTCAGAGGCTAGCCCTGCATACGTAGGAAAGGCTGCTGGGAGAGGGAAGAGAGAAAGTTGACCTGATTTTGAGCGGGTGTGGGGGAGACAGATAAAGGTACATTATCTGGTGGATGGGAAGGAGAAAAGGAAGCAGGAAAAGAGGTGAAGCTATGAGAGCTTTCAGGGAAGGGAGAGAGGAAATAGTGAGGGAAGGGGAAATGAGATGGCTGCCACATGTCCTTGAAGGTCCCATGTTTGTTGTTTTCTAATAGTATGATCCAGTTTATTGGGTATATTATACCTATTTTATTTGTATTTTCTCTATGTAATCCAGTTCTACTACATAATTTTTACAAATGTACTGGTCTTCAGGGACTGTCTTAGTGATTCTGGGGACCAAGATAAGATCTGCAGATGGGGTCCCAGAATCAATCCGGCACTGAGGGAGGGCAATCAGTTTGTCACAGGCATTGCAGTGGATCAGCTGTATGGTGGTCACCCCCTCTACACACACACACCAAATCTCAGCCAGCACAGTAGCAGGGCCTTCAAGGCAGCAGAGCAGTCTAGCCTACTACGGGTCTTCCCATGCCATCCCCTAGGTAAGGGGGTAGTCAGAAGATCTTAGGGGCAGCTCAGTCTTGTAAGACAATGACCCTTTCACCTTTCAATCCTTCTCTCATCCCATACAAAATTAGCATGCTCCATATCCCGGCTAGGCCAATGTACATGCAATTGATTGACTGGAACCATGATCCCAACAGTTTGAACTCATACGTTCTGTGCAGCATAAAGTTTCATAGCTTGTGATACCAAGTATTCCTTTCACATTTCAATGATCTGAGCACTCCTTTGGGTTTAGGTAGTGGTTTTGTAAACACAAATTTGTGAGAACGTGATATGACTTCAAAATGGAATTGTTATACATGCTGAAATTACAGCTTGTCAGAACAATGTTTCTGAACTCATACTGACCAGACTAATGCTCAATATGTATTGCATCTCAGTAGGTTAAGTTAACCAATAACTTCCAATTAGAACTCCCACATAAACAACTCATAGAACACTGATTTCTCTGAAGTTATATATGAAAAGGTCTCATGTTGTTCTACACTGAGCATAATTAAGACTAATGCCAACTCATGAGAAACATTTCTCCAAAGCTCCATTTTAACCTTAATTCCTCAACTCATTTCTATTTAAGTATCTCTGAAACTGAACTGTGAGTGCCTCATAACACATTACAGAGTACATACTTTGAGTCTGGGTCTCCATCTTGTGGATATAGCACAACTCCACATAAATTGTGGGTTCGCTTCAATTTCTGCACAAATGGTGCCCAAATGGTATGAGAACCACTGTTCCCACACAGTACTGACTACATGGATCCAGCCTTCCCCCACACACCTTTTTTCCAGCCTGAAACAATCCCAGGGGTGTGCTAATAGACCTGTAGAGAACCCCCACATGTATCCCACCTAACATACAGATTTCTCCTAACAGTGCTATCCAGGACTCCTTCAGGCTGGGAAAATGGTACAGTGGAGAGCTTAAACCCCTTTATCTGCATGCAACATGGTCCTGATTCTAATTGGGCACAAATTGAGGGGAATCTATGTAAATAATATGATACTTATAAGAGCCAACAGCAGCTCCATGAGGTAGTTTGATGCTTAGAAAACAAGATGTGGGGAGTGGGAGATGCTAAAGCCCCTTCTCCCTGTATGCTGAGGTCACAAACACAATAGAGATAGTGTGCGTCTAGGAGTCACAAAGCTCCCATTGTGCATGTGACATAAAGTCCTCGTATTCTTTCTTAAATGACTTTGTAACGTATAAGTAGTTTACCTTACATCTAGTAATATATCTATTAATACATCCTTCAAAATAAAATTTCTCCTGTAGGTTTCACAAAACTCTCACCACAATTCTATTTTCAATATTTAACAAACCTTCTCTATAGGCAGCCAGATACAAAACCTAGCTGAACTGAAATACTTAGTTTAAGCTGATTTAATCCCCTTAGTCATGTAGGTTATTCAGAGGGCAGAAGGAAGATTAGTCTAACATTTAGAAAACCAAGCTGTAGTGATGCTGAGAAAACAACGTTGCAGAGAAACAAATAACAAGAAGGAAGGATTGCAAATTTAACTTTTAACTTCAGTGTCTTAAGTTAACTGCTTGGTAAATAATGAATTTGCTTCTAAGCATGCCATTTTACAGATCCGTGTTACTGATGTTCTTTTAAATTAGCTTTATCTTTCAGTTAATAAAGGTGCCCTGCTAGATAATTGTTTTAGGGCTGCAGGTTAACCATTCATTTTCTAAGATAACCCAAAATGTTCAGCTGATGTTTTAGTTAGCAGATAATTTCCTGATAAGTAAGGAATTAGAGCTGCCAGGGACCTCAGGGGACAAAGTAGGAGTGCAGGGGGCTGGGGGGTGAGGGGGCAGCAGGGTACTTACCCCCCTGTGTGCTCCTGTGCGCCTTCATTGCATCAGAAAATGATGTCATTTTACAGCATGACAAAGGAGTCACAGGGTGTGCTGAAGTCCAGTTCAGTAAAAATCAGTAATTCGGAGGTGATTTTTACTGAACTGAGCTTCAGTGCGTCCTGCAGCTCCTCTGTTGCACAAGAAAATGACATCATTTTCCAGCATAATAGGGGAGTGTGGGAGCACGTGCATGTGCTTCTACCCCCTCATGATTTCTCCCCCCACTGGCCAGGTGAGTGGGACTGTGGTGCAGCAAGTGGAGGTAAGGGTTCTCCCGCCCCAGGAAGAGGGATAGCAAACCTAGCAAGGAATCTGTGATGTCAGCTTGAGAGCTTAAAGAAGTTCTGCCACCCCTTCTTTCTAATATACAGCTGATGGAGGGGCAGAGGTGGGGTGAATCCTCTCTAGCAATTTTTGAGTTTGGAAGAGATGTAGAGGGGAAGAGACACAGCTGTGAATTGATTGCAGGAGTGCCTTTATTTAGATGGGGTAGCCATGTTGGTCTGCAGTAGAAAAGCAGAATTTAACTCCAGTCCAGTGGCACCTTAGAGGCCAACAAGATCTTCAGTGTAAGATTTTGAGAGTTAGAGCTCCCTTCTTCAGACAAGAGTAGGAATGGAGATCCCTGAGCCTTTATATCCCAGCCAAAGGCGGATAGGGTGTTATAAGGGACAGCATCAGGATATAAAGGCATGATGCAGCTTGATTAGATAAGAGGGGTGCAGCAAAGGAAGATGTCAGGATTAGAGGTGGGCCCCGTCTTGGAAGAAACCATGGACTGTCAGCCCATGGTCCATTGTGTTTCACAGACCACGAACTTTTCACGGATCTGCCCTGGTTCATGGACCGGTTCGTCGGTCCATGGTCAGTCACTTCTAGGGGCCCTAGGAATGCTCCCTTCGCACTCAGAGATGCCAAACTCACAGTGAGTCTTCAGAAGGCTCTCCTCCAGCCACTGTCCAAGTTTGGGTAAGATTGCATTTTGGAGGTCCCAGTTAAGACCCCCAAAGCAGCTGCCCCCAGGAAACTTCCAGTAGATAGAACAGGAGCTGTGAATGCCAATTGACTTGCATTGGCTTGCAGCAATTGGCAGAGCCCTAGACTAGCCCAACACCCCACAATCAAATAAGAATTGAAAGAAAAAAATGAAACAGAAAAGTGAACCCTCAAGGAGACCAATAAGCTTCCACCCAGAGTCTGACGGCAGCTCTGAGACTGGGTTGGAACAGAACCCTAGGCTAGCCCACCACCCCACAATCAAATAAGAATTGAAATTAAAAAATATTAAACAGAAGAGTGAGACCTCCGCCGAGGAAACCCAATAAGCTTGCTCCCCAGGCCTTGCTGCAACAGAAGCCACAAGCCTCCCTCTTGCACAATCCAAAAAACCTCCTGCAACAAGCAGTTCCTCCCTCAGTAACCAGCTGGAAAGTGAAACCACAGCTCAGCACTGGGTGCTATATAGACTGCTTGCTCTCATCGAGAATAATAGGAGCTCTCTGGTCGGCAGCCACAGCTGCCTATCAAGGTTTTTCAGAGCTAAGACTGGTGTGTTCCAAAGGCAGCAGAAGCTCAGCAGGTGACTCCCCTATGTTGCCTAGGGAACTGATTGCTCAGCGCCGGGACATCTGGTTTCCTAGACCAATGGGCTGTCCAAAAGTTGTCGCATCTATGAAAAACGTGCGTCCCACGATCCGCTGGTTTGCAAACACCGAATCGGATTGGTCCATGTCAAATTTTGGTCTGCTTTTTGGTCTGTGCCCACCTCTAGTCAGGTTGTAAAAGTACAATGCAACTTGGTTACAGCAGAAATTAGCATCTGTAGCAATATAAGAATCTCAAGTCTCTGTTCAGCCCTGTGGGGCCCATTGTTCTGTAGAATGGACAGTAGTGATCCTATCAGTCAGAGGCAAACCTCACAAATCAGCAAAACCCTCAAACTGTTGCATATCATCCACTCTGTCCTGCCAACTGTGCTGTTGGCTCTGTCCTGCCAACAGTGCTGTTGTTAGTGCTAAGTAGCATTAACTTAAATGTAGCATTGTTGTGTCCTGACTCTTCATAACAGACGAGAGTCTTGCTAAAATAAGATCTCTGTAGAAGGTGAATTCATAGTTCAAATCTTCACTCTGCCATGAAAGTTACTGGCTGAACTTGGACCAGGCATTCACTCTGAGCCTTACAGGTTGTTGTGATGGTAATACAGGGAAGAGAGATCCTCCTGATCTCTTGGAAAGAAGAGTAGGATAAAAATGTAGACATACAGATGGATGCCCAGTCATTAAGGACCAGCATTTTTTTGGCCAAATCCTTGGCTTTCATCCCATGATATTTTAGGTAAACCTTAGTAATATAAGTCCTTTTATCCTAATAAACTTCTTCTCAGGCTCATGGCAAATTTGTGAATGGATTAGTGCCACCTAATGGCTTAAGTATAAACTGCCTGAAAAATTAGGTGTGCACAGGAATGTTTCATTTCTTTTGTTTTTATTAATTCCTGAAAAGACTGTTTTGTTATTGGGTTGTTTTATATGGTTTTCTTTCATTATCTATATATATAAAGTCAAGTGTCCTGACTGACTCATTAACTCCCAGCCCAAACCCCTTGTCCTAGAAACCTGACATTGGGGCAGGACATTCCTTTTGTGATGTAGAGACTCACTAAGAAGGGATTTTAAGAAATTGGCCTCCTAAGGGGGTAAAAAGGGGTAAAATGTGTTTTCCCATAGGGATACAGCTTCCCTGTGTGACTGGCAGGGTGCTCCTCCCCCCTCCCGCCAACTGCCACTCTTCCCTGAGGTCATTTGCATATGCGGCCTTGATTGGTCATCATCCCAACATTCTAAACACTATGCAGGACAGATGCAGAACCTCAGGACACATTCAATGACTCCCAGTCATTGAAAGTGTCTTGAGGTAAAAATACACCTCCCCTCTAGGGTTGCCTATCTCCCTGTAGGGCCTGGCTTTCCTATGTGGCTGGCAGGCTGATGGATCAGCTGTAGAACTGTATTCTGAAATAAAAATCAGGTAAAGGAAACTGGGTTTCATGTGGGACTGAATGACATGGCTGTGAATACTGTTGCAAGAATTAAAGAGGATTATGAAGCTCTTGGAAGGCAGTTGAAGACATTGGGGGCTCAGGTGGTATTCCCTTCTATCCTTCCAGTCACAGGAAGAGGAACACGCAGGGAGCGGACCATACTTGAGGTGAATCGTTGGCTGAGTTGGTGGTGCCAGCAGGAGCGCTTTGGGTTCTGGAACCATGGGATAGGTTTTCTTAGAGAAGGCCTTCTAGCACATGATGGGCTTCACCTCTCAAGGGCAGGGAAGAAAACGTTTGGAATGAACCTGGAGAACTTCATCAGGAGAGCTTTAAACTGATGCCTCAAGGGGAAGGGGACGATCAACGTGGTGATTTCAATGATGAAGTGAAAACAGTGGGGACCCACCTGGGTAGGAAAGGTCAAACAAAGGTACAAGGCTACAAGTGTCTATATACCAATGCCCAAAGTATGGGCAATAAGAAAGAAGAGCTTGAGCTTCTATTGCAAACAGAGGGCTACGATATAGTAGGAATTACTGAGACTTGGTGGGATGATTCCCATGACTGGAATGTGCTAGTGGATGGGTATGAGTTGTTCAAGAAAAACCGGAAGGGTAGAAGAGGAGGTGGAGTGGCGTTGTATGTGAGGAGAGGGCTTGATTGTCAAGAAGTTATGGAGAATGGGGCAGACAGCCCGGTGGAAAGCATATGGGTAGAAATAAAGGGAGGAAGGACAAAGGGTATGATTGTTGGAGATTGCTACAGACCACCTGACCAGCAAGAAGAAACGGATGCTGCCCTCTTTGAACAGATTGGTAGAGTATCCAGACATCAGAACCTTGTAATTATGGGTGACTTCAACTTCCCTGATGTGTGCTTAGCAAAGCTTAGCAAAGCATCATGAATCATGCAATTTCCTGACCTGCCTGGCCGATAACTTCCTTTTTGGGGCTTGGCCATACTAGACTTGATATTAACCAACAGGGAAGAATTGGTAGATAAGGTGAAGGTGGTGGGGACCTTGGGGGGAAGTGACCATGTCCTCCTTGAATTCCAGTTGCTGTGGGGGGCCAAGGAAGTTCATAGCCAGACTCGTAGGTTAGATTTTCGTAGGGCCAACTTTTTTGCCTCTGTTTTCTCCCTGAAGAACTCAGGCACATCTAGAGATAGTAGAAAATGTGGCACAACACCTGAGTGGCTAATTGACATTGACAGAGAGGTTGTGGAGAGGCATCTGGCTGCACTGGATGAATACAAATCCCCTGGGCTGGATGGGGTGCACCCAGGAGTGCTGAAAGAACTTTCTAAAGAACTTGCAGAACCCCTGTCCATCATCTTCACGGCCTCCTGGAGGACTGGGGATGTGCCACAAGATTGGAGAAGAGCAAATGTTATCCCAATCTTTAGGAAGGGGAAGAAGGATGACCCGGGAAACTACAGGCCGGTCAGTCTGACTTCTGTTGCTGGGAAGATATTAGAACAGATTTTAAACGGATCAATCTGTAAGCATCTGAAGGACTGCTCAGTAATCCGGGGAAGTCAGCATGGTTTTATTCCTAACAGATCTTGCCAGACCAACCTGGTTTCCTTCTTTGATCGAGTGACCAGCTTACTGGATCGTGGGAACTCTGTTGACATGATTTACCTAGATTTCAGTAAAGCTTTTGATAAGGTCCTCCATGACATTCTGATAGGCAAAGTGGAAGACTGTGGAGTGGACTATAGGACAGTTTGGTGGATAGGGAACTGGTTAGAGGACCGCACTCAAAGAGTGGTTGTCAACAGCATTTCATCAGATTGGAGGGAGGTGTCCAGTGGGGTGCCGCAGGGCTCGGTTTTGGGCCCGGTAATTTTCAATATTTTTATCAATGATCTGGATGAAGGGCTGCTCATTAAATTTGCTGATGATACCAAATTGGGAGGAGTAGCAAACACCCAAGAAGATAGAATTAAAATTCAACAAGACCTGAATACTCTGGAGAAGTGGGCAGCTGTGAATAGGATGCAATTCAACAAAGACAAGTACACAGTATTACATCTGGGCCACAAAAATGGGAAGCACAAATACTGGATGGGGGACACACTTCTGGGCAGTAGTATATGTGAAAGGGATCTTGGGGTAAGAGTGGACTGTAAACTAAATATAAGCAATCAGTGTGATGCAGTGGCAAAAAAGGCTAATTCAATCTTGGGTTGTATCAAAGGGGCCATAGCGTCGAAATCGCAGGAGGTCATAGCCCCTCTCTATACTGCCTTGGTCAGGCCATGCCTGGAGTATTGTGTGCAGTTCCGGAGGACTCACTTCAAAAAGGATGTGGCCAAAATCGAGAGTGTGCAGAGGAGAGCGACGAGAATGATCAGGGGTCTGGAGACTGAGCCCTATGAGGTAAGGCTGAGGGCCTTGAGAATGTTTAGTTTGGAGAAGAGGAGGTTGAGGGGGGACATGATTGCTCTCTTTAAATATTTGAAAGGCTGTCATTTGGAGGAGGGCAAGGAGCTGTTCCAATTGGCAGCAGAGGTTAGGACCCGAAGCAATGGGCTTAAATTACATGCACAAAGGTACCAGTTGGATATTAGGAAGAACTTTTTCATGGTCAGAGTAGTTCAAAGGTAGAATCAGCTGCCTAGGGAGGTGCTGAGCTCCCCCTCACTGGCAGTTTTCAAGAAGAGGCTGGACGAATATTTGTCAGGGATGCTTTAGGCTGATCCTGCACTAGGCAGGGGGTTGGACTAGATGGTCTGTATGGCCCCTTCCAACTCTATGATTCTCTGATTCTATGAGACAGTTGAAGAAAGGCAGTACAAGACTCCTGAATAGGGATTTTATATAAAAGTCAGTATGGCAACTGAGTTTTTGCATATTCATGGGGAGATGATGCACGGCCTTTCTAGGGGCCATTTCAATGCGAACCTCTCACATGAACCTGCTGAAGTGCCCACCAGACCATCCCTCCCTCAGTCCAACTCCACCTCACACCTCTTGCTGCCATCATCTCTTACTGCCCCCAAGAAATATACTGATGTTAAAAGGAGGAAGCAACTTAGAGATGTGGCAAAGAAATATGCACATCGTACTCCTGCAGTGCATTGAGCAGCAGTGGCCAAGTACCAGCAAGTCCTGAGTCCAAGGGAAAGATGACCATCCCTGCAGGCCTGGGCACAGTAGTGACAACCCTAGCAGACCTAACAGCCACGATATACCCTGATATCGCCACTATCACAGAGTAGTCCATGGACGGGCTGTGCAAGTGTGCCATTCTGACTGTCAAGAACGACAAAACTGCCATCATTAGTGAAACACAACTCCCTCGAATGGACAGAAATGGAGTACAGATCTGTGGACTCAGTGGTGCAAATGCATGACGCGGTCTACTACCCCATGGAGTTCCTCAACATGCTCAACCCTCCTGGCTTTCCAGCCCACAAACTTCTCCTCGAAGTGGGGGCTCCAGTGATGCTGCTCCAGAACCTCAACCCACCCAAACTCTGCAATGGCACCAGACTATGAGTGAAAGCCCTCCACAGGAACATCATTGAGGCCACATTGTTCACTGGCAGTGCTTGGTGGGGGGGGGGGAGTCGGTGTTCATACCATGCATACCATTCATACCATCAGAGAACCCCTTCTAATTCAAGAGACTGCAGTTCCCCCTCAAGGTCTGCTTTGCTATGACGATCAACAAGTCCCAGGGGCAGACACTGAAGGTGGCAAGAATTGACTTGAGGGAAGACTGTTTCTCACATGGGCAGTTCTACATGACCTGCTTCAGAGTGAACTCACCCAGCAACCTGGTGATCCTAGCACCTGAGGGAGAAACCACCAATGAGGTCTACAAAGAGGTCCTTCAGTAGAAAAAAAAAAAGGTTGTACGTATTTTTCACTTTATTTCTTGCACTACAATCTTTTCCTTTTAGAAATCTCTTCAATAAATGTTACATTTTGAAATCCACTTCATCAGTTTTCGGCATCAACACACTTCGCTTTATTCAAACACTTTTCTGGAGCTTGGGTCCTATGCTATTATACTACAAAACCAACTCAACCCTGCCCCCAGTCAAAAAATGTTACATACCCATAAGTATTATAACTGGATTAAAAGTAGTTAAATACTGTAGCAAAGCATGGGCAGTTGTTATATATTGTTGTTGTTATATATATATTTGTTATATATTGTTGTTGTGATATATATATTTTATGATTACATTTTGTTATCCTTTCCCATTGATTTTAATTGAAGTAACATAGTGCTGTATCCCCCACTCAGATCTCACAAAACTCCATTCCAAGAGAGATTCTTACCGTGCAATCCTATGCAGAGTTGATTGTAATTCAAACATTTTGAGGAATTGCCACTGCAGCCACTTAGCTTGAAGAACAGTAGCTTGAGCTTGCAGGGGGGACTTCCAGTGACAGGTATCCAGAGGAGTGTCAGGTAGACTGCTACTACTGTTGGCTGCTACTGCTTTTTCAAAATAACCCCTTCCTCTTTCTCCTTCTGCCAGATCTGCCCCAGCTGTGCTTCACATTCTTCCCACCAGAACTAGAAGATCTCCTGCTGTGTTTGTGCACAGATGTCAGATAGGATACTGTAATGTGTACAAGAAATGTTTGTAATTTACTGCATGTGATAAAATAAATAAATAAGATTAAAGTGTAGCGCTTGGGTTATACTTGGGACACCCAGACATACAACACAGAGTGAGTTACACAAGGTAGACAAATCTCTAATTAATTGTAATTCCCAAAGAACCACAGCAGCTTCAGTGGGGGTAGGGGACACAGTAGCTCATAATTGTTTTATTCCTCCCTGCCCAAACCATTCCTCTTATAAGGTATTACTGCTAACTAAGATTATTTGAGCTTTAGAGTAACCATATAAATAGCCAATGTGGTACAGAGTGCTGGTATAGGGTCTGATAAACCCAGGTTTGAATTTGTATTCTGCCATGAAATCTTGCTGGGTGACCTTGTGCCAGTCACACACACTCAGCCTAACCTACCTCACAGGGTTGTTGTGAGGATAAATGGAGGAAAGCAAATGTAAGATATTCTGGGTCCCCACTGAGGAGAAAGGCAGGGTATAAATGAAGTAAATAAATGAAGTAAACGAATAAACATATATACCCCCTGCCTATGTTTGCTGAAAAGGCTTCCTACATTCCTGTATGCTGGTATGAAGAACATGTTTACTGTGTTAAGAGACAGAATCATGATTTTCTTCTGGTCCCCAACTGCTTTCTTTGATTAGTACATAAGGTGAATTGCATAATATAATTTTTCAGTTTGAACCATGCAGGTAGATTGCAGATCATCTGAGGAATGCCAATATCAAGTGCAAATATCCCATCTGATTAGATCAGCATCAATGTGGGTCCATTTTATGTCTGGTTCAGTGGGATAAAGGATTCTTCAAGTGATGCAAAGCCTACTGTTGACCTCTGAATAGATGATTCACCTGCAGGGATGACAATCTCATACCAGAGTGCATATGAGTGACAGAGAAACAGCACCTGGGGCTCTTGAACAGACACAGAGAAGGGCAGTCATACACATAGAGAGAGAGTTGAAATTTGCTAGCTGAAGTTAGCTAACAGCTGAGTGTTGAGACAGGGACAATGTCTTCTCTAGGGATTTGTAGTAGGAGTATGTGTTTGCTTTTACTATTCTCAGCTTGTCTATTTGTAAATGCAGAAATATTACAAAGGCCCTGTTCGTCTACATTGCCTTCTCATCCCTGGAATTTATCACCACTTGGGGGAAGTGGGGAGCATGTAACAACACTTTTGGAGTGGCAACTATTTTCATTTCAAGATAAGAACAGAAAAACAAAAGCGCATTCTCAAATATATCTTCCTCGGGAAAAGAGACTGTTTATCCAATTTCCCCGTAGGGTTCTCTTTTTGACTATGAATCATTATTAATAAACAAAAAACTGCATTACTCATGTCAAGTATTCCCCAAGTATTTTCTAATATTTTCTTCTGTGTTGCCTTTCGCTTAATCCCTTGATTTCCAGCCAAAATGAGTTCTAATTTCGTATAACTCATTTGCCCCTTGATGCCTTTACACTTTTCTCTCTCTACTCTCTCCCTGCCATCAACATTTAAACTGTAATTTCCTTGGGCCAGGGACTTTCCCCTCCCCCCTCCAAAAGTTTCTCTGTATGCCACAGGATTACCAGGTCCTGGTTCCTGTATCTGTCTGCTGTTCAGAGACGTAATGGGAGAAAAATTTTTAAATTGCCATTTAGCCACTGTATATTATGACCGGGGCTGGGGCTTCCCACTCCCTCCCAGCCCTTTGGTTCCTCCAGTAGTCCACCATCACCCACACTGAAACAGGCTTGACCCTTCACCAGCTGTTTGGGAAGCTGGTGAGCCTCTATGCATGTGTAGAGTAGAGACGGGCACGAACTGCATTATGAACTTCAAAAACCCACGAAATTGGCGATCGCGCAATCGCGATCCGGTGGTTCGTGATTGTCCATGGCTAACGAACCAGCGTTTGGGAGAGGCCTGATTCAGTGTGTTTGGCTGCGGTTTGGGAAGCCAGACTCTCAGGCGCCAGGAATCAATTCCCATGGCAACGGAGCCGGGGGAATGCCTGAACTCTGTCTATGCTCCTTCTGTCACCCTGGAAACCCGAATGGAAGCCCAGCTTACCTTGATCGGCAGGTCTTCCTTCCAACCACGGAGCTGCAAAGCAGTTACAAGTTGGGAGAAGACACCCAGGGGAGGGAGAGGGAAGGGGTGTTCTGTAGCCCTGGGCACTCCAATCTCATCCCTGCAAACCGCTTGCCACTTGCTAGCCTTTAGGGAGAGAGACAGAGAGTATAATTGAGCTTGGATTTTTGTGGGAGTTTCCTGGGGGCCTTGGATTGGAGAGGGTATAACTCTAAGGCCCCTTTTGCAATCTTGTCCAAACTTGGGTGATGGCTGTAGGAGAGCCTGTAAAACACTCCCCGGGAATATGGGCTCTCTAAGTGCAACAGGAGCCATTCTGAGCCCCACGAACCGTGAACCGGTTCGGCAACGGAAAATGTCCGTTGCGGTTCGCAACCTCGGGATCGTTGTCGGCACCGAACCACAAACCGCTGGCTCGTTAAATTTTTTGGTTCGTGCCCATGTCTAGTGTAGAGTTCTAGCAAATGGCTGAGCAGAAGGCTTGTAAGCAAGGCTTGGACACAGCTTGACTTAACCAAAGAAGTATCTTTATTGTACTATAACAGAATAAAATACAGAGAGTACACAGTATCTAGGGCATTAATGTGCATTAGGGTTTGCAGCTAATACAGGGGAGGAGGCAAACAAAGTCTAGTCTCTATCTCTTTGAGAGTTTTATTTATTTATTTGACTTATACCCCACCCTCCCCACGAATGGGCTCAGGGCAGCTCACAATATACATACAATACAATTAATTAATCATAAAAACTATAAAAATCAGTAATAATCTTAAAACAGTCATTAAAATAGTCCAGGCGCCTTGTATATAGGCTATTTAGGTAGACAATTGGGAGTCTGCATATGGGCCATAACATATGGGCATAACACATGGCTGAGGGAAGTCACAGAAAAAGTGGTGGTCTTAGGTGGAAGGGGAGAGGACACCCACTGGTCCTCAGCCAAAGGCCCGGTGGAACATCTCCATTTTATAAGACCTGCGGAACAGTAACAGATCCCGCAGAACCCAGATCTCCAGCAGGAGAGCGTTCTACCAGCTGGGGCCAGGACATCCATCTGGCCCAGGTTGAGGCCAGACAAATGCCCTTTGGACTGGGGACCACCAGGAGTTGCTTGTCTGCAGAATGCAACACCCTGCAGGGGACATAATGGGAGAGGCAGTCCCACAGGTATGCTGGTCACAGTCCATGAAGGGCTTTAAAAACCAAGGTTAGCACCTTGAATTGAATCCAGAACTCCACTGGGAGCCAGCACAGCTGGCACAGTACAGGGTGGATATGCACTCAGATTGGCATTCTGGTGAGAGTGCATGCTTACTGCATTCTGGACCAGCTGTAACTTCCAGGTCAGGCCCAAGGGCAGCCCAGCATAGCGTGAGTTGCAATAGTCTAGCCTGGAGGTGACCGTTGCATGAGTTACTGTAGCCGGGTCCTGGGGTGAGGGATAGGGCACCAGTTGCCTGGCCTGTTGAAGATGAAAAAAGGCAGACCTGGCAACGGTCATGACCTGGGTCTCCATTGAAAGTGGGGCATCCAGAGTGACTCCCAGGCTCCTCACTGTCAACAAAAGTTTCAGTTGTACCTCATCAAGGGTTGGGAGCTGGGTCCCCAGCTCCATCACCCCACAGCCCAGACACAGAACCTGTGTCTTCAGGGGATTCAGTTTCAGGCAACTCTGACATAACCATACCATCATGGCCTCAAGACTCTTGGCCAAGGAATCTTGAGTGAAATCAAATTGGCCGTCCATCAACAGAAAGAGCTGGGTGTCATCTGCATACTGGTGACAACCCAGCCCCAAACTGTGGGCTACCTGGGCGAGGGGGCCATATAGATGTTAAATAGCATCAGGGGAAGAATTGGCCCCTGAGGGACATCGCATACCAACGAATGGAGAGCAGATATCTGTTCCCCAACTGTGGAGAAAGGAGATCAGCCATTGCAGGGCTGTCCCATGAATCCCCACATTGGCAAGATGGTAGGTCAGGAAATCATGATCGACCCTGTTGAACACTACTGTAAGATCTAAAAGTATCAGCAGTGACAGTTTCACCTTCCCATATCCAAGTCTCAGTCATGCACACCAAGGTCATCTCTTCCATTTCAAAATATTGCTGGAAGGTTGCAGTCTTATTATTAATGGACCTGGCATCGCACAGCAGCAGTGATGGGAGAGGGCAATGAATCCTAGCCCCACTACCATCATACCTCAGGATGGGAGCAAAGGTTGGAATGAACTCAAGCTTAGTTATATCTCCGGCTCCTTCCCTTATAATACCTAGCCCCACCACCATACTTCCCTCATCCCATAACCACTGGGATCCCTGACCCTATATTGACAACCAATGTAAATAACTTCTGCCCTCGGCTACTAACCCCACAGCACCTATTGTAGTATAACCCAGGTCCGTATAAACAATAGTTTTATCACTAATAGCATTAATATTATCAATAACATTAACAATTAAATTCCAAATTTCCCATCCCCCTTTAAATTATTAATTTCTCAACTTCTCTAACTAACTTCCTATCAGAGTTGGTTTAGTTTAAATAATCCAGCAAAGGGCTATACCTAGTGCAGTCTGTCATTCAGACATGCAGTACATACAGAATTCCCACTACCTAAACCACCCACCCCAGTAATAACAGCAATCATACAGAAAAGAATACAACAACCAGGGTGAGATAGAGGAAATAAACAAATCTCACTCGTGAGCTAGTCTATACTGTAGGTAAAGATAAAGATAGTGCCCTGTGCAAGCAGCAAGTCATTACTGACCCATGGTGGGATGTCACATCACAGCGTTTTCTTGGCAGACTTTTTGTTATGGGGTATTTTGCTATTGCCTTCCCCAGTCAGCTACACTTTACTCCCCAAGAAACTGGGTACTCATTTTACCAACCTTGGAAGGATGGAAGGCTGAGTCAACCTTGAGCTGGCTACTTGAACCCGGCTTCCACCAGGATCGAACTCAGGTCGTGAGCAGAGCTTGGGCTGCAGTACTGCAGCTTACCACTCTGCACCACGGGGCTCTGAGTCTATACTGTAATAAGCATAATTTCAGCTTCAATATGACAAG
This sequence comes from Eublepharis macularius, assembly GCF_028583425.1. Classification (NCBI taxonomy): domain Eukaryota; kingdom Metazoa; phylum Chordata; class Lepidosauria; order Squamata; family Eublepharidae; genus Eublepharis; species Eublepharis macularius. The sequence goes on from NC_072791.1 coordinate 58,335,225, forward strand.
GTTCAAGTCATCAAAATTTTGCTGAAACAATAGTTTCAGGGATAGTTGGTAGTGTCCCCCAAATAGTAGCTGAAACATACCTGCCCCTAGCCTGCCCCTAGCACCTTCCCTTCTCCATTCTGGTGAATCACACACAAAACAGGCTGCAGGGCCTTTCCCTCCCTTACAACCAGTCTCTCCCAAGCTCCATGGCTAGCTGGCCTCTTGTCACACCAGCCTCATTTCTCACTCATCTAGTTTTATGATGGTAAAAGACTAGAACAACATAACTTTATCCATCTCAGGAGGTCAGTTTATAACAAATATTCCAGAGAGGTGTCAGTTAAAGCAACTGGTGTACTATTTATTGCCATCTCTTCCCTACTTTCCCAGGGCTGGATTTGAAAACTTGAATCACAGGCCAGCTTGATATCTTAAAGGCCTGTAGATATATGCCCTCATCATAACAGTGTGACATTACTTCTTGGAAAAACCTGAAAAGGTGATAAATCCTCTCTAGGGTTCCCAGTGATCCCTAAAGAAGCATGACATCACTTCTGGATTTTCCTAAAAGTGACATTATGCTGTTGTCAATAGCCACCCCCATTCACTACAGCTGTTATATGCATAGATGACAGAACATAAATTATACATATAAATGAGCAACAGAAGAAGATTGTCCAGCCCCTTACTGCAGCTGTTCCAGATTGTCAGATTTGTTAGTACTGATGAGACACATCATCAAACATGCTAGGCGATGGTTATCTTCAACATTTCAACCTTCATCATCACTTGAATGAATTTGGATGGAATTTGGATGGAAGGTGTGTGGAATGCGGCTAACAGCCACAATTAAGACCCTCTTCCTCTTTGAGTAATTCCGCACACATTGGATAATGTACTTCCAATCCTCTTTATAGATCATTTGGAACAGATTTTTTTTTTGTGTGCAGAACAAAAAATCCACATCAAATGACTGATAAAGTGCATTGAAAGTGCATTATCCAACGTGTGCGGAATCAGCCTCTATTAAGATCCTTTTCCACAAAACGGCTGCCACAGGAAGTGAGGCCAACCACAAAATGTCACAGAGTGAGGTTATGCAAAACTCTGATAGTAAGTTCGCAACGTTTCAGGTAGAAACTCTGTTTAATGGATGCCTTTAGAATTATATTGTTTAAAATATTTTCTTGCATATACACAAAATAAGTAGGCATATTGAACTAGCTAAGGAACACTCATCTGGCAGTACCTGTCTTCATTTTGCAGGTATCCAACATGCAAAAGGAAAAGGAAAAAAATGCTTCTTCTCCTGGATAGTATTTGACATGAAACCTTCTTTTAATGAGCCTAGCCATTTTTAACCTGCACTATTCCTTGTAACAACGACAGTTGGTGCTGAAGGGCTGGTGAGAGCTCCTAGCACATCTATATAGTAAGAGAAAGAGATTGTGCCAGATTTTGATAGGATCAGAAATGATTTTTGAATCGTGAACAAAATTTGATGTAGTGTTGTTATTATCAACTTCCACCTGAATTATAAAAATACAGGAAAACTGGGAAAATCTGGTGGCATCGACAGAAGTTCCATTTAGGTGCATTAAACATTTTAGCTGTACAACTCAATCATGTTTATTCAGAATCAAGTCCCACTGTGTTTTATGAGTATCATTCTGCTACTTGCACAAGTAAAGTACTTTACATGCAGCCACCGTCTGCATTATACCACAAGCATCAAAAACTCAAAAAGCCCTTCGTAGCCCCATCTACTTTAAAAAAGCACTTGGTGGGCACCAAGAAATGTGCTGACAGGCGCTATGGCCAAATGGGGACTTCTGCTGTAGATCACAGATATTGGTTTGTAATATTTGATGGCTTTACCCCTAGTTACTGATTCCTTCAGTTACTATTAAGTAAAGACATTAGTTTTATCTCTGCTACAGTATTTAATCACTTATACTTTAATTACAGCAGATAGATGGCTGGATAGAAACTCAGAGAGCCATCCTAAACAGAAGACTTCAGTGTAATAACACAATCCTGTGCAGAGTTACTCCAGTCTAAGTTGACTGGTTATCAGTGAGCTTAGACTGGAGTAACTCTGCATGGAACTGCATTGTAAAAGAAGCCCTTTGTGTGTAATTTAAATTATCCAGCCACATACTTGTACAGATACTCAAGTAAGTTTTAATGATGGCTCTCTTCTGATCATGTGCACACTTGATCATATTTGCATAGTAAATAAATATGTACACTTGCCACTTCAGCAAACTGAAAATTCACTTTACATATTTAAATGAAAAATAGTTTATACACTACCCAATCCCTCATCATATAACAAGCAACTTCAGCGATATCATGAAAGGGTATGACTGAAAATTCAGGTGTATTTCTGGCTTGTTTTTTTCATTTTGCACACTCCAGGTTACGTTTTGTCCATAAAGAAAACAACCCCTCAAAAATACATAAGTGAACATTAAAAACAAAACAAAATCTTCACAGAAACATCTGTTTAAACTTTTCAAAGTACATCAAAAACATATGTTATTGTGAAATATAAAAGTTGTGGAGGAAGGCCAGAGAAGACATACCATTCCTTATAAGAGGAATTGAGTGTCAGGGTCATGGCCCCTGCCATACTCTGGGAGTTTGGGGTTCACTGATGTGCTGCAGGCCTGATCTTCTTTGGGCTTCTTTGAGAGTGCTATTAGGATATTTGACATACTTTGGGAGTGCTGGAGATAAAGCTTGAGAAGCTATGAGATGCTAAGAAGGAATGCAATTATCAGCCTTGCGAAGGATTTTTAATCATAACAATTCTACTTTCTCTCACTGTACTTTCTTTCTCTGCATAGATGGGAACCTAGCAAAATGGGAGGTTTAGAGTAGAGTGGGTGGTGCTTGAAGAGTTTAATATGCCTAATAGGGGGAGGGGAAAGTTATTCCTATCAAGAAAGTCTTTCTGTACTGAACTTTTAGGTTATTAAAAGCTTTAACGCATGCATCTTTGGACTCATGCAATGCAGTTATTTGAGATCTAAGCTGGCAGTCTCTGACACTGAGCTGTGAATGCCTACCATTTAAGGGGAATGCTTCCCCCACCATCACTCGTGGGTGACCATCCAACCATATGTGAAATACTGGGAAGCATTCCCATTTGGTCAGGACCCCAACTTTTATTGCATGTAAGAATGTGTGCATTATAGTAAAGCAGACAACCATGGAATTACATGGTCTAAAAAATTAAACCTCATGGTAAGACAGTTATCTTTATTGATTCAATATTTAAATTTGCATTAAGCATGTTAGCTTATTGAACTTCCACAAACATACCTAAATTTGGTGTAATGTGGATGACAAATCAGCAGCATATCTTTATGGGGAAAGCAATCTTTCAGTGAAAGTTCTACAATATAATGTTTTATGGCTCATGTTGTAAACTTGTGTTCTTGCAAAATACTGCAGAGGGCACTAGTGGAACATACAAACAGTTGTAAAAGGAACTACTCTTTCTTTTTTTCAGAAATAAGTATCTGTCCATAAATAGGACACTGTATGTTTGCAAATCTGTTTATTCATTCATTAGTACCAGGACATGATGAGAAGGATATGACAGGGTACCTGATGAAACATGTCTTATGTTATAATATATCCTGGAGCATCATAGCTATATTTTAAGATAATGCACAGAGTAATGAAAGCAAAAATAGAATGATGCTTTAAATCACAGCAGCAATTGTTTATTGCTTCATCAATATTCATCTCTATTGAGAATGCTCTGTGCTCCCGGCTTTTAATTACTGAATGATACAGCAAATTCATAAAATGTCAAACTCTCTTATATTCCTCTGGTTTGAGAGACACTCTGAGCCAAGCCACAAGTGACGCCTGACACAGGTTGGACACTTGTCAGCTTCCCTCAAGTTTTGATGGGAAATGTAGGTGTCCTGGTTTTACAGCTTGGCTCTCCATTACAGCTGCAAGACCAGGACGCCTACATTTCCCATCAAAACTTGAGGGAAGCTGACAAGTGTCCAACCTGTGTCAGGCGTCACTTGTGGCTTGGCTCTCTGTGACTGCTATTAATCTTTAAATACCATATAGGATCTGGATCACAGATTTCCCCACATATTGCCTATTTTGATCCATAAGATTTCATGAGAAAGAGGTGCTAAGCTTTCTGTTTTGTCCATTAGAACTTTAGAAGGAACTCTGTCCTCTTTTCAAATTTTCTTGTGGTTGCAGTAAGATACCATTTCAAGTTGCAGCCAACTACACCTTCAGGTATGGAGCTGGTGTAGCACATGTTATTAAAGTGTGGCTCATCTAGAAATATACTAGGAAAGATGCCACCTCTCATACAGTGCAATCCTAAGCAGAATTAAGGTGTTCTAAACCCATTAACTTCAATGGATGCAACTCTGTCTAGGATTGCGCTATTAAACTACTACCACGTCTGTAATATGAAAAAACACTCCGGAGCTATTGCACATGGCTATTTACAAAGTTAATGTATGTGAAGTGTTTAGAACATCTAGAATGCACAACAGAAATAGGCTACCGAAAATGTGATGCTAGTCTATGCTTGGATGTACCAAAAACCAATGGGACGGGGTAAAGAAATGCTCAGACCACAAGAAACAATGGGAAACATTAAAGACACAAGAGAACAATATTCTATAAATGAAAACATGGAACTATCAGGCTTTCATTCACCCTTTTCCTGTCAAAATGCTCCCAGGACACCACAGAACAGGCTGGAATAGGCACTAACTAAATGCTAAAGGTAAAGGTAGTTCCCTGTGCAAGCACCAAGTCATTACTGACCCATGGTGGGATGTTGTATCACAATGTTTTCTTGGCAGACTTTTGTTATGGGGTGGCAGACTTTTTTGTTATGGGGTGGTTTGCCATTGCCTTCCCCAGTCATCTACACAAGTCCCACAAAAAACAGTGGGAAGCATTAAAGGCACAAGAGTTCAAGGGACATACCTGAACTAATGACACCAATTGCCCATAGACAATATGTGATTGCCAGTTGAGAATGCATGCTTGCCCATAGGGAATACTGGAGACCATGCTTGCCCATAAGGAATGATGGAGGTCATGCTTGCCCATAGAGAATAATTGAGTCCATGCTTGCTCATGGGGAATAATGGAGGGCACGCTTGCACATAGAGAATAAATTGCCCATAAACAATACATGATTGTCTATAGAGAATACATGATTACTCACAGGGAATAATGAAGACCACACTTGCCTATAGGAGATAATGGAGGTCATGCTTATCCATAGAAAATAATAGCCATACTTGCCCATAGGCAATAATGGAGATTGCACTTACCCTCAGAGAATAATGAAGTCCACGCTTGCCGGTAGAGAATAATGGAGACTAAGCTTGCCCGTACGAAATAAAGGAAACCATGCTTGCCCATAGAGGGAGGGGGGGGGTTGTGTGTTGTCATAGGCTTTGTAGCCATTTTCTTCCTCGAGTGTCTCTGTCATTTTGGCTGGTTTCTTTAGTTTCTCTTTTAAAAGAATGGAGAATAGTCAGGGCACCTAGTTTGAGTGCTCAGTTTTGGACCCAGAGGCCTTACATCTCTTTTTCCAAAGTGCTCATAAGTGAATTAAACACTATTTAAACTCATAACCATCTAACGTCAATACATATAATATCAATAAATATTAATAAATATTTGTGCAAAGGTGTCACAGTTAATTGTCCATTCTTGAGCCAGTAAAGGTTTGGATTTAGGAGTCAAAAGATGCTGAGATACCTTTGGGATGGACATGAAGCAGCTGATGCAACGGTTGCAGAAAAATAACATTTCTTTGCTGCTATGACCACTACTTCATCAGCCTTCCAATAAGCTCTGTAGCATGCTCTTTCAGATTCACTATGAATTTTCCACCAACATCTTTCTAGTAATCTTCCAGGCCTGTTTCAATTACCAGCTCTGCCATGAACCATGAGGCTGGCTTCTACTACAAGGGTGGAAGAGGTCAGTGAAGAGCAATCTTGTCAATAGCTTCAAGGAAATTCACATTCCATGCTTCCACCACTGCTTTAACAGAGCCTATGTTTGGAATTATGAAATCTCCAGAAGGATCTATGAACTTTTGTGGGAGAACCATTTTAGCTGACACCTCTCACACACACACCTTTGCGGGATGTCAGGGCTATATTCACCCTTGACTTCAGCAGGTGATGGTCAGTCCACGGTTCAGGCCCAATTTCCAATTGTGAAAGAGGATTTTCTCTGTAAGTCTCAGAGCAAAAGACTAAGTCCAGGGTATGGCCTTGTTCATGCATGGGACCCATCACTCTGAGAGAGGTCTAAGACTGCCAAGGAAGCTATGAAGTCCTGGGCTGGTCCCAATGTGGAACATTCAGCATGGATGTGGAAGTCACCCTGAACTATTAGTCTAGGTGTCTCCAGCACCACAACTTAGAGCATATCTGCCAACTCACAGACAGTGCTTACTGGCAAACTAGGTGGCTGGTAGACTAGCAGAATATCCACTCTATTCTCAGTTCCCAGTGTAAGAAAGATACAGTTAATGCCTGCTATAGTTTGTACTGGGAATCTGCAGAAGTTGAAAATCTCATGGTGTACAATAGCAATCCCACCTTCCTGATGGTTTTGCAGGATTGGTGGAGGACAGGCATACCACATCATTTTCTTCCTACTGTGTCATGGTTATGCAAACCAGATCAATTCTCTCCTCTTGCAGTAAGGTGGGCAGATTTATGCTTACCAATATGGCACTGCATAGCATTAGAGAAAAATTGAGGAAAGAAGATGGCCTTGCATCATTAACTCTAGGGATGCTACAGAAGGTAAGCAGGCAGCAAGCAACTTTGCCTGACATTGGCCATCTTTGATAAACCCCACTCCCATATCTACCAGCTCCTATCTGTACTGGAATTAGATATTTACCATCCTGTTCTAGGTAGAGATAGCCACCACAATAGTAAGGAAACACCTGAGGTACTTCACTAGTGTCCACAAATAACCATATCGCAGTCCTGATCTGCATTCATAATGTACTGAATTTAACATTGTCCAACCGGTGTCATTCTATGCCTCCTCCTGGTCTCCAAGTATAGTTTCTGGTGTAGGTCTCCATCTTTAGAAGCGGAGGAGCCCTGGCTTTGCTCCCCAAGTTAAGAGCCACAGGCCAAGAGCCCTGGTGTTCTCTTCTCACCTTTCGGCTCATGCCAAGAGGCTCGTGCCTCTGGATGAGGTGCTGGCCTCTGCAAACTGAGAGGGATTCACCTAATAAAGGAGACCATTTACCACACAAACCAATTTCACAGACAAGCTTTTTGAACTGTAGTATTCATTTTCTGTGTGGGGTTCTACAGGCAAAGGACTATTCCCAAGTGCAGCAGTCTGAAGAATATTTGTGTGTGAACCAGCTCTGTGTATTTTCATATAGAACAGAAAAGTGAGCCACCATCATGTTCCTTCTTGAGAGGCAACACAGATGTTTTAGGACCTATTTCCCCTGTCCTATTAGCTTATTTTCAATAAGTTATTCATTTTTTACAAACATATTTACCAAAGCTCTTCAGAGAGCTTATATTTGTCTTCTGAAAGGCATTCATAAAACATATAGCATTTGATAATCAAATAGCTGTTTACTAGCAGCATCACGCCCTCTAGCATATCTGCTTACATTCTGTTCTTGTCCCACTTCCAGTGGCTGACAATGTTCTGCTAGTGATACAGTCGCCTGTACCATTGACAGATTTAGCACAAGCCTTCCTATACTCAACTGTATTTGGTGGTGGAGAAAAAGACTCTTCAGAGTAAATTTAATAATAGTAATAATAATAACATTCGATGTATATACCGCCCTTCAGGACATCTTAATGCCCACTCAGAGTGGTTTAAAAAGTATGTCATTATTATCCCCACAACAGTAATCACCCTGTGAGGTGGGTGGGGCTGAGAGAGCTCTAGAGAACTGTGACTGGCTTCAAGTGGAGGAGTGGGGAATCAAACCCAGCTCTCCATATTAGAGTCCCGCGCTCTTAACCACTTCTCCAAACTGGCTCTCTTTAAGGTAAAGGTAAAGGTGCAAGCATTGAGTCATTACTAACCCATTGGGGGACGTCGCATCACAATGTTTTCTTGGCAGAATTTACATTATTTGTAAGTTCCTTGGGTGTAAGTTGCCAGATTCAAGAGCTCCTATTTTGATGATGTTTCAAATTTCCCTTTGCTGTGTTTTCAGTAGATTAGTCTACCCTTAATACTAGATAATGAGCTTTTCAAAATTTGCAAAGCAGGGGCCGTGGCTCAGTATCTCCTTTTCATGGAGGAAGTCCCAGGTTCATGTACTCATCATGAGCACACATGCAAAAGAAAGTGATTTCCCCATCGGGTAGGATGGCAAGTGGCAACCCAGTTGAATTCTTGGGTAAATCCACTGTATTGATCTTAAAGTATATTTAATGCCTCTTTCTTTGTGGCAATGTGTTTCTTTAAAGATTCATCATGGCGTTATATGCTCAGTATGGCATTCTTTAAATCTTTAGGACTATTTTTATCTAACTTGCCTAAAAGCAGCAGAATTTGTACTTTAACCTCTTATAATACAGCACAAACAATAAAAAGTGGAAATGTTAATAAAACCTAAATGAAATAATTTGTAATGTATGCTTTTATCCTTGGGGAAAACCCAAAGGCACAGGATCATACTATGGGCTAATCGGCTGCAAAATTTCAGGCTAACCAGAGAACTTTGTTTCTGGCAGTCTGACAGAATTTTGCTATTTTGGAGAAGCTTCAGGGGTGCTTTAAACATAAAAGTAAGGTCATGTCCAGTCAAATCATTTTTAGTAACTGAGAAATCATCATAGTTGCTTGGCAACCATATCTGCTATACACTAGTGCTCCCAGGTGGCTTGAGACTTCTCATTAAACCACTGGAGAGGGGGGCTTTTCAGTAAGCCAGCAATGGCTGAGTTGCTAATGCACTGCAAGACATTTATCTCATGGTGTGGTTGCATGAGTCAGCGCTCAAGCCCAGCATAAGCTTAGGCAGTAGGATCCTGGAACAGGACAAAACTGCTCAGACCTGACTTCCAACAGTGTACAGCAACACTAAGCCTGTACCAAATATGGGGGGTGAACAAGGCTTTTCAAAGGAGCGACATAAAAAAGGAAGCATTGTCATCACTCTGAACAGACTTTTGATGAAGACTGTATGATATACCCAAATTGGAGCAACGTCAGTGCATAAAATTACTAAAATGGGCCGGGTGAGGGTGTTTTTTAAAAATGCTCTTCCATTTTTGTTCAGTCCTGAATAATACCACCCCCTCTTCTGGCATAATTGTTTTGGTACAATTATTAGAGGGAGGGAAACGGGGGCAATGCAGAATATCCTATAGTTCTTTTACAAAGCATTTTATATGAAATTGGAGCCATGATTCCTTTCAGTAAAGGCACAGCAATGTTAAATTTTATCAGGTCCAGTTGATGCAGTGATCACTTGAGCTAGTAAATATCTGCTGATAACATTTAGATCTCAGCTTGACAGTCTCCCTTCCAGCTAAATCAACACCCTAAAACAAACCATTAAGCACATTACTTTGACCAACATTGCAACCACTGTCAACAGTTCAGATTAATGGAGTTCAGAGATTTATAGTAGAAGTACTCACAATTAATATTTCAAATGCTATTAATTTGAAAAACCCATTTTTACAGAATTTTGAAAAATATGACTGATTTTTGCACCAGGAAGTTTGTTTGTATTTTATTGTTCTTCAGTGCTGTTTGTCTTAGTAGAATTTCATACATGTATTAAAATTTCTCTTCATTACTACAATGCATTAGGTTAGACTATGACTTGCTTAGACAACTGGAAGGCATGAATTCAGAGAAGGGGCTGGCCAAAAGAGAAACGTATCAAATTATCTCACTGGGAGTTTCAGCATTTCTTTTAAATGGAACCTAAAGCATCAAATTGTACACCCTAATCTTCTTTATGCCATTAGTCATGGAAGCAAAACGGTGTCTTTGCACTTACCTGCCAAAATGTAATGTCCAAATTAGCCTTCAGGAATGTAAAGGGACATTTCATATTATGGTAAAAATGAGCTTTATCATGTGCCCTTTCCTAGGAATGATTATACAACAAGACATGAGCCTGTAGATAGCAAATCAGCACTAGAGAAGGATATGTTAAGGGAAAATAATATACTGGCCTTACTGTGTTCAAAAATGCCAAAATCAAGATGTTTAAAAGAGAGACATGTAATTTTGCCTATTTTGCTACTCAAGAGACATAGAGCAGTCACATTAGGAATTACTTCCCATTGTTTCTGCTAGCCACCTTCATATATGTTGGGTGTACAACTAAGAATGTCTGAAATGTACCCAGATATTGTACAATGAAAATGCAGCAATGATAAGTATTTGTAAACATGTTATCTCATCAAGGGGCCAGGACTGACTGCCGCTCTTTGTTGAGAGAGCCATGATCTCAACAGGTGGCCTTGGGTAAGCCACTCCTCTCAGCCCCAGCTCCCCAGCTGCATTGTGGGAATAATAATAACACTGATTTTGTTCAGCACTCAGAATGGGGCGCTTATTTGTCTAGCAGAGTGGTATGTAAGCACAGTTATTATTATTTATGGAATGAGCTCTCCGAGGAGCTGAAAGGAGCGCTTTCCCTGGAAACTTTCAGGAGACTATGTTAAGGCTATTTTATTTGAGAAAGGCGGACTATAAATAAAATAATAGTAGTGGTGGTGGTGGTGGTGGTATTGACATGTAAATGTCAGGCAATTAGGGTTTTATTGTTATTTGATGTTTTGAATTATGTATTGTAAGCTACCTGGAATCATGGAGCATAAATGAATTTTTTAGGCTGCATTTAAATAAAGGAATGAATTCCATTTTCAGGGTTGCTTTCCAGAGTAGATTAAAGTGCAATGCATATTTCCTCCATAGATTTTCTTTAAGAGTCAGTTTTCATCTTTGTTCACTGTTTTTCAATTTTTAGGCATAGAAAAATAATAGGGAAGTTTTATTCAAGAAGTAGAGATTTCTCTTTTTGTTGATCAGAAATGCATCCTTCACATTAGTAGTCAGCAGGGCTTTTTTTCTGGGAAAAGAGGTGGTGGAACTCAGTGGGTTGCCCTTGGAGAAAATAGTCACATGGCTGGTGGCCCCGCCCCCTGATCTCCAGACAGAGGGGAGTTTAGATTGCCCTCCACGCCGCCGAGCAATGCAGAGGGCAATCTAAACTCCCCTCTATCTGGAGATCAGGGGGTGGGGCCACCAGCCATGTGACCATTTTCAAGAGGTTCCAGAACTCCGTTCCACCTGAAAAAAAAAGCCCTGGTAGTCAGTATTTGAAAGAAAGGAGAAAAATAATGTGGTGAAGCTTCAGAAGGTGGCAAGCTTTGATCAGCAAGAGCTACCTCTGAGCAACAAAAAGAGTATGTCCCAAATCTCTACTTCTTGAACAAGTGTCATAGTGGAAGGTTTTGACTGGTGCTGAATGTTGGGGCTCCTTTTGTTTGGATTTGGAGCATTTATATATTTACAAATCGTTAAGTTTGGATCACATTCCCTATAGAGTCATTATTTTCAAAGGAGTGTTTATGTAAGTAAACAACCTTTTTCAAAATATTTTGAAAATGTTCTCCTGTGAGTAATTTTCATTATTCAGCAGCAGTTGTGTTTCCTTGCTATTTTAATGAATTTGGATGATATGAAGTGTATATTGTTCAAAATATATTTCCAGGGCATTTTTTTTTTGTAAAAAAGTACTTTTATTTAAAACATTTAAAAAATCTTATTTCCTAAAATAATGCTGAAGCCTAACATATAATAATAGCTATGTTTAATGTATTCCACAAAGTCCTGTTTTTGACAATAATGATCAACTACAAGTGTTTTAGAAAGGGAAATGAATTATTTCTGCTAAAGGACACCACAGTGTTCTAACTATCAGGTCATGCACCCACTTCTGTGTATGAAATCTCTCTGTGTTCAACTCTAGGCATGTTTTTCAGTTTCAGTACACTGGCTTGCGGCTCTCAAAGTGTCATGAGACTCTGTGAGTGGGTAGCCAGAGATTTGAAGTTAACAAAAAATGACGAGGCTTGTATCTGGGACTATGTTAAATAAGATGAGGTCAACTGGTTTTAAGTAACAGTGCTATTTATAGATGACCCTAGTTTAAAATTAAACATTTTGTTGATAATAATGGGTTAATTCATCTTCTTGTCCCTTTTCCCCCTTATCAGGAGGTGGGGGAAAATGAATTTATAAAGTATGTTCTTATTAACAATAAATACCGCACTGTTAACTCATAGCTTTGCATCATGTGCTCCATTTGTTGTATTTTATTCATCAGCTTTTCTCCTCATTCATTATCTTTGAAGAATTGTTCATTTCTTTGAATATTTGACATGCCTTATTAAAGGAATTGTATGAAAATATTTTAGCTTAGTGATCAATTTTTTTTAAAGTACAGCTATTACTTTGAATACGTGCCATTTGTATGCAAATTGCCATGCTTCCATTTTATGATAGATGCTATCAATGACTTGGATCCATTGGAGCATTTCTACAGATGGAAGGGTTTCTGCTCATAAAGTTTGAGTTTCTTGCCTTCTCCTCCCTTTCTGACCAAAGTGCCTCCCCTGAAATGCTGTTTGTGTGTGTGGGGGGGGGGGTCCCCTGTCTCTCAGAAGTGGTATGATGGGGGCACTTTAGGCTGCAGAATAAGCAGGGGATTTGAGAGAGTCAGACTTTGTAGGCAGAGCTGCTTCTGCCTGTGGAAACATTCCTGTGGCTCCAACCCAGATTTTGTTGTTTCAGAATGTTTATTATATTATATTTATTTTATTTGAATAATTATATTTGAATGCACATGCACACATTAATATGCATAGATATAGTCAACAAATGTAAGAAACCTCCAGTTTCTGCTTCTGTCAATATATACTGATCTCCCTCTGACTTGGTCTTTGATCTGTGCTAATGTCCAGGAGAGCCCCAGTCTGCAACATGTGACCCAGCACCCATACCTGTTATTGGTTCAGCTGCTTTGATATCAGAGTCTCTGCCTCAGCTAGTGTCAAAAAAGCCATACTTATCTTTGAATCTTAAAGGTGGGCAATAGGGAATCCTTTGATTCTGGGTTCTGAACTCTATGAGCAGCCAACATAAAATTAAAATACAGAAAAAATACCTAAATGTTAGGAGTAGAGATGGGCACGATCCAAAAAAAAATACCGATTAAGCCGTTCATGGATCCGGGCCGCTGCCGAACCCAGGCCACCGATTCTAACCGATCAAGTCCCATTTCCGATCCGGAATCAGGAAGGGCAAAGCGGGAGGGCGCCCCGCTGTTTCCAGCAATATAGGGATGGTGGTTGGTGGCAGCGGCTGCCAGGCCCGGTGGGCAGGGGGAGGCAGCAATGAGCCGCCTCCCTTCAGGGAGGGAGGGGACATTCACACACTTAGAGTAGGGGGGGGAGTTTTTAACCCAGCAATGAGCCACCTGCCCTCAGGGAGGGGACATTCCCAGGGCCAGATCTACGGGTGCCAGTGCACAGGGCAACTGTAGTCAGGCTCGTGCGCACGTGCGCGCGCTCCTGGGTCCCCCCCCCTGCCCATGCAGCAAGCTGGCTGTCCCGGTGCGCTGTGGAGCTGGAAGAAGTGCAAGTGGCTCGGCGGCTGCCCACACCGTTCACCTGCCCCACAAGACAAGGGGCGGCCGGCTTGCCCGCGTGCCCCTTGTCCTGGGGAAAGGCGAACGGCGCAGGCGGCCTCCCAACCTCCTGCACTGCCTTTTGCCTTTCCCCAGGACAAGGGGCGGCTGGCTTGCCCGTGTGCCCCTTGTCCTGGGGAAAGACAAACGGCGCGGGCAGCCTCCCAGCCACCCGCATTGCCTTTTGCCTTTCCCCAGGACAAGGGGTGGCTGGCTTGCCCACGCACCCCTTGTCCTGGGGAAAGACAAACGGCGCAGGCGGCCTCCCAGCCTCCCGCGCTGCCTTTTGCCTTTCCTTTGTGCCCATGGCTTCAGAACACCCCCTTCCCCCTCCCTCCCCTGGGTTGCTGCTCCATGGTTGGAAGGAAGCCTGCTAATCAAGGAAAGCTGGGCTTCCATTTGTGTTTCGAGGGTGACAGAAGGAGGGCAAACACAGCTCATTCCCCTGGCTCTGTTGCCCCGGGAATAAATTACTGGCACCAGAGTGTCTGCAATTCCGAACAGAAACCGATATATCCGATCAAGTCCCGAACAAGCAAACCCCCGACTGCTGGATCGGTTGCCGTGGACAGAACCAATTAGCTGAGTCATGATGGCGCAAACACCAAAATCGGGGGGGGGGGGGGTTTGAAATCGTAATTCAGATCGTGCCCATGTCTAGTTAGGAGCTTTCAAATGACACTTTGCATTCTGTTTGTGAAGATCTGCTTTGCGAGATACATAGAACTCATGCTTAAAAGGGAAGCTGTACAGAATCTGCTGCTAAAAGAGGTCTCTGGAAGGTTTGCCCACAAAACCAATGTGTTTGGAGACCTCTGTTACTCACATGGTCCAGCAAATGTAATGAAACCTGAGATTCCTGACCCCATCTGTTTTCCCATTATTTTGTTTTTTCAATTATTTTATGCCTTCATGCATCACCATTTAATATTATCACTTGATGTTATCATATCCTGATGTTATCGTATTATTTACCTAGCCATCCCAGTAGGTATAATCAAATTCTATACAGTCACTCTGATTGGTTTGTTTCTTGTATGTTGTACAGGCAGACATTCCCTGGTTTGTTAACTGGATTGCGTGAGAGCCAATAACAGGCATTCCTCATTCCCCATTGCTTTCATTATCATGAGCCTGTTTGAAAAAATCCAGGGCAAGAGTTGCATGGATTTTGCATCAATCCCAAATTATGCTGTTACTTGCTGTCAAATAATTAAGCCTCTGCCCTTAGATGAGGTCTACTGAAAAACTGATCACTTTTTCAAAAATGCAGACATATTGTATATCTGCTTGCGGCCTGGGCTGATCTCAGATTTTGGTGATCTTACAAAGCAGATCTGGAAAGCAAAAGTAAACAAAAAACAGGACACTTAATAACATAGTTTGTCCTTTTTGTCTTTCCATAGCTGACCTGGCAAAATGAGGCCTTTGGTTTAACTTGCCCATTTGAATTCTGTTTCTTTGTGACATAATATCTGTCTTGGAAATGTTGAATGAAATTTGGTATACACATTCAGTACACTATTTTACATTCCATCTTGAGATACCTATGACCACAAGACTGATTTTTAAAGGAGGGAAGAAAAAACAAAAGTTCCTTAATAGAGTATATGCCTTGGATTTAGATACTGGAATAAATGTTGGGTGTACCTATTCAGGACACCATTCTATGGATTGAATTGTATGACTCACTGTGCTAACAGCAGCACTTTGTTCTAGGTGAATGTTGCATGTTGCTCTTCTAATGGAAGCAAAGCATATTCAGTCAGGGGAAAGCTCCTTATGCAGATAGGAAGTGCCTTCACTGGCAAACAGAACTGTAGGAGCTAGTTTTATGTTTCAAGTCCAAATCCCATTTCAGCCCAATAGGCATTTCAACAGTGCTTAAAAATGCAAAATGCACCAGAGGGGACATCTGCTTTGAAGTTGAAGATATCAGAATGAAAGTCCATGTGCATGTTCACAATGCTGTTCTACATTTCAACTTTGAACTCCTACCCAATCTATTTAATCTATTTTAAAGTGGAACAGGAACAATGTAAAACTCAATGCAATGCAATATTTCTATTGAGCACTTAAGATACTGTAATGAAATTTGGGAAGTATATTTATGACATAATATTCCATTTGAATTTCAAACACCTGCTCAGTTCTCACATCTGTTTTGAGGACAGAAAAATGCATACTGGATTATAATGCAGTGCCTGAAATGAAACCCCTCAAATAATGTGCTTTACTGGTTAGTTTGGGAGAATGTATCATATCAAAAATGTGAGTTCAACACTTTTTTAGGAAAGCTGCCACAGAAATGACCTTGGGAAGAGAAAGATATTTGACACTGATGGGCTATCCTACATTATGATAGAATGCTGCCCAGAGGTGTCATAGGGGAAATTGATTTCATAAATTTCAGAGCATGACAGCTCCATAGGGGATTGCAGGCTGCAGAGCTTTCCTTACTTTTTTAGTGGCACATTTTCTGCTTAACATAAAAAAGTGCAACTATTGCATTGTGTCCTGAATATGGCATTAAACTGAGGTAGAAGAAATAAGAGCAGCAATCACGGGCTATGACTAAACTCCTTCTTATTGCCCAAATATAATGTATTTCTCAAAACAAATGCATACCTTTCCTTAAAACCCAAATGCTGAGTTCTGACAACAGAGGAAAGAAACTGATTCTGTTCAATGCGGTATTCTTCAGCTGTTCAAACAAGTAAAATTCTAGATGGCTAAGAATCATGACAAAATAAGCAAGAGTCTTGTGGCATCTAAAAGACTTTAAAAAAAAATTCCAGCATAACATTTGTGGACTGGAGCCCAATGAAATGGCTCTAGTCTACAAAATATGTCCTGGAATAAAATTGTGTTACTCTTCAAGCTGCCACAAGTGTCCTGTTTATTTTTGATGCGACACACTAATTTAGCTACTCCTAAGGAATTTTGCTGCACCCTATGAAAAACCTACCTTCCAACAGCTCCACTTCTTATCATTATTTTATACTCCAACCATACAGAGATGTCTCAGTGATATCTTTATACCTTCTGCCTCCCCCGATTTCTGAATGGATGGGGAATGTAGCAACAGGTATGAGGATCAGGCAGAGGTCATTCATACGGAACACCTTTCAGTTTATTCAGGGCCAAGCTACAAGTGACGAATGACACTTGAACGGCAAGTGGATTGAGTGGAGGGCAAGTGAACAGGGAGAAATACACTTGCCATTCAAGTGTCATTCGTCACTTCCTGTTTCCTGCTGTTTCTCTGCTTTCTATCAAAGTTGTAGTTCCTGAATAAACTCTCTTCCTTTGCTCCTTAATCAGATTCAAGATCATTTCGAAGATATACAAGAGTCTACAGAAGATCCCCCATGGGAGGCCTAATATCAGGCCTTAGGGGTGTGCACCAAGAAAATTTCCATTTCAGTTTCAGTTCCTCAGGGTTCCAAAATCACTTCATTCCATTACTGTTTGTTCTGGAGGGGGCAGTGCTGGCTCGCAACTGATCCGTTTGAGATTTTTTTGTTTTCATGAGTTTTGGTTCATTGCACACACAATGTGGGTGTTAACCACGCATGCACAAACAGATGTTGTTCTTTTCAAGGGAGTAGGGAAATGAAGTTCTGGGGCAGCTGTTTTTGTACGCAATGTCACCAAAATTGCACAGAACACAGTCTTCCATTTTTATTTTGGTGTTGGAGGTTTTGAATAGAGATATTAGACGGGATGAAAGGGTCAAGGGTGTTAAAATTAAAAAAGAGTCATATAGCCTTCGACAATACAAAGAGTCATATAAATTAAGAGCTTTCGCAGACGATTTTGTCTTGTTTCTGAAGGACCTGTTAGATGGAATTGAAATACTGATAGAGAAATTGAGAGAATTTGGTGCTCTGGCAGGTTTTAAAATAAATGATTAGAAAACAAAAATGTTGACAAAAATATGGATATTAAATATCAGAAAGAACTGATGAAAATGACAGGTATTAAGGTTGAAAAAAGGTAAAATATTTAGGCATTATGCTTTATTGACTTCCTGCGCAAAATGAGGAATAGTGACTTGATGATTTGTGATTTTGATCATTAAGAAGAGAAGGGGGGATTTAAAATAAGTAGAAGGGTGGCAGTAGTGGAAATGAAAATTTTGGAGAGACTGTAATTTTATTTTTAAAAACGATAAGTGTTGTAGAGAAGAATGGAAATGAAATATGTATTATTGTTTTTTCTTTTCCAAGTTCCAAATTCTGTAACTGTTTACTTTTTTCTTATCCTTGTTTTTCTGCCCTTTCTATGGGCCTTTATTTCTATTAATTAAGTTTGTTTTTTTTTTAAAAAAAAGAACACAGTCCTCCCTCTAAACTATCAGTGACTAAGTATGAGATCACGCAACAATGGGATTCCCCAAGGAATGCTTGGGGAAGGTGTGCATCAAGGCAATTGTTGGGCACTGCACATATATGTACACACTATTCTTTTCCAGGGGCAGGATTTGGGGAAACGAGGTTCTAGTCATGCTTAACCAAAAAAACACATTATCCAAAAATCCATCAATCCAATGAGTTTCTCCTCAAGCACATGAAAACTCACACAACTACGCGCCCCAAAGAAGGTGAGTGTTGGTGGGTGCACACAATGGTGGGAAACTTACTGGCAAAGCAACACCAGCACAGCATGCCCACAGTGTGCAAGCAGAAAAGCACTCCATTGCCAACCAGCTCAGTGCAGCAAAAAACAACAACAAAACATTGTTTCTTTATGATAGTGACAAAGCCAATAAATTACTACCTTTGAGTCCTCCTGCTATGCCATTTTCCTTGTGCCTTGCAGTTTTGTTTCCATGATAAGGGGCTGGCGAACTCTCCTCACTATAATCTGCTTTGTGGCAGCCTGGAACTCCCTGTTTAAACCTGCCAGCTGCCAGTCTGTCCTTGCACAATGTGTAAAAGTATGCCAAAAGGGGAGGCTAGTTGTTGGGTTTTCCTTCACAGGATTAGTGGGAGCCCTCTTTCCCTCCTATATTTTACTAGTAAAAGTAGGAGACTGGACAGGTTGCTGGCTGCTAGTCTCCCTTTTTGACTAAAACCATTAACTCAGAGTTGAATGAAGAAGAAGTTGTGGGAAGAACTAAACAAGTACCTCAGATCAGTCCTTCCATATGGAATACTGATCTGGAAAAACTTGAGGGTGCATGCATGTGAGTGTGCAATGCACGCTGCTACCTACCCGTCATTTAACTCTGGGTTAACAGTAGACATGGGCATGGACCTGGAAAAAACCATGGTCTGTTGAGATTCATGGACCACAGACCATGAACTTTTCATGGACTCACACCTGTTCATGGACTGGTTTGCTGGTCCATGGTCCATCATTCCGGGGGGCGGGGCTAGGACTGCCCCTTTCACACTCAGAGATGCCAAACTCACAGCGAGTCTTCAGCAGGCTCTCCTCCAGCCACCCTCCAAGTTTGGCCAAGATTGCATTTCAGAGGTCCAAGTTACAGACCCCCAAAGCAGCCACCCCTAGGAAACTTCCAGTAGATAGAATAGGAGTTGCAAACTCCAATTGACTTGCATTGGCTTGCAGCATCGAAAAGTTGCAATGAAAACATTGGATTGAGTTGCTCTGAGAATGGAATGATGTCTCCCCACCCCGAGTGGAATGATGGTTCCTGGGAGCAGAAAACTTGCTCTGCAGCTGGAATGGGGAGGGAGAGAAGTGCTCTTTGAGGGGACCGTCAAGGAGATGTTTTGGGGGAGACAGGAGGAATATTCTTTTAAAGGACATGAGGACAGAGACAATCTATGAGAGGAGGTTAAATTTGGGGGAAGGAGTGTTGCTATCCCTTTCTATTTTTATGGATTAAAATAATTATAGCAAAGGAAAGGAAGAGAAGCTGGGATTTTATGTTCTGGTATCTTTAGAAAAGTGTCACGCACAAGCCACAGGATTAATTATCAGTGTCCTTTGGGAACAGCAATAGTGAAACTTGTGGTGACATTTTGCTCATGCTACATAACACCATGTCAGCATGGGTTCTTGTGAGTCAAACAAAACACTCTGCAAGAATTAAGAATGTTTAAAAAGTACTCGAGATGGCTCTGTCATAATAGCTGATGATTTTCAAGCGGTAACTCAGTGTGTTTTATAATTAGATCTGCAAAGAGGGAAAGACAGTATATAAATTCCAATTAGAAAGCACAGATTATTAGACACCGCCATTGCAAGGTACAAGAGGCTTCTAATTAGCATGTTGTTCCTGATTAGTATAAGTCTTCTGTTGACCCCACCACAGAATGAAGTCATTTAACAACCTTCTCCATTTAGTATAAAAAAATAGCGTAACAAAAATGTAAATAAGAGTTCCTTCTATGGTCGTATAATGTAATTTTTAAACATTTATAAAACTTCATGTTAGTCCATTGCAACAGAAAATAATCATGTGGCACCTTAAAGATTAGCCAGATGTGGCTTGAGGTTTTGTACACGATAATCTATTTTATTGGATGTCTAAAGTTAATATTGAAGGTGCTGGTGTTTACAAACGCACAAGGCTATAAAAGAAACAGTTAGGTAAATGAGATTAAATATTTATTTATTTTATTTATTTTTTCAATTTATATACCGCCCATCCCCAGGGGCTCTGGGCGGTGAACAGTTAAAATCGATAAAAACAAGAACTAAAACCAATATACAAATAATAAAACAAATTAACAAAGTGCAGTGGTGGGGAGAACCCTCCCCCACCCCAAAGGTGGGAGGCCGACATGGCACCGCCCCCTTCAATCACCGAATGCCTGGCGGAACAGCTCTGTCTTACAGGCCCGGTGGAACGATAATATGTCCCGCTGGGCCCGGGTTTCCATTGACAGAGCGTTCCACCAGGCTGGGGCCAGGACTGAAAAGGCCCTGGCCCTGGTTGAAGCGAGGCGGGCTTCCTTAGGGCCGGGGACCACAAGTAAATATTTATTCGCTGATCGAAGCGATCTCCGGGGAACGTACAGGGAGAGGCGGTCCCGAAGATATGCCGGTCCCAACCTGCTCAGGGCTTTAAAGGTAAGAACCAACAAATATAAAACCAAATATAAAAGAAGATTCCTGAGAAGATCAGTTTAGGTTTTGATGGGAGGGCATATTTTTAGGTGCAAAGAGGGAACAGGTGAAATTGAGAGTTTTTATTTGGTTTGATTTTATTGTACAACATTTTGTGGACTTTTAGATCAGAAAATAATAAAATAATAATAACATTCAATTTATATACCGCCCTTCAGGACAAATTAACACCCACACAGAGTGGTTTACAAAGTGTGTTATCATTATCCACAAGACAATCACCTTGTGAGGTGGGAGTGGATGAGAGAGCTCAGAGAGCTGTGACTGACCTAGGGTCACCCAGCTGGCTTAAAGTGGAAGAGTGAGGAATCAAACCCCGGTCTCCAGGTTAGAGTCCTGCCACTCTTAACCACTGCACCAGTCTGACTCTCAGTGATCTACTGTTTTTAAATAAATAAATATTTGGTGGCTGTGGTTAAGTTCCATTTTAATTTAATTTAATTTATTACATTTATATTCCGCCCTCCCCACTTTCGCAGGCTCAGGGCAGATAACAAACACAAACATCAAATAACCATTAAAACTTTAAAAACACTACATCAATCATTTAAATTACAGCTATGCAAGCATATAACTAACTTTTAGATTCTCCTCCCATGAGATGAAGGTTTGCTGTTTATGACTTAGGTAGTAAAAACAGTAAGAAGTAAAGTAAAGAATAAATAAATAAAAGCATTACTAGAGATATTACATAATTCCTCAGGATTACATAGCCTAAAACAGTGGGGAGGGGGGCTGACTCACCCTCCCCGATGGTGCTTACATGTTTTTAAAATAGAGATAAGTGATTCAGCCATTTGGCATTAAGCAGAGTCAATTGCTAGGCATTAAGAGGCTTGTCAGTGGTTCAAATGCACTCCATTTTTGAAGGCTGCTGCTTCATCAACATGATACTACCTGTGGTATAACCAATCAAAAGAGTTTATTGTCTATAGCCATAGGCCGTCACAATTTACCAAACATCGACTAATAAACAATTAAGTCCCTTATCACAGTTTATATAGGTTACTAAAATTAATTAAAACAATATAGTATGACAAACTATCCCAGGGATCACGCAGCAGCCTCATTCAGTACCACCTTAGATCTTATCTTTTTGGCTGCAAGTGCGAACTGAGAGACTCTATAGGACACATGATTATCAGTGTCAGATAACAAAAACACAATCTTCTCGATTTCAGAGTATGTGTTTGTCACTGATAGGATTCTGGCCAAAAAATTAGCTCTGGGTACACTATATAATGGACAATAAAGTAGGTAGTGGGAAAGGTTCTCCACTATAGGTAATCCACAAATGCAGGTGCGATGTTCCATAGGGGTATGAGAATAACGCCCTGCCGAAAGAGCTGTCTGTGTCATATGAAAGTGCAGAGCAGTGAAAGACATTCTGAGGTTGTAATGAGAAATACTGGCTAGACCTGTGGTATAAGTAAAGTGTGTGACTCGGCCAGCCTCAATCCAACTTTCAGGCTGAAGATACAAAGCCAAATAATAATAATCAGCTATTATTGATAAAGCATCTATTAACTAAGTAGTATTCAAAAAGGATATAAAAATGATTCTTGCCTGCAGGTTTATAATCTAAAAAAACAAACAAACCCTGCCTGATTTGTTAATGAACTCAACCTCAGTGGTTTCACATTCTGCCACTTTAGCCTCTTTTGCTGAAGTATCTTCAGGGGAGCAATTGTATGTTCTAGCAAATGAAAGTGTTCAACCACTGAAATCCCTGCACTGATGCACCTTTTTAACTATTTTTAATTTTTTTTTTATAACAAAAGACATGAACCCGTGGCTACTGTCATGTCTACCTTGGCTTTAAGGCTAATGCCTCTTTTTCTATCTGTGCCTAATTACACTCTGCCAGAGTCAATGCGCTAGATGGATAAGCTAGAGGCCTCCAAAACTGACCATAATTTTGCATTAATGCTGCTCCAATGCCTTCTTATGATGCATTGGTAGACAATTTGGTCTGATATGTTCTATCATAACAACAAAGTAACAGAGCCTGTAGTACTTTTAGCTTTTCAAAGGCCACCTAATGATGGTTTCCCCAGGAACACTGCACATTTTTTATGAGCACTGATTATAAATGGAGAGTTCATTCCACTAGGTTGGGTATAAACTTTCCTCACAAAATTTACTATTGCCCAAACTTTTGAACCCCCTTTTTATCTGCAAGTACTGCTGACTTATATATAATTTCTTGTGTTCTTGATGGATCAACTTGACCTTCATTACTGTTTTCTGTAGTTTTAATATTACATGATATTTTAAAAGAATTTGTGGGGAGTTATTGTTTTATGATTTTTTAAATATATTTGTTAACTGTTAGCTGCCTTAGTGGTCCTTACTGGGCGAAAAGGTGGCCCAATGTTGTTCCAAAATTGTAAATAAAATAATTAAAATGTACAACAGACATAAGGCATAAAACAGTATAGGGCAGGGTAAAACAATGTTCAGCAGCATAAAACAATCATGAAACAATTCAATAGTAGAAAACAATAAAACAATTTTAAAGTCAGTTCCTGCTTTGTAGACCCCAAGGTAAGAGCCAGTGTAGTGTAATTGTTAGAATAGGATTTGAGAAACCCAAGTTTCTCCATTCTGTCATGAAAGCTTGCCGAGTGACCTTGGGCCGGTCACACATTCTCAGCCTAACCTACTTCACAGGGTTGTTGTGACAATAAAATGGAGGAGATGAGGAGGAAAGAATGTAAGCTAATATGGGTCCCTGCTGGAGAAAAAGTGGGATGTAAATAAAATAAAAAAGGTAAATTCACTCATTAAATGTCTCCCATATGTTCTATCAATACATGGGTGTTATGTTTTTCGAACTTAATTCCCTTGCATGTATGGGCTCAATTTAGATTCTGACCATAGAATGTGATGAAAATGGGCTTAAGTCTTTCCTCTGCACCATTTTTGCATCCTGAATTGGCCCCATGGAGCTGCTATTTGCCCCAATGGTAAAACCTACATATATTGATGGGATGCTTGTAGCTCCCCCGGCAGGGCAAACAACGGCTCCCAGTGGCCACCCCAGGTCAAGAAACAGTGCAAACAGTCCTAGTTAATCTTGCACACACCTGAAGTTTCAGTGCTAAGCATAGAACTCCCAAAGCACTTCTGATTGATAGGACCAGGGTAGGCACAAAGAGAACCTGAGAACTTGGTAACATGTGTGCTTCCCCAAATCCAAGTTCAATCCAAATCCAGATTTATAGTTGAAAAGTTCTTTGTATCATTATTTTGGGTCAATTTTGGTCTATATGAAAGTTCAGTCTGGGGTTGTATTGTGTCTTTTGCATGCATGAGTTTTCATTTAGGACTGACAATTAACTGTTGTGTGATTTGTGGCTTCTTTGTAGCTGAGTTTTGTAACCATTCTGTAACTGGCTTCTTGATGTTCCATAATGAAACAAACATATCTGATAAGCAGAATGTTAGGGAATTGAGGGGGTACTCTATTGTTTTCTGTATGTGATCTAAATTGACTAAAGAACTCTTCTCCCTGTATGCTTATCGCCCCTCATTCTATCCTGTATTTTGGTTGTAATAACATGAAGGCCTTGCTGTGCATATTTCCTTCCTGTCATGTTCTCAGCCTTGGGTATGTTCTTCCTCAGCAATGTAGAGATAATCATGGAGTCTTTCTGATAGTTTGTTACATGATCTGAAAGGAAACATAACCTCAACCTGTCAATCTATCATATTCTGAATGTCATACATTCACTTGATTGTTTATATATTCTTGTAATAAACCTCTGTACTGTAAGCAATTGCTGTTTACTTGTATCATGCCTGTGTGATGGTATAAACGTAGGTGCCACCAGTTTGTTGACATGCACCCTGGTGTAATAATGTGTGCATCAGGCTCATTTGAGAATTTCTCATAATAAACCTTTTCTGCTTCTAAAATCATCAAGTTTGAAGCCTTGATTTATTATTTAGACAAGGAGAGAAAGGGGACCTCATAACTGGCAAACAGAGGTAATAAAAGTTCCCCCCAACACAGAACTTAGTAGGCAATTTATTCAAAATTCAGAATATTGTATAGTAGAAAGACTGTCTCACCATTCCTCAAACATGACCTAATGAGGATCAAACATGCTTCATAAGATAAAGAAGGTTGAGAGCAGCTTCATCTCATTTTGAACACTGAAACATAGTTATTACTCTGTTTGCCCCACAGAGAACATAATCTTCTATCTTCAAGAAGGTCGAAATAATATTTTAAAAATTGTCAGGCATTCCTCAGTGACGCCCGTTCCTCAAATTAATGTGAAGAGAAATACAGTGTCCTTGATATGCCAGTTCAGGAATGTTTGGCTTGCATTCACAACTGCCTTCTGTTCCCTGTGGGGGGAAAAGAGATAGGAAAAGCTGCTGATTCTTATAAGACTGTTTACTGCAGCTCACTTAACAGTTTTCTCAGCATCAGTGTAATCTTACTCTGAATGCTAATTGCCCCTTATGGCATTTCTGAAATTATATCACGACCCACAGTGGGACTTCTCTGCTTTGCATCAAAACATCTCTTCCCTCGTTTTGCTAGTTATCCTACAAACTTTGGTAACTATTTTGGTAGGTCCTAAGGTATTATCCTGTCAACATTTTAATTTTGTATTCTGATGGACCAACTTTGCTAGAAACATTTTATAGACACTTAAGTTTAAAGTTTTACTGTGCTGCATCTTTTCATTGTAAAATCATGAATCAAACTGAATTTCATTTGCAATGTCAGATAAAATAGCTAGGTGATTGCAATCTAAGTGCTATATGCCAGCTGGGGTCCTGTCGAATAATGCACAGACACTTCTCATTTGGTAGAAATGGCCACAACTTTATTGATTACAGCCCTTTGGAGCATTGGCAAAGCATAGGGCAGTGGATCCCTGGCATCAAAAGGCCCTTCGCTGTTCGAAGCATTGTTCTCCCAGCCATGATGGAAGATGTGGGATGGCAAGTGATGTTCTGCCACTGACAGCTGCTGGACGGCCCTTGCCACCCCTAGAGACCACAGGGGTAAGGTGCCTGTTATGCACTGCTCACCCCCTTAGGATCCGACCCAATATCTCAAAACCGCCTATCCTCTAAAGTTGTGACTGGCCCACTGGCTGCCTTTAAACAAGAGGTGGGTGGGCGGGGAAAGTGTTCTGCTCCTGCCATCGATGTTGGTGAATGGCACCAACCATGCGTCAGCATACAGAAGAGGATCTTCTGTTGGACTCCTCCTCTTCCACAGCTGACCTTCACCCCCACCTCCACCCTCAGTTGCAACACAGCCCACGATGAGTCTGTGAGCTTCCTTTAACTGTTGCTTCTTAGTAGACTGTCTTTGCTATTTGGTGAGCTGTAGCTTACTGAAATGTCTTTCAGCTTCTGGCAGTGTGCCGTGTGCCGTGTTATGCACACTTCACTGTGAACTAGTTGCAGAGCATTTGGGATTTTTGGTAAATTTCATTTAATTGGACAAATGGAGGTAGTTCATATTGTTTTCCAAACTTAGCGGCCTGTCTCTCAGATGAAATTCCCTTAGCTTATGGAGCACAACATAAATAACTGGGGCAAGTCTGCATTTAAAAAGATCTTGTGTTGTTGTGCCTAGTTGGGCTCAAAGGCTATCAATATCAGATACGTTTTTGTGCTGAGCTGGGGCTTTTTAGTGCTGGATTTTAATTAGTATCTTTTTTGGTTTTTTTAATTCATGAGTTGCCATGGGCAGGTTCCTGGGGATGCAGCATTTAAAAGTTCTAAATAAATAAATAGGTCTCACACAATTCTTTGGGGGGGGGGGAGAAGCATGATCATTTGAGAGAGAACACTTGAATTCCATACCCTCAGCAGAAAAACACTGTTCAGTGGATGTATTTCTAAGAGCTTTCTATCTCTGCATTAATTTCTGAACATTTGTCTAGAGCTTTTGGGTAATTGAGCAAACAATGCCCTTGACAGTAGTTTTCCTTCATCAAGATTCAGAAACAAGGTAATTAATTAAAGGCCAGAAGGGGGTAGTTAAGAGCTGGTAATGAACTACTATTGAAAAAATTAGTGCTATGGGACTCGTATGGTTAGATACTGCATGCAAGGCTGAGTTAATGGATTGTTGAAAACGAAGTGTCTCTAGAGTTTCCGATGCATCATATTGAGAAATCTCAAACTGCTTCAATTGATGGAGCTAAAAAGTGAGAAGTGATTATTATTCATCTTGATAATATCCTGAAAAGATAGAATTTCCAATGTTTGCCTTATCTAACAGATACTTAGTTTCAGAAATAACATTATTAACAGGCCGATGTTCTTGATATCATTGCACTTTTTTTAAAATTGCAAACTAGGGCTTATTTTCAGTCCCAGTTTGTGCTCTTTGTCATGTCGTGCTGGGTAGATGGATTATGAATGCCTGGCAACAGGCAGAAGGGATGTGGGGGGCAATGTCCTGTGAGAAAAATTAAGAAGACGAACAAGGCCTCATGTACTTACAGGAAGGACTTATCATAGAGTTCTGGCGATTCCTAGAACTACCCAGAAGGATTGGCTTTACCATAGAGCATTTCCTAAAGCTACCCTTTGTTACTTCCAGATAAGCATGTCAGAGGTCCCAGGGGCCCAAGCAGGAGTAAAGGAGGCTGGGGGCGGGAACAGTGGGGTACTTACCTCCCATGCACATGCTATGTGCGCACATGCTCCCACTGCGCAGATGACTCCGGGCTCACATGGGGTGAAAACACCCCTTTGGAGGCAGCTTTCATTTTCAGTGTCACACTCCACAGCTCCTTCTTTCATCTCATTAGAAATTGAGTGTGACAGAGAAAGGAGCTGTGGTGCGTGCACACTGAAAATGAAAACTGCCTCCAAATGGGTGATTTTCACTTAGAGTGCACTGAGATTTCTCTGCAGAGGGGGAGCACATACTCGTGCTTCTCCCCTCGTGCTTCCCCCCTGCTGAACAGGTGAGCAGGACTGGGGGCTGCAGGTAGGGACAGGGGATCTCCAATCCCAGGCAGGGGGATGGTGAGCCTACTTCCAGATAGCTCTAGGAATTGCCAGAACTCTATGGTAAGAATTTCTTGTAAATAGATGAGGCCTCATTTTTCTTTTTCTTTTTTCTCTTGCTGCCACTTTCAGCAAGACCTAGGGTGGTTGATTCCCTGAACCCTCCCCCCCCCATAAGGGGCTTGGCAGCCCTAGAACCAATAAGTCTTTTTGTGGGCATACCTTGCCCAAACCAGAAGGGAGGACAATGATGACAATAAACCTGCATCTTCTGGATTGTTCTGATTGTACTCCCATTTCACAGTTCTTCATATCTGTATTAATGGAAGCATGCAGGTTTTATGTGCACTTATGTTGGTTTCTGGTTTCCAATGTCTAGAAGAAATTTCCTCTAGAACTAAAGTTGGCATTAGCATGCTGTTTCGTTTTGTTTCTTGTTTCATTTATTACAGTTCCATATAGGGTTGCCAGGTTCCCTTACCCTCCCAGTGGGAGGGGGGACTCTGCACTTACATTCCCAGTGTTCTGGGACTCTATTAGTGTGCAAGTGGCCCCAAGCTAGTATGATGATGTCACTTCTGGAAGTGACATCCTCATGCAAGGCTGGGGAGCGCGTGTATGCTTCACTGCTGCCCGATTTGGGCCCCAAATGGGCTCAATTCTCCCTCGCATTGGTGTGATGATATCACTTCTGGGAAGTGATGTTATCACATCACTCCAAGAGTGCTCCCGCACTTCAATGCGGACTGATTTGGGTGACAAACAGGCCCAATTTGGCCTGTTTGGGGCCCAAATCAGCCCACTGCAAAGCACAGGAGTGCTCGCGGGGTGGTGCGATGACATCAGTGGCATCATTGTGCAAGCCCTGGAAGCCTATTCTCCTCCTTTTCCTCCACTGGCCAGGTAAGCGGTGGCATGGGGTGACATGTGGGAGCAGGGAATCCCCCGCCCCCACTGAGGGAATGGGATCTCTATTGTCTAGATATATTGTCTATCATGATTGTAAACCTGGATGCATTATATCTAAAGATACATTTACAGGTATAAATGCAGGCTTCATTCCTATGTAAACTTTCTTGGGGAAACATAGGCAACATAGTGGAAATTATTTCCAGATCAACATGTATAAGATCAGCCTGCAATGCATAGCTGCGCTGTAGGTTAAGCAGGGGGTGTAACCAAGGTCTTAGTCTGTAAGCTGCTCAAAGCAAGCAAAGCACACCTGCATTTAAAGTGTCATGTTCACCTATGAGTCTATAAAAATAGGGTATGGAAGGCTACTGGAGGATGAAAGGAATTGAGAAGGTAGTTGTTTGGAAAGTGAATTTCAAAAAAATATTTGAGCTTAACTGTGACAGTGAAGAATGCATAGTATAGAAGATGGGCTTAGCCTAGGAAATCAGCTTTCATCAGGATTGTCTAGACAGTTGGCATCCAGTTCGAGCAGAGCACACTTCATAACCTTGGGAGAAAAAACAAATCATGGATTAGCCTTATTTGAAATCTTACCCTCAAAGTGGAAATAAATAGATATTTTCTTTAACCTTTTAAGAACACTTTCTGGGTAAGAAATATATTTTTGCTGTACTTGTGATTTTATATTCTGTTGCTGCAAGGTATAGTTTAGGGAAAGGAAAAGAGAAAATTATTTCTGATCTGATTCAAATTCAAATCAGTTTTGACTCAGGCCATTAAAAATCACATTAATTCTTCCTGGGGGATCACTTCTAACCCTCTTGCCCAGTTCTTAACTCAGCAACATAATCAGTTTTGTATTAGAGCAGAGTCTTCAACCTCTCCAGACCTGGGGCCAAACCTTAACACTCAGGTGGTAGCACTGGACTCATCTAGTTGCATGTGACACCAGAGTGAAGATGAGCCAATTATTTCCTGGGTGAGTTCTGCACTGCAAGCATCTATCAAGTCTTGGATGACTGGCTGGTAGGGGTGGGGTAAGCTGGGCCAGGCCAAGGGGAAAGAGAGAAAACAAAAGAGAGTTTTTGCATGTACATGGTGTGTTAGGTTGGGGTGCAGTCAGGGCCACTGTGCCAGGTGAACTGAGTCCAGGGAAGGGAGAGGCAGCCAGGCAGAGCTTTTTTGAGGAGGAACAATCTCTAAACCTGCCTGTGCTAAAAAGGAATTGGCTTCACCACTGAGTGCCCTTGTCTCACAATCAAGCTGCACCTCTCAATGTGAGCACAAAGAGTGGCAAAAGGAACAGCACCCTCACTCTTCATGAATGCCAGCAGCCACTATCCTCAAAAGTAGCAAAAATGGCAGCTCTGTTGTCAAGAAACTGACTTGTTCCATTCTGTTTTTTGGTTCAGTTCAGGCTTTGGGTCTAATAGAAGCATGTAAAGTGATCATGACTCTGTAGTGTCAGAGCTGGGATTGAACTACGCAAGTGCAATTGGCTCATCGCTTCAAGGTCTTGCACCTACATGGCATCATTCTAGGAAAGGACCTTGGGTGAGTATATGCACTGTCCTTGATTGGCTAATTGGGATCAGGCCAGTAGCTATGGTTTTGTACAAAATGAGGGTCCTCATTCTAGCTTGCCCTTGTCCCCAGACCCTTATTACTTTTGGATTCTGTATAGTTGCTGAAGGATTTCTGCTTTCTCCTTTTGTGCTCTGCGCGTGCTCATGTGGATTGGTGCCAGCACAGGATTTCCATCTCTGGATTTTGAGACTTTGTAATCTTTTTTAGACTCTTTGGTTTGCCTGAAAGAGCTTGAAGATTGAAAGTTTAAGTGTGTTAGTTTAGTTATCTAGTGTCTATTATTTTCCTCTTTGTTTGCACAGTTGTGCATCTGTACCCTTCTGCATTTCTGTTAAAAAACTCGTTGGATTATAACCTTGTGTGTTCTTTGGGAATTTGCAAACTTCAATCTGAATCCACTACTTTAACCCATTTTGGTCAGAGCTACCCAAATAGTTGTTTAGTGGAACTAAATCTGAAAAGTGGTCTGCCTTGCAGGGTTGACTTCCTCTCTAAAACCTGGTAGGGCTGAGAACTTGCCTCTCTGTTCTACAGCTGAAGGTTTAGTCAAGAGAGGCTGGTGGCAGCTTGTAGCCCTGCAATGAGGACTCACTCCCAGTTTGGAGTGTTATGCTCTGGACCTCCCATTCAGGACAGTTTGTGGATACAGCTGTCCTTGGCAACTATAATGACTAGCAACGCACCTGAAGGACCCAACCCATAGGTGAAGCCACTGGTGTCATTGACAGGGTGTTGAATTGGGACCAAGAAGACCTGTGTCTGAATATCTACTTGCTTATGAAGTTTACTTGGGATAGTTAATGTTTCTCAGCCTAACTTGTTACCAGGTTTTGGAAGGTTAAATGGAAGAACACCAGCATATACATATCATAAATGGAATTTATAAAAATGCAATACTGAATGAATTTCCACCTGCATAAATTTTCTGATATGAGGACTGATTCATACACCTGAAAACATCTCTGAGTCACTATGTCCTGAAAGATGTCTGGTTTCTAATGTAATACCTTTTAATTAAGACAAACCCAAATGTCTTTTTGTTTTGTGTTATTTTGGTCAATTTTGATAAAAAGTGGTATATTAAAAATATTGTGTGGATTTGGTTCCAGATTTTTCTTTGAATCAATTTGTTGCCTGGAACATCCCTGCTTTCTAATGGTGTCTCACAGACAGCAGCTATTTTTAGTATGATCAACAGTTCCAGCCCAAGGACTTGTTTAGCAAAGATTTATTTTAAGTGTATTCTTTTTTTCAAGAAAGTGTGATTAGTTACATAATGTTTGGAATTCCCAAGTGTTTCTTGTTCAAGCTGAGGGCACTGCAACCTATCTAAGAGGATTTCCCTCCAGAATGGCTTCCTCAGGATGGCAGTGCAGCAGAACTGCAAAAGTAGGAAAGCTTTAATCCAAGAGAATAAATTTGTTTGTGTGAGTCTGGATCCAAACTCATTTTTTTCAATAATATTTTAATAAATAATAATTCTATGTAATTTCTTTGTATGCTTATTGTTAGAACTTGGCTGACTAGCTGTGCTTGGATCAGCAGAAAAATTATCAGATTGTTTGGAGTGTTACATGTTGGGACTCTTTTTGCTTGTGCATCTTGTACCTGCCACATCACTACAAACCTATAGGGTTTGGGCTCTCCAGATCAAAACTGAAAAACACAAGATGCTGTTCTACATGCCACTTGGAGCACAATAATGCTGAGACTGTTCCACCACTCAATCCATTTTTATCCTGCCCTTCTCCAAGGGGCTCAGAAAGTGTACATGGATCTCCTCTTACCACAGCTCTGTGAGGTAGATTATGCCAACAGAGAGTAAGATCACCAAACAAGACTTATGGCCAGATGGAGTTTCTCTAATACTAGACATTATCATGCATTGCCACCCAGGGATAATGCTATAGGGTAAGTCAAGGAAATGAAAAAAATATATTGCTAGGAGGCCTGGTGAGATAGGACATAGGACCATACCTAATGTAAAAGTGTTGGAACAGCTATATTTGCCAGACAAAGATGTTTGTCTGTTAAAGTTGCCATCTCAGTTTATTGCAGGCCCCTGATCCTGAGTCTGTGTCCATGTTAAGAAATATCTTACTGTGAGCGAGAAGTTGTTTAAGATTAGAGGTGTGTCTGTGAGCAAGAAAAGATTTGCCTCCCACTGCTTATGAGAGAAGAAATATCTTGTTGGTCTCTAAGGTACCATTGGCCTCAAATTCTACTGTTCTACTGCAGACCAACATGGCTACCTGCCTGAAACTTAATATAGATAGTACCATTTTTGTAGGAGAAAAATGCTTGCCTTCCTTCTGCTTTATTATTGGGGTGTTCTTTCTTGTGTTGAGCTATTGCATGGTTGTGCATTACCTGCATCATTTTCTTGCCTGTCCTGACATGAAAGTTAACATTAATCTGCCAACTCATTCTGATTGGATTGCTTTGGAAGTCACTCCAAAGTCACAGTGGCTAAATGGGATAAAGCTGTATGACAGAAATGCATTTCGGTTAATACCTCTACTGAAGCTAAGCAGTGCCAGTCCTAATTCCCAAAAGAAAACAAATCCACAATAATCCATCTTTTAATTCTGAACACAGTGGCATCAGGCCAGATAATATTGAGTGCCCATAAACTTGCTGAAATGCTGCATCCGATTTCACTGCATGGTTTCCTCAGCTTTGACCTTTTTATTCATTAGCCTTGAGGTCAGTGAGCAGCATAAATGTAAAGGTGTTATCTCTACTGACACCACCAGCATTTGGATATTTCCCAAAATAGGCACATTGGGAGACACTGAAAGGAACACACTTCTTGTTGTTAAACACTGTGACTCAGTTGAAATCATAATGAGTGCTTTAGAGGAAAACAAACCCCTTGTTTTAATAAATGTTCTGATATTCTAAACGCATTTGGAGTTTTAGAATACAGTGAATTATTTAAGACACTTTGTAACTGACCATTCTAAACAGAATTACACCTTCCTAAGCCTGTGTCCTTCAACTGACTTAGAAGGGTATGACTCTGCATAGAGTTTAACAGTGCAATCCTAAGCAAAGTTACTCCAGTCTAATCCCATTGATTTAAATTGGTTTAGAGTGGACTAACTCTGCTTAGGATTGTACTGTAAATTGCCTAACCCTGATGATGCTATAAACCACTATGCTAAGAAACAAAGCTCCCAGCTTCCACAAATGTACACAATTGCTACTTTGCACCTATACAATCACCCACCCAGTCTTTGACCAAACAACAGTTGCCTCCTGCCTTTTTCATAGCTATCTGTGCTATGGAAGATACAATATTTTACTAACGGTGGCAGTAAGAAGGAGAAGGCTACCTTTTCTATCAAGTCATGTGGTGTCCTTGGGGTCTTTACAGTCCATGGGAGCTATGGAAACTGTCACAATCTCATAGCGGCCAAATGTAAGAGTGGTGGAGTGAGTAGAGAGGTCCCTGTCAAGTTGTGTCTGCCTTTGTATTTCCAGAACCCAAATGGGGATATTTCAAAGTGAATTAATATGAATTTCAAAATCCCATATGATCAACTAAAATAGACGCTGGTTTTAGCTGTCTGAACCATTTTCCTGCTTCCATGGCTCAAGTGCCTTTGAATATTAATACTTTGTAGAACACTTACATGCTAGCTCACTGTAAGCAAAATGATTGCTTCGTGTCGTATCACCACATACCATAGTAAAGGCACCCAGTTATGGATAAGCTGCCTTGCTTTGGCACCATGTGTCTAAATGATTTTGTTTAGAGCAAAGGAAGATAATCTAATCTCTTGCCACTCAAGCGAATGTGGTGTTCACAGTAGAGATGCTGTGAATTTTGCCACAAACGTATTCAACAGTCACACTTACCATGTTTGAATGTGTCGATCAGATGTCAGCTGATCTCCCAATCGTCATGCCGAACGACTTTGAATACTTGCCAAACTGGTTTACATTGGGCTTCTGCAAGGCTGAACCTGTGCAAAAATGCTGCCAATTCAAATTGATTGGGGGCCATTAGTGTCACTAAGAACAACTTATATTGAAACACGGGATTTATTAATGACTGAGGGCCAAACTACAAGTGACGAATGACACAGGTTGGTCACTTGTCAGCTTCCTTCAAGTTTTGATGGGAAATATAGGCAGCTTGGCGGAATGTTGGACAAGTGACAGTTGAAAAGTCCATTAGACAGCAGTCGGAGAGCCAAGCTGCAAGACCAGGATGCCTACATTTCCCATCAAAACTTGAGGGAAGCTGACAAGTGTCCAACCTGTGTCATTCATCACTTGTAGCTTGGCCCTGAGAGGCTCTCTTCACAAGACATCTTACACAGGGACGCTCAAGTGAAACATCTTACACTTGTTCTCCCATTACAGATACACATGCTCTGCTAGGGAGACAGAGTACACTTGAATATAAGACCACACAGAAAGTAAGTCACTTGAGCATCCCCGTGTAAGATGTCTTGTGTAGAGAGACTCTGATTTATATGATATTTGAGTGATCTGCCTATTTACACAATTGCCTGCTGAGTGGAACAGTTATGCAGCAAGAACGGGAGCGTAGTAGAACGTGATTAGGTTGTCTGAGAACGTGCTTGTTAATGAAGCAAATTGTGCTGTATCCAGTGGTTAGGAAGAAATACAATGAAGGAATGTGATGAAGCAATTTGTCAAACAAACACCAACAGGCAGATCCATGAACTATCAGTCTGTTCACCGAAAATTCAGTTCCGTGTTTGCAGCCAGCAAACTGGACATGAACATCCCCACTTCAGAGTCCTTCCTACGTGAAACCCATGATGTACAAAGAAGGGGGCCAGGTGGGCCTCCTGGGGTTGTCTGAGCACAAATAAAAAGGCTTTGCATACCTAACTACCTCTTCTCAGTCAGCACAGGCATACAGAACAGGAAGCAATGGGGAATATCTTACATCATACTGTTCAATTGTTGTGGCTGATATTTCATGACAGGCTTGGCCTTCATTAATCAAAACCCTGATACCACTGCACCTGTTTTGGGATTGTGAGAAAGGTGTTTTTAGATTATTGAACACCAGCATGGGACCAACTTTATACAAATCTGCATGAAATTTCTGACCATTGTTTATTGCATATGTGTGTGCACACAAAAGAAGAGTGCTATATGGTGGGTAGGCATATTGTTTGTGCTATAATCTTTTTTTTAAAATGCTACCCATAAAAAATAGATATGTAAATTGTATCCACTGCAGTAGTTTTTACATACACATACACCCAATGAGACCTTTAGCCAAGAGCTTCAATATATAGGTTAACAGCTAACCAAAGAGGGCTGACCCATTCATTAACCAAAGGACCTTGGCCCAAATCTGACCTCTCCAGTATATTTCCCCTCCCCCCAACTCAAAGAAGTAGGGAGTGTGTGTAAGCAAAGGGAATTAGAAGCAGGTAGTTTTGAAGCTATGATTTGTCCCTTGTCCTGCTACTTCAAATTCTTTTCTCACAGCCCTTTGGTAAAATTAGCAAAATTAATAAGGATGCTGCTCACATTCAGTACTCCATATGATGGCCTGAGAATTCATGAACAGAGTATTCCCCATATTGAATAGAATGGGATATCCTTTACATGCTTGGAACTTCAGCACCTGATTCACTTTATAGAGGATGTAGATTCCCATGCACAGAGTCATGAATGCACAGCATTTCACCTAGGGTTGCCGGTCCCTTTACCTTCCTGGTGGGAGGGGAGACCCAGCTCTCACCTTCTCTTCAATCTTAGCATGCTCCTCATGCATGTTTCTGGGAAGTGACATCATTGTGCAGGGGCACGCATGCTCTTCTCAGTGGGTCAAATTGGTCCCCAAACAGGCTTGATTTGGCCCTTTCAGTGCCAAAATAAACCAGCTGTGAAGCGCTGGTGCACTCTCAGGGTGGTGTAATGATGTCACTTCCCAGGGGTGACATAGTCCTGCCACCCCAGAAACATGCCCAGGAGGCCCATTTCCCTGCCTTTTCCCCCTACAGGCCACGTGAGTGGTGGCAGGGGCGGAGGGTGGAAATGGGGGATACCGTGCCTCCACCGGGAGACCTGGGATCCCTAATTTCACCCTTGATCAGAATGAACTGGTAAGCTCTTGCAAGTGGAGGAGTTTATGCACATATTGGAGTCCCCATAACAGGAATAAATCACTGGATTGGATCTTTGTGTATATTGCAGTTTTGGGAGACGCTGATTTGCAGCCAATAGAGATGAATTTCTGAGAGAGAGAGAGAGAGGCCACCAGGCAAAGTCCCAGTAGGCTGATGACCTGGGGGGTCACCCACTGCCAGGACCACCACAGCCACTCCCCAATGGTGCCAACTCAGACACATGGGAGGGATAAGCATGATCCACTTGGATCCCCTTACCTGAGGTATGTCATAGGACACTCCAGGATTGTCCTTTGCCATGCATGGCCTCACCCACCTGCACAGTGAAGGACACATCCAGCCTGGGTTCTCTGAGACAAGCAAATAACACATCTGACCCTTCCCAGTGTGGGTCATGCCTGTTCTTTTTCCACTCAGCAAGGGGTGCATCCAGCTTGCCCTTAGCCACACCTGGTCCAGGCTCACCTGGGACAACATGGTGAGAGAGGGCTGGCTCGGCCTGAGCCCATCCAGCTGCATGTCTTTTCCAGGTACCATCTGCTTGGGGCTGGACAGGCAGGCTTTCTGTATCTCATTTTGGGGTCAGGGAGTGGGGCCAGGGAGAACTGGGGATAGTGCCCTTTTCCAGGTTGTTTCTTCCCCCAATCAACCTATTTCTATCCCAATCTCCACTGACCCATGTGAAGTAGATCCTGTGCTTGGAAGATTTGTATATTTACTTCCTTACTTTATTTATACCCCATCTTTCTCCCCAGTGGGGACCCAAGGTATCTTACATAATTCTCCTCTCCTTCATTTTATCCCTACAACAACCCTGTGAAGAACGTTATGTGTGATTGACCCAAGGTCAACCAGCAAGCTTCCATGGCACAATGGGGATTTAAATCTGGTTCTCCCAGGTCCCAGTCTGACAATCTAGCCATTACACTATGTTGACCCTCAATCAATCCTTAAGATCAACTCTTAATTCAAGGCAAAACATAATTATCTATTACGTTCAGGTAGCTATCAATACAAAACTCAGTGCTATTTAAGTGCTATTTAAGATATGTATTTGTGACTACCCTTGTATGCTATTAACATTTGCAGTCTTCATGTATAAAGTAAATGAATGTATATACCAGTAGATTACAGAATATATGCTAAAATGTGAGTATTTATTTTATTTTGCCAGTGTTGTAAATTGAAACTTCAGTGGTACTCAGAAGAAACATTTTGACCTCAACTTTCCTGAGGAATCTGAAATCAAAGGCAAATTCTATTTTTAGTGATTAATTCAGTTGCACAAACAGGAAGAGATAATTACAGTTCTCTTTGTTCCTTAGATCCCTCCCTCCCTTCCAAACTCTGAAGTTATAACCAAGTTATATAAAACCCGGCCAATAAATATAAAGGTAGAAGAATCACATCATACAGAAATTGTCATTACTAGAAGTGCTTATTCATGGGGAAAGCTCTCATGTCATCATCTGTAGAATCACCTCCACACTCCTTTTTTCACATCATTCTTCACTTTTCTGACAGTGATTATATATCAGGCAGCTCATGAAGCTGCTTCAACTGTGGCGACACAAATGATTTTACATAGTATCCTAGCAAGGCAAGCCAGGCCATCCAGCTGTTTTTCATCATCATCTAAAGGTAGGATAGGAATGTTCCCAAGAAAAGCCCACACACAAATTCTGATGTGGGTGGGCTAGTATTTAAGGGCAAAATTGAAATGGGCATGGAAAGCTAGTGCCCTTCAGTTCTCTATCATATTAGCTCCCTAAATAATTCTCCAAGTGTCAGGACCACCCTTTTAAAGAAGCTCCCACCAAGACTGAACTGGGAGTATGAGGTACCCCTTGTAAGAATGTTAAGATAGGAATGACAGGACCCTTCATATAACTGCTGCATCCATTGTGTTGTATTTCTGATCTTCTTTCTCCCAGCCTCTTCATTCTATTTGCTTTAGTGGATATTTTAATCATATTTCAACACACAGTAAAACTCAGTTCTTGTCTACTACAATATTTTTTATGTATGAGTTATTGACAACAGTGGAAAACAATCTCTTGAACCTAGTCAGATTTCCATCGGTGTACATACAGACATCCTTCTGTACCCTTTGCTAGAAAAGCCATCAGCCAGTCATCAATAGTTAATATTCTTACAAGAAGATTTTGCAATCTTGCTGTCTAGTCTACAGACAAGAATAATGACTAGTTTCTTACGAACAACAGGATTTGAGTCCAGTGGCACCTTAGAGCCAAGCTAGAAGTGACGAATTACACTTGAATGCCAAGTGAACAGACTCACATGT
This sequence comes from Eublepharis macularius, assembly GCF_028583425.1. Taxonomy (NCBI): domain Eukaryota; kingdom Metazoa; phylum Chordata; class Lepidosauria; order Squamata; family Eublepharidae; genus Eublepharis; species Eublepharis macularius. Next base: position 58,373,995 of record NC_072791.1, read on the forward strand.
ATTCCTCCCTGTTTACTGGCACTCTACTCGATCACATAGCTCTCCGTCCTATGTCTGTGCTTGAACTGGTTCTATGTGATTGAGTGGAGCACAAGTGAACAGGGAGGAATACATGCGAGTCTGTTCACTTGCCATTCAAGTGTAATTTGTCACTTCTAGCTTGCCTCTTAGAGATCAACAAGATTTTCAAGGTATAAGCTTTTAAGAATCAAAGCTCCTTCAGATATCTGACAAAGGGAGCTTTGACTCTCAAAAGCTCATATCCTGAAAATCTTGTTGGAATATGAGGTGTCATTTGGACACAAATCCTGCTGTTCTACTGCAGATAAACATTTCCTAGTTTCTTATGAGAAATATTGTACATAATTGTCATTCCACACAGACACACACACCACTTAGGATGTTGTTTTCTTGCAGTGATATGGATTCCTCTAAGAGGTTGGGAAATATTTTTAGCACATAACACACTAAATAGAGATGGTTAAGCTGCCTAGTCAATAATGATGTGACAAGATGAATGGCAGTCAGTTATGCTGGTGAGGCTCTATTTGCCTTGTGCACAATGAAAACCAAATGAGAAGGCAAGGCTAAGCTGGCTCCTGTATTTGAAGCAGCAAAAGACCCAGAAAGGTGGACTTTCCCCTCATTTTTTGCATCATATCTTAATCAAGTGAAACATCCTTCTGTTAACTATGCCCCAGAAAATGTTGGAAATCTAATGAGTGTTTGAACATGGGAACAATCTCATAAGATTGTTTTACCTCATTCTGCTGACATGCCCCCCCCACATACACACCATAAGTAGCCTTAAAGAGGACTTAGCCAGAGACTGTGTGCCTATTTTTTTTAAAGTATGTAATTATTATAATATACAAAAACATTCCTTCCAATAACCCCCTTGTGAAGTAGGAATTGTTACAATTTATTCTCAGCCTTTGCAGGTTATATTGATGTTCAGGAAGCATTTGTTTTCCCAGGACCACTGGGAGTGTGTGTGTGGGGGGATTTAATTCCAGTAGACACAAATCACATTATTGGGTTTTTAAAATGTTACTCTGGCCATGTAGGCCCTGCTCATAGAAGAGAGATAAAAAACCTGTTACTTTACTGGAGTAGCATTTGAAAGGTTCCAATGTGAAGGCTTGATAAGTTTTGCTGCATAGTTCACAAATGCTGCCACTCAGCTTTTCAGCTCAATTTAATTAGAAAAGATGCTCCTTAATTTAAGGTGCTGTTAATCTACCTATCTTTTAATCCCTTGTAAACAAATCTGAAACAATAAGCTTATTGCATCTACTTGGCATTAGAGATTCAGGTGGGTTAAGGAGAGGGATTTGAAGAAAGGGATCTGCTCGTAAGGACTCAGTCCTAATCAGTTATGCCATCCTCATGGAAGGCAATGAATTTAAAAGGGTGTAACTTTGTTTAGGATTGCACTGTGAGTATACTAAAAGGAGGGATGAATTCTTTTTTACAAATTCTCCTGAAATAAGAACTATTTGCAGCTAATTTACTATTGCTAATTTACTTGTTTTTTCATGAATCCTTTTCAGGGCCTTGGGGCAGGGGCGGGGTGGTAACTGTAAGTACTGGCTCCAGGAGTGGGGCTCTCTCCCAAGCCCTCAGGGAGGAATGCATGGAAATTAATGCAACCTTATATAGAGAAGAAAAACCAACACCGTAATATGCTAACTAATGCAATTAGAGCCAATAAACAAAATGAACACTAGTCAATTAACAGGAATAACTCCCAAAGGAGCTCATATTAGCAATTCATTGAGAATAAGTAATAGTGCACATATCCATGCTAAACAACAATCTGGCAATCCAATATATAAATAGTAATAAATAGTATAAATACAAGAACAAAGCATGTAAAATGCATTAAAATACAATTCTTAAAGCTAAAAAGTTAATTGTATGTAGATGAGAAAAGTCCAATAAGACATTAAAGTGACTCAAATGCTTTTTGTCTCTTGTTAGTTGCAGGAGGCTTTAATCCAGTCCCATAATTAAGAATAGTGCTATTCGTACTTGTCCTCAGCTCTCCCCCAGTAGCCAATTGAGTGCCATCCGACCTGGGGGTCCTGTCTTCCAGCATTATATCTTTTTTCATTTTGGATTGTCTCATCATAGGGTTTTCAAGGTAAGAGATTAGCAGAAGTGGTTTACCATTGCCTTCTTCCGCTTTGCACTTCTAACCAGGGTTAGTTGAAGTGACACTGCCATTGTCTGTGAAAGATCCTCCGCCATTGTCACTTTCCACTACTGCTGCTTCCCAGTAGCTAACCTTCAAGAATTCCTCCACTCCCATCGCCACTGGAATATTCAGTTCACTTCTACTGATGTGACCATTGATTCCTGAAGGGGGTGGATGCATCTTAGTCTGCTGTCTCAGCTTTGACCATTCCACCTTGAGTGACTCTTCCAGAAGTTTAGACTCTTGACCAAGCCTGTACTCCTGATGGTGTTGCTCTCAGCTTCACTGACACACTCATACTCTCTCACAGCGTTAAGGTGTGTATCCAAGAGGAATATTCCTACCTATTCAACCTCTATGCAGAGTATATCATAAGGAAAACTGGATTAGATCTAGAAGAAGGTGGATTGAAAATCGGTGGGAGGAATATTAACAATTTGAGATATGCAGATGACACCACATTACTAGCAGAAAATAGTGAAGACTTGAAATGACTACTGATGAAGGTTAAAGGAGAAAGCACCAAAGCAGGATTACAGCTGAACATCAAGAAGACAAAAGTAATGACTACTGAGGAATTACACAATTTTAAAGTTGACAACGAGGAAATTGAAGTTGTTCAAGATTTTCTATTCCTTGGCTCAATCATCAACCAACAGGGAGACTGCAATGAAGAAATCAGAAGAAGATTGAGACTTGGAAGAGCAGCTGTGAAGGAGACAGATAAGATCCACAAAGATAAAGATGTCTCTCTAGGAACCAAGATCAAGATAATCCAAACTATGGTATTCCCCATTGCCATGTACGAATGTGAAAACTGGACTGTAAAGAAAGCTGACAGGAAGAAAAATGATTCATTTGAAATGTGTTGCTGGAGTAGAGTTTTGCAGATACCATGGACAGCCAAAAAAACAAATAAGTGGGTGATAGAACAAATAGTGCCTGAATTCTCCTTAGAAGCTAAAATGACAAGACTAAGGGCAAAGCTACAAGTGACAAATGATACTTGAATGGCTAGTGTATTTCTTCCTGTTCACTTGCACGCCACTTAATCCACTTGCTGTTCAAGTGTCATTCATCACTTGTAGCTTGGCCCTAAGGCTATCGTACTTTGGTCACATCATGAGAAGACAAGATTCTCTGGAAAAGTCAATAATGCTAGGAAAAGTGGAAGGCAGCAGGAAAAGAGGAAGACCTAAAACAAGATGGCTTGACTCAATAAAAGAAGCCATGTCCTCCAATTTGCAGGATCTGAGCAAGTTAAAGATAGGACATTTTGGAGGTCTTTCATTCATAAGGTCACCATAGGTTGGAGATGACTTGATGGCACATAACACACACACACAGTTGCAGGAGATGAAAGTTTCCAGACCCATACTGGCATTTTTTTAAAACAATAAATAAACTGGCCCTTTAAAATTTCTCAACATAGGACAGCATTCATATAAGCTCAATATAGCATAAAGAATTTGTTTTTGATCCTGGGGGTTAGATTGGTTCTAACCAAGCTCCTCAGGGGATAGATCACCATCAGCCATGGCATAATCATGTCATTCCTGAGAAGGTAGAACCCAGGTAAACAAATTGACAAGAATGGGTGCACAGAAGAAAAGAAGTAAAATTGCATGTAGGCTTTTTTAAAAAAGGAGAGACTGAAGTCATTCCAAGGGTGTAGACATAAGAGCATTCACCCAAACCCCAAATATAGATTCCCTCTCCTTCCACCTCATCCATTCAGATTAAAAAAGCAAGATGCTTGATGAGAGCAGGGATATTGCAACTATCTCCCAGCAGCTGCCATTGCAACCAGGAACCTTAGAATGTTGTACCCCCAATTCCACTCGCTTAGCTGCCCTGGTTGTAGACATTAACTGCTCTCTATGTATAAAGAATACTCTTTTTATGCAACTTGAAACTCATTCTGTGAACCAGAGCCCTGATTACATATACAGCATGGAGTGAACCGTGTTCCTCTTTTTATGTTACAGGTGTAATATTATATTTGGCAAAGACAATTTCTGTTCAGGAAATAAGTCATTCTAGATGCCTGTGGATTCTGTAATGAAATGGTGACACACCAATTTTAGTTTGAATGGGTCACATGAGGCCTCTAAAATTAACTCAGTTCAGAAAAGGGTACACTCCTAAAATATTTCATATGCCTCCTGTGCTTTCCCCAACCCAAGAATATAATTTTCCTTAGAGATGTGAGGCAAAGCTTTCCCTTCTTAATATTTCCAGTCACTGAAATAACATGAAGGCTATTTGTCCTTTGTCCTTTAAAAGAAAAATAGCTTGTGAAACTAGGAAGGAGATCTAATTGCCATGGCAATTAATCAAAAGACAGATAAGCCTATGTTGCATGGAGAATGCCTTACTACAAAGCTTACTAAATACAGGGGTATTATATTAGATGTAGCTATTTCATTGTTTTTCTACAAACATGATTTAATTTTTGTGCAACATCTTTTTATGGGTGTTAAAAACCAGCATGGTGTAGTGCTTAGAGTTTCAGACTAGGATCTGGGACAGCCAGATTCCAATCCACATTCTTCCATGAAAGCTTGCTGAGTGAACTTGGACCAGTTAAACAGTCTTGGCCTAACCTACCTCAAAGGATTGTTGTGGAATAGAGATGGGCATGAACCAGAATATGAACCAAAAAAACCCATGAACCAATGGTTTGTGGAAGCTTGTTTCCACAAACTTCCATGAACTGGTCTACTGGTTCGTTTGCCCTGTTTTAAACACCAATGCCCCTTTCCCTGCCGCTTTGCAGGGAATGATTTAAACAGCGGGGCTTCGCTGCCCAGACAGGAGTTCCCAGCGGGCTAGCCAAGCCCCACCCACAGTGTAAATGGCCATTTCCCCACCGCTGGAAGTGGCCATTTAAACAGCCCCGCTGTTTAAATGATCAGCTGCTTGTCGGGGATCTCCTCAACAAGCAGCTGATATGGGGCTTTAATTGCCCCTTTCCCTGCCTCTGTGAAGCAGCCAGAAAGGGGCATTTAAACCCCACTAACCACGAACTGGTTCATGAACTTGCCCCAGTTCGTGGTTCCTGGTTCATGAAAACACCATGAACCACAAACTGCATGGTTCGGTTTTTTCGTGGTCTGTTCCCATGTCTATTGTGGAATAAAACAGGACAGGAGAATTATGTAAGCCACCTTAAGTCTCCATTGAAGCAAAAGGCAGGGTGTCAACTGTAGGCTCTGGTACATCTTAGGAATGATATTGAGTCTGATTAAGGAGCAAATGAAAAGAGTTTATTCAGGAGCTACAACTCTGACAGAAAGGAGAGAAACAGAATAGATACTAACTACCTCAGTAAAAAAAGGATAAGGGAATTCCGGGAAGAACTAGGAAGCAGGAAGTAGCCTAAGAATACCAATCTGGAGACATGCAAGAAGGACAGAAGAGAGGAGGAGTGCAGGATCCCGCTCTGCTATCTATCTCTGTCAGACCTGGGCCGTTTCCAGATGGCTTACCTGCCTCCGGAACGTTGCGCCATCTTGCGGGGAAAACACGAAATATCGTGTTTTCTCGCACGAGTTTTGCGCGACATCGCGCAAAACTCGCGCGAGAAAACGCGATATTTCGTGTTTTCCCCTCAAGATGGCGCAACATTCCGGAGGCAGGTAAGCCATCTGGAAACGGCCCTGCTGTCCCTTGCAGGTATTCTGTGTCTTCTGCCTTCTCTGTACACAAGACATTGTATTTCCAACATAAACAAAGTAATTAAGATAGATGGATCAATCTGGGTCTTTTAACCATTAGCTAGCAAGGCTTCCTGCACATTTCCCACATTTTTTAATAGTTGTCTGTACCTGTAATCCATGGGAACTAACATAGAGTGTATAATCGTGTGTAAAATTTTATTGCTAGAATCTTCTTTTCAGTAACATTTTGTCTTCCTCGTGTTTTCTCCTTGTTTTTTATGTTTCAAAATACCATGTGATGTTTATATACTGAGAAAGATACTAGCAGTATCCATGAGGGTTTTTTTTTTTTAAAAAAAAGAAAGAAATCAGTTATGGATCTGTTTGATGGTTTCTTTCTTTACTGAGCCAGTTTGGTGTAGTGGTTAAGAGCATGGGACTCTAATCTGGAGAGCTGGGTTTGATTCCCCACTCCTCCACAAAGCCAGCTGGGTGACCTTGGGCGAGTCACAGTTCTCTAGAGCTCTCTCAGCCCCACTCACCTCACAGGGTGATTGTTGTGGGGTAATAATAACACTTTGTAAACCGCTCTGAGTGGGCATTAAGTTGTCCTGAAGGGCGGTATATAAATCGAATGTTATTATTATTATATTATTATTATTATTACTGAGAAATCCTACTCTGATATTTCTAAAGTCTGTCATCAGATACCTTCACTTGTACCAGTCATTTTAGAAACACTAAATATAAGAGCCAGGGCCCCTGCAAGAATCATGGGGGAAAGGACTCCCCCTCCAGGCTGCCTTATCCCTGTCATGCCACTTGAAGGATGGTGGCACTGGCAGTATCTCTCCTTCACACCCCTTAACCTGGCCAAGTGACAATGGTGCTGATTCCCTGCTGGTCTGACTCAGTGTTTCACATCTGAACAGAAGTGGTGGCAGGAGTGGCGTTTGCCCTCTCCCAGGCTGTGTGAGGGCTGCTTTTATGCTGCAAAGCACTTGGCACTCCGGCGTCCAAGACAATTTAGCACTTGGTTTTTTGTCTTGGTCCCCCTTGTCTTTGGTTTTTAACAGTTTGGTGAGGGGGAGTGTTATTTGAGCAAAGTTCGCTATAAATTCTCTATAGAAGTTGGCAAAACCCAAGAAGGATTGTAATTCTTTGCGGGTAGTGGGTGTTTGCCAATTTTGTACGGCTTGTACTTTGCCCGGGTCCATTTTCAGACCATCTTTAGAGATGCAATATCCCAGATAAGTGAGTTCTGTTTTGTGGAATTCACATTTAGACAGTTTAATGGGTAATTTGTTACACATTAGAGTAGTCAGAACTCTCTTCACGAGCTCTACATGTTCTTCTTCCGATTCTGAATAAATTAAAACATCATCTAGGTACACTACTACTCCTTTATATAAGAATTCATGTAATACTTCATTGATCATGGACATGAAAACCGAGGGGGCCCCGGCCAGGCCAAACGGCATAACCAAATACTCATACTGGCCGAGGGGCGTATTAAAAGCGGTTTTCCATTCATCACCTGCTCTGATACGAACGTGGAAGTAAGCATCTTTTAAATCCAATTTTGTAAAGATCTTACCTTGCGCCACCACGTTGAGTAAATCTCGGATGAGTGGGATGGGATAGGCGTTGCTGGAGGATACTGCGTTTAGTCCTCTAAAGTCTGTGCAAAGTCTTAGTCCCCCATCTTTCTTTTTAACGAAAAGAACTGGAGTGGCATGCGGGCTATTAGCGGGTCAGATGAATCCCCTTTGAAGATTGGTGTCAATGAATTTACGGAGTTCTTCGTGTTCGTTAGGACTCATGGGATACAGTCTGCCTTTGGGTAAAGATGCCCCCGGTAATATCTCCATGGCACAAATTGTCCTCCTGTGAGGAGGTAACGAGTTGGCTTCTTCTTCAGTGAATGCTTGTGTATAAGCCCTGTACTGTTTAGGTATTTGGTTGATTTCTTCTTGAGTTAGAAGGGCTTGCTCAATGAGGGTAGGGTTGTTACCCCAATTTTGGTTCCAACGGTGGTTTTTGCATGTATCATGGGAAAAAGTGATACTCCCAACTGCCCAGTCTATGTAGGGGTTGTGATCCCACAACCATTTGCTTCCTAGAATCAATGGATACTTGGCGGTGGCACTAATTACAAATGATCTTGTCTCCCAATGCTGTCCCATGCCTGTGATGACTGGCACGGTTTCGGTAGTGACAGGATTCATGTTAGTGCCATCCATTTGTTCAAAGATGACCGGAGTTGCCAGCTCTTTAATGGGAAGTACTAATCCATGTACTAGGGCCGGTGCAATAATGTCTCTAGAGCAGCCCGAGTTTATGAGAGCTTGAACGCGGACATGCGTTTTTCTATCTGGATTCACCAATGTTACTGGTATGAAGAGTATGGACCCATGAGGTCTGTTCAAAGTAGGAACTGACTGATATTTGATCTGCCGTTTGGGTCCTTTTACGACAGATCCATTTCGTTTCCCGAGGCAGGACTCTCTGGATTTTCCTCCCCGGTTAGAGCTGTTGAATCATAGTCCATAATTTCTTCTAACTCTAACCCTCTCTCGGGAGGATTTCTACGAGAAGCCCCTCTGCCTCTTGTTGCTCTAAGAGCTGGCGTCGGGCGGGTTGGCGCAAGTAGAGCGGCGGGGGCTGGACGTCTTAGTTGGAGCGGAGTTCTTTGCACAGGCCAGTACGGACATTGCGCCGCAAAGTGACCGCTTTGGCCACACTGCAGGCACAACCCTTGTTGCCATCTCGCATCTCTCGCTCCTCTGGTAGCATATCCAGCACCTCTGCTTCCTCTCACTAGTACTGAAGAGCGCCTTTGTCCAGCGTGTTGCTGTTGCTCAACTAAGCACACTTCTTGCATGCGATTTTCTATTTCACAAGTTAACTGAATCCACCCCAATAGGGTGGGAGGATTATCTTGCATGAGGGCTCTATCCAACAACTTGGGATTCATGCCTTGTTTGAACAGAATTATTTTGGTGGACTCCTCACACCTTGGGCATTTGGCGGCCAGCTGTCGGAATTTTGTAACATAGTCTCTAGCCGACATGTTGCCTTGCCTAATGGACTGCAATTCCATCCTAGCTCTTGTTTCCTCTAAAGGATCTTCGTATTGGGCTCGTAGTGCATCCACCAGCCCTTGAAGAGTATTTAACTCGGGGGTGCCTCCATCATAAAGAGCTACATACCAATCTGCAGATTTTCCTTGAAGATGGGATCCCAAGTGTTCGATTTGGCTGGCTTCATCTCCAAACAAATGTCCCCACCGATTAAAGAATTGTAAGGCTTGTACAAGGAAAAATCCTAACTTGGAAGGATCTCCATCAAACGTGGCTTCCAGCTTTACCCAACCCATCGGTAATTCCTGTGGTCTGGCTGCTGGCGCTGGCACCGGATAGTAATCGAGTGGTACCGGTTGCGGCGGTGGTTGAAGTGGAGGTTGTTGGGGCCTCGGTTGTGGAAGCCTCGGAGGAGGGCCCCCCGGAATTGGTTGTACCGGCGGAGGGGGCCCTCTCGGAACGGGTTGAAGCAGTGGGGGGGGTTCCTCTCGGTGCGGGCAACATCGGCGCTGGTTGTAACGGTGCCGGTTGTATTGGTATTGGTTGGACGGGGGGAGTCCCTCATGGTGCGGGCAACAGCGGTGCACGTTGTAGCGGTGATGGGGGCATCCCTCGTGGTGCAGGCAATAGTGGTACTGGTTGTAGTGGCACGGGCTGTAATGGGGGAGGAGGGCCTCTTGGGATCGGTTGCCTTGGGATGGGGGTTCCTCTTGGCCCAGGCGTTTGTAGCGGCCGAGGAGTGGTTCCCCTTCCAATCGGTCCCGGCAGCGGAGTTAGACGCGGAGTGGTGCCTCTTTGCAACGGCGCCATTAATCTCGGTAGAAAGGGTTGCCCCCTCGCCTGGGACGTTGTTGGTGGAATAATTGGCGGTGTGATGCCAGGAGCTTCTCCTGGAGGACATTGTGGTGTACCCCTCGGGGTTGTCGGAGGTTCCTCTAAAGGCAATCCCCCACCGTCTCCGTTCTCTTCCACTTCGTCTTCTACTTCTTCCACATCTGGGTCAGCACAGGTATCCTCACTTATTTCCGGGGTGGGATCCGGTGGTTCATCAGGTTGCTGCGGTACATCCTTTACTGGAAGCGGTTGAATTGGTGCCCCAACCTCAGTCCTTGGGACATACTTTTGTAAATTAGACAGGCTCTGACTGATGTTGTGCAGGCCTGCTGGCAATTCACGGTTTTCTTCCGAACCCCCAACCACGAGTACAGACAGGAGGTGGACTGCATGGGCCAGACTCTCTTCCATGCTAGTCAGCCTTTCCTCTAAGATTTGTACACGACCCGAGTTCCCTTCGGTGGCTTCGGTGTCGGCATACTTATAAGGTGGTTCCTCGGTAGCTTGCGAGGTCTCCACGTATTCAGCATATGACTCCGCACAGGCTGCCCTGGGCCAAGGTCTTATTTCTCCCATGCCTTGGACCCCTGCACCTTGCTCTTCTTGTGATCTCCCTGCCAAGATCCCTTTCGCTAATCCCGTAACCGCTGAAATTCCAGTGTCAATCGCTACGGTTCGGCTTTGTAATTGTATCCACGTGTGTTCACTCAGGTCTTGTTGCCCCTTCCACAGGGTAACTTCTGCATAGTCCCAACTTAATACATCGCAGCAGGACGTTTCCCACTCCGACTGGTCGGCTTCTCTGTTCCAGTAGTACCATGGTTGGCTACTGGAATGCTCTGCAATTACTTCTAAACTCCGTCGGCCGTCCATCGGGGGTTGCATGAACACTGTACTTGCCCTTCTTTCTCTCGCGTCCCTTGGCCTCGAACCCCACTGCGTTGGAGTCGGCAAGGATATCAACGGATCTGCTGCGGCGATGGGCCGGGTATCCGTTCTACTGGGTGCGAGAGTATAAATCGTAGTAACGGAGGACCCTGTCCCCCTTGGAACGGGTCCTTGAGGTTCCAGTCCTTGAGAGCCGGGGGAGGCATATGGATCAAACAAAGGGTCCCTGTCGGGAACGGCTTTGGCATCCGTCTGCTCCGGCTTAGGCATTGGAATTGGGATTCGTAACAAAATGTCAGAACTGTGGCTAGATAATGTCTATACTCCAGACTACCTTCTGCAATCAGACAACAGTCCATTGTTTTCAAAAAGTTTACTGAAGAAAGTATTCATTATAGTCCACTGGCCTAGATACAATATCCAGGCTGGTACACGTGTATTGTTACGAATGACAGGCAAAGCATAAAGTACAAAGTATCAGATCCCAGCAGACCCAACCTCCCCCCATAGTTCTCAAAACAATCCCTTTGAAGCTGAGAAAGCGAAAGTTTCCCAAGGCTGGAAAAGCGGTAGCCAAAACAATCCTCTTCTGCGAGATAGCTGCTGGGAACATCTTGGCACCTGTGAATGAAGCACTTATAACACTGAAAGAATTAATATGGAGTCTCTTTGGTTACATGCATAGGAAGAACATTCCAACCCTGACAGGTTTGTGGGGGGGGGGTGTTATTTATTATTTACTTCATTTATACCCCACCTTTCCCTGATCCATGGATTTAAGCACCCACTTGTGTTGGGGGCCACTTCCAAATTAGGCACTGTGTTTCAGGAGCTGTTCCTTATCACTTATTGTCACTTAATATAGTAGTTAAGTGTTTGGACTGCTAATCAGCACTCCAATGGTTTAACTCCCACAACTGCCATGAGCTCAGAAGGTGGCCTTGGGTCAGCCATCCCTCTTAGTCTGGCTCCCCAGCTGTATTGTGGGGATAATCAGGGCTCATTTCAAGGGGGAATGCATAGGAATGCAGTTCCGGCAGTTCCCCAAAGAAGTCACATGTCAGGTGGCCCCACTCACCTGACTCTCGGCCATTTTGGGCCTGATTTGGCCTGGATTGGGGCCGATATGGCCTGGATCGGGCCTCTGACGGGTGGTGGATCACTCTCCCGCTCATCAGCAGCCTGATCCTGACCAATTTGGCCCCCCTTTCAGCCATTTTCAGCCCCTTTTTGCCATTTTGGGCCCAATTTCGGCCCTGAATGGCCAGGATTGGGTCCAAAACAGCCAGAATAGGTGATGTCAGGGAGTGTGGCATATGCAAATCAGTTATACTAATGGCACACTTCTGGTGATGGCAAGAGGCACGGCATATGCTAATGAGTTATGCTAATGAGTTATGCTAATGAGTTCCTGCAGCTCTTTTTCTACAAAATGACCCCTGGGGATAATAACACTGCTCGGAGTGGGCCACTAATCTGTCTAGAAGAGTGGTATATAAGCAAAGCTGCTGCTGCTGCTGTTGTTGGGCCACTCTATTTACAAGGAGAAGTTTAAAATTTTGAAACATTTCCTTTTGGCCATTTTTACTGTATAAACTGAATTTTATTTTTCAGTTAGTTAATACTGGCTATGTAAAAGAAAATGAAACTTCTTGAACTTTGTAAGCAGTGGAATAAAGGAAAAGGGATATTTGACAGAAAAACAAGGTATATAGGTTGTATTTGTGAAACTGTGGGAGCAGCTGCAAGGAAAATAAAGTTTGTGTCTCCACTTATTTGCCACACTCAACTTTAATTCCATTTCCTAGCAGACTAGCTGATGTCAGCTAAACTTTAAATTTGGAGGCTGCTTTATGAATTTCCCTGGGGGACTGCAGCAGCATTCATTATTTTCCTTGTATTTCTACAGTATTACGTAACAAGCATAAAGCTGCTTTCAGATGTCACAAACTAACCAGAAGCTGTTCATGATGGGCATGTTCCTGGTTAATTGTCAGGTTCATGTTCCCCTCTCCCTTCTCTCCTTCCTTTGTGTGGTTTACCAAGATTCTAGATAGAAGTAGGGATGTGGGCTCAGATATATCTGGCCTGAATATATATCTGAAAAATAACTTACTGGAATTTTTGGGAATATTCGGGTATCTGGATGATATTTGGGATTCTCAGGAATACTGGTATTTGGGGATGCTTTAGGCTGTTCCGGCCTTGAGTAGGGGGCTGGACTACCATTTGTAAGATCCCTTCCAACTCTATGATTATGTTATTCTATTTCTGGAAATGGAATAGCATTTAAATGGAGCCATTGATTTGCATTTTCTTCCAATTTAGTCCTCAGTGTTAGCTAACTAGATAGATCTAACCAGTGATACTCACTCAGTGGCTGTGGCTCTTTGAATGCCACTAAGTGGCAGCTGCTTGGTGTTTAAGAAAAGAGGCCCTTGACTCTTGGGGCTTGTGGTTGGTAGGTGGTTCTCACCTTGAAACAGCTGCCACCAGAGAAATGGATGTACTGCAAGCCTATCTGAACAGCAGGCCTTATGTCAGTGATGGAAGTAAATGTGGCTTCTTTGATTGATGATGAATGTGAATGTGTGAATGTGGCTCTCCATCAGCCACAAAGTGAGTACCACTGGTCTAAACAGTCTATTCTGTCTCAACATCAAGGTACCATAGCCAGGGCCGGCAAGTCCATTGAGGCGGGTCCAGCAGCCACCTCAAGCGCTGAGGTGCCTCAGGGGGTACTGGGGGCAGGGGCACGTGGAGCAGAGCTGGTGGCAGCAACACTAGTGGCTGAGCAGAAGGGCTGGGAAGCCGCCCATGCACCCCCCCCAACTGCCTGCCGTGCCTGATCCGCAGCTGTGGCACCTTGCCGGGAGTGCATCCTGGCAGCAGCAGCGTGGGGCAGTCTGAGTGGGCAGCCTCCCAGCCCTTCCATTAAGTTGCCCCGTGCTGCCACTGCTGCCGCCTGCATGCAGCTGCGTGCCAGGTGTAGCAGTTGACCGGGGCAGCACAGAGCAACTGAGCACCAATGGAGCTGGCTCGCAGTGGCATGCTGCATGATGACATCACACACAGTGACATCATCACGCAGTCCGGGTGTGTGAGCGAGCACATGTGGGGGCTGCAACAGCCCTGAAGTTGCCCCCGGCCTCAGGTGCCAGAAACTCTGGCACCGGCCCTGATCATAGCCCTTTCAATCCTTAGTATTTAGCACTGACACTTCACAACTCACTTTAATGTAACTACGCATGCAGTGCAACAGAGAAATCTGTACCTTGGATCTCTTGAACTAAACATCAAAAGGACAATATGCAGCCATCAAAGCCCTTTTCATATTTCTGTTTTGGTACTCCAACCATACACAACAGGATCTCCCCAATATATTTGTTCACCATTTTGTGTAAATGCGGCAATGTTTGTATTTTCTCGGACTGTACAACTTTGGTATGTATAAATACATTCTTTCAAAAATCTGGGAATCCTTTTGCATGTATCTGCATTTCCTTTTCTTTTTGCACATATATGCATTTCCTTTTGCCCCATTCACAATACATGGTTGCGACACATATCAAGAGGATGGTTTGTAGTACACAGCTGGGGTTGCCAGGTGGGGTTCCAGAATAATGCCAGATTCCAGGTAGTGGCACTCACCTTTTTTAAAAGATTTACAATGACTACAGGAAGTGACATCATCATGCCAACCCAACGTCCAGGCATCAGAGTTGGGTGGCCACTCCTGGGTGGTGCCGTGCAGCTGCAGGAGGCTGGCTGGGCACCTAGGCTGGCATGCTACACCTGAGTGATGCAGTGCCACTGGATGTCAGGCAGCCCACTCCCACTGGTGATGACCGGTTGGCCAGGTGCCTGGCTCAGGCTGGCTGGCCACTTTCCTGGGCTGGCAGCAGTGCCGCGCAGCCACAGGAGGCCAGCCAGATGCCTAGGCCAGACTGGGCAATGGAGATGCCACTGGGGAGGGGCCAGATGTCCAATATTTGGGGAATGTTTTCCCCAGACAGTCCCCCAAAACATGGGACTGTCCGGGTGAAAACAGGACACCTGGCAACCCTATGCACAGTTCCATCACACATAGTTGGAGTGCTAAAACTGAAAATCTGAAAAGGACTCAAGTGGGGCACAAGCATGCTGGCCCCATCTATGCATGGTTACTGGCTTGTGAACATGGAGCTTGGGAACATGTAGAACATATATATATATATAGTTTCCCTGTCTGTGATCAGGAACTTCAGAAAATGCAATGATCACAGGGAACGACCCTGTGCCAAGGCAGAGACAGTGCATTCATGAGCAATTCTCCTCCGTGCGTGTTGATTTCAACTCATGTAGTACCTTCTGAAGAAGGCAGGGGTCACACAAACCCAAACTAGTGTTGCTCTATGAGACAGATGTGTTCAGATGTCTGTTTGTTGAAGTTATATTCCTAATAGAGAGTTATAATAATAGGTAATAGTAACATACATAACTGTACTCCTTTAAATAGTCATGTGTGAAAAATCCATTCCATTCTTTTGTAAATGTGGAGTGACAGTACAAATTACACAGTTAGCTTCCGTTTCCTTCTTCAGTACTTTTCTTCTTTTCTTCTTTTCCTTTCTGAAATCATCTTTAAATCTGAAATGACAAGCAAGGTAAATCAGAGGAACATGGGAGCAAACCAGCCATACAAACCAGATTAACTTCCCATTGCAAAATACAGTAACTTATAATAGCTTTAGCTCTGTTAAAGAATAATGACCATAACACATTATGTTCATTCAAAGCATGTTTATCAAGGGTTGTTTTGAGGGCAGACATGAAAAATATTGTAAAAAGTGCTACAAAATGACAGGAATATAAAATATCATCTAATTTGATTTCCATACCTTAAACACTGAAACAAAAACAGAGAATGGTTTACTTATAGCAGGGTTTTTTGGGGGGGGGAGAAAGAGGTGGCGGAACTCTCAAGGGGGAAATGAGGAAGAAACATATGGAATTCTTTAAAATCACATTATTTTCAAGCACTATTGCTGAGTATTTTCAAGAGGTGCCGGAACTCCGCTCCCCTGTGTTCCCCCTGAAAAAAAGCCCTGACTTATAGTAACGCTATGATGGGAAATGTAATACATTAGAGCAAAAGTTACCTCTCCGCTCCTAGGACAAAGACTTGGGATGAAATCTGACTTTCCTAATCCAATTTAACTTAGAACCTAAAGGCACAAAAGCCACTCTAATACCCAGAGGGCTATTCTTCAAGTCTCCCTTTTTTATTACCCTTCAGTGCATCTCTCCTCCAAATCATTCATTTCCTGCACTTGTCACGCACCTATCTTCCTCTCATATTTGTTGATTGGTCTGAATTTATAAAATTATTTTTACCCCTGCTTTTTCAAATGTCTATTTTCACAAAGCAACTAAAAACAATTCAAGACATCTCAATGTCACCATTGGTGTCGCCATGAAATTAAAAACAACCAGCGGTAGATTAAAAATAAAAAGCCAGGAACACAACAATCAATCCAATGCCTGACTGGGGGCCAGGCACGGAAAGAGACTTGGCTTGGTATCTAACCTCTAGTACTAAAGTCTCCAGGCAAATCTCAAGAGGAAGATTATCCAGAGATGTCGGGCCACAAGAGAGAAGACACTGGCCGTTTTCACACATCTTACCTGCCGCCAGAACATCACACAAAACACCTGTAAGACAGCATCTTCTTGCACGAAATCGTGCCAGGAAGACGCAATTTAGCGCAAAACTCTCGGATGACAGCATCATCCTGGCGCGATTTTCAGTGGTGGGAGACTCAGAGAAGAGCATCCAAAGCAGTATACTGAATCCATAGGAAGCCCGCCATAGGGGTGTCCATAAATAAAACTCCAAGCTGCAAAAATCACGAAAAAGCTGTTTTTAAACCTTACTTAGGACTCTCTGGAATGGAAATGCTGGTCTGGGCTGCTGTTAGTCACAGAAACTCTCCACCACAAAATCCATGTTTTTTCCCTAAGGTCCATAGTTTATCAGCAAACCAGCACAAGAGCACATTTGATTTGAATCCATAGACTTAATTTTTCCTTTCCAATCTGATTGCTGCAAGGGAGGAGCAGAGTACTCCCAGCCAATCCTAAAGAGAGCTGCCATTCTCCTTCCCCCTTCACCCCTCCTTCTGGGCTTGAGAGAGACCTTTTTTTGTGAGAGATGCCTAATGGCGGGGGGGGGGCAGTTTGCTCAGGGCCCTGTAGAATTCAAACACCTTGCCCAATTTGCTTGAAACTTTCGAGGACAGGTAGAAGACACCCCACTGCGATTTTGTTGAAATTTGGTTGAAAAACAATGACTCCAGAGGCCCCCAAAGTCCCCCATAGGAAATAATGGAAATAAAAAGCTGGGTGTGGGGTTGCAAAAGAAGCCTTCCCATCTTCTGAAAGGAAACAAACAAAGCACAAGAAGGTAGACAAATGCAGAGTTTTCAGTGGAAATGTTTTTTTAAAATTATTCCCAGTCACTGTAAGAGTAGGGAAGTGGAATGAATGCAGACAGGGCTTTGTTGTTTTAAATGCTGGTGGTCTGATGCTGCTTGACAGCTATTTTAGGAATGAATAGAGAGAACTTTGTGTGACTGTGCAGAGAGAGAGAGAGAGAGAGCGCTACTTTGGGGGTCTGTAAAATCCCCCCCCCCTTGTTCAATCTGCTTGAAATTTAGGGGTTCTTTATGTCAGGTCTGACATAAGTTCCTTGGGTGATCTAACCAGAGAGACTCCATTTTAATCCTGTCAGTGTTTCAAGCTCTTCTTTTGCAGGTGACAAGCAGTCCAGCAACAGTTATCTCAAAGAAGAGGAATGTTTTGACTACAGTCTTTCCAGCCTTGGGAAAGTTTCACTCTCTCAGCTTCAAGCCGTTTGTTTTGAGAACTGTGGGGGGAGGATGGGAATTGCTGGGCTTTGCTATTCTGTACCTTAACCTTTACCTCCATTCGTAACAATACCCGTGTACCAGCCAAGATATTGCATCTTGGCCAGTGGACTATAATGGTTGTTTATATTCAGTAAAATCTTTTGAAACCAATGGACTCATGTCTAATTGCAAGAGATAGTCTGGATTGCAACTTTTAATAAGCCACAGTCTGACACTTTAGATTAGAGGGAGCATTACGTTCTGTGTGATTTTGGTGCCATGGAGTGCAAAAACAGCTGCCCCAGAGCCTTCAGTTGGTGCCCCCTCCACTTCCACATTGAAAAGAAGAGCCACAAAAATCACGAGAATGGGGGGGAAAACCTAATAAATTTCAACTCAGCATTGTCACACTAGAAAACAACTCAATTATGATAAGCATGTCACTCAAAAGACATGGATTCAAAAACTTCATAGAAATTTTCAAAATGCACACCCCTAGCAGACAGTATAGCCCAAAATTCAAGCTGCGCTGACAATTGTGCTAGTCTTTCTAGCACCTGCCATTTTGGAACAGAATTTCCCTTACTGAAGGCAATTATTGGCATTGAGAGGTCCAGGAGCAAAAGAGATCATTCCATTGGCAGGTGAACCAACTCCAGTTGAAGATAAGCCCATGAAGGCAGTGTCAAAGTAAATCAAGTCCATTGCACCAGTAGAAGTCCAACCCATGGTTCACTTAATGGCAGCAGGAAGACCGGAACCTGCAGTGCGTCAGTTGCAGCTTGGGGGTGACTGAAGGAGGAACGGTGGACAGGAGGTGGGGATGCCATTTTCCCTATTTTGAGCAGAAGGACAGATATTATTGCTGGTAAATGAGTTCGCCAAGAGGCTAGTCTGGCACTCTCTTTTAAGCAGTCAGCAAAAATGTTCTTTTTTACACAGGTTTTTAACTCAGTTCATCTTCCAAATGGTTTTACATTCTAGTCCATTTTTTGAAATTCTTTTGAAGCTGTTACATATTTTATGCTGTACTTACATTCTAACATTGTTTTTTATTCCTTTGTTAATAGTTTTTAATGTTTAACTAATTTTATCTGTTGGTGTTTTTTTATTTTAAAACATTCATTAAAATTGATTTTAACTTCTTATAAACAATGATAACATTAAAGATAAACAAATCTGTTGGTGTTTTTAAAAAAAATTTCTCATAAACCACGTCAAGCAGTTTTCTTGGAGAGAAAGAATAAAAAATTCTAAATAAATAAATAAATAGTGGGAAGTTGATAATTCTCATTATGGTACTGCTAAAACAGGTACATGATGATGCCTGGGCAGGCCATTTAGTCCCCCCCCCTCCCAAATCTCAAGTCATCTAACAGCCTTTGGCCATTCCTGAGACAAGATATGAAGAACCATTGCAAGACATATATGGCATCTCTCAAGCAAGGAAGGTGCCTTCCCTCTTCGGTCACAACTAGAGATGGGCATGATCCAAAAAAAATAAACGATCCAGCTGATCGTGGATCAGTGCCAGCAACGATCCTGAATTAACGATCCGCACTGATCATCTCCCATTCCTGAGCCATGGATCGTGGATCGTGGAGGCCAAAGCGGGGTGCGCTGCTATTTCCAGCTATGTGGGAAGATGGGTGGTGGCGGCGGCCACCGGGCCTGGCGGGCATGGGGAGGTGGCGACAAGCTGCCTCCCCTCAGGGTGGGAGGGTCTGGCCACTTGCCGGCAGCACGCCCCATGTGCCCGCCCGCCAGGCCAAACTGGAGCATGCTGGTATTCCCAGCAAGAAAGGAACGGTGGGTACTGGCGGTGGCTGCCGGGCCTGGCGAGCACAGGGAGGCAGCGGAAAGCTGCCTCCCCTCAAGGGGCGGGGGGTCTGGCCGCTTCCCTGCTGATCAAAGAAAGCTGGGCTTCCATTGGGGTTTCCAGGGCGACAGAAGGAGGGCAAACAGAGCTCAGGCATTCCCCTGGCTCCGTTGCCAGTGAAATAGATTGCTGGAGCCTGAGTGTCTGGATCCCCGATCTGAGCCCAATCGCCCCAATCCAGGCCTCTCCCGATCGCTGGATCATTGGCCGTGGCTGATCACGATCCACCGGTTCACGATTGTGCGATCGCCATTATCGTGGGTTTTTTTCGATCGTAATGGGGATCGTGCCCATCTCTAGTCACAACCAGTGATAGTACATTAATTTGATTCACCAGGATTTTGCCTCAGAAGTCAGAACTACTCAAGGATGTTTAGCCACAGAGCCTTTTTACAAATGGATACAAGATAAGTTTGGAGAAATTTAATTTTCAACTAAGATGTGGTCCTTTATGGACATTATAGAAGATAAATGGAAAAATTTGCAAATAGAGAGCTGATTAGCAGAATATTAAGACATGTATTAGAGTGAATGGTGCAATGTAATAGATATGCAATTTCTTTTTTTGTCCTTTCTTCTTTTTCTATACCCCCTCCTTTTACTTTTTATTCCCTATTTTCTATTTAAAAAATAAAAATTTTATATATAAAAAAAGGATGTTTAGCCACAGAATGCCCTTTCCTCTCTCAGAGAAGATCTCCTATGTCCCCAAAAGTGAAGAATCAGGTAATTACTTCCAATATTACTTCCACAATGTTGAATATATTCCATGCTTATTTATCATATTTCTTAAAAACAATTTACAACATTCCTTCTGTTTTACAGCACTGAGCAGCTGCAGCATAAGAAAAAGGAGGCGGTGGGGGGGGAACCAAATCAGCTTTTCAATTTTTCAGTGTGGTAATAAAAAATCCATTTAAGAGTTAAGCACTTCAGAACCCATTTTTAGATACATTCCCTTGAGCTGCTCTTTGGCAAACTGTCCTCTTGCAGAGTTGCTTGTGTTGTCTCTGTTGTTGGCATAGATTTAATGCATTTAAACTTTCCAGCCTTTCCATATGCAATGCTGGTTGGAAATTACTTGTCTTTTCTGCTCACTGAATTTGCAAAAATCACTGAATGAAATCTCTTCCAAGATGCCATAAAATCTTATGCCATGCTTTCTAGAGGATTTCTTTCATAGCACACAAATGGAAACTTTGTTCTTTAAGGACATTCTGTACCTCTTTAGCTTTACCTGAGTTTGTCATGAAAGATTTAAGTTCTTTAAGGCCTGCCCTTGTGACTTGATGGCTGGTAGCAAGTGACAGCAGAGATAGTACGCATTGCACTGACCAACTTGTCATAATATTATAACAAGTGCACTGTGCCATGTCAACATCACCAAGTCACCTGTGATGTTGCACTGACTAATGGGACAAGGAGGGATAGTTAAAACAGTCACTACTGACAGATACCATTCTGCAGCTTTTTGATGAAACCCATTGCAAAATCAGACTCTGATTTGACTGGAACAGAATGTAACTAATTGGCCAACTGGTTAAACAATTGGTTATTTGTGGCACATTGATAAATGCTGTGAGGTATTGTTAACTACCATGACTGGTATATGGTTTCAAAAATGTTTGGCATTAAAATTTCCATTGACTACTACAGAAGGAAGGTAAACCTAACTCTGAACTGGATCCTGCATATGCAAAGGTATGTTTTGCTTATATGGTATAAAAAGTATGTAACGCTAGTAGAAAATATTTGGTGATCAGTGCTAGACTGAATCACCATGACAAAGGACTGACACTGTTTTGACATTTTCTGGATCTAACTACACATGGGCTTGGATCCACTGGAGCATTTCCACAGATGGAAGGATTTCTGTCCACGGAGCATGACTTTCTCACACACACCCTCCCAGCTGTAGCCCAACATGCCCAGACTAAATGGAGAGAGGGGTATTTTGGGCTGCAGTAGGAGTGGCAAGGTAAGAAAGTTATGCATCATTGATGGAAATCCTTCTGTCCACAGAAACTGCCCAATAGATATAAGCCATTATGCTGTAATTCTGTGTCTGGAACTCTCAATGTCTGATTTATGGAGAACTGCATTATGGCCATAGGACTGGGGAAGGGGGGCAGTTAACTCTTCCTCCATGTTGTGTTTTCCTGATAAAAAACACAGGCTGCTTCAAGGAAGAAAGGCAGCTACCAACACTGGTTTCTGTCATTTGTCCATTTCAGAGCTTAAAGCAGTGCAGGAGTGCCATTTCTGGGAAGCTATACAGGGAAGAGAGTTAACCAGTAGAACCCTCCATTTTACCTTCCTTTCTCACTACCATAGTTCAGAACTACAGTTTCTATTGAGAATAAGAATCACTATAAAGGATGAAAATGTGCCCCCACCCCCGTGCCCTGGCCCCATTGAAAACCAGTCCCTCTCACAAAGCTGCTTTTTAATTTTTAAGTCAGCATTAGGAGTTCTAGCCATTAACCTTCCATGTAAAGAGTCTGAAAGCATTTAAAACTATCTGTATTCAGTTTATCACCAATTATCAGCAGAGTCCTATATAATTTGCATTTCTTTACATTTTGGATTATGTCTTTGGGCTATTTGGGTAAAATCGGTTCCCGTTAATTCTGTTTTAATTGTATAGATATCCTTTAGAATTCTGCACTGAAAACTTTTAGCCTTCTCCAGTATTCCAATATAGTCCTTTTACAAATGTATTACTTACAAAGTTTTGTCTCAATTATGATCAAGCTGAATAACACAGTCTTGTAAAATACTAAATTTTCCCTGTGTCCACAATGTAACACATGGTTAGTCATGATATGTCCTGTATTTCTGGATACACTTCATACGGCTTCGCCACCATTGTAAACAAAAGGCTTTAAACCTGTCACTCCCTATTAATATCACCTCACTAGAAACCACTGAAGAAAGAAGTGGCGAGCAGGGGACAAAATCTGTTACTTTATTTAGAAACAGTATCTACAGTTCCTCCCAACTGAATTGCACTCTGCTATACATTCCAGTTTCAGTAGCTGTAGTGATACTTTGGGGGGCTGCTTTGATCACCAAAATGGCAGCAGGAAAATATTTGTGGCTTATTGGTTCATTCGGTACTCTCTATGTAATTCTTGTAACCAGACTGCATACATAAGTAAGCTCTATGTATCTGTCTCAGTTATTCACAGGGCTTTTTTTCAGCAGGAACGCAGTGGAACGGAGTTCCGGAACCTCTTGAAAATGGTCACATAGCTGGTGGCCCCGTCCCCTGATCTTCAGACAGAGGGGAGTTTAGATTGTCCTCCACGCCGCTCGGTGGCGTGGAGGGCAATCTAAACTCCCTTCTGTCTGGAGATCAGGGGGCGGGGCCACCAGCCATGTGACCATTTTCTCCGAGGGCAACCCACTGAGTTCCACCACCTCTTTTCCCAGAAAAAAAAGCCTTGGTTATTCATACAGAAACACATCTATGGTGTGTGGCTCAGAGATGGCCAAGCTCCTGTATTCTCTAGGGCTATTATATTGTCTGGAAACTAGTCCAAAGGCTGGAACAGTCTGAGCACTTCATGGACATTCAGGATTTATAATAAAACTGGCATCACCAAGCAACAAGGCCTTTACAGATATGGAGTACGTGCCCTTACAGACTCTGGCCATTGATTAGAGGAACTGAGGAATGAACGTGCTTCCCAAAATATCCCCTCAAAAGGCCAATTGCCAAAGATTCTTTCTGTTTCCCAAATGCACTTGAGACAACAATACAATACAATGTACACAAAATATGCACTGGATCTTATTGCTTTTCCCGCTTACAAGTGAAACTGTGGGTGAAAATTATAGGAACTGGAGAAAGAGGAAGCCCTAAGAAATGAAGTACTAAACCAGATTCTCTTGGACTCTTGTCAGTTTTCCGCCTGGACATCAGTTTAAAACTTAAAAGCTGCCCTGGGGTATTTTTTTGTGAAGTCCCAACAGTTTGGTTAAGGATGTCAGGTTCCCTGACCTTCCCAGCAGGAGGACCTGGCACTTACCTCTTCATCGTTCCCAGGTGCTCCTTGTACACGCGCACAGCACGCACAAGCTCATGCAAATATGTGATGATGTCACTTCTGGGAAGTGATGTCATTGCATGGACATGGAAATGCATGCATGCTTTTCAGTATGCCAATTTGGGCCCCAAACAGGCCCGATTCAGCTTGTTTGGAGCCAAAATTGGTTGGCTGAGAAACACAGGAGTGTTTGCTCTCAGGGATGGCGCGATGACATCACTCCTGGAGGGGATGTTGTTGTGCTGCCCAGATGCATGTCCAGGGCAACATTCCCCTACCTTTCTTTTGCTGCCATCCAGGTGAGTAGAGGCAGGGGGCAGAGGGTGGGAACAGGGAATCCCCCGCCCCCAGTAGGAAAATAGCTTCCCTAAATTTGGTACATCTATGTACAGACCATATGAAATGCAAGGAATGAAGACTGCTTGCTATTTTAAAACTATACACCAAGAGAATTATTTGGAGTATATGGTGTCCTGTCAACAGAGTAGCAGAGAGAACAGCAAAGGAGGCCAACATTGAGGATCCACAACATATTATTCCATATTGCTTAAGGTTAGCAAACAAAAAAGAGTACATCTATCTGACCCTTCATCAAGCTCCTGCAGAGCAGGAGCTTACAGTCAAATAGGTAGCCTGTTTGTCTGCCTAGTGAATAAGTGTTCCTAGTTGTCTATGAATGTAATAGTTTAATAAGAAGATGGCGGCCAGAGCAGACACGTAACCTGGAGCTCTGTGCTTTTATCTTTATTTATCTCTATTTTTTTACTTCCTTGCTTTAACTGAGCTTCCCAGGTGCATAATTCTGGCTGCATGCTATTGGGGGTAACCTGGATAACTGGCTGGGCAGCTATGTGTGGACTGTGAATATTTTATTGGCAAATTAGCTTTGTGCATGGTTGCAGCTTCCTCCCCAAGACTTGAAATAGTTTTAACCTTTTAATCTTTTTAGCTTTTATTTCTGCCAGAGATTTTTAAGACTTCTTACCTTTGCTGCCTTATCTAGAACTGTTTTTCAAGGATGGTCTTCTTTTATTGTGTGTGTGTGTGTGTGTGTGTGTGTGCGCGCGCGTGTTCTGCCTTCTTAATTGGGTTATTAGCGTTCCAAGCTTAAACTATTACATTGATATTCCATGTATTTAAATATGCTGTATCTTCTATTGACAGCATTTAGAGGGGAGGTGGAGGAATCAGGTTCCAAAATTATGTTTGCTTAGGAGCCCAAGTTGCCCGTCTGTGACCTTGCCTGTGATTACAGTAAGAGATACTTATCAATATTTATCTGTCTTTATTAAATGGGACAATCTAAATGAATAAATAAGGAACTATTACAAAAATTCTTTTTTTAAAAGTTATGAGGTGAGTGTAAGTAACGTCAACAGACTTGTTAACTATGAATCAACACTTTTAAAAGCTGCTTTTGCACCATCTTATATACTAATAGCCAAGTGGCCCTGATTTGTGGATACTTAAATTTGGTGACTGGAGCCATGAAAGGACAAAAGAGATCTTTCTAAACACCTGAAAAATGCCCCAGGTTTGCAGAAAAATCTGAAATCTAAAAAAATGGGAGGGGTATTAAAAATTATAAAAGGAGTGCCTGTAGTTTTAACCAGAGGCCCCCAGTGTCTCTTGCTAGGCAACCATAACAATTCACCCAATCTTCCAGGCTTGGTTTTTGTCAGTTAAAGGCAGGGAGAGGGGACAGAGCTCTTTCCAGGGCTGTTTTGTCCTTTGAGAAAGGACTCATTGGGCCAGACCAAGCAGCAACTTCATACCACATAACTGCTTGCTTCTGTTCAACAGACACTCCCCACCCCTAAACACACACACACAAGCTGATGTAGTGTAGTGATTAGAGTTTCAGAGTAGGATCAGGGATACCCAGGTTCAAATCACCATACTGTGGTGGAAGCTCACTGGATGACCTTGGGCCAGTTACACACTCATCCTAACCTACCCCTTAAGGTTGTTGTGAGGATAATATGGGGGCAAGAAGAATGATGTAAGCCGCTTTGAGTCTTCATTGAGGAGAAAGGCAATATATAAATGAAGTAAATTAAGAAATATAAGTGAAGATGGGAGGCAAGTAAAAGGTAAGTTGTTTAGTGGGTTTGAAGGAGAGAAGGCCGTTTTCACACTGTCTATAAATCGCACAAGACTCACGGAAGGCTGCCGGCTTTCTCGTGCAATTTTTGACGCCATCTGTTTACAAAATGCCACAAACAGTGATTTACAGCGTTTTGTAATTGGATGGTGTTAAAAATCGTTTGAGGAAGCCGGCAGCCTTCCGTGAGTCTCGCAGGATTTACAGACAGTATGAAAACGGCCAAGGACAAAGGGAAAGGTGATCATGTGCTGCCAGGAGAAAGGAAAGAGGAAATAGTGCGTGGAAGGGAATACTGGGGGAAGTGAAGTACATCTCACAAGTCCTTGCAGGTCCCCCAGAATGCAACTAGGGGACCAGCTCAGCTGGTACCACACAACTGGACCATAGGGTAGAGGCTGCCATGGGGTTGGTGGAAAGGTAAAGACAGGGGAGCAGACAAAGGTGGGTAAGAAAGAGAGAAGGAAGCATGAAAAGAGGTCGAGGGTATAGGGGGCTGGGAAGGGAATCAAGTCATGGTGGGGGAGGGGGAAATGAAATGTCCCTGCAAGTCCTTGGGGGTTCCACCACTTTTTCTTTCTAATTGCTTTTCATAACAACTAATATGCATCCTCAATCTTTTTTTCCAGTTTTGAAGTAGAAAGCTTTCATCTTCCTTGCACTGAAAGTTTCTTCACTGCCCTGTCTTTTATCATGTCAAAAATATTAGGATCCATGCAATTCTGCTGCTTGCCTGATGTTCCGGTGTTCTATAGAGTGCCTGAGGGGGATTGTCTGAGGGAAATTTTTAGTGTAATTCCTCAAGAAAGATTTTCATTTGCTTTTTTTTAACCCTTTCTCACAATTCAATGTACTTCAGAAAAGCATGTCTACATTACTATTTCTGGTAAATATTCACTTGAAGGTTGTACAATTCCCAGCATATTTTGCTCTTTACTGAGAAGCTGATTTGCTAACAACAGCATTTCTGATATTGGTTTGGGTAAGAGAATTCTGCTTGTTCACCATTTCTCTCAGTATTGGCTTCCTAGATACATGCAAGTTTCTCATGACATTTTGACAGGCTAAAACAATTGAATGCAAATTTAACCCTTTCCAAATTTGATCTGAATATCTTGGTTACTTGAATTATTTTCTGTATACGAAATATTAATTTTATGAGAGAATCATCTTACCACTTCTGATATATGGAACGATTGTATCTGAATCCTGACACTACTGTGCACCCACGTTGTCAATCCCCTCAGGTCTTTAGAGAGCTTTTAGGCCTCAGGTATACTATTTGTCTTAGGGCTGCTTTTCCTGTGTAGACACCATCACTCCAAACCCATGTAGACCTGAGTATGTGAAGTAGCCACTTTGGCAATTGCTAGAACAGGTGGCTATTTCCTTTCTCCAGCTCCCCTATCAGTGTCCATTAATAAGTGAACAAGGTCGAAGTGGCATTTTTACTTTTGTTTCAGGTGTGAAATTGTCTAGACTAGTGCCAGACTTGCAATTCATAATCAGCTTCTTCTCTTCTTTTCTTCTCTCCCGGCTGTTGTAGAGAAGTGAGGAAGCTCACAGAGATTGTCAGTTACAACTTCCTGAGGCATGATATGTCAAGCAAGGACAACACCATGATCCCCTTGTCTTATCTGCCCTATCCTGTTCAACCGCCTAGCAGGAAGTGAAAGGGGAAGAAATTCTGGGTTAGATGTCCAAGAGAGAGGTATCCACCATTAATTTTGTTCAAGAATTCTCTTCCCTTTTCCTACCCTTAAAAACATTGCTAGAGCTGGTTTCATGTATGTAAACACATAATGTGTGGAGCAGTACTGAAATAGAGTGAAGGGCATGTGGTTTTATTTGCTCTGAGAATCTCTGGTACTAATTCAACCTTTTGTTTACTATCTAAGCATTATTGTTAATCTTTTTTATATTATCATATTAGGCATATATTGGTCTGCTGGGGGATTAACAATATCTGAAAACATTCTAGATTAGACATTGAAATTGTATTTCTTCTGTGTTCTGCTCTGTCAAACATTAAAGTTAAAACCCATTTGTCATTTTCTGCTGCCAGATATCTGTTTCATTCAGAATTCTATAAGCTTGAAGAATCTTGTCCTGGAGACAAATCTTTAAAATTCTACCTTTACTTTCAAATATAGAAATTAAATTGTTGGACTAGGATCTGACTGACCCAGGTTCAAATCCTCACTCTGCCATGTGTCAGGGTCGTAGCCCCTGCCATACTTCGTGTGTGTGTGTGTGTTGGGGTTCACTGGCAGTGATTCTGCACATGTTGGATAATGCACTTTCAATCCTCTTTATAGATCATTTGGAATGGATTTTTTTGTGTGTGGAACAAAAAATCCACCTCAAATGATTGATAAAGTGCATTGAAAGTGCATTATCCAATGTGTGCGGAATCAGCCTTTGTCTTCTGTGACAGACTTTGGGAGTGCTGGAGAAGCGGCTTGAGAAGCAGTGAGACACTAAGAAGGAATGTGGTTATTAGCATTGAATGTGATTATCAGCATTGCCAAGGAGACATGGCCAAATGGCTTGAGAAGAACTGAACTAGTCATAACAATTCTGCTTTCTTTCTCTTTACTTTCCTTTTCTGCATAGATGGGAACCTAGCTAAAAAGGGAGGGTTAGAGTAGAGTGGGTTGAGCTTCAAGGGCTTAATATGCCTAGTAGGGGGAGGGAAAAGTTATTCCTGACAAGAAATGTCTGTGGTGCTGTACTATTAGATTCTCAATAAAGCTTCAACTCATGTATCCAAGGACTCATGCAATGAAGTTACTGGGATCTAAGTTGGCAGTCCCTGACACCATGAAAGTTTGCTGGGTAATCTTTTGCCAATCGTACCCTCTCAGCCTAACCTACATCACAGAATTGTTATGAGGATAAAATGGAAGAGGGCAGACTGATGTAAGCCACTTTAGGTTCCTACTCAGAAGAAAGGTAAGGAAGAAATGAAGTAAAATAAATAAATCAGGAAGGACGGGCAGACAGACTTCAGGCAAAAAAATTGCTACAAAGTTAATTATAAGCAGTGACTTTGTCTTGCTACCAAGTAAAATCGGTATTTAATCCCAGTCTCCTGGTGAATAAGAGGCCATAATTGATGGTGGGACAGCTAGGTGGATTCCTGGATGAAGTGGATTGTTTGGATCCTTTCCAATCTGGTTTCAGGCCTGGCTTGATGGAAACAGCCTTGGTCACTTGGTGGATGACCTGTATCGGGAAATGGAGGGGGGAGTGCAACACTGTTGATAGTCAGAGGCTCTCAGAGGCAAAGGTACCATTTTGCAGTGGCTTCGTTCCTACCTGAAAGCTGAGATTCAGACAGAGTTGCTCGGGGACTGCTGCTTGGCCCCTTGACCAGTGCCCCATGAGTTCCTAAAAGAGTATATATTATCCCCTTGTGCTTTCTAACACCTACAGGAAACCACTGGGAGAAGTCATCTGGCAAATGACACTCAGCTTTATCTTGTGCTTCCAGCAGATCCCAGGGAAAGTGTGGAAACAGGTGCCTAGAGGCAGTGTTGGGATTAATGAAGTAAAATTTAATCCCGAAAAATGGAGGTATTAATGATGTAGATAGGGATTGATGCAGGCATTTAGGTGTCTCCAGTTCTGGAAAGGGTTCCCCTAAAGGATCAGGTTTTTAGCTTAGGGGTGCTCCTGGGCCCAGGTCCCCTGTTAGATAACCAAGTAGCAGAGGTGGCCAGAAGTGCTTTTCACCAGCTTTGGCAGATGAGCCATCTATGGCCTTTCCTGTACAAAAAAAGATCTTGCCACTGTGGTACATGCCTTGGTAACATCAAGATTAGACTGCTGCAATGTGCTGTATGGAACCTGCCACTGAAGAATGTTCAAAAGCCACAGGAGCTACAGATGGCACAGAATGATGCAGCCAGTCTTGTTTCACCTACACTGGCTCCCAATCAGCTTCAGGGCCCAATTCAAGTTGCTGGTATTGGCCTCTCCAGGCCTATACAGCTTTGGACCAACATGCCTTAAGGATCACCTACTTCCATATAAAACTACCCATCTTCAGGAGTCTTTCTTTGAATGTCCTCACCATCTGATAGTGGAGTGGCATCCGAATAAAGAACCTTTTCAGTCCTGGCATCAAAATTATGGAATTTCCTCAACAGGGAGATTCATCTGTTCCCTTAACCATTCTCTTCTACCAACAGGTAAAGACTTATCTGTTTCATTTGTGTTCCCTCACTGATCTTCCTTCCTGTTTGTGTTTTAATTGTCTCTGTGTTTTAATTGTTTGTGTCTTTTAATTATTTTAATTGGTTTTATAATATGTATTTTTGGAATTAATTTTAATGGTATTGATTGTTCACCTTTTTGGTGATAGCACATTGGGTGGATAGCAGACTTTAACATATTTTAAATAAATAAACAGAAACAACTACTGATTTATGAGTAGCTGAACAGAATGGTCAACAGGGAGAGAATATCTAGTACTTCACTGAAAACAAAGGAACAAAAGCAGAGGGAGGAAGGGAGAAGTTAGACCTTTTTAAAAAGCTGCCTTACTTCCAAATAAAAATATCATGAGATATTCTCTGTATTAATAAATTATTATAGGAAGTATAGTAATACATTTTCAGTTCTATTTGCGGATGAATGTGGAATGCTGATCTTTCAGTAGTGCTATGTGGAAGCACCCCATCATTAAAATGTTTTTTTAAAAAACTCTAAATTTACAGTGCACAAATAACAACATAAACATCCATTAAAAATAATAAAAACAGACCATGTCCCAGAATTTAAAGACTTTGAACAAAGAGAAAGGTGGAAGCAATGGGGAGACAAAATATAGTAATTGATATATGTGAGTGATCCACATCTCAGCTTGTCTGCACTGCCCCAATTATGGCAAAAACGCCAAGTCATGTCTGGAGGAGCCCCAAAAAATACAACTCCTGCCCCTGTCTGAAGTTGCCCTATTTCTGAGGATGTGGGAAAAGCCGCATTACTGGCTCCCCTATTACAAGTAGTACTAGACAATACAACCCATCAGCACAGGGCTAGAGTGCAGGGAGGATTAACATAGCAACAGCTCCTATGTTTGCTCAGTTAAGTGCAGAAAGCATCCAATAGTGATGTGTTGATGTAAATCAGAATATATCATAACTAGAGATTGGTGGAATGATACAACAGGGATTTCTTTCCCCAAAATTCATTTGTGCCCAGTCTTGGACAGCCGACTAAACCCCAAGTGTTGCTGTCACCATTTTGAAAAGTATGTCTAAACATAGTCTAAGAGACCGCCAAAATTGCAGCATTATGTAAGAGATGATAGAAACTCTTCTAATACTGGCTAAGCTGCATAGTTGTAATGTCCCAACTCAGTTTCATTTGGTTTTCAGACATCTCAGCCAGTATAAGAACTTGTTCATCTTTGTGATCTTTATCCAAGATCATGCAAAACTTTTCTGACAGCACTGTCTTACTTTATGCATCAGGGTCACAGGAAGGGCACATTGCACTGTTAATCTTGCAGAAAGTTCTATAAGTGTCCATTCCCATTGTAAATTGTCAGTGATAATAGTGAACTGTCTTGAACTGCAGTAGCTTAGCTTCTCAAGACCCATAAAGAGCCAAGAGCAAAGACTCTTAACCCATACCAAGAAACAGGAGCCGCCATTATTGATGTTCAGTGGGCAATGGGATATCAGGAATAAAGTCATGACCTAGAATACAAGAAGGGAAATGGTTGAAATAGTTGTGAAATGTCTGCCCATGGAAAATATAGTGCTTTTATCTGAAAGGTTTCTTTGAACATAAGATGCCAGCTTGAAACAATAAAATGTAGGCCGTGTCTATCAACAGTTGAGTTGTTTAAGAAGGAATGACAAAAAAAGTTAGGACAAAGGCAGACATAGAAGTATTTCCCATCAGTAGACTAGACTGTGGCAGATCAGAGTTTTTTTGTTCTCAGATGTCATTGGAAGGAAAGTTTAATTGCATGGGTATAGAATCAGTGATGGTGTCAAGAGCTAGTGTTTCTCCTCTTTTAATTTTTGTTTAACCTTCACCAGAAAACCTGTACTGTATCACGTGTAAAGGAGCACTGGGACTGTTGTGAGGGCTATACATTTAAAGAGGGATTATGTACAAACCACTATACCTTCAGATCCTTCTCTACTGGATAGAACTGCTACCATTAGAGGAGGAGATAAACTCTGTGTGCCCTAGACTAGTACTGGATCTACACTGCCAGAGTGTGGGAATGTATGACGGAAAACAGACCTCTGTATTTTGATAATCTGCACCTGGGAAATACAGAGAACAATACCCTTTCTTGCTGATTCAAATTTTAAAGAATTATTTGGATTTATTCCTTCCTTGTATAGCAGGGCAAGCATCTAAAGTTGAAACAACGAAGTTGGAAAAGCGACAATGGCCCTCTTCTTGTAAGTCATTTAGGAGTTCCATGGGAAGGTTTATCAGTTCATCTTTAACTGACCAGAAATTGGGAAGCTTGTCCAAAAGGATTGTCCAAAACCTACTTTTAAGGTTATGTGCAGAGCCCAGAGAAGCATGCAGATGTAGCAGGTGGGCTGGAAAGGACCTGTGAGCCCTGTACACTGGCATACTTTTTAAATTTCAGTTTTTGCTGATTCATTAAACAACAAACTTCACTGTCTTCTCTCCTAACAGTAAAGCACATGTCCATTCCTCTGCTTATATCGATCTACAGTCTTCTTTTGATGATACTTCCCTCTGTTACAAAAAGGTTTAATTTCCCCATGCTCTCATGCATGCCTAAACACTAATACACATTCTCTTTTACATTCCCCAAAACATTAGCTTCAATGGCATCTATATTCTGAAAGCATCAAGGAGGAATATGCTATTGGAAGTAGAAGGGATATTGTGGAAATAACTGTGTTGTTCAGTAAAAGTTTACCAAATGTATGCAAATGTATTTTAATTCTTTAAATAACAATTTATGCTGAAGGGATAAGGAACAAGATATGCTAAATTCCGAGGTAAAAATTCTATGATTTAACTCTTAGCAGAGATTTTATAAGGTTAACTGCCACATAGGCCTCTATTGGCAGTCTCTTAGGTTGTAGAATTGATCCTAGTTAGTGTATGTTAGATATGTCAGGTGGCAATATCAGGCAGAAGAGATATCCCAGAAATGGGCAATGAAATGTAGGTGATTTTCCATTTTCCTTCTTAGTGTGGCAGTTGTCAGACTACTTGGCAAACATGTAGGTGCCAAATCTTTGTGGTTATTATGTGATCTGCCCCACATTGTGAAATGGAGCTTTGGTCAAACTACAATCCTCAGAATATTGGCTCTTCGTACAGCTAACCAGCAAAAAGTTGTTTATTCATTAAAACACAAGTTTAGACTTCTGTGCAATCTATTCAATCCTGGTTGTCATCACCAGGGCCAATGGGGGTTTCAAAACACATAAAGAATGATTAACAGCACCATTTACAACAATATGGATCTAGAAATCTACATAGCACCAATCACATTAAGACATGCATTTGTTCTATCAGACTTTATTTCTAACTATTATGTTTGTGGAAGTAATGTTTCAGAATGTATAGGAAGACTAAAAAGACTGAAAAGGCCAATGTAGACCTCCCATGCTTCATGGAACAGATCTTCTAAGCATACCTCTATATACCATGGCTTTAGTGTTAATTATATACGCAACATAGACCATAAAAGTGACCCAGAGAGCTGACGTTCCACAATAGATGAATAATGCTGAAACTGGAAACAAGGTATTAGAGAAAGGCACATAAGATGTAGGAAAAAGTTATGACCTTAAAATCGACTTGACTTCCCTCGCCCCTTTAATCAAAAGATGATTCCCAGTAATTAAATTTAACATAGATTTAATTCTGCTGTGAAAAGGCTACAGCACTGGCAAGCATCTTAAAGTAGGATTAGATCACTGGCTAGCTCAGACAATGCTTGTGGGTGCACCATATACGTTTCAGATTTACTTTAATAAAGTCTGATCAGATTATTTTCCCTGGACAGTTTAAAATACAGCTAGCCACAGGATAAATCATCTTTTTTATCCTTTTGCTCTGCTCATTGTCTTGTCCAGGCTGCATTTCTGAAACAGTTCTTTTCCACTCAGTCTGGTTCATGCAGAATTATTTTATTTCTAGATGTACCTGCATTGGCCCACTTATGAAATGTCCCTTAACAATTTATTGATTTAGGATGACAGTAGAGATTAAAGCTGTCTGCATCTAGACTTGTGTTATATAGCTATCAAAGCCATTTTTAAATCTTTGGTGATATCAGAGGAATGACACAGTATGCAAAGTGGTTAGAGTGTTGGAGACCTAGGTTCAAATCTCCTTTCTGCCATGAAAATCACTAGTCAAGTCACCTTCTCTCAGCCTAACCCATCTCATAGAGTTGACAGAGCTGTTGCGAGGATAAAATGAAGGAAGGGAGAGAACCACATAAACTGCCCTGTCCACTCTGGAGAAAAGGCAGGATAAAAATGTTCTGAATAAATAGATGCTTCGTTTCTTGCTATGGCTCAAGGAATGAATGATCTTCCTAAAGCATGTAATCAATGAAGGGTCATTTGATCAATACCAGTAGATGATTCTGGGAAATCTACAAGCAAAATAGCCTTTGTCTGTTTATCCTCAGCACTGATATTCAGAGGTATACTACTGCTGTGCTTTATTTAGCCCAAAGTCATTGCACATCATAGACTGATTTCTGGCAATTTGAATCTGTCTATATTGATACACTTACAGGTTGAAATTGTTACCTGGCTTATTCTGAAATGTATTTTTAAAATAAATTATAGCTCACCTCAAGTGAAAGGTGGACTTTCTAATGACTCAGAAGAATTGGGGCATTCCCCGTCCAGCCCTTCTATTTTTCCATGCTCAAGTTTGCAATTCTATATTTTAGGCCAGTTTAATTAAGTCACATAATTCTTCCCTGGCTTCTTTTAATAAAGCAGGAACTGGTCTATACTTTGCCAGACAGATATTGTTTATTTTATTTATTTCATTCATGCCCCACCTTCCTCCTCAATGGAAATCTTCAGTGGCATATATCATTCTCTTCTCCCCTATTTTATCCTCACAGCAACCCTGTGACGTGGATTAGACTGAGAGAATATGACTGGCTCACAGTCACCCAGCAAACTTCCATGATAGACTGGGGATTTGAAGCTGGGTCTCCCAGATCCTAGGCCAACACTCTAACCACTATACCAAGGATGGCCAAACTTGCTCAATGTAAGAGCCATATAGAATAAACGTCAGATGTTTGAGAGCCACAAGACATGATACATTGAAGTCACTTCAGATGAAGAGGCGGGTTCAGGGGGAGTGTTCTGAAAGTGACATCACAGGAAGGGGTGGCGTTTTGGTGCAGTATGCTGGAAGTGATATCATCGGAAGGGGTGGAGCTTGGGAAGAGTCATCACCTGACCTTTGACTTGGAAGTGACATCACAAAAGTGATGTCACATCCTTGCTAGACTTCACCTCCAAAGTCCCCAGGTATTTTCTGAGTCAGACCTTGCAACCCCAACATTTTTATTAGAAATATGAAAGTCATGGAAAGAAAGAAGGAAGGAAAAAAGAAAAAGGGAGGGAAAGACATGGAAAGAAAGAAGGAAAGGGAGGGAAGGGAGGGAAATAAACTAAAATAAAATAAAATTTATGGCCACGGCAGTACTCAAAGACCTCTGGGAGCCACACAATATGTCTAGAAGAGCCACATGTGGCTGCTGAGTGACAGTTTGGCCACCCCTGCACTATACAATGCTGGCCCTCATAGTGGACCCCTTGTCTTTTTATGGTATCAGTTTTCAGGTTAATCCTGGTGGCTGTCTGCCATGATTAAAAATATTTTGCTTCAGGCTGAATAACTTGCTTGGTGCCAACTTCTGAAATCCCAATAAGTTGATCAATAATTTTTGCTGCACAAAACGGCCTAGAAAAAAAATTGATAATAGCTAAACCACTCCTGAATGCTTTGTCAGGTATATTTTGAGCATGCATGGAGGAGGAGGAGGAGGAGGAGGAGGAGGAAGGAGAAGAAGGGTGTAAGTTATATATGTGGCCTCACAGAATTCACAGCAACCAAGCAGGCCAGGTAAGCTCATCTCTTTCACTTAACTGAGAGTCCAGAAACAAAAACTAAAAACGAAAGGAGGGTAAGATTTAGGGGAACAATATATCACACTGTAACTCTCTTTTAATGGCAAAAAGGTGGTCAGCCTCAAGGGAGAAAGTAAGATGATATGGGCTGGTACAGAGCAGTGTCCAATGGCTGATGTTAGCTTCAACACTCTTGAGAAAAAGACGAATTTACCTTGCATCTTGCTTCTTGGGACTATTCCCTACATGAGAGCATCTGCTCCACACAGTATTCTCAGTCTGTCTGCTATGTGTCTCCATGGACACAGTTTGTCCAGTGCTTAGGTGTCCCCAGTTCCTGGTCCTTATCATGATTTTTTGTCTGCTTCCTGCCTGTTTTCTGCAGTATCAAGTCTAGCTTTGTTTTAAGCCTTGACCTGATTCTCTGAATCTGATAATGAAATTGTTGCAGTGGTTGCTGATGTTCCTGGATTTGTAATGTTCGTTCCCTATGTTTTTCATGCAGGTGTGCCCTTCATCCTCGGTAAGATTCTGATTCAGGTGTGAAATTTGCCATGCGTGTAAGTCAAGTCACTTGGAATATTTTAAATAGAAAAGTGATTTTGCAAATGAACAAGTATATTCTGATTACAAGAAAAAATGCAAACTGGACATACCTTTTCCCTCAAAACTTTCTAAAATGCTGGAAATCTGATCCTAAACATATGCACCAGCCTATCTGCATGTTGAAGGATATCCATCAGTATTATGCTTTATAATAATGCACCTATTAAGCAGCTAGTACCTGTCATTTTAAAGGTTTAGGAATAGCTCAGTGATTCAGCAATACAATGGATTTAGAGGTGCTTGAACACCCACCCGTTCAGTCCATGCCTCATTCACCAATCATGAATTTCTCAATGGACTGTTCATGTACTTATTCTCCTGTTTGTGGCTGTTCCACAGGTTGCTTCACCCTGTTCCTTCCTAACAATGCAGTACAGTGCAATTAGCTTTTCACGCATGCACGTTCTCGCACAGCCCACTCGAGTTCTACCTGCCCCCTCCCTGTGCTGCTGCTCCAGTCAGCAGAATATTGCTTAAATAGATGGTTAAATCAAACACAAATCATACAAATCAGTCATAAATAAATGCTTTTAAAAACTCCAAATCTTACTGTTTGGTGTCTAACTACTTAAACAATGTCCTTCGAGACATTAATGGCTGCCAATATTTAGATTAGGAGCATTTTGTGCATGTGCCATTCTGAAAGCAGCTGCTGCAGAACTGTTAAGCAGGTGTTTGTGTTTGCCAGTGATGAACCAAATGTACTGAGTGATTGACTCGTGTCTCCTCAACACAATCACAAACATTACATTCAACTATCACACTTTCACAGCAAAATTCAAGGCATTCCCTAACGGGATTGTGCTTGAAAATGGAATTACTTGTTTCTGTGCACTCTAGATGCAAACTTGGTGTCCTACACAATTTCTTTCCAATATAGCAATTGAACTTAAGCAGATAGTAGGAAATGCCTGCCCCTGCACTTTAAAGAAGGACAAAATTTATTAAGAACATAAGAAGATTCCTGCTGGATCAGACCAATGGTTCATCCTATCCAGCATTCTGTCTCACACAGTGGCTAACCAGTTACTCTGGAGGGCCAACAACAGGGCATAGAGGCTGAAGCCTTCCTCTGAAGTTGCCAAGTCCTGGCACTGGTATTCTGCCTCTGAATGTGGAGGTTCCCTTGAGTCACAGGGCCTCCATGAATCTGTCTGATCCCCTTTTAAAGCTGTCTATGCCAATAGCCATTACTACATCCTCTGGCAGCAAATTCCACCTTTCAATTGCTCATTGAGTAAAGAAGTATTTTCTTTTCACTGTCCTGAATCTACTTTATTGAGTACCCTCTAGTTCTAATATTTGGGGAGGGAGAGAAAAAATTATGTCCACTCTTTCTACCCAGTGCATAATTTTATAAACCTCTCTCATGTCCCCTCTTTTCTAAACTGAAAAGTTCAGACTCTTCAGCCTTTCCCCATAGGAAAGGTGCTACAACCTCTTAATCATCTTCATTTACTTCTTCTGTACATTTTCCAGATCTGCAATATCCTTTTTAAAATATAGCAACCAGAACTGCTCACAGTATTCTAAATCAGGCCTCAGACTAGCTCTATACAAAGAAATTATAAAATTGGTTGTTTTATTTTCAATCCTATTTCTATTAGTTTCCTAATAATCCCCAGCATACAGTTTGCCTTTTTCACCTCAGCAGTGCACTTGGCTGACATTTTCATTGAGCTATCCACCATAACTCCAAGGCCTCTTTCCCTTTCAGTCTCAGCAACTGCTAGCAGTTCTGAGAACACTACCTTTAAGGTCCTGGCCTCAAACTATTTGCCTACTAGCCAAAATTTTTCCTCCCGGACAACTTGACTCTAGTGTCATTGGTGTCAACATGCACTACATCTGCTGAATAGAGATGGGCATGAACTGCAAAGTGAACTAAAGTTTGCCACAAACTGGGCTGGTTCGTGGTTCACAAACCTGCAGTTTGTGGAAACCCATTTTCACGAACTTCCACAAACTGCTCTGCTGGTTTGTTTGGTTCATATTAAAGCAAGCCGGTGGGGGTGAAATGCCCCTTTCCCTGCTGCTAAATGGCCATGGGATCCCCAGGGGGGCACGGGAGGGTAGCCTGCCTCCAGCGCTGCCAAAGAGGGGGTGCCAGGCGTGGCTGCCAGCCACTGGGAGTGCGCCGTGGCTTGCCGTGCAGGAGGCTGAGCGCAGGGTTGGGAGGCCCTCGCCAGCCCCGCTGATGGGGCGGCTGGCTTGCCGCCCATGCAGGACCTCCCAGCCCTGCGCTCAGCCACCTGCGCTGCAAGCCAGCTGCCCCAGTGGCAGCACACGCCCTCGCCACCACCGCCAGCTCCGCGACGCTGGAGCGGCTGGCTTGCTGCACGGGCAGCACGGGGCAGGCGAACCATGCGGAGGGCCTCCTAGCCCTACACTCAGCCACCAGTGCAGCAAGCCGACCACCCCAGTACATGGAGTGCCATGGAACTGGCAGTGGTGGCGAGGGCGTGCACTGGGGCAGCGGCTGAGCGCAGGGCTAGGAGGCCCTCCATGCACAGCAAGCCCGCCGGCCACCCCAGCGCATGTCTGCACCACCGCCACTACCAGCTCCACAGCGCACTGAGCGCTGGAGCAGCTGACTTGCCGCATGGGCGGCACACCTCCCGCCCTGCGTGATGACATCACAAAAGTGACATCATCATGCATGCCGGGAGTGCGCACACTGCATGTACGCGCAGAGACCTGGCCAAGGGTTGCACCAGGCGCAGAGACCTGGCCAAGGGTTGCACGAGGCGCCAGTTCACAAACTGGTTTGTGAACTGGGGCAAGTTCATGAAAGTTCCTGGTTCCTGGTTCATGAAATGGGATGGACCATGAACTGTACAGTTTGGTTTTTTCCTGTTTCGTGCCCACCTCTACTGCTGACTTTTCCCCAGCACTGTCTATAAACCTATCTAGACAGTGCATGATGTCTTCACATCAGGAAGACAAATCACCATGTGGCCTGTCAGAGACCCAGCTCTCTCTGTTCTTAGTAACTGAATCACCCACTGCCAAAAGCCCACCTCCCCCCAGCCCCAGAGGGGTATCCTTGGTATGAGATGCTATTGGTCCTTCTAAAGCATCCCTCCTCCTCAGCCTGATGCCCTCCAGCCTCCAGCCTTCAATCTCAATTCCAGCACAGGCTTTCATGAATCAAAAATCACTTTATTGGGTGCGTAGGATGTCCATCCGAGACAGCTAAATCAATTCTTCGTCTTTAAGGTGCTACTGGACTCCTGTTTAATTTGGCCACAAAAGTCTGACATAACTACCCATTTGACATCATTCTTAACAAAGGTTCAGTCAATTTTTACATGCCTTCACTTGTGTCTTTGTATTTTCCTCATGTTCTTTTTTCTTCCAGTTTAATGAATAAACATTTTCCTCCTGAAACATTGATTCTTTCTATTAAAAGAGCCAAATAACATACTTTGGCTTTTCTATATATTTTTCTATATATGAACTCGGAGGATATGCTTTGGTCAATCTGCTGACATGTGTATGAAGAGAGCACTCCCTGCAAAACCGCTTGCATTGCATGTTTAAGAATGGTAAGCCAGCACCTGCTGCTGTCAAGAGCCTACGCAAGGCAGATGGAAACCTGGTGATTCTTTCACATTTGACTCTATATGATGCTTACATATTGGTTTGGATCCAAAGAACCCCGACAAGAAGGAAGTAACAGCTTACGCTTTGCTAAAAATGCTTGTGAAGGAGTTCCTGCAGTGCTTAGATTCTATTGCAGGGAAGGAAGGCTGGAAACATCTATTTGCCAGACGAATGCGATCTGGGATGAGCTTCTGTTCCTCGACCAGTGCAGGCATTTAGCCAGAAGATTATGATGCAGGCTGAAGTGCAACAATCAAAGGGGACTTAGTCCATGGTTTGCCACCTGTGTTCCTGAGTGAGCTGGCCCAGGGGCTCCAAGGCCAGCTCAGAAGCTGGAATTCTATGTTGCACATTTTTTGGGGGGTGGAATATATTTATATTTAGTTTCACATTTTTCATGCAACATCCTAGTAGAAAGTGCAATATAGTCCTTCTGTGAGTTGAGAATGCTTTCTGCACGTGGAATAATGCCTTTGGCAATGAGAGCCAGTTTGGTGTAGTGGTTAAGAGCGCGGGACTCTAATCTGGAGAGCCGGGTTTGATTCTCCGCTCCTCCACTTGAAGCCAGCTGGGTGACTTTGGGCTAGTCACAGCTCTCTGGAGCTCTCTCAGCCCCACCCACCTCACAGGGTGTTTGTTGTGGGGATAATAACAACATACTTTGTAAACCACTCTGAGTGGGCATTAAGTTGTCCTGAAGGGCGATATATAAATTGAATGTTGTTATTATTTTTATGGATACCAAACATAATGTTAAAAAACACAGCAAAGTTCCAAATAAAGCAGCATCTGACAGAAAATCTTTCTGACTGGCCCAGCGGTACCATAGCTGCAATGCAGAAGTTGGTGTCTAAGTCTGAGTCAATCACACCTTTCCTATATACCTTTCCAGCCAGGACACCCACATCTTAGAATGCAGAGTACATGATGCTTGAGTCACTCTCTCCAACCTCATATGATGCACACTTAGGGCCAAGCTACACATGACGAATGACACTTGAACGGCAAGTGGATTGAGTGGAGGGCAAGTGAACAGGGAGAAATACACTTGCCATTCAAGTGTCATTTATCATGTGTAGCTTGGCCCTTAGGGAACACATAAGGGGGCTTTGCTTATTAGGGGAACTCTAGAAAAAGGGGACATGAACCAGCAAGGATGAGAACATTGCTCTACTCAGACCCTGGATAGCTGATGATCTATCATGTTACATATTGTCTAGCAGGAGATGAGAGAAAGGGACCTGCAAGGTAGTTCTGGAGCTGACACCTTTTTGGAGTCAATTAACCCATTTACTGACTGAACTCACACTTATCTTCCCTGTTCTATAGCCTTCTCGCTCACACACTTTCCCTTTCTGTCTGTGTTTCTTTCTTCCCCACCCAGGGCAGCAGCGACAAATGAAAACTGTGGACAGAGCGTTTGTGTGAGCTCTGTTACTGTTTGAGGGTTCCAGCAGAGAATCCATATTAAGACTAGGTTAGACCATGGTACAGAGGGGAGCAGGAAGAGTAGATGAGTGCCCTATCTCATTCAGTCTATGGTTTGTGTTATTGGCCTAACTTCTTCTCAATGTCCCAAGGTCCCAAAATTTCTCACTGAGTAAAATTTATTGTTAATGTTTCTTAGGTATCTGAGACAGTGCCTCTTTCTCTATAATTACAGTGTAGGTTTCCCATTTCCTTCAGGCATTTTCTTGAAGCTGAGAATTACCTTCCTTGGATTATATTTTGAGAAAAAAATGTGGTCATATCTTGCATCATTTCTTCATCATGTTTTCAGTATTAGGCATTGTTAGAAAAATTTGAGTCAAGCTCTTCAGTAGGTTGTGGTCAATGACAATTGCTTTA
The DNA here is from genome assembly GCF_028583425.1 of Eublepharis macularius. Classification (NCBI taxonomy): domain Eukaryota; kingdom Metazoa; phylum Chordata; class Lepidosauria; order Squamata; family Eublepharidae; genus Eublepharis; species Eublepharis macularius. Next base: position 58,415,783 of record NC_072791.1, read on the forward strand.
ATGAGGGCTTGACATTTTCAGATGGAAATCAGCATGTCCTCAATAACAATAGTTACACTGTGCAATCCTAAATAGAATTACTCCAGACTAAGGCTGTTGAAAATGGTCTTAGACTGGAGTTTTCTTAGGATTGCACTGTAAGTGGGCTACCTTCCAATAATTAGACATCACTAAGGATTAACCCTGAAATCAGTATTCTAATATAGATAAAATGTTACCTTGTACATATCACAAGGGATTTTCTGTTGATCTGTATGACATTATAACATTTTCTTTTGCAGAACTTTCCTTCTGCCTGTTTTGTTTTGTTTTTTGGTGGCAAGTGTTAGGAATTCCTATTGGACCACAAGGCAATCCTTACAAGGTACTTTCCCCCCAAACTATGGGAGTTATTTAACAATAAAACCAAGAACTTTGAATTGTGTCCAGAACTATGAAAAAAATATTGACAACATATATAGCCATTCTGTTTAAGGCAATAAGCTGGCTGCCATATTCTAGATCATTTTCCAATTTTTGAACAGTCTTTAAAGTCAGTGAATACGTGCTTCATAGCAGTGATCTAACTTGACCATTATCAGAACACAGATACTTATGGCCAGCTGATTACCATCTACAAGTAGCCTCCACTTGTATGCCATTCTGAACTGATTAAAGAATGGTTCATGATACAGAAGCTCTAGAAAAAGGGGCTAGATATGCCCTGAATCACTCTATGAATCAGTAGTCATGCCAGTGAGTTCAAGCTTGCCAGGCAGTTCAAGACAACTCCAAGATAAATTCAAGCATGTGCCGGCACAATACTCACAAAACATTTTCCGGTGACTGGGATTAGCAGAAGCCAGTAAACAAGATAATGTATATCCTTCAGAGTAATGGATGGTTGGATCAAGTAATTAAATTACATGGGGGAGAGGGGAAATACAATTCCCATAAGCATCACATTAGTCAATAAAATGGAGTTTCTATATGAACAAATTTTGCATACTGAAACTTTCTGCACAGATTTGATTTGCAGGACTACTTTCTTTAGCAATATACTTTCTGAACAGTATATAAAATCAAGTAAGAAATCAATATACTATATAGTCTTTATTCTGTTTAGAGAAGTCTTATCATGAGGATAAAGAAGTTCTTGGGTGTATCCTAAAAGTCAAAACTACTAAACAGAAGTTATGCAGGCAATGAAATATCCCTTGCAAATATTCTTGGACTAAAGCTTCTGCTCACACCAACAAACTTGTCCTCTTTCTTCAATAAATAAAGAATGCTGGGGGAGGGGAATATTTGTACACTGTTAGCACCTCATTTAACAACACTTTCATTTTTAAAACATAAAAGTAACATGCTTTTCAATGATCTAAATAATGTAATAGCAATGAATAAATGATTTGTCATGAGAACAAACTTAGATTTCTTTGTTTAGGTATTTTCAGGTAGGCAGCCATGTTGGTCTGCAGTCCAGTAGCACTTTAAAGATCAACAAGATTTTCAAGGGTCTGAAAGAGCTCTCTGATCCTCAAAAGTTTATATTCTGAAAATCTTGCTGATTTCTAAGGTGCCACTAGACTCAAATCCTGCTGTAATGGTGTAAGATATACAGATGATTGATAAATAAATAATCTTTGGGGTCTGGCTACTCCCAGGAGGAGAGACACTTTGAAGTCTTCACAGAGAAATGCATTTATTGGCCAAAAATAAAATATAGCTGTTTGTGCCTTCCTAGGCTTCCACAGTCAGTGCTGCCCCTCTGCCTCAGCTCTCACTTTCTCCCCCTCTCTCTCCACTTCTCCTCTTCCTCCTCCCTTTCAGCATTACTCTCAGCTTCGCTCTCAGCTGTCCTCCTCCTGTTCGGTCACCTGAGCCTCCCCACTGCTTTATAACTCTTTTATCTCCTCCTGTTCCTCTAGTCTTTATGTCCTGGCATCCCTCTGGCACCCAGCCCAACTCCTCCTGCTTTCTTGTGGCCTTTCACTTCCCTCCACCCTAGCACCCTTGAAGTCACATTCCCGGGATGGGCCTGAGATTGTGGCCGTGGCTTGGCAAACATTCACACCCAGGCCATGACCTGTCTCCTGGCCACAGCCGCTGGAACCAACAGCTTCCCTCCCATGTCTGCTAGCCAGCTGATCCTTGGTGGGGGGGGTGTTGCCAGGTGGCAGCTGACTACTTCCTACAGATTCCCCAGCATCTTTTGCATTGTTACCCTCTTAATAAGTCCAGTCACCCACATTGGTTGTGTGGGATTGCCACAGGACTCTAAATGGGACGTTTTTTAAAGATCATTGCTATTTGATTCCTTCCAGTACTTTGCATCAAATGTCATGGTTGACACTACATCATTTTGTATATATACCCAATGCATGCATACAGTGCATACATAATAGATCCCATTCATCTCTCTATCTATTTAATGGACCCCATAGTCAACCAGTTGTGGACACCCAGTAGTTGATGATGTGTGTCGTCAACACACATGTGTTCCTTGTGTCATCTGGTGCTGTTTGATACATAGATACCTGGAGAACACTAGTGATACATGATGATTTGAATCACATAGGTTGTTCTGTGAAGGTTTTCACCCATACTCCTGCACTTTAGTGGTGGATTTGAGCTATGTTGTCTCATAGTATTTCAAGTAATATGATTCTACAAAATATATCTTTTATGGTAGTAGCTCCAAGCATGGGTGATCTAGGAGCATGGAAACAAAAACAGGTAGATCTACATTTAAATCCAGTTTATGGTTTATTAATAAAAAATGAAGTATATGGTTTCCCTGGCCTTGGTAAGTTAATGGTTAATGATCCCACATACCTCTGTTGTTTCAGAGTCTACTTCTATGTACTTTAGAATAGGTCCATGCACCACTTTCCATACAGGCAGAAAAACATTGGATTTCAATTGCAACAGTAAATGGGAATTAAGTACAACCAGCACATTTTAATGCTGGAAAATGAACAAGAGTGTGGTGTTGTAGGCGGATTCTGGGATAATTCTCTCAAGGGCAATGAAAGTAGGTGAAATTCAAATAGAGGTGGGCTTTAGAGACACATAATCAGAAAGAAGCAGGATAAATTGGGATTGTCTCATATCTAATCTGATTCACACGATGAGGCTGATATAATTTAAAAGGCTAGAGGTTTAATCTGATACAAGCATTCATGATTTTTCATATGTGTCACAGAATATGTGAGTAGACATTTACTCACACTCTTATACCTACTTTGAACTTTTGCTGGGAGTGGGGATTTCATCTTGGGGCCAAGCTACAAGTGACGAATGACACTTGAACGGCAAGTGGATTGAGTGGAACGCAAGTGAACAGGGAGAAATACACTTGCCGTTCAAGTGTCATTCGTCACTTGTAACTTCGCCCTTGGTTTCTCTCAAAGACTCTTTGCCTTCTGACAATCGCATGAAAGGCATACATTCAATTAAGGAGTTTCCCCATCACTGTACTGCTATGCTATGGAAAGCTATTAATTCTATGAATGTACCATCCGATAACATGGCTGCTCATTACACAGCTGTTAAAAAAAGAATAACCGCTCAGGAAAGCATGAGATAAATATGCAAGGATGTTTCATCCTGACAATTATCTCTTTTTAATTTTTATTTTTACAAAAAATATAAGGAAAAACAGGATAATGAAAATCTGACACATTATATTTTTTTCTCCTAAAAACTCATTTGAGTTCAACAAAATAGAATACAATTTGGGGATATTCCTTTCCAATTTTGCCAACAGTCTCTATTGGGACATTGAATTTGTGTGTGTGCATGTTGTGTGTGCATATGTTATGTGCCATCAAGTCTCTTCCGATTCAGTGTATCCCTAAGAACTGAAGACCTCCAAAATGTGCTATCTTTGACAGCCTTGTTCATGTCTTGCAAACTGAAGGCCATGACTTCCTTTATTGAGTAAATCTCATGCTGGGTCTTCTTTTCTTACAATCTTCAAATTTTCGTAGCATTATTGTCTTTTCCAGTGAGTCTTGTGTCTTCTCATGATGTGACCTCAATTTAGTCATTTTAGCTTCTAGGGAGAATTCAAGTTTTAGTTGATCTAAAACCCACTTACTTGTCTTTTTGGTGGTCAAATTTTCAATCAATTTTCAATTTTCTTCTTCTCATCATTTTTCATTGCCCAGTTTTCACATCCATAGATAGTAATGGAGAATACCAAAGTATGAATTATCTTGATCTTGGTCCTCAGTCACACATCCTTATCTTTAAGGCTCTTTTCTCATTTCTTCAGGCCTCCCTTCCAGGTCTCAGTCTCCTTCTGATTTCTTGGTTGCTCCTCCTTTTTGGTTGATGATTCAGCCAAAGAATAGAAAATCTTTTCACAATGTCAATTTCTTCATTGTCAACCTTAAAATTGAGTAATTCCTCAGTAGTCATTACTTTTGTCTTCTTGACGTTCAGCTGTAACCCTGTTTTGGTGCTTTCTCCTTTAACCTTCATCAGCAGTTGTTTCATGTCTTCACTATTTTCTGCTAATAATGTGGTATCATCAGCTTATCTCAAATTGTTACTGTTCCTTCCATAAATTTTCACTCGACCTTCATCTAAATCTAATCTAGTTTTCCTTATGATATGTTCTCCATATAAGTTAAACAGATAAGAATTTAATATACATCCTTGTCTAACTTCCTTACCAGCTGGAAACCATTCTGTTTCCCTATATTCTGTCCTAACAGTAGCTTCTTGTCCAGAGTACATGTAGCACATCAAAACAATCAGATGTTAGCAGCACACCCATTTTTTTAAAAATGGTCCATAGTTTTTCATGATCCACACAGTCAAAAGCTTTGCTGTGATCTATAAATCCCAGGCTGACTTTCTTCTGAAATTCTCTGGTGTGCTCCAGTAACCACTGTATGTCTGCAATATGATTGTTAGTGCCTCTTCCATTGAATTTAGTTTCTCAAATTATTAACATAGCTTTTCAACTGTAAATATTGGAACCATGGTGGTTGGTCCTATCCATCAGGTGACTAATTCCCCTGTTTAGTCATATAAGAGTTTGATGCAATGAAATTGAATTTCATCAGATTTAATCAATTTAACTGCAGATTCATTCCAAATAAAATAAATGTAGATAGGCATAGATAGAGATACTTTGGTTTCATTTTGCCCCAGACTTCTGATTTTATTTATTTGTTTACATATTTGTGACCTGCTTTTCCCTAGTAAGGACGCATAGCAGCTTACAACATGGTTCTCCACTCCTCCATTTTATCCTTACAGTAACCATTTGAGGCAGGTTAGGCAGAGGGTATTGTCATGGATATAGCTAGAACTATAGAGAAACAGTTGCTGGTTGTGACCAAGAAAGTTGTTCAAGATACCTTCACACACAGAAAGAGGGCTAGCCCAGCCCTATAAATAGACAGACCACAAAGGAAATCTAGAGGCCTAGGATCTAAAAGCCTTGGAGAGGGGCATAAAACAATCAAGTTACACAGCTGTAATGCCATGTGTAGATTAGAACAGCCATCTAATTCATATCAATATATACAATGTACCAAAGCCTAAGTGCAGAGAGTATCTGAGAATGGCAGGAATGTCTAACTTCATAGAAACTGGCAATGATATTCAAGGATAGATGTATTGGTGAAGGGCCAAACAATATTCAGATGTATGAGAAACTGATAATCACTAATTTTACATAGACTTTGTTAAGATAAGATGTGTGTGTGTTATGTGCCATTAAGTTGCCTCTCACCTATAGTGACCCTATGAATGAAAGACTTGCTAAGATGTATCAAGAATGAATTAATTTGTTATATATTTTAAGAAGATGTTTCAAATTTAGATAACTTTGTTTGGTGTATGAAGTCATAAGATAACAACAACATTCAATTTATATACTGCCCTTCAGGACAACTTAACACCCACTCAGAGCAGTTTACAAAGTATGTTATTATTATCCTCACAACAATCACCCTATGAGGTGGGGGGGCTGAGAGAGCTCTAAGAGAGCTGTGACTGACCAAAGGTGGTCAGACTGACCAGCTGGCTTCAAGTGGAGGAGTGGGGAATCAATCCTGATTCTCCAGATTAGAGTCCCACAGCTCTTAACCACTATACCAAACTGGCTCTGGCTCTGGGTGATAATTTAGCCAAGAATTTGAGACTTTGAAGCAGGATAGACAGCTATTGTTAAGAGAAAGTTCTGAAATCTTATAAATCTGACAAGCTAAATTGATAGAAAGCTTTTTCTTAGAAGGGGTTCCTTGCCTGTGATCTTCTTATCTTTGGGTAAGATATTTTTTTGGACTCGTATAATTGTTCTCCTTAATAATCTATGTAGTTATAATGGATGGTATGATTTTATGTTGATTAAGGTGATATTAAGAATGCTGAATAATTACTTTGTAAGAATAAAAGCTTAAAAATGGAAGCAGAGACTCCATAATTGTATTACTTGTAATGAACCTATTCCATTAATGAACCTAAGATCTTATCTGTGGTATACCTCTTGCCAGCAGTTAAATGATTTGAGGAAAGCTAACTAGAAGCTATTGTCTTCTTAAGTACACGCATTTAGCTAAATCAGACCTGACCAGAGTTATCCAGAACAAGTACCAAAAGATAAGCAGAAGGAAAGGAGATGCCAGTGTGTGGGGGTAATAGGACAGCATTCAGTCCAGGAAGCCTTAACCTCAGAGCTCTCCCCCACAGCCTCTCTTGTTCTCCTTCCCCTTATCACATCAGGGCTATACCACGAATAAAATCAGAGGCAGCCTATAGCTGTGCAGTCACAATACACAAACAAAAGCAGTGACAACCAGGTGCTAACTGTCTCAGTTACCGAGAGAGTTTCCATGGCAGAGTGGGAATTTTAACCTAGATCTCTCAGATCCTAGACTAACACTTTAACCACTACGCTATTCTATACTGAAACTGTACATTGGCCCACAGCACATTCAGTTTTCTACAAGAACCTTGATAATGTCAAGGGAGGGAATGAAAAGGGATCCAAGAGCATTCTTATTTCTGAAGGTGCCATGACCAATTTTCATAATGTTCAATCCACTACATTAGGCTAGAGATGTAAATAGCAACAGATAAGGGCATTTCAGTGCATTTTTCCCATAAAGTTTCTGTATAGTAGTCAAAGCTACTCCATTCAAAGTCTTGCCCCTTAAAAAGTCAGTTAAAAGTTTTTGCAAATCTTTAATCACAGAAAATGCTGTATGGAAAACCACAACCTGTAATTACACAATCAACCTTGATGAGTCTCAAATAAACATTCAGAGTTGAATGCAGCCTAGAATATGGAGATTTATAGATCTGATTGGCAATGGAAATATTATCTCGCAAGGCAGAGATCCATCTGATCAGCCCCATCTACAGAAATGTATTTTCTTCTATTTGCCTGTGTAGATGGATCACACTATGCAGTAGCTGCAGCTCCCATGCTGCAGGGCATGGATATGAAAGAGGCCAGAAGGTTGTGATGTTTACAGATACCCCAGTTGTGTAGGATGACAATATCAAGGAGGTCTGTCACCAGTGATCCTTTGTAAAGTAAACGCTCATGGTACCTTTGCCATCCATTCAAGATTCAGCAATCCCAGCTAAACAAGTTCAAGAATTCTTTCAAAATATATTATTCCCTTCCTTGCATTGCCTTTGCATCTCCTATTTCCACTTATAGAACAGGTTCTCAGCTTGCAGCAATTTTACTCCTATAAAAATTAATCAGAACACTTATGCTACCTCTCTGCGCTTTACTTATAAAAAAGGCTGAGGGCTTTTCCAGTACTCTAGTCAAAGGCCTTAGCTCAGATAGATGTAAAGCTGCCTTTAAACTTGCTACAGGCGCCTCAGTCAAACTGCCAGCATCTGTTTCCAATGAATCATTTTGTCAAGGTATTGTTTCACTGGAGTGTGACGGGAATAATGTTATTCCAGTTCATAAAGGTTCTACAGCTGCAGCTGTTTTTAAGGTCTTTTTCTTCTCCTTGCTAAACTGTAAAGCATGAAAACAGGTCACCCCTTAGTCTGTAGCTACTGATCTACTATGTAGATCACTATAGTGGGCTGTAGGCTCAGACTCTGCAGCAAGCTGAATGTTAGTGACCATGCATGTGCATGGGAAATGGGAAGCATTGTGATGCTTAGGCATGTGAACCTGAAAAAATGATGGTATTCTAAGATTTAAATTTTGGGGATAGATCCCATATCAATATTCCAAAGTAGTCGGTTCCCTTGATACTGCTTCAGCATTCTGGTTTGCACAGCTGTTTTTCCAGAATTATGAATTTTTAGGATCCATCATTCCCTCCAGGAGGACTCTTTCTGTGGGAGGCTGGAATGTTTTTCAAGCAAAGGACACCAACATTGCAGAGAACCTAGTCCTGCCTGTCCAGTAATTTTTTTAAAAAAATATTTACTTTATTTATACACCCACCTTTTTCCTCAGTAGGGACACAAAGCACTTTACAGAATTCTCCTCTCCTCCATTTTATCCTCACAACAACCCTATGAGGTAAATTAGGCTGAGAGGATGTGACTGGCCCAAAGCCACCCAGTAAGCTTCCAAGGCAGATCAGGGATTGTAACCTGTGTTTCCCAGATCCTAGTCCAATAATCTAGCCATAACACTACACTGGCTCTAAAGACCTCCTACGTTTCAAGCAAATTGAATCAAGGGGGTTTGATTCTACGGAACCTTGAACAAGGTGCCACCAATCATCCTATTTCTCTCCATTGTTTCCTATGGGGAGAAAATGCCGTGCTTTCTCCAGGGCAAAGAAGCCAACAGCCAAATGCACAGACCTGTGGACAAAAGTCTCCAAATGGAAACAAAACCAAAATCCTAACAGAACCAACACGATACCAGAGAATTCCAGCAGCTCCACAGGCCAGTGTGGCAATCCCAACACAACTGGAACCCCTGACACATTGCTACCCACCATGAACCTCCCTGTACAAGTTTGGGAGGTAGTTAAGGACAGTCACAACACACCAGCTGCCTAACCTCTATTTATCAGGTAGAGAGCCCTGACCCAAATCCACACCAGTTCCTCTCTTTCCTCTGCCCAGAGGCTCCTCCAGACAGGCAGCCAGCTCCCTATGTTCACTACCCCTCCCTCAGCTACTGCCAAGAGCTATTGTGGAAAGGGAGCTCACTGCTTACTCCCACTGTATACTGCCACCATTTAGCCAATTTAGCACATCGGCTGTGACCAGAATGCATGATGTTTGTATGCATTATTTTCCCTCTGCCAATCTAGTCAGCCAAGGCTAAACAGAACAAAAACTGTTATCATTTGACACAGAGACACTGTCGCAAGCGCAACAGAACCAACGTCCAACCACAAAAGCCAAACCGAGCCCAGGGCCAATGTGTCAAGCTCCCCCAAACATTGTCAAACCAGAGAATCCAAGCCAAACCAACCTGGCAAGCCAATTTGAGGTAGTGATTAAGAGCAGCAGGATTCTAATCTGGAGAACTGGGTTTGATTCCCCACTCCTCCACTTCACGCCAACTTAATGTCCTGAACAGGACAGTTGTCCTGAAGGGACAATAAAAATCAAATGTTGTTGTGGTTGTTGTTATAGCTATCCATACCTGGCAAGACACTAACATACATGCATACTAACATCACTTCACCAAGTGATGTTACTAGACACATACATACTAACATCACTTCACCAAGGAAGGGCTCAGAAAGCAAGAAGGGGTGGTTTAGGGGCACCTGTCAGATACACCCCAGTATATCTGCCATGTTTGTCTTGGTGCACGGTGTTCTGAACCTCTGAGAATATGCAAAGGGAACATGTTTGCTTGCTTGGCTGTTAGCTGCTTATCTTGCAGGTGTTTGGTTACTAAGGATGGGGGGTTGTGGCTATGCACGGATTATAGGGGAATCAATGTGATTTTGATGTCTAACGCATACCCCTCCCCCTCATCAGAGACTTGTTGGGAGTGGTAGCTCAAAGAAAGATCTTCTCTAAACTGGACTTGCGGGATGCTTACTTTCAAGTAAGAATCAAAGAGGGGGATGAATGGAAGACAGTGTTCAACACCCCCTTGGGGCAGTATGAGTACTTGGTCATGCCTTTCGGTTTGCAAGGGGCTCTGGGGTTTTTAATACATTTAATTAATGAAGTCCTGCACAAACACCTGTACAAGGGAGTGGTTGTTTACCTAGACAACGTGTTATTGTTTTCTCATTATGAATCGCATGTAAAATTAGTGTGGGGGGTGCTGGAAACCCTGCAGGCCCACCAGCTGCCCATTAAATTGTCTAAGTGTGAATTTGTTGGGATTTTTACAAGTGTCATTCTCTTCTGTCATGAGTTAATCTGTTTGTGTTTAATTAGAGACAGCTAGTTAGCATAAGGCCAGTTAGATGTTGAGTTGTTCTTCCCGCCAGGGTAAAGGGGAGTTGCATGCTTAATGAACAGATCTAGGATTGATTATTGGCTGACCAGGTTTATTGGGAGGCAGTTAACATTCTTTCCTTAACTCAGGACGCCATTGCTCTCCAGTTAGTTAGACCGTTATCTCCAGGATGTAAGAATGTAGGAACTAGGTTAGCTCTTCTTTATTTTATCTCCAATGTAACCTTTATTATTTTACCCTATATGTAGTAAACACTTATTTTAGAAGCTGAACACACGTGTCTGTGATTCTTTATCTGCTGTGCAAATTCTCTACTCTGCAACAACTAAATTTATCCAACAGAATTACATAAGAAATAGTTGGACTTTCTGGGATACAGAGTCTCGGGCCAAGGGCTGAAAATGGACCCAGTGAAGGTGCAAGCCGTGCTGGGGTAGGAAGCCCCCAAGACTCGACAGAAGCTGCAGTCATTCCTGGGCGTTGCTAACTTTTACCAACCCTTCATAAAGAACTTTGCCCAAACCTCCTTGCCGCTAACTGACTTGTTGAAAACCAAGGGGAAGGGGCCACAGGGAATGAAGCCTAGTGCTAAACTACCATGGACTGCTGAGTGTCAGGAGGCTTTCAAGTGCCTAAAGCAGCTGTTCACTTCAGAGCCGGTCCTGCAACACCCAGATGAGAATTGCAAGTTTGTAGTGCAGGTGGATGCTAGCGATGTGGCAATGGGGGGGGGGTGATTTTACAGGAGGACGATGAGGGAAAGTTACACCCCTGCGCCTATGTGTCCAAAAATTTTCAGACTCTTAGCACCACTGGGTGAGCTGGGATAAAGAGGCAGCGGCAATTAAACTGGCTTTGTGTACTTGGAGACATTGGCTGGAGGGTGCCAAAATGCCTTTTGAAGTGTGGACTGATCATAAGAATTTAGAGGCGTTACACGCCCCTCATAAATTGGACACCAAGCAGTTATGGTGGGCAGAGTTTTTCTCCCGATTCAATTTTGTGCTGAAGCACCTCCCGGGCAAATCGAACTTCCTAGCTGATGCCCTTTCGCACCTCCCCCAACATGACAGTCAAAAGGAGGAGGTAGTGGACACTATGTTTTCACCCACACAGCTGGGAAGGGTGGTCGTTACTAGGCAACAGGTGACAAGCAAAGCAACACCGCCTGTTCTCACAGAGTAGGAGGAGAAAGTGAAAGCTGAGGTGGAAAAAGAGGGGGAGGCCATACCCAAAGAGGAATTGGAACAGGGGAGCATGGAGTCTGGTACGGGCAAGGCAAATTATACATTCCTGCCAGCCTGAGAGGAGAGGTGCTGAAAAGTTGCCATGAAACTAAGTTGGCCGGACATTTCGAGTACTTGAAAACCTTATACTTAGTGCAACGACAATTTTGGTGGCCCAAAATGAGGCGTGATGTATTGCAATACATATCCAATTGCCAAGTGTGCTTGATGGGAAAGAAAAGGGGGAGGGGAACCTCCCAGGTTACTGCAGCTACTAGAAACTCCAACCAGGGCATGGGCCACAATTTCTATGGACTTTATTACTGACCTTCCCCCCTCCAAGGGGAAAACAGTGATTCTGGTGGTGGTGGATTTATTTTCGAAACAGGCCCATTTCATACTGTGTTCCAAAATACCAACGGTCAAAAAGACGGCTGCTTTGTGTATGCAGCATGTGGTCAGGCTGCACTCATTTCCAGAGAAGGTGATCTCCGACAGGGGAGTACAATTCGTCACCCTGAGACCAACGGACAAACTCCTCTCTCTGCAGTCTGAAGCCTGTACCATCACTGGCTTAGAGGGGCCTGGAGACAGAGTTACAACTGTCCTTCATCACTGGCATTGTTGGTCCCTCCCATCCCTATAAAGAAGAAATACAACAGCAATACAGCATGCATTAGTTTTACTTTATGTGCTTCTGTGAGTTCCACTTGTTTTAATGGAATACTTTTCTACTTTCCTAATATCTCTTCTTCCAATTAAATTTATGGGGAAAGGGTTCTTTATAAGAGTGGCAAGAATAACATTTTTGGCACCATAGTTATTCAATTTCTGTACAGAATTGTGTTGAGAAATGTTGAACCCCACCAGTACCCCCTGGGCTGCACAACAACTAGGATTCAGATGAGGTTTTATTTTTAAGAACACCATTTGGAACATGGATTTTATATAATGCTAATCAAATTGGATAACTTCCCAGATGTTTCTTTCTGCTTTGAGTTTTATGTTTTAACGTTTCGGAAGACCGTTTTCCCCCAACTCCCCAACACAGGCTGGGAGGACGCAGGCACAAGCGCTTCACTCATTCTCAATGTCCAGAGCTGGGTAGTTGAAGAGCAGCAAGTTGATCTTCGCTAAGATCAATTGCCTAACCTTCCAGGAGAACAGACATGAGCAGCGTAACCAACTATGTTGCCCATGTAGGAAAAAACACATCATTTGTGTGAAAATGCACATTCAGAAACATTTTTCACCAACCTCAAGAGTGCAACCTCATCCTGTTTTTAATGTTACCTTTTTGTCTGTCTGTCACTTTGTCCGTCTTTTTGGTAAGGCTGATTTTTCCGCACGTACGAATCATTTTAAATGTCTTATGTTAGAATTGAAAAATGAGACAATTATTTTAAAGATTCAGAGTTTATTTTAAAATTTTGACACAGAATTGTTTATCATTTGGACATTCTAACTATCAGTTGGACAAGCACGGTACACAATAGCAGCTGTTTTTCAATAACAGCAAAAAAGAGAACTGTAATGATTTTAAGTAAATGTGCGTATGTGTCTTTAAATGCTTGGTATAGTATAGATGAAGAGTAGGGGTGAAAGAGAAGGATGAGTGAGTGATATGATTGATTGATGACTGAGAGTGTGGGTGGAATGGATGCAGTTTTTAGTTTCTGAGGGAGAGAAAAGATTTAGTCAGAGCAAGAGAGGCAAGCTGTGTGCAACCTTAGCATGTTTAAGCATTTCTGAGGGCCAAGCTACACATGACGAATGACACTTGAATGGCAAGTGTATTTCTCCCTGTTCACTTGCCCTCCACTCAATCCACTTGCCGTTCAAGTGTCATTCGTCATGTGTAGCTTGGCCCTGAGAAAAGTATTGAGTTTGGTATTAGCAGACAAGCTGAGTGCAGCCTGAATATTAAGCAGTTCTGAGAGAAATATTGAGTCAGGAGAAAGCAGGCAAGCTGTGTGCAGCCTGAGCTTGTGCATGTGTTGAAGCCTGAACTGTGTGTTTGTAAAAGAACATTCAGTCAGGGAAAAGCAGGCAAACTGTATGTGCGCCTGAGAAAAGGTCTTACTTGTAATTGAAAGAGGAATTAATATCAAAAGCAGGCAAACTATGCGTGAAGCCTGAAAGAAGATCTGTGTGACTGGGTTTAAGTAAAGTAACTTTAAGAATTGAGAACTACTCTTTTGAAACCATCAAGTGTTAGAAATAATATGAAACCAATACACTTCTTATAAAAATAAAAGTTGTTTTATATATATATATCCCAGAGTATCTGTCATTCCTATATCCCATTCCTATCTTCAGGGCCACATAGTATCATGAAGGAGCCTAACACTTGGGCACATTACTAAAGGGGAAATTTAAATAAAATATCTTGGAATATAATATTCGTGGTGGCAGCAATCTACCCAGAGGGTGTAAGAGAAAGATTAAAGGCAAAACCTACTCAAGAGAAAGAAAGGGTAATAATAAGAACATTTTTGCAGAATGATACATTTCAGTACTGTCTCAGCAGAGACTTCATTGTAAATTGCTAATATCATTTCATCATGATGAGCCTTCTCTGTGGTGGCTCCTACCTTGTGGGCTGGCCTGCCTGTGGAGGTCAGAAGGGCTCCCACACCTCTATAATTTTGCAGAATGTATAAAACATAAATTTTCAGAAGGGCATTTTTATAAAGGGATCAGAATTGCACTATCATGGAACAGTCCAAGAAATCTCTTTTATAAGGGAATAGCATTGCATTCTGACGCAATGTTTATTGTTTACGTCACCTTGTGTTTACTGCAGTATTCCACCTTTGTAATCCACTTTCTGCATTGTGGTTCGTCATGCCTTAAACAGTTTTCTATTGCATTTTTTCTAATTCTATAATCTTAGTTCTATTGCATTGTTTATTGGTTGTCTTATGCTGTCTGATTTTTTAAAAATATTTTGGAATCCGCCTGGAGTCTCAGTGACAGAAGCAGGTGATAAATGAAGTCAGCAAGCAAGCAAATGTTCAGAATATAGAACTGCTTAAAAATTGCTCCATCAGCTCCTGGATTATTTGAACAGAACCCACATACTTTCACTCCTGGGTGTTACTGATGCTACTGGCACAATTTAAACCATCAAACAGGATTACCTTCATCTGTTTCTAGTTAAGGGATTTCTTTATATTCATATGCAGACATTAGAGACAATTAGGGAGTCTGCCAGTGTGGCATATGGCTATGGAAAACAGCGAGGGGTCAAGATCTGGGTTCTGTTTTGGCAGCAAATCTTTCTGGCCACAAACCTTCGAAACAGTCCTCCATCTGTGGTCTGTCATTTACATAAAATTCATAGAGAGGGATGAGTTTCTAAGGAGGCTGTTTAGCTGAACAATTCTCTGATGGCTTATTTCTCTCTTTCTCTGTGCTGCTCCCTTCTGTACTTTGCAATACTATTCACTGCAGACTGCATAGATCATTTCTGTGGATTGGCAAAGACCACTTGCACCTACTTTGTTCTCCATATCACTTCCTGCTTCCCTCCTATTCTTGTGACAGCCTTGTGGTGACCCTGGCCTAAGGACATCTTCTCAACTCTTTATGCCTAGAGACTATTTATGAACAGTACCAACCACTCTACCAAAGCTCCACAAGTGAATGAAAAGCATCATATCCCTTATATCTATTGACCTCAGAAGCAACAACCCTCTGACCCATTGCCCTTACATTACAAAATGTCTTGTTTTATATGACACTGGACTTAATTGGGAATCCATTCATGGTCCAAACAATATAGATGTAACTCCTAAAACAAGCAGAAAATATGTGCGATTTTTATGGTGAAATAAGGTTTTGTGGATTAGAACTCTGTCAGGATAGCCAAAAACTCAGCCTTCACTGTTCTAGACAGAGTATGTCATTGCCTCCCTATTTTACCCTCACAACCACCCTGCAAGACCGGTTAGATTGAAAGAACAAGTGGCCAGAGGTCATACAGTGTGCTTCATAACTGAGCAGAAATTTGAACCTGCATCTCCCCAATACTAATTTAAAAATTTAAGCACTACACTACAATGATGCTTCAGTCTGAAGTTGGTTTAGTAACCATAATTAGTCTTAAACTGTGATCTTGCATGATGTGTGAATGTAGATATCCTGTCTTAATTCTGGCTTGTTCTCTGGCAATACCCATAAAGTCTCCTGAACTGCAAAGGTGCCCAGATGCTTCCCAGCTGAATCCTTGTTTCACAAAATAACCATAGTTAAAATAAGCAATGTTTCATGGTATGTCTGAATAGAGAATTACACAATAAACTATGCTGTTCAAAAATTGACTACTGTTAATGTATACCAGGTTGTAAATGGTCATGGACTTTAAAAAAAAATGCTGCAAAATAAATATTCTCATCTGTACTCCATTTCTAGAACAATACAAGTCAAGTATATGCTTGTCGGGCATAACAACATGAAAATGTTTCTTGATGCTACATAAATTTATTTCCTGACCAATGTGACTATTGGTTTATAAATGAGCTGAAGAAGCATCAGGATTTTATGGCATGTTGTGCACAAGATAAATGCTTGCTTGCCCTCTTGCATTTATACTTTTCACTGCAGCATTCTCTACCAACTGTGCAAATGTTTTTTTAAAAAAATCTCACCTACAAAGACCAAAAAAATCAGATTTGCATTACACAGAGTATCCTCAGCAATTTATTCCTTGCTTCTCACTGAACACCAGAGCTCTTCTTGTCAGAAGTTGTCCAGCAAAGAATGCTTCCAGTCTTCCACTGAAGCATTGAACATTTCGCCTTCTATCAGACATGAACTTAAAGATTTTTTAGCATCAACAAATTAAAGCAAATGTCATGCAGCTGTCTTGCCTAAAAGCCTTGCTTGAAAGGGAGCACCAAGCTTCTTTTAGCTGAAACAACCTACCCACCCCCGCCCCGAAGACCAATGCATTTCCGTGCACAAATATAGGATGAAACACAAGAGATAAGTTGGGAATTCTGATCTGGCTAGAGCCTCTATGCTTGCAGAACTGACCTTCTATGTAGGCATCTCTAGCTGGATGACAAACCACACATGCAAAATACGTCTGTGTATTTAGTTCTTCTCTCCTGTCCAGCTCTTGGGAGACATGCCTTTTAGAAAATTAGTGACTGTACCAATCAGCTTTGACACACACAAGGCCGAGCTACATTCAGTGCTAGGATCTTTCCGCACACTAAGTGCATGTGTTACTCATTTGATGGGCACAGTCCACTCATCTTCTTGCAAGGTTCAGCATTTCCTTTTACAGGTTATCACATTTTCTGAATATTCAAAGTGTAAATCAGAAGAATATGATCTTTCTTCCAGATAAATTAATGGATCATCCATTGCTATAAAGATGGCAACCTGTATGGCTGTGGCTGTGTACATACCAAAGGCACCTACTGAATATATTCTGTGATGAAGGGGTTAAATGGGACAATTCTCTCCCACTCATCCCCACAGTCGTGTGAATGCTCCTTTTTCTCAGATAACCTTGGGACTAAGTTCTCTCCTGCTTTGCAGCCCCAGCACTCATTCAGTAATCTTTAGTTTTATTTCAATGGCGGAGGGGGGAGGGATAGGTTCTATGTACTCTCCTTCTTCTAGACTGGAGAACCCAGACTGGGACATTTTAAGAGGGGAGGGCTGAACAGCATCCTGGCAAATCAATCCTGGCAATTCCATTCTTGGAGTGGGGCTATGGCTCAGGGGTAAAGCATCTGTTTGGCTTGCAGAAAGTCTCAGGTTCAATTCCTGGCATCTCATGCTAAAAGGATCAGTAAGTAGGTGACATGAAGACCTTGGACTGAGATTCTAGGGACCCACTGCCAGACCGCTGTCAGTCAGTTGACAATAGAGACTTTGATGGACAAGTAGTCTGTTCGTGTGTTCATGTGTTTGAAATAGTATCGGTCCCCCTCCCCTAGAATATCAAATGTCAGAGTGTTGTTACCAAACTAAGGTTTACAGGAGTATGATGCAATTGCGTCCTTTGGATGCACTTGATTCTTCAGAAGAATACAAAGTCTGTACCTGTACATCAGTGCAGATTCTCTCTCTCTCTCTCTCTCTCTCTCTCTCTCTCTCTCTCTCTCTCTCTCTCTCTCTCTCTCTCTCTGAGAATGAGTGAGTAAGAAGTGAACACATTCTGCACTTGGGCTGGATCTTTTAGATAACTTCTTGGGTTATATAATTCAGCAAAGGAGTTCCAGTCTCCTTTTGGGAATGGCTGGGTGGGACCAGTCTCCTAACTTACCCTCACACAAACAGCTGATCAGTGCTGCACAAACAATAGCAAACAGGCCCCTGCACAAAGCCTTAGTGTGCTAAAAGTGAGGGCTTTATGTTCAGCATTCTCATATGTGTGGGGCACAGCTGTGATCATAGAATCATAGAGCTAAAAAGGGCCTTACAGTCTAACCTCCTGCCCCATGCTGGAACAGGCTAAAGCATCCCCAACAAGTTTTCGTCCAACTGATCCTTGAAGACTGCCAATGAGGGGGAACACACCACATCCCTAGGCAGCTGATTACACTGCTGAATTACTCTTAACTTGAAGAAGTTTTTCCTAATGTCCAGCCAGTACCTTCCCTCCTGTAGTTTAAACCCATTGTTTTGAGTCCTATCCTCTGTTGCCAACAGGAACAGCTCCCTTCCCTCCTCTAAGTGACAGCCTTTTAAATACTTAAGGAAAGCAATCATGTGTCCCTTCAACCTCCTCTTCTCCAAACTGAACATTCCTAAGTCCACAGAATCACAGAGTTGGAAGGGACCATACAGACCTTCTAGTCCAACTTCCTGCCCAATGCAGGATGAGCCTAAAGCATCCCTGACAAATATTCATCCAGCCTCTTCTTGAAAAGTGCCAGTGAAGGGGCGCTCACCACCTCCCTAGACAGCTGATTCCACTTTTGAACTATTCTGACCGTGAAAAAAGTTTTTCCTAATATCCAGCCAGTACCTTTCTGCATGTAATTTAAGCCCGTTGCTTCAAGTCCTATCCTCTGCTGCCAAATGGAACAGCTCCTTGCCCTCCTCCAAATGACAGCCTTTCAAATATTTAAAGAGAGCAATCATGTCCCCCCTCAACCTCCTCTTCTCCAAACTAAATATTCCCAAGGCCCTCAGCTTTTCCTCGTAGGACTCCAGACCCCTGATCATTCTCGTCACTCTCTTCTGCACCCTCTCTATTTTGTCCACATCCTTTTTGAAGTGAGGCCTCCAGAACTGCACACAGTACTCCAGGTGCAGCCTGACCAAGGCAGTATAGAGAGGGACTATGACCTCCTGTGATTTCAATGCAACGGCCCTTTTGATACAGCCCAAGACTGAGTTTGCCTTTTTTGCCACCACATCATACTGACTGCTCATATTTAGTTTACAGTCCACTCTTACCCCAAGATCTCTTTTGCATACCCTACTGCCCAGAAGTGTATCCCCCATCCAGTATTTGTGCTTCTCATTTTTGTGGCCCAGATGTAATACTGTGCACTTGTCTTTGTTGAATTGCATCCTATTCACAGCTGCCCACTTCTCCAGAGTATTCAGGTCTTGTTGAATTTTAATTCTATCTTCTTGGGTGTTTGCTACTCCTCCCAATTTGGTATCATCAGCAAATTTAAGGAGCAGCCCTTCCACTCCTTCATCCAGATCATTGATAAAAATATTGAAAAGTGCCAGGCCCAAAACTGGGCCCCATGGCACCCCACTGGACACCTCCTTCCAATCTGATGAAACGCCATTGACTACCACTCCTTCGGTGCAGTCCTCTAACCACTTCCCTATCCACCGAACTGCCCTACAGTCCAGTCCACGGTCTTCCAGTTTACCAATTAGAATGTCATAGGGGACCTTATCAAAAGCTTTGATGAAATCCAGGTAAAATCACATCGACAGAGTTCCCACGATCCAGTAAGCTTGTCACTCAGGCAAAGAAGGAAACCAGGTCCCTCAATCTTTCCTCGTAGTGCTTGATTTCCAGGCCCCTGATCATTCTTGTTGCTCTCCTCTGCACCCATTCCAATTTGTCCACATCCTTTTTGATATGAGGCCTCCAGAACTGCACACAATACTCCAGGTGAGGCCTGACCAACATGGTATATAGTGGGACAATGACATTCTGTGATTTGGTTGTTATGCCTTTGTTGATACACCCCAAGATTGTTCTCCTTTTTTGTTATTGCATCTCACTGTCTGCTCACATTTAGCTTCTCATCCAACTGTATCCCAAGAATTTGTTCATACACACTGCTACATAGAAGTGTATCCCTCATCCAGGTTGCATGCTTTGCATTTTTTTTTCACCCATGTGGAGAACCTGGCACTTATCCACCTGGCACTTATCCATCCATCCAAGATCTGTGCTTGAAAATTTGCCTCTTATCATTTTTGGTGCATTGGATCACATACTTAGGTATAATTCCTACCTCATGAGGACACATTTGTAAGACTGCTTTGCCACAATCAAGGTGGTTTACATTCTGTGTGTGAAGACAACACCTGAAACTTTTTCAAAGTTTTTGTCTGAGAGCGCCAACAGATTGTGTTCTATGTGACACTGTAGCCCTGTTCATTCATATGGGAAAATTATCAATGTACAATCCTCTGTATATGCATGGTCGCCATTTCTGTGGTCGCCATTTCCATGGTTTTTTTTTTAGGGTACATGCTTGTGCATAGTGCAGCTGAAAAAAATGCTGTTTGTCCTCTTGACACAAAATGGAAACCACATCAGGAGGATCACAGGTAGCGAATTCTGCCATTACAAGAGAATGGAGCACCAAAACTGTCACTCTATTCAGGGCAGTCTGACAAAAAAAGAGAGAGAAAAGAAACCCTACTGTGAAGAAATATGGTCCTGAAGAAGCCATTGTGATTATTATAAATGTAATAGAAGTGGTAAATACTTTATTTTACCAGGTTACAAAAAGGAGAATCATACATTATTCCATTATTATGTGATTCAAATTGTAAATTCTAAAGCTAAAGTTTCCTTTTAAATATTAATTAAAATGCCTACATTTCTATAATTCCATTAAGGGAAGTGAATAGACACAGGGAATAGTAGGGCCAAATTTTGTTATTCTGTTCACAATTTAGAAAAATATGAGGCTCCCCCATTCCTGATACCAATTGTCACCCTTTAGCTGTCTTACCATCCTCCCTTGTGGTGTTCCAGGCCTCAGAATAGAAAGAAGTCCCAGAATGTTCCTCCGTATTCCCAGGGCATCTGCTCAATCACCTCCAGACCAATGCCCCCCTCCCCTTGCCTGCTTCTGGAGTCTGCTTTTTAAAGGATGAGTCCTTCTCCACCTCTCTTCCCAAATCACCCAGTCCTTTTCTCCTGCTGCTTCCCAACCAGTGCAGCCTGTGATATAAGGGGGAGAAGGAATTTTTCCTTCCCCTGTCTCTTCCTCACCTTGGAAGCAGCTGATAAATAAATTGCATATTGCCTCCAGAAACTTAAATAAAGGATTCCATATTTGGGGCATTAGAATTGTTTATCATTTAGCCGTGGAAACTTGATTATAGGTTCTGCTGGCTGGTGTGTGTGCAGGAGAGGAAATAACAAATTATACACTTGCTTATATTTAGAAAGGAAATAAGAGTTCTTTATTGTAGGAACTTCATACTCTGACAGGAAAGGAGGAGAGATCCTATCTAGTCTAAGGATGCACATGGATGCTAGGACAAGTCCTGCATCCATAGTTGCAAGATGGAGGGAGGAAAAGGAGAGATGGTGTCTGGAACAAACCCAGGAAGAGAAGGGTGAGAAGGAGGAAGTCCTGAGAATAGCAATCTAGGGATAGTCAGAGCAGTAGATGGTAAATAGGATGCCTTGACCTCTCTGTCTTTCTAACTCTTTGGTTTGTCCCCTCTGAAACCTGAGGGACAGCACTGAGTCCTCCTCTTCCAACAGCAGCCTTCCTTCCTGCCCTGGCTGGCCTCCTCTTGGCTATTGTTAGTGGTTGCCTGGACTGTGCTACTCTGACTATGGGCCCTAACCTGTCCTACTGGGGGTGTGACTGCACTAGCCCAGGCTAGAGACATTGGCCTTTGTGGGAACCTAAGGTTGCTTCCTCTTTGGCTCAGCCATGCTTTGAGTTCCCAGTCCACTGATGAGGAGCGCATGTGTTCTTTGTGCATGTGCATGAGTGCATCCCCCAAGACACCCCCATCTGCCAGTTTTACCCCAGGGGACCTGGCAACCCTATGCCTAGAACTGCCTATCCTCCAGTGGGGGAGGTGGATCCCCTCCTCCCAGCCTCTGCCCCCTGCTGCCACTCACCTGGCCAGCAGGAGAGAAAGGCCCCAGAGAATGAAAGGCCCCAGAGAATGAGCAGGCAGCAGTGGCGCTTCCACCAGGTGTGATGACAGCACTTCCAGGCACCTGCCCTTCACAGGGGCCAAAATTGGCCAACAATGTCACTTCCGGCAGTTACATCCTCACATCTGCTGGGAGTGCACATGCACTTTACATGAGAGAGAGAGAAAATCATGGAGGTAAGTGCCAGATCCTCCCCCCCCCCCATTCCAATGGGAGGTTGGCAACCCTAGCCATGGGCCAGCCTCTGTCAGGATCCTTCTCTGTCAAGTTGGGCATTTAAGTCTTTGGGTTGGGGCTGACCCACACCCTACTTCCTGCAGCATGTAAGGGCCAGGGCCATTGTGGCTTCTTCCAGCCTCTTTTCCTCTCAGCTCAGCTGCCATAGCTGGGGCCAGGTCATAACTGAACCCAGGACTGGCATAGTCCACAGAAAAATGTAAACAATTACAACTCATGTCAAAATGGTGTCATGGAAATTTGGGTTCTTTTGTTATATTTATATTACAGTTAAGACAACATGCAAACATAATGCATCTCTCCCATCTCTTCTTGCCTCTCTCCAAAAGGTAAAATTTGAATCCCCAAGAATATTTCTCTCAGTTTCTATGCTAACAATATCCTTTAGATTGACTAGTTGTTAAATATCTGATGATGCTACTGCTCCTATAAACGTTAATTTGATCTCAACAGTGGTATACTGAACTGTATGCCTCATCAAACTCATGACCATAAGATTTACTTCTCAGATAAATAAATGCTAGATGGTCTGGATACCACAGAATCATCAGGTATTATTCTGCCAATGCAAAAGGATATACATATCTCCCCCTGAATCCCAGATCTGAAATTAGATTTTTTTCTCAGTGCGTATCCCTAATCTTTAAGATCAAGATGACTATACATTGGGATGAATACAGCAGAAAATAACTGCTAATGTAAGGGGGGTTATATATGTCCTGATTCTCCCCTCCCCTGCAGACCTGTTTTCCCTTCATGTTGTTGCAGTGCATCCCCAGTCTCCCAGGAGTGGGCATTTGGGGGCTGCAGTAGAGGGGAGGTAAGGAAATTTCATGCCAATGCCATTGGCTGGGATCCTGTGGAAAATTTCCGTTGATGAAAGGGATTTCTATCAGTGGGAATTTTTCATGAGATCCAAGCCATTGGTATTTGTAGGTTAAAGTTTTGGCCTGATGGAAGTTTTGCCTGTGCCTGATACTCTCAAGGAACTGCTTCAGTGGATATTATTGGTCTGGACTAGCCTTATGGATATGCCGGTGTATTTTTTTACAAACCACTCTGTTACACCAGTGCACAGATATGCTAGAAGAGCATCAAAATGTTTTTCTCCAGCTCCATCTAGGTCCTCTCTTTTGTTTATTACTTTTCTAGCCTTTCCTTCCCCAAGAAGCTCAAGGTGGTGCCAATTGCCTGTCTTGTATCCTTTCAATAACCCTATGAAGTAGGTTAAACTGAGAGATAATGACTGGCCCAAAGTCACCCAGTGACTTTGCTAGGCTGGGGATTTGAACCTGTGTCTCTCTGGTCCTGTTGGATTTCGGCAGGCATTGACAAAAAGGCTATGATAAAAAGAAACTGCATCTGGCTCACAGAGTTGTGTGCATGATCAGAGATCCACACATTCCCCCAGGTTAATAGATAGTCAACATGGAGGCCTTTGGATATTCAGACACAACACACTTCTGCATGCAAAGATTTTGGACTGGGTCTAGTGAGTGTAATTTTCACAAACCTGCTTAGGGCAGAGTCAGGGCCAAGCTACACATGACGAATGACACTTGAACAGCAAGTGTATTTCTCCCTGTTCACTTGCCCTCCACTCAATCCACTTGCCGTTCAAGTGTCATTCGTCATGTGTAGCTTGGCCCTCAGTCAATCTTCAAGGCCTGAATGCCAAAACCAGTGCAGGGTCTACCTGTGAAGATGGTGGTATGCCAGCAAACAAAAAATGAAGATTATACTTGGCCAGTGCCTGCCACCTTCACCATGCTGCTGCCCCAGGCGTGCTGTCAGTGCCTCAGGACTCTCACCTCAGTGACTTGGGTGAAGAACCAGCCTTGTGTGCTGAATAAAATGTTCTGCCATATTACTACCAGAGGATGCATATCCTGGCCTACAGTTTATATTAGTATTTTAGAATCAGGAACGATTGCTTTTAAGGCAGACCAAATCTAAGTCCTCTTCTCTTTCTCTTTTATTTTTATTTTTAAACCTAGGCTGTCCACAGATTTGAGATGCTTGGAAACGTCTTGTCTCATATGATTCGTTGTATGCCAGCTCTTTAAAAAATTAATGGCATTTTGAATAAAAATCTTAACTATGCATTTTTAAAAGGACAAGACAGCTTTCAGTCCCCTCCCTGCCCCCAGCCCCTGGGTGTACAGGCTGCAAGACGACTGATTTCAAAATATCCACCTCTTTCAGTTTAATCGTTTTAACTTGTTTCCAATGAGTTAATTTCATGTAAATAAATGGACAATGGCTAAGGGACTCTCTTTCCTCACCCAAATGCCTTACATGGATACTGACCTTTCTTTGACACATAGTTTATTTTTAAACTTCACATTTAAATTCCTAAGATGATCTCCAGTGTCCACAGCATTCTTACTTCACTGGAGAGCAAGACCTCTGAGGATCACTCCGAGCCATGAAGCCCAATTGGCAGAGAGCGATGAGTTGTCTTTAGGGGAAAGTGGCTAATGTTAATTAAATGGAGAAATTTTAATGGAAATTTTAGCAATCATTACTGAAACGGAGCTTAATCTTTAGCAGAAGGAAGAGTTCTTAAAAACACAGAATAGAATATTATGCCATGCTCTGTATTCCACTTGATCCAGATTCATTGCCATTACAATGAGTGTGGGTTATCTGAAAGCACTATGTAATAGACTGTGTTCTGCAAATGAGCACATTTTACACAAATACTCATGAAGACTGAATCTGTGTGAAGGAAAAGAAGCAACAAGGGACAAATATCAGCAGTCCCCTACTTAATACATGCATAGTCTGTTGAAGGTAGGTATTTTGTAAGCAATCTCTGCCCCTCAATATTTATTTATGTATTTATTTATTTATTTATTTATTTATTTATTTTATTCGATTTATACCCCGCCCTCCCCAAAGATGGGCTCAGGGCATATTCACTTGAAGGTATGTAAAAGTCTTATGTGTATGTAAATGTGTGCATAGGTTTCTCTCACTGCAATTGGAAACTCTTCTTTTTCAGAGTTCCAGATTGCATAGAAAAGTGATGATATGTGCATATGTGTGACCAAGGACCAATGCTGGGTTACTGCCAGAATATAAGAACAGCTTGTTTTTTTGAGCTCATAGGTAGACATGGGCACAAACCACATTACAAACCAAAAAAACCCACGAACCACCTGATCATCTGTTCGCGATCCGGCGGTTCATGAGGGTCCATGGCCAATGAACCAGCATTTGTTGGAAGCCCAGTTCGTTGCGTTCGCCCACGGTTTGTGAAGCCAGACAGTCAGCCACCATCAATCAATTCCTTTGGAAACGGAGCTGGAGGAATGCCTGAACTCTGTCTGCACTCCTGCTGTCACCCTTGAAACCCGAATCGAAGCCCAGCTTACCTTGATCAGCAGGTCTTCCTTCCAACCATGGAGCTGCAAATTGGTTACAATTGGTTACATGGGAGAAGACATCCGGGTGGAGGGAGGGGGAAGGGGGGTGTTCTGTAGCCATGGGCACTCCAATCCCATCCCTGCAAACCTTGATAGGCAGTTCTGATGGCCAACCCCTTGTACACTGGGCCAACGTCAACTGGTGGCTCTAATTGTATCAAGTGGAAGTTTCCTGGGGGCCTCAGATTGGAGAGGGTATAACTCAAAGATCCCTATTGCAATCTTGACCAAACTTGGGTGCTAGCTGGAGGAGAGCCTGCTAAACACTCCCTGTGAATATGGGCTCTCTAAGTGCAACAGGGGCCGTTCCGATGCTCATGAACAACAAACCGATTCGGTAACAGGAAATGTTCATTACGGTTTGTTTGTTCGGGTTCGTCAGCTGCACCAAACCACGAACCACAGGTTCGTTAATTTTTTTGGGTTCGTGCCCATGTCTACTCATAGGATCTGACCTGCTGCTTTCTGTGTCTCACAGAAAGGCTGTTTCAGGTGGCTTGCCATGTTGGTCTGTAGTAAAAAAAAAGAAAGGCAAGATTCTGGCCCAGTAGCACCTTAACAACTAACTAGATTTCCAGGGTATGAGCTTTCAAGAGTCAGAGCTCCCTTTGTCAGATGCAAGGAGTGGAAAAAGAAAGGGGTCCTTATAATCCAGGCAGAGAGTGGGAGGGGTATTATAATTCAGAGTGTCAGGAAGGTAGCTGTGTAATAAATGTAGTTAGCTTGGTAGAGCCTGGGTGCAAAGTGCAGAAAATTAGCATCTGTAAAGCAAGAAAAATCCTATATCCTGATTCAACCCTGTGGTATCCATTGTTCCAAATTTGCAAAGAAAGTCAGTTTCAGTTATATTGCATTGTTTCTCTGCTTAAGAACAGCTACTCTTAGGTCAGTGATGGAATGTCATGGCAGACAAGAACAGATCTTCTTCCTGAATACTGCATCTACAGGGTCAAGCACACAGGGCCGGCGCCTCCATTGAGGCAATCCCAGCGATTGCCTCCAGTGCTGAGGTGCCAGAATGGGCGCCGGGGCTGGGGGCACGCACCGCAGAGCTGGCGGTGGCAGCATGCAGGAGGCTGACTGGGAGGGATGGGAAGCTGCCCGCACACCACCCCAGCCACCTGCCATGCCTGGCCTGCAGCTACTGCAGCCTCCCAGCTCTCTTGCACTGCTACCGCCACCAACATGCACCCCCGGCCGGGAGCAGCAGCCGTGGGCCAGGCGCAGCAGGCATCTGGGGCAGCGTGTGGAGCAATGGAGCAGGAGGGCTGGGAGGATGCACATGTGCCTCCCCAGCCACCTGCTGTGCCTGGCTGGGCCGGCAGCCTCTCAGCCCTCCTGCCCAGCCAGGTGCCGCCCCGCAATCCGCACAAGACGGCAGGAGCAGTCATAGAATCATAGAGTTGGAAGGGGCCATACAGACCATCTAGTCCAACTCCCTGCCCAGTGCAGGATCAGCCTAAAGCATCTCTGACAAATATTCATCCAGCCTCTTCTTGAAAACTGCCAGTGAGGGGGAGCTCACCACCTCCTTAGGCAGCTGATTCCACTTTTGAACTACTCTGACCATGAAAAAGTTCTTCCTAATATCCAGCCGGTACCTTTCTGCATGTAATTGAAGCCCATTGTTTCGGGTCTTATCCTCTGCTGCCAACTGGAACAGCTCCCTGCCCTCCTCCAAATGACAGCCTTTCAAATACTTAAAGAGAGCAATCATGTCCCACCTCAATCTCCTCTTCTCCAAACTAAACATTCCCAAGGCCCTCAGCCTTTCCTCGTAGAGCTCAGTCTCCAGACCCCTGATCATCTTTGTTGCTCTCCTCTGCACCCTCTCGATTTTGTCCACATCGTTTTTGAAGTGAGGCCTCCAGAACTGCACACAATACTCCAGGTGCGGCCTGACCAAGGCAGTATAGAGAGGGGCTATGACCTCCTGCTATTTCGACGCTATGGCCCCTTTGATACAACCCAGGATTGAATTGGTCTTTTTTGCCACCACATCACACTAACTGCTCATATTTAGTTTACAGTCCACTCTTACCCCAAGATCTCTTTCACATATACTACTGCCCAGAAGTGTATCCCCCATACTGTAGTTGTGCTTCCCATTTTTGTGGCCCAGATGTAATACTGTGCACTTGTCTTTGTTGAATTGCATCCTATTCACAGCTGCCCACTTCTCCAGAGTATTCAGGTCTTGTTGAATTTTAATTCTATCTTCTTGGGTGTTTGCTACTCCTCCCAATTTGGTATCATCAGCAAATTTAAGGAGCAGCCCTTCCACACCTTCATCTAGATCATTGATAAAAATATTGAAAAGTACCAGGCCCAAAACCGAGCCCTGCGGCACTCCATTGGACACCTCCCTCCAATCTGATGAAATGCCATTGACCACTACTTTTTGGGTGCGGTCCTCTAACCAGTCCTGAAGCTGCCCCCCCCCCCCGGCCTCAGGCGTCAGAAACCCTGGCACTGGGCCTGCAAGCACACTGCCAGCATTTATATACAATAATTAATAGCAAGTTGGGAATGAGCAGAGTGGCATAGCAGGAATATTAGAACTGATATTGCTGTAACAGATTAATTTTGTTATAGCCCAGAGAAAGCTTTATCCTTCTGTCTCTGGCAAGCAGTTTCAAGGCATGCTGTAGACACTTCTCAGCACAGGTTGACAAATTAATCCCAGACTCAGCTGTGTGCATCCATAAATCAAATGTTCAGGACCATGAATGAAGTCAAGGCACCATCAGACCATATTTAACATCTAATTATGCTAGTGGAAAGTCAATACAGCTCAGATTGCAGAATGCAGGCTATGCTTGAAGAGATGCTAGGAGGAATGTTCAAATACAACATCAGCCATGAAAATAGGAGCATGTTACAAATTAGTTTGGTGGTTAGAGTGAGGTGGCACAAACAGTTCTAGGAGACCTAAGTATTTTGCAAGTGAAGGCTAGTCTTCGAAATCAGTAGGAGTATTTCCCAACATTCTCAGCTAGTTTCTGATTATTATATATCTTCCCATGATTTAAAAAAACTTGCTTAAATGTTGGGTTAAGCCTGGTTTATGTATTAAGTGGGCCAGTAAATGTTCATGCATGTTGCCCAGTCATGTTACAATCTACTTACCATGCACATTCATATACAACATTACCATAACAATGGCCTGGGTGTGCTTGCTGTTGACTTTCTGAATGAATGGTTCAGTGCATGTGGTAACTGCATTTAAACAGGGCTGGGCATGTGTAGAATATCTGTGTGGATGAATGCTTTACTCGTGCCCTACTTGCTGACTTTGTGATGGAGTGTGCCCTCAAGTCATAGCTGACTTATGGCAACCCCTGGTGGGGTTTTCATGGCAAGAGACTAACAGAGGTGGTTTGCCATTGCTTGCCTCTGCAACCTTGATATTTGTTGGAGGTCTCCCATCCAATTACTAACCAAGGCCGACCCTGCTTAGCTTCTGAGATCTGATGAGATCAGGCTCACCTTGCTGACATGGTTACGTATAAACTCAGCCTCAGAAATATAAATACGGAAATGAGATCATCTTGGCTATTATCTACTTTTGTGGAATCCTCAATGACCAAAATGACACAGGAGAGAGTAAGGCTGACAGCAGTTAACTGGAGACATCATCCACCTTCCACTCAGGATGGGAATAGCTGTGCAGACATGAGAATTGGCATAATGGAGTCCTCTTTTCCCCTGCCTCTTGCTGAATAGTTTCCAGGCCACACGAACAGCACAGCACACCAGCCATCTTTCATAAGCCACAAAGGTTATGCCAATTTTAAAAAACCTGCACTGGCTGCCAATTC
The DNA here is from genome assembly GCF_028583425.1 of Eublepharis macularius. NCBI lineage: Eukaryota > Metazoa > Chordata > Lepidosauria > Squamata > Eublepharidae > Eublepharis > Eublepharis macularius. The sequence goes on from NC_072791.1 coordinate 58,445,224, forward strand.
AAATTGCACTGGCTGCCTTTAAAAGCCTAAATGTCCAGGGACTAGGGTACCTGCCCTACCAAAGGCCTTCTCCCATATCAATCAGACTACCAGTTTGGAACAGTGTCCCAGCCCCCACCATGAGTAGCTGATATCAAGACAGGGCTTTTTCAGTGGTGGAACGTTGTTGACTATTGAATTTCCTCCTCACAGAGATTTGCTGGCACCTAAGCAGTCATCTTTTAGGCATCAGGTCTAAAACAATTGTATTTGCTTTTTTGATTTTTGGGGTTTTTTGTAAGTATGTTTTTTAATGGCTCTTGCTAAGTATTTTTAGAAGATGTGGTTTAATGCTTGCCTACGATCTTTTGTATGTTGACTTATATTGCTGCCTCATTGTTTTTAATGCTGCTTTTTATCCACTGCTTACAGTTTAAACCTGATTTTAATCAATCTATTCTTAATTGTTTTGGACTTTTTTGTTTTTACAAACTTCTGTTGTAAGCCACTTCATGCTTAACCTAAGGAGAAGCTGCTAAAAAAGGATTTATTTCATTTTATTTACTTCATTTATAACCCACCATTCAATCACATGCTTCTTATATATCCATACAGCCACCGCTGCTAATTCTTTCCTCTGCTCATAGGAAAATACATCATTGTTTTGTATTAAGTTACTGAAAGCCCCTCCCCTTACATCTTGTTAAAAGTTGTTGCTGCTCTGTTTCTGCTGCACTGTGTAGCTCGGTTACTCAAGCAAACTTAAAGACGTTTTTTTAAAATTCATCTTAAATTTATGGCTATTTTGTTTTTAAGTACCCCAGCTCAGGTAGTAGCATCATTATTTGATAATGCACCATCACTTATCAGGAGATGCTGGGGAGGATGGGCATGGTATAACACTTCTGCCAAGATCTATAAATGGCAACACAATGCCAGAGTCCATATCAATTGTGGCATGAATCCATATCCAGAAACCTGGGACTCCAGAGAGCAAAAGCTGGATGCCTCAGAGGAAAATTGTTCCCCGCTTACATCACACCAGGACAGAGACTAGATGTCAAAGGATGGAATTTGTCCTGGACCAGAGATAAGAATTAGGTAAGAAGTGGAGATAAAAGCATTGATCTTTACCATGGGATCCAATAGGGACTATTGGAACAAATGCCTGCATGGCCCTCCCAAAATGGTACTCTCTCTCAGCCAAACCTTACTAGTCCGGGGATGGTTGTGATACAAATAAAAGAATAACAAATAATATCTTAATAATATCTAATTGTGAATATTTTGTTTACTCAGTTCTGTAAGGCCTGGAACAGCAACAGCAATTTATACAAAAAATGCACTGAAAATAAACTGAAATATTAAACACATTACAAAGCTCTCTCTCAGCTTAGCAGTGCCTACTGCTATCCAGTCCAAATGATAAGTCTCAAAACACTTGGAAAAATGACCAAGTTTGTCACCCATCTCTAGAGAACAGGAGTTCCATATCTGGAAGTGGATGTTCTTTCAATGTCTGTTTTGCATAATGCTGTTATGTGGCATGAAGCTCTAATTCAATAAAGGCAGGTAATAAGTTCAGTCCTCACTCTCAGTGATGCTGGAGTTCCTACACAGAAAGCAATTGAGCCCCATTAAAGTCAAACCAACTAAACAGGTTTAAAATCCTAGGTTTTCAATTGAGCGAGACTTTGGATCTGACCTTGAAATACTTAATGAAGGCTTTATCAAACACAGCTGAAGCCTTTCTTCCCCTTTCTGTCATAGCTAGACCATTCAGGGAAGAGAGACTCTTTGCAGACAGTATGGTAAGTGACTTATGTGAAATACTTGCCTCCTGCAGCAGTTTTTCAGACAGAGGCAGCTCTAGTAATCTAAGCAGAATCAGAGCCAACAAGAGATTAATCCATCACAGGGAGACGTTCTATTTTAAGCAACAGGAGCAAATGTCTAGTGCCTGCACACGGACTAAGCTTTCTGAAACACACTACTCCAGTTTGCTGCCTGATGAAAAGGAACCTTGTAATGAATCTTAAGACTGTAACACACATCCCATCTGTCAAATCGGTGTTTATTGGCATAACATGGCTTTTAAAAATGTAAACTGGTGGACACAGCCTTGTTTCTTTTTTTAATGATTGTAGTACAGCACTTCATAGCTATACTGTACAACAATAAAGGAAGGCCAGGATCCAAACTGTCCCCAAGTGGAAAGCGCTTCTAGGCATGCCCAAAGACCATTTCTTTCCTGTTGCGTCCCCTCATGCCTTTTGGGGTTCCTTCTTTACATTGGAAGTTCCTTCTTTAGCAGAGGTGGCTGCTGGTGAAAGTTGGGAGAAAATGTTGGGCATGAGTAGGACACTGTTCATAGCACATTAGATCCTGGTCAAATTGTTATGATGTTGATCAAGATGTTAATAAGATGCTTCTCATTTCTTCTTGCTTGGATCTGCTTGGTGCTTGTTGTCTGAGAAATGCAGATTTCAGTCCAGCTCTTTCATAGTGCAAAATGTTCTACTACCACTTGTGTGCATTTCTCATGACATCATTAGAAAGGGGCATTTTTCTTATTACAAATAGAGTTTCCTTTCCATTGCAGGAATGATACTGTACTTACCCACACTGAGAATGAACCCCCAAACTGTTCAAGTTGGGTGCTAAAACACTAGCGTACCTCAAGAAGAAAGAGAGCACTGTTATCTAGTATTCCTGCTTTCTCTGGGTGACTGTTATATTTTATCTTTTTTTACTGTTTTCACACATCATTAACGTTGCACAACATCACGCAACACTCACTGAACGGTGGCGTCTTCATGGCGGGATTTCTGAAATCATCCCATCATGATTCCATTTTCATGACATGATGATGTCAGAAATTGCACCATAACGACGCTATTGATCCGTGAGGGTTGCACGATGTTGTGCAACATTAATGATGTGTGAAAATGGCCAATATTTAGATAGAAATAATGGATCTCTGATGAGTATTACTTGCCATTTAATAACTGCCTCATCCCATAGTATATCTTCTTCAGATTATGAATACCTTTCACGTTATGTCACTGGTACTCAGATACAGACTGCCAAGATGAAAATACATGTGCATCACATCAGTTATGAACACCATACATGCATCTAAATCACAATTTTCTCTCTTAAAAATGCAAAGAACCAGGAATCCTGCTCATACATATTTTAAAGCTTATGGGTTTAAAAGGTTAGAGAGATTTATGGGGCCTCCAGGTTCAGAGACAGACTAATACAAGGCCTGAATATTGTGTTCAGATATTTGAACCAGAGGACAAAATCATCAGAAGTATTCTTGAGTAGAGATGGGCACGAACAGCAATACGAGCTAAAAAAAGCCACAAACAGCCCAATCAGCTGTTCGCAAACAAGCTGTTCCTGAAGCCCCATTCTAAACGAACAGGTGGTCGTTGCAAGCCTTGTTCATTGCTGTTCGTTGCTGTTCGTCAAGCCAGACAATCTGGCACCTGCAATCAATTCCCTTGGCAACTGGAGGCAGGGACTGCCTGAACTCTGTCTGAACATATGTTCCCCAGAGGTCGCTTCGATCAGCTAATAAACAGTTGCTGATGGTCCCTGGCCCCAGGGAGGTCCGTCTGGCATCTACCAGAGCCAGGGCCGTTTCAGTCCTGGCTCCGACCTGGTGGAACTCTCTGTCTGAGGAGACTAGAGCCCGGCGGGATTTGTTATCTTTCCGCCAGGCCTGCAAGCCAGAGATGTTCTGCCAGGCATTTGGTGGGGGCTAGGCTGTCCTTTTGCCGGCCATACCACAGAAGACCGTCCATCACCCACGCAGGAGCTCATAAAGTGTGACACATACTTATATCTGACATCTGAGAAATTTTATTGCACATGGATAATATTTTTAAATGTTTATTTATAATGTTTTTATTGTTTTAAACTGTATGTTATAAATTGTATGTTGTTACACCGCCCTGAGCCCGTCTGACGGGGAGGGCGGTCTAGAAATGTAATAATAAATAAAAATAAATAAAACTCCTGCTGTTGCCCTGGAAACCTCAATCTAAACCCAATTTAGCTTGATAGGCAGGTCTTCCTTTCAAGTGTGGAGCTCCAAAAATTGTTACAAGGAAATGGGATGGGGGGCTTCCAGATCTGGTTTTGCAGACAGTTGCTGTTGGCATTTTGAGAGAAAGACAGGGAGAGTGTATTGGAGCTTGAATTTTCTTTGTGTGTGGTGGGATAGGGATCTACCCCTTCAAGTTCCAGGGAGGCTGCCAGGCTCTGGGCCAAGCTATTATTTTTTACTGGTACATTTCCTGCTGCCTGCTCAGGTAGGGTTTCTGGAAGTGGTGCGGTAGGGATCTTGATGGCTGGAGGAGAGCCTGCTGGCCCCTACGAACAATGAACAGTGAGCATGTTTGTGAACAGGGCATGTTCGTCAATGTTTGTTGTTCATTGTTTGTGGATGGCAACAAACAATGAACACCATGTTCAGGGTTTTTTTTTCTGTTTGTGCCCATGTCTATTCTTGAGCTCTGCCTCCTTGTCTAGCGAGCCATATTGTGTTCAGTGGGAGTGACTCATACTTTAATCTCTCTCACTGAAATTTGACTTCAAAATGCTTCATTCTTGCTGCCCTCAGTTCATGGCTCACAGTAATGCAGGAACATATTTATTTAGAAATTTTTTGAAGATACATCTACAGCTTTGGAGGTATCACAATGAAAGAAAGATCAGCGAAGAGGCTATTATATAATGTACAATGGAACGGATGCTTGCAACATTTTTAAAAATTAATTCGCTTAAACATTGGAGCATTCTTCCTATTCTAAGGTACTTAATTTAAATCTAAAACCAGATAGACAGCTTTTGGATTGAATGTCAGATGAATGAAGATAGAGGAAGGGAAGATAAACAGGTTAGGTTAAGATACATTTGTGACCTCTTCCCTGGCAGAATTATGGAATGGGTATAAGGATGAACAAAAGTTAAAAAATGCACTTAATTCACACACACCCAAACAGTCAATAAACATTCTTTTTAAAGCTTCATCTTCATGATGCAGTTAAATTTCAAAACAGAATATTAATTCTTAACACAATTTTAACATAAATACTTTTCACACTGTTTTGTGCTTCAGTTTTAACTTTATCCTGATTTTATTGATTTGTGATGTTGCATTCAGTTGGATCCAAAATACTGAGAACAAAACAGGATGTTCCTATTTTTCCCCTTCCTATTGCAGCCCACTGAGCACCGATTCCCTCCCCCCACTGTCACCACTGCCCCAATTCAGGCTCAGAGGACCTTCACAAATTAGTGGCTGCAGTGGAATGGGGGAGTTGGTAAAAAATGGTGAAGTAAGAAGAAGTTGGTAAAGTAAGGAGAAGATGGTGCTGAGGCCCTGACAGGCCCAGGAAGGAACCATCAACATGAAGTTAAAGGCAAGGGAATGTGGGACTGGGAAGGAGGAGAAAGGATAACAGGGAAAAGCTGGGTGGCGAAACAGGTAACAGGCTGAGTGGGAGAGAGGGGGGAAAGTAACAGGGAACAGTTGGTGGGGGACAGAGAAATGGAGGGAAATTGGATAGGAGGAAAGGATAACAAGTAAAAGTTGGATGGGGGAAAGAGTAACAGAACTGTTGGAGGGAGAAAAACAAGGAAAGGCATGTTGGAAGAGGAAAAGAGAAACAGGGAAAGGTGGGTGGCAGGGAGAAAGCTAAGCCTGGAGAAATAGGATTCCCCTTCCACACAAGTTCCCTTCCCCAATACCATCAACATCACCCCAGGACCAGAGCACCTCTTGACCTCGTCACACCTGTTGTGGCTTCCTGCCTCCCCCCAGATCACTATAACACAATAGATAACATTTTGCTGCAGGCTCCTGCTTGTACCTTTGCAGTGGGTGCAAAAACACTGGACATGTATCATTTTATGTTGGCTAGGGTAGGGAAACTATTATTACTATCGGAACTTACAGGAATCTGCTTCATGAATCTCTTTAAAAGAAAAAACTAATCAATTTGATTGAATAAGTAACTACAAGTATTTACTTTGATTTAATATTTACCTGTGTATTTGAAATGCTTCTGTGTATGATGTATTTGCATGTGGCTATTACGGCATATTAATCAATGTTCCTTTATAGCATGAAGTAAAAATTCAAAGGCAAATAATTTGATCTATGCTTTGGTCCAGTGAGATTTGTAATCAAAATGGAGATAGTGGCTGCATTTGATATATGAAACACTGCTTAACTGTGAAGCTCACTGAGTACCTTGAGGGAAATGACTCCTAAAATCCATCATCTCAAATTTGGTGGATCATCTGGAAGTTCTCCAGCTACAGTTAGCCATTCCAGACATAAGAACAAAGTTGTTCCACCACTTGCTGCTTCTCAGATAGACCCAACAGTAGTGGGGAACAGGCACACCTGCAAGAGCGAACTATCTTTTTCTTCCTCTGCAAGACCTCCTCTTGCAACTCAAAGAAGCAGGTTTGATGCCTAAAAGGGGCATGGAAGTGCTCAATGCACTATTTCTGGTGGACACCTTCCTCAAGAATATGAAACAGGCATTATTGAATGCCTAAAAACATTAGAATGACTTGGATCAAGGCCAGCATGGCTCCTTTTAGAACCCTCATGATTCCCACGAAGCTCCAAGCAGACAGTTCAAAACACACCACATGCAAAGCTCTTCACGGCCTTGACCTGGCATACCTACAGGACCATCTCCCTATGTTCCTCCATGGCAGCTTCGCTCTTCTGAACAGGGTCTCCTGCAAGTGCCTTTACCCTGTGGAACAGCCTGCCTGAGGAGATCAGGACAGCCCCCACTCTCCTAGCTTTCCGCAAATGATGCAAAACCAAATTATTCAAAAAAGCTTTTGCATTGTAGGGAGAGGCTCTCAGATGCTTCGCTAATGAGTTAAGGACCATAGACTTCAGCACTATGTTGCCGTACATACTACCTGTTGTCTTAGATATGTGCTCCTCTGAGCTACTTGGGCTTCATGTGGTCTAATGTCAGCCCTAGAATTGCTTATGTTCTGTTTCAGCATTTCTTCAACTCTGTATTGGATTCTTACTAATGCTACGTCTTTGTAAAATTGTATGTATTTACCCTATGGCATTGTTTATAGAAATGTCCTTGAAATTGACTGTACTAATCTCACATGGTGTAATCAGCCTTGAGTCTCAGTGAGAAAGGTGGACTATAAATAAACAAACAAACAAACAAATAAATTGCTAATAACTTCAATGGTTGCCAGAAAGGTCGGTGAGTGGAACATGTGTGTCAAAGCACTTTTTAGGTTTCTCTACAGATCTCCACCACCAATCATCTCTCCACAACTTGAAAACTAGATTGGCAGCATGGAACAATGGGTTACAACTAGAGATGGGCACGAACAGAAAAAAACTCAAACATGATGTTTGTTGTTCATTGCCATCCACAAACAGGGACTCAGAAATAACCACGAACATGGCCCTGTTCATGAACATGTTTGTGGTTGGCTGTTCATGGGGGCCAGCTGGCTCTCCTCCAGCCATCATCCAAGTCAAGATCCCTTCTGCACCACCCCCAGAAACCTGACCTGAGCAAACACCAGGAAAGGTACCAATAATAAATAGTAGCTTGGCCCCAGAGCCTGGCAGCAGCCCTGGAACTTGAAGGGGTAGATCCCTATCCCACCACACACAAAGAAAATTCAAGCTCCAATGCACTCTCTCTATCAAAATGCCAACAGCAACTGCCTCTCCACTGTCTGCAAAACCAGAGCCTCCCTTGTAACAATTTTGGAGCTCTACACTTGAAAGGAAGACCTGCCTATCAAGCTAAATTGGATTTAGATTGGGGTTTCCAGGGCAACAGCAGGAGTTCAGACAATCCCTGCCTATGTTGCCAAGGGAATTGATTGCAGGTGCCAGACTGTCTGGCTTGACAAACAGCAACGAACAGCAACAAATGAGGCTTGCAACGACCACCTGTTCGTTTAGAATGGGGCCTCACGTGTCAGGGTTGAAGTATATGTATGTATGTAACCAAAGAGACTCCATATTAATTCTTTCAGTATTCTAAGTGCTTTGTTCACAGGTGCCAAGATGTTCCCAGCAGCTATCTCACGGAAGAGGATTGTTTTGGCTATCGCTTCTCCAGCCTTGGGAAACTTTCACTTTCTCAGCTTCAAAGGGATTGTTTTGAGAACTATGGGGGGAGGTTGGGCCTGCTGGGTTCTGATACTTTGTAACTCATGCTTTGCCTGTCATTCGTAACAATACACGTGTACCAGCCTGGATATTGTATCTAAGCCCGTGGACTATAATGAACTCTTTCTTCAGTAAACTTTTGAAAACAACGGGCTTTTGTCTGATTGCAGAAGGTAGTCTGGAGTAAGGACATTATCTAGCCACAGTTCTGACATTTTGTTACGAATCACAACTTTCCAATGCCTAAGCTGGAGAAGACGGATACCAAAGCCGCTCCCAACAGGGACCCTCTGTTTGATCCATATGCCTCCCCCAGCTCTCAAGGACTGGAACCTCCAGGACCTGTTCCCAGGGGGACAGGATCCTCTGTTACTACGATTTATACGGTCGCTCCTAGCAGAACGGATACCCGGCCCATTGCCGCAGCAGATCCGTTGATATCCTTGCCAACTCCGATGCAGTGGGGCACGAGGCCGCGGGACGCGAGAGAAAGAAGGGCAAGTACAGTGTTCATGCAACCCCCGATGGACGGCCGGCAGAGTTTAGGAGTAATTGCCGAGCATCCCAGTAGCCAACCATGGTACTACTGGAACAGAGAAGCCGACCACTCGGAGTGGGAAACGTCCCGTCGCGATGTATTAAGTTGGGACTATGCAGAAGTTACCCCGTGGTCGGGGCAACAAGACTTAAGTGAACACTCGTGGATACAATTGCAAAGCAGAACCGTAGCAATTGACGCTGGAATCTCAGCGGTTACGGGACTAGCGAAAGGGATCTTGGCAGGGAGGTCCCAAGAAGAACAAGGTGCAGGGACCCAAGGCATGGGAGAAATAAGGCCTTGGCCCAGGGCAGCCTGTGCAGAATCATACGCTGAATATGTGGATACCTCGCAAGCCACCGAGGAACCACCTCAGTATCCTGATACTGAAACAGCTGAAAGAAATATGAATCGCGTACAAATCTTAGAGGAAAGGCTAACCAGCATGGAAGAGAGCCTGGCCCATGCAGTTCACCTACTGTCTGTACTCGTGGTTGGGAGTTCAGAAGAAAATCGGGAACTGCCAGCAGGCCTGCAGCAGAGCCTGTCTAACTTACAAAAGTATATCCCCAGGACTGAGGTGGGGGGACCAGCCCAACCGCTTCCGGTAGAGGGTATACCGCAACAACCCAATGAACCACCAGATCCCACCCCAGGTGAGGATCCCTGCCCTGAACCAGAGGATCCCTGCCCTGAACCAGAGGGTCCCTGTCCTGAACCAGAGGATCCCTGTCTGGATCCAGATACAGAGGAAGAAGTGGAAGAGAACGGAGACGGTGGGGGAGTACCTATAGAAGAACCTCCGACAACCCCGAGAGGTACACCGGAACGTCCTCCGGGAGAAGATCCCGCCACCACACCGCCATTTATTCCATCAACAACACCTCAGGGAGGAGGGCAACCTTTTCTGCCGAGACTATTGGCGCCTTTACAAAGAGGTACCACTCCGCGTCTCTCACCGCTTCCGGGACCAATTGGAAGGGGGACCACTCCTCGAACGCTATTGACGCCTGGGCCGAGAGGAACTCCAGCCCCAAGACAACCGATCCCAAGAGACACTCCTCACCCAATACAACCGGTGCCGCTACAACCAGCCCCGCTGCTTCCGGCACCACGAGAGACGCCTCCGGCACCATTACAACCAGCGCCGCGGTTGCCCGCGCCACGAGGGACGCTCCCAGCACCGCTGCAGCCAGCTCCGTTATTGCCCGCACCGCGAGGTACGCCCCCCACCCAATCAGTACCGGTGCAGCCGGTACCGTTACAGCCAGCGCTGATGTTGCCTGCACCAAGAGGACCCCCACCACCACTACATCCAATTCCGGGGGGGCCTCCTCTGCGGCAACCTCAGCCAAGGCCCCAACAACCTCCGTTTCAACCTCAGCCGCAACCCGTACCACTTGATTACTACCCGATACCGGCGCCCGTGGCCAGGCCGCAAGAATTACCCATGGGCTGGGTAAAGTTAGAAGCCACATTTGATGGGGATCCTTCCAAATTAGGATTCTTCCTCGTGCAAGCCCTGCAATTTTTCAATAGATGGGGACATCTATTTGGAGATGAAGCCAGTCAAATCGAACACTTGGGATCCCGTCTCCAAGGAAAAGCCGCAGACTGGTATGTAGGCCTTTATGATATAGGGGCCCCTGAGTTAAATACGCTTCAAGGGTTAGTGGATGCACTGCGAGCTCAATATGAAGACCCTTTAGAGGAGATGAGAGCTCGAACAGAATTGCAGTCCATTAGGCAAGGCAACATGTCGGCCAGAGACTATGTTACAAAATTCCGACAACTTGCCGCCAAATGCCCAAGGTGTGAGGAATCGACCAAAATAATTCTGTTCAAACAAGGCATGAATCCCAAGTTGTTGGATAGAGCACTCATGCAAGATAATCCTCCCACCTTATTGGGGTGGATTCAATTGACTTGTGAAGTAGAAAACCGCATGTTAGAAGTCCGTTTAGTGGAACAACAACAACATGCGGGACAAAGGCGCTCCTCAGTTCTCGTTAGAGGAGGCAGAGGTGCTGGATATGCTACCCGACGAGCGAGAGATGCTAGATGGCAACAAGGTCTGTGCCTGCAGTGTGGCCAAAGCGGTCACTTTGCGGCGCAATGTCCGTACCGGCCTGTGCAAAGAACTCCGCTCCAACTAAGACGTCCAGCCCCCGCAGCCTACCCAGTGCCACCGCGCCCAACACCAGCTCCTAGAACAGCGAGAGGCAGAGGAGCTTCTCGTAGAAATCCTCCCGAAAGAGGGTTAGAGCTAGAAGAAGTTATGGACTATGATTCAACAGCTCTAACCAGGGAGGAGAATCCAGAGAGTCCTACCTTGGGAAACGAAATGGATCTGTCGTAAAAGGACCCAAACGGCAGATCAAACCTCAGTCAGTTCCTACTTTGAACAGACCTCAAGGGTCTATACTCTTCATTCCAGTAACGTTGGTGAATCCAGATAGAAAAATGCACATCCGGGTTCAAGCTCTTATAGAGTTGGGCTGCTCTAGAGACATTATTGCACCGGCCCTAGTGAATGGATTAGTACTTCCCATTAAAGAATTGGAAACCCCAGTTATTTTTGAACAAATGGATGGCACTAACATGAATCCGGTCACTACCGAAACCGCGCCAGTCATAACAGGCATGGGGCAACATTGGGAAGTAAGATCGTTTGTAATTAGTGCCACTGCCAAATATCCATTGATTCTGGGAAGCAGATGGTTGTGGGATCACAACCCCTACATAGACTGGGCAGCTGGGAGTATCACGTTCACCCATGATGCTTGTAAAAATCACCGTTGGAATCAAAATTGGGGTACCAATCCTACCCTCACTGAACACGCTCTTCTCACTCAAGAAGAAATCAACTAAATACCCAAACAATACAGAGCTTACACTCAAGTTTTCACTGAAGAAGCAGCCAATTCCTTACCTCCCCATAGAAGGACGGACTGTGCCGTAGAGATATTACCAGGCGCCTCTTTGCCCAAGGGCAGACTATATCCCATGAGCCCTAACGAGAGGGAAGAACTTCGTAAATTTATTGACACCAATCTTCAAAGAGGATTTATTAGACCCGCTAATAATCCGCATGCGGCTCCAGTACTTTTCGTTAAGAAGAAGGATGGGGGATTAAGACTTTGTACGGACTTTCGGGGACTTAACGCAGTATCCTCCAGCAACGCCTACCCCATCCCACTCATCAGAGATCTACTCAACGTCGTGGCACAAGGTAAGATCTTTACAAAATTGGATCTAAAAGATGCTTACTTCCACGTTCGTATTAAAGCAGGTGATGAATGGAAAACTGCTTTTAACACGCCCCTCGGCCAGTTTGAGTATTTAGTTATGCCGTTCGGCCTGGCTGGGGCCCCTTCGGTTTTCATGTCCATGATTAATGAAGTACTACATGAATTCTTATACCAAGGAGTAGTGGTGTACTTAGATGATGTGTTAATTTATTCAGAATCGGAAGAAGAACATGTAGAGCTTGTGAAGAAGGTTCTAACCACTCTCATGTGTAACAAATTGCCCATCAAATTATCTAAATGTGAGTTTCACAAAACAGAACTCACTTATCTAGGCTATTGCATCTCCAAAGATGGTTTGAAAATGGACCCGGGCAAAGTACAAGCAGTACAAAACTGGCAAATACCCTCTACCCGCAAGGAATTACAATCCTTTTTGGGCTTTGCCAACTTCTACAGAGAATTCATTGCGAACTTTGCCCAAATCTCACTTCCCCTAACCGAACTGTTGAAAACCAAATGTTGCCAAGTAGGCTTCCTCTCCTGCTTTAAGGCCCGCCATGAACTGTGTTAAAGTTTCCTGCGTTGCTGTTTTACTGCTGCACCAAAGACTGCCCTGCACGTGTGTGTTCTGGTACACGTGTCAGTTTCCTGCCTGCGTGTTAATTACCTTACTGCTGCAATAGACTGTGTAGTTCACTGACTCCATGTTTGGTTAACTGCACAAAGGACTCTTTTTCTGGGCAGCCCTGCCCTGACCTGTACCTGGACTTCCCAGTGTGTGCTTTGGACTGTGTTACAAGTGTGCCCCGTGCCTGCATTGCCATCTGTCACGGACCGTGCCTGTTCCCTGCTTTGGACTGTGTTTTGTGTGCTGTTTCCCCTGCCTCCATGGAAGCCTGCCTCATATGGGCCCAAGCCGCTGCTAGCAGCCGGGCGCCTGCCAGGGAAACCTCCAGCGAGCCTGGCCAGGCGCTCCCTGGTCAGTTCCCACCTGGAGCCTCCCGCGGGCCGGTCGCCGAGCTTGCCCTCGCTACCGGGCAGCCTGCTATCCAGCCCCAGCTATGCCCAGCCGGCATCCATGTTCTCAGGCAGCCAGAAGACCCAGGGAAGAAGACTGCTTTGGGAAGCCATTTCGGCGAAGCAGGCACACCACGTCCGCAGCGAGAGTACCTCGCCCCGCTCTGCATATCTTAGGAGCCGCCCCGGAGAAGGAACTAAGTGCCGACCATCCCAGGCACTTAGAGAATGCATCTCAAAGAAACCTCCGCATTCCAGAGCTGATGACATCAGGACAAGCCCTGTCCGCTGGAACATCCTTTCAGCCCACTTGGATTTCCCCCTCCCTCTTTTGTCCCCTCTTCCTGAGGTGTCACTTATCACAATCTGATTACCAAAGTGGCCCATCCAAGCCATTCAGTAACCCATTAGAACCTTTGTTTTAAACTGTGAGAACCACCAAGTACAGCACCAGCCCCAGGGTACGTTTTGGGGTATTTAAGCTGGTCTCTCAGACCACTCGGTGCTCAGGACATCCTATCCAGAACCCCTTGCTGCCCGTCTGTGGTCCCAGTGCTGGCATTGGGCCACCCTCGCTGTCGTGTCTCTGCTTCGCTTCAGGATAAGTGAGTATTCCCCACCATCGTTGGGAACCAGCTAATGCGAAAGTCTCTGCATTTCCTACTCTGTATTTCTCAGATCTTGTGTGTTCTCTTGTATGCTTGTGCAAGTTTAGGCTCACGCCACACTAAATACACGTGTTTGGAACTTATTTGTAGTCTGCCTCTTTTTCACTAGAGTGTCTGGAATCGGGACCTCGGTATATATAGGTCAGATCCGCGCTAATTTTAGTTACAGACTGCTAAAGCTAATTTCCCCTTATAATAAAGAGCAGTTCTGGTAACACAAAGACAAGGAAGACCAAGCCAAAAGACCGGGTGCCAAATTATGCTGGACGCCAGAGTGCCAAACAGCGTTCAACCACCTTAAAACGCAGTTTGTTTCTGAACCCGTCCTACAGCACCCCGATGAGAATCGCCCCTTCGTGGTACAGGTCGATGCCAGTGACACCGCGATTGGAGGCGTACTTTTACAGAGGGGGGAGGACGGGAAACTTAAGCCATGTGCCTTTCTGTCCCAAAAATTTTCTGAAGCCGAAAGAAATTGGAATGTTTGGGAGAAGGAAGCTTTCGCTGTAAAAGCAGCACTTGCTGCCTGGAGACACTGGTTAGAGGGAGCCCGTCATCCCTTTGAGGTCTGGACAGACCACAAACATTTAGAAGCCTTACGCAGCCCCCGAAGACTAAATGCTAAACAATTGCGGTGGGCGGAATACTTTTCTAAATTCAATTTCACTTTAAACTTTTTGCCGGGCAAAACTAACTTTCTCGCCGATGCTCTATCACGCATGCCCCAGCACAAAAGCAAAAGGGAGGAGACAATAGACACCGTCTTTTCACCTACACAGTTAGGGGGAGTGGTGACAACGCGCAGCCGCACTACCCAACCCCCTCAACCCGATCAGGGGTGGAGACTAAAACTAAAAGCTGAAGTGGAAAAGGAGGGGGGAAACATACCCAAAGACAAACTGCAGCAATCTGAACAAGGAGAATGGCTTTGGGGAGACCGCTTCTATGTACCCAAAAGTCTAAGAAAGGAAGTTTTACAACGCCGTCACGATGCCCCTACGGCGGGACACTATGGGTACTTAAAAACGCTCCATTTAGTACAACGCCAATTTTGGTGGCCAGGCATGCGCAAAGACATTTCTCAATATGTAGCATCCTGCCCCATTTGCCTCAGTGCCAAATCCCGCAAAGGCAAGCCACCAGGACTATTGCAACCTTTAGAAACACCAAGCAGACCATGGGATATAATATCCATGGACTTTATCACTGACCTGCCCCCCTCCAAAGGTCACAACTGTATTTTAGTTGTAGTGGATTTATTCTCCAAGCAAGCTCATTTTATACCTTGTACAACTATACCTTCAGCTAGAAAACTAGCAGATATCTTTCTAAAGCACATTGTAAAACTGCATTCTTTTCCATCAAAGGTGATTTTGGATCGCGGCGGACAATTCGTTGCCAACTTCTGGTGGGAGCTTTTGCAAATTCTGGGTATTGAGCAAGGTTTAAGTTCAAGCCATCATCCACAAACCGACGGGCAGTCGGAAAAAACTAACCAAATACTGGAACACTTCCTCCGCTGTTATATTAACTTCCAACAGGACAACTGGGTCGATTTGCTTCCCCTCGCGGAATTCTCGTATAATAACAGTGTACATGCATCTACTGGAGAGACTCCTTTTAAAATCGTTTATGGTTTCCATTTCAAACCCTTCCCGTTTGAAGCGCTCCCCCCTCCTACTTCTACAGCCAACGACGTTTCGGATTGGTGGGGGGAAGCTGCTCAACAATGGACTCTAATTAAACAGCATCTAGACAAAGCCAAACAGGATTACAAAAAATACGCCGACCGCCATCGTGCGGCCGAATGGGACTTACAACCAGGAGACCTTGTTTACTTATCCACAAAGAACTTGAAAGTAACGCAAACCAGCCGCAAACTAGCTTTGAAATTTTTAGGACCCTTTCCTGTTCGCAAAGTAATCAATAAAGTGACTGTTGCCTTAGATTTGCCAAAGAATTTGCGCCACGTTCATGATACCTTTCACGTCAGTCTTTTAAAAAACGCACCAGCAGCACACCACTGGCATGCTCGAGCCCCTCCTATACCAACCTTAATTGATGATCAAACCCATTACGAAGTACAACAAATTTTGGACTCTAAACTTAAGCGGAACCAGCTATTTTACCTTATCAGATGGAAGGATTTTGACTCTGGGTTTGATTAATGGGTGCACTCTACACATGTACATGCTCCCAGACTTATCAGAACATTTCACACTCGTTATCCGCACAAGCCTGGGGGAGGGGCATCTTAGAGGAGGCAGAATGTCAGGGTTGAAGTGTATGTATGTATGTAACCAATGAGACTCCACATTAATTCCTTCAGTATTCTAAGTGCTTTGTTCACAGGTGTCAAGATGTTCCCAGCAGCTATCTCACGGAAGAGGATTGTTTTGGCTATCGCTTCTCCAGCCTTGGGAAACTTTCGCTTTCTCAGCTTCAAAGGGATTGTTTTGAGAACTATGGGGGGAGGTTGGGCCTGCTGGGTTCTGATACTTTGTAACTCATGCTTTGCCTGTCATTCGTAACAATACACATGTACCAGCCTGGATATTGTATCTAGGCCCGTGGACTATAATGAACTCTTTCTTCAGTAAACTTTTGAAAACAACGGGCTTTTGTCTGATTGCAGAAGGTAGTCTGGAGTAAGGACATTATCTAGCCACAGTTCTGCGAGCAGCAGATTGGGCTGTTTGTGATCTTTTTTTGTTCATATTGCTGTTCATGCCCATCTCTAGTTACAACATCACAGCACTGCAATGCATACTTAAATATTTTTTAATAAAGTAATGTCATCACTGGAAAACCTAACTCCACACTGACGCATTTCAACATGTCTGGAATGAAAAACCAGTTGCCAATTCAGTTTAGCATTGTACAATGCATAATGCATGTAGCCCAAGCTGAATAAGGCTCCATCAGTGCAAATACTGAGAAGAGGTGAATTAAGTTTGAAAAGGCCAGAGTTTCAGTGGAACTAAACCTTGAGTTTCTGATCACATGTACAAGACTATGCATACCATTTGTACCCAATGCTTGTAGCTCAGGCTTGCCCCATACCCCTGCTCCTTCCAATACACATTCGCTTGCTTAGCTTTCATTACCTGAAAAGAGCTTATGTTTCCATTTAGTTCATGAATAAAATATTCATCGATCAGGCACAATCAGTTCCCAACGTACTTAGGAAAATTACCAGATTTGATGAAAAAATAATAGTCTTTAATTATATTCTGGGCGATTCCAATATTTTCTCTAGGTTGTTGTTACTGAGATTTAAAATAAATTGAAAGGGGGGGGGGAGACCAATCTGCCTTCTCCAATTGTTAAGTCATGCAGTTGCCAGCCAACTGTGGTGACAGCTGACTGGCTTGTGGCCCACTTGTTCTGTCTCATTGGGTTTCATGACTGTCATGGCACTGTGAGATCCATGCTAGCCACTCATAACATGACACATTTTGCAAACAGAAGAACCCTTAAAGACTGTGTGAGAAGCATTGGGAAACACTGTGCATGGAATCTCACAGATTTCCATGCATGTGCTACAGTCCTTCTACAAGGAGAAGTGCTGAAATTATTCCTTGCCCTCTGTTTGCACCAAGTGAAGTTAGGTTTTATTACTACTACCTTTTCTGCATGTACACAACAATGCAAGATATTTTCAGTTGGATAGCCATGTTGGTTTGCATTAGAACTGCCACCCTGCCAATCAGCCACATATCCACACCACACCACACACATGCACCCCTTTGCTGGTGGTAAGAACAGTAAAGTGGATGTCTTCTAAGTTCAGAGGGGTCTACATTGCACAGAAGCCTTGGATACTTTAACACATGTGCTATCTATCCAAGGCATGTGGGCGCGTAGGGAGCTGACAATTTCAGGAGTGCCCACCCCTTTGCACTCTAAACTCATGCTAACACAAGCCCATCATTATGTGTTATATCTTTTGTAATCAAATGAGAAGAGAAAGATGAGTCAGGGATGAATTTTATAGTGCATATTGGCAAGGTGCTCAGTGCTGCTTGCAACCCACCCCTTCTTACCAGAGGCAAACACCTGTGGTTCTAAACTGAAAAAGTCCCCAAAGGTGGATTCAGGAACGCACTTTTATTATTCACAATGAGGATAGGAAAGTAGAAGGAAGGGTAATAACACACAATGGAAATATGGTGCAGTTATACAACATTTCCAAAAATTGTCTTGATCAGTGCAATGCTAGGCTCTTTCTCCCCACTTCCTAACTGAAGCTGTAATTCCAAGAAGACTTGATACCACTTGTATTAATGTCTGCCAAAAACAATATAATTAGAAGTTTTAAAGGCTGAAGGTCGCACATGGATTTCTGTCACTGTGATCCTTGACACCAGCTGAATCCCAACAGCAAAATTTCTGAACACGTCAGAGCCACAGCTGAGCCACAAAGAGCTCGATGCAGAGCTGACACAGTGATCTGATTTCAGAAAGGGAAATAATACTTTCATTCATCTGAAATGAAGCAAAAATACATGGGCATGCACAATCCAGGCAAAATTAATTGTTTTCCATTTAAAAAAATGAAAAAAATGGTCATTTTAATGGGAAAACTTCAGTGCAAGAAAACAGAAATTAACAAGAAAATCAAGACTTACGGGCTTGTTTTACACAAGTGAAAAACCAAATCAAAACATGGATTTTGAAGGTGATATAGTTGGACTATAAAATTTGATAGAATTCATGTGATTTTTAAAAAAATTGCCTATCAATAAGACAATCAATAAAATACTTGAGGGAGCATTACAGATCACCAATCCACGTACATTGCAGCAATCTGCCACTTGGTAAATGGTTGCTTGTGTTTACCTCAGGGTGTCTTCACAAAAGAAAGATACAGAGTAGGGATGTGCGTTTCGGCATTCAGAATGCCGAAAGAATGCTGAAACAAAAGTGTTTCGGCTTCTTTCGGGGAATGCCGAAACGTTTCGGGGAATGCCGAAACGTTTCGGGTAGCCGAAAGAAAAAAGCCGAAACGTTTCGGGATTCTTTCGGCTTTCTTTCGGCTTTTCAATGGGAAAATGCCTCCGTCTTCCCGGACGTCTGGGGGAGGCATTTTCCCACCGAATAAGCCCAAAATTGGTGGGGACCTTCCTCTACCCCTTCTCTAACAACCACCCAAGTTTCAGACAGATTGGACTTTGGGGGGCCATGTTATGGCCCCCCAAAGCAGGTCCCCCCATCCTCCCATAAGAAAGCGTAGGAGCGGCATATTGTTAGCATGCTGCTACTCATCTTCTTCATTATTTCCTATGGGGAAAAAATGAAGAGGCAGGCTTCCTTTGCCAGGGGTGGCATTTTGCATGCAAAATGCCCCCTCACCCTCAGGGGCCCTTCTCCCACCCCTCCTCCCACCCCCCACCAAGGCTCAGCCTGCTCCCACTTGGGGGGGCCATTTCATGGCCTCCCCAAGTAGGTGCTCTAATCTCTACCACTGACAGCTGGGGGAGGCTTGTGTTGCCAGGGGTGGCATTTTGCATGCAAAATGCCCCCCAGCCCTCAGGGGCCCTTCTCCCACCCTTCCCCCCACCCCCCACCCAGGCTCAGACTGCTCCCACTTGGGGGGGCCATTTCATGGCCTCCCCAAGTAGGTGCTCTTTTCTCTACCACTGACAGCTGGGGAAGGCTTGTCTTGCCAGGGGTGGCATTTTGCATGCAAAATGCCCCCCCAGCCCTCTGGGGCCCTTCTCCCACCCTTCCTCCCACCCCCCCACCAAGGCTCAGCCTGCTCCCACTTGGGGAGGGCATTTCATGGCCTCCCCAAGTAGGTCCACTCAGCCCCTAAAGTCCACCCCTTACAGCCCCACACAAACCCAATTCCCCCCAGCTGCCACACACAGACCCAAATCCCCACATTAGCCCCTCACAGACCCAAATCCACCCCCACCTGCCCCACACCCATAACCCCAGGAACAGGCTGGCAAAGGCCAGCCCTCTCCCTTTGTTCCCTATGCTGGGAACTTCTAAACTCTCTTTCCCTGGGCAATTCTGCACAGCCCAGGGGTGCCACAATGGTGGGCACACTTCTGAGTGCCAGCTGGTCCCTGTGAAAGAGCACCTGAACCACAGACACCCTCCCTCAAATTCCCCCACCACCTACAGAGATGGCTGGCCAGCCAGCCCCATTGTTCCCTATGATGGGAACCAACTGCACAACAAAGAATAAAACAAGAACAACACAAAATAAAGTTTTAATTTTTTTTCTCCCTTCCAAAGTACAAGTAGGCAAAGCATTATGACACATTACACCAGCAGTCCCCCACACAGAAAAATAACACAACTCACTTAACATCAGAGAATCACAAAACACGATTCCTGTCAAAAACACTTTATTTCTTGAACAGCTTTAGGTTACACAGCAGGGGGGAACACCAAAGGGCATGGCAGCACTATCTTACACAAAAATAACACAACTCACTTAACATCAGAGAATCACAAAAGCACAATTCCTGTCAAAAACACTTTATTTCTTGAACAGCTTTAGGCTACACAGCAGGGGGGGGACACCAAAGGGCATGGAAGCAGTATCTTACACAAAAATAACACAACTCACTTCACATTAAAGAATCACCCCAAAAAATTGCTGTCAAAAGCACTTTATTTCTGTAACTGCTTTAGGTTACACAGTAGGAAGGCACCACAGAGCAGGAAAGCAGTGTACTACACAAAAATAACACAACTCACTTCACATCAGAGAATCACACAAACACAATTGCTGTCAAAAACGGTGAAGTGGGTTGTATTATTTTTTGTAGTACATTGCTATCATGCCCTGTTGTGCCCTCCTACTGTGTAACCTAAAGCTGTTCAAGAAATAAAGTGTTTTTGCCAGGAATTGTGTTTTTGTGATTCTCTGATGTTAAGTGAGTTGTGTTATTTTTGTGTAAGATAGTGCTGCCATGCCCTTTGGTGTTCCCCCCTGCTGTGTAACCTAAAGCTGTTCAAGAAATAAAGTGTTTTTGACAGGAATTGTGCTTTGTGATTCTCTGATGTTAAGTGAGTTGTGTTATTTTTGTGTAAGATAGTGCTGCCATGCCCTTTGGTGTTCCCCCCTGCTGTGTAACCTAAAGCTGTTCAAGAAATAAAGTGTTTTTGACAGGAATCGTGTTTTGTGATTCTCTGATGTTAAGTGAGTTTTGTTTTAATTTTTCTGTGTGGGGGACTGCTGGTGTAATGTGTCATAATGCTTTGCCTACTTGTACTTTGGAAGGGAGAAAATAATTTTTTTAAAACTTTATTTTGTGTTGTTCTTGTTTTATTCTTTGTTGTGCAGTTGGTTCCCATCATAGGGAACAATGGGGCTGGCTGGCCAGCCATCTCTGTAGGTGGTGGGGGAATTTGAGGGAGGGTGTTTGTGGTTCAGGTGCTCTTTCACAGGGACCTACTGGCACTCAGAAGTGTGCCCACCATTGTGGCACCCCTGGGCTGTGCAGAATTGCCCAGGGAAAGAGAGTTTAGAAGTTCCCAGCATAGGGAACAAAGGGAGAGGGCTGGCCTTTGCCAGCCTGTTCCTGGGGTTATGGGTGTGGGGCAGGTGGGGGTGGATTTGGGTCTGTGAGGGGCTAATGTGGGGATTTGGGTCTGTGTGTGGCAGCTGGGGGGGAATTGGGTTTGTGTGGGGCTGTAAGGGGTGGACTTTAGGGGCTGAGAGGACCTACTTGGGGAGGCCATGAAATGCCCCCCCCAAGTGGGAGCAGTCTGAGCCTTGGTGGGGGGTGGGAGGAAGGGTGGGAGAAGGGCCCCAGAGGGCTGGGGGGCATTTTGCATGCAAAATGCCACCCCTGGCAACACAAGCCTCCCCCAGCTGTCAGTGGTAGAGATTAGAGCACCTACTTGGGGAGGCCATGAAATGGCCCCCCCAAGTGGGAGCAGGCTGAGCCTTGGTGGGGGGTGGGAGGAGGGGTGGGAGAAGGGCCCCTGAGGGTAAGGGGGCATTTTGCATGCAAAATGCCACCCCTGGCAAAGGAAGCCTGCCTCTTCATTTTTTCCCCATAGGAAATAATGAAGAAAGATGAGCAGCAGCATGCTAACAATATGCCGCTCCTACGCTTTCTTATGGGAGGATGGGGGGACCTGCTTTGGGGGGCCATAACATGGCCCCCCAAAGTTCAATCTGTCTGAAACTTGGGTGGTTGTTAGAGAAGGGTTAGAGGAAGGTCCCCACCAATTTTGGGCTTATTCGGTGGGAAAATGCCTCCTCCAGGCGTCCTGGAAGACGGAGGCATTTTCCCATAGAAAAAAGCCAAAAGAATGCCGAAATAATGCCGAAAGAATCCCGAAAGCCGAAAGCCGAAAGAGATTCTTGTTTCGGCTTTCGGCTTTAACGATAGAGAATCTTCTTTCGGCTTTCTACTTTCGGCTATAGCCGAAAATTTTTGGCTTGCACACCCCTAATACAGAGGATTGTTCTCTGTGTGCACATGCCTAAGCAGCCCAGCCACTTAACCACTGTGCCACCACAGTTCTTCTGAAGAAAATATATTTTGTTATAGTCATTATTATGTGTTCATTTTTGTTACCATATTCTTTTTCATTTTCAATGACTTTTGTTGGAAAACTCATTGTAACACTGTTTTCCTTTGTTTTCTGTACAATTGGAATTGAAATTCTTAAAGCATATACCTCGCAAAAGAATTCTCACTGCCAAAGTTCACAGAGATGAGAAAAAGATCTTAGTTTTAGAGATGATTAAATTTTAAAATAAAGACTCATAAATCTAACTACAAAGAATACTTTGGAAAATTACTGATCCAGTAACAAAGAAATGAAGAGAAATTTTTTTACTGCTAGGAAATTCTCACATGCAAACAGAGAGTTTCACGATTAAGAGCTTACCAAAGGAAAAACAATAATTGTGAAAGTACAACATTGAGAAAGGGATGGCTATGTGGCACCCAGTATAGCAAACCTTTTTATGAACAAACTAGAGGAGTACATCTGCAATCCTGCACAAAATCCCTTTTTCAATGTTATACTGTCCTTTAGGCACTTTCTTAATGATCTGATTTTTGTTTTTGGAGGTGCCATCCAGACCGAATCATTTTGTAATTGGATGAATGGCATTACTGCTAATATTAAATTCACATGGCTCTTTAACAACAAAACAATAGATTTTTTAGACGTGACTGTATATAGAACCAGCAGAGACACGCTAGCAGGCCACCCCTTTAAGAAAAAACAGATCACAACTCTTACTTACATTATTAATCTTTTCATCCGGGCCACATTAGAAATAACCTACCCTTTGGCCAGTTTTTAAGGTTAAAAAGAAACTCCACATATCCACGAGATTTTGTAACTAGTAGCCAACATTTGTTCATGGAATTAAAATCAAGAGGCTATCCAGACAGAATAGTTGAGACTGCCAATCAAAGAGCATACCAACATAATAGGCCCGACTTATTTAAATCTAAATAGGGGGATGTGACATTAAAAAAATGAAGTGTATACTGGATTACACAGCACTATCTTACCCTTTGAAGAAAGTAGTTTTAAAACACTGAGCTTTAGTGGAAGACAACCCACTGGTTGCTGCCTTCCAGAGAACACATACAATATTAAGGATAGGATCATCAAATCAGATTTTGACCAACACAAAGCAGAAAGGACTTTACCTGTTGGACATCATAAATGCGGGCAATGTAGAGTATGCTTGCTGGCAATGGGTCCACAAGAAGTTGCCGCTTTGGGATCTTTTAAACAAGTTTCATTCTCAACATGTAGTACTGCCAATGTGGTTTATTTAATAAAATGCAAATGTGATTTGGTACGAGGGCAGCACTACATGTCCGATAAGGCAACCCCTACAGCAGCATCAATCTTGTATTAGGCATCAGGTACTCAGGGCCGGATCGATGGGGGGGAAGGGGGGGTAGTCTACCCCCCGCGCCGCCAAAGAGGGGGTGCTGGGCACAGTTGCCAGCCCCAGGAGTGCGCTGCCAGCCCTGGGAGCGCGCCTGGGGAAAGGCAAACGGCGCGTGCAGCCTCCCAGACACTAGCGCTGCCTTTTGCCTTTCCCCAGGACAAGAAGTGGCTGGCTTGCCGCGTGCCCCTTGTCCTGGAGAAAGGCAAAAGGCAGCGTGGGTGGCTGGGGAGCTGCCGGCGCCGTTCACCTTTCCCCCGGACAAGGGGTGCGTGGCAAGCGGCCGCCCCTTGTCCTGGGGAAAGGCAAAAGGTAGCGCGAGTGGCTGGGAAGCCGCCCGAGCCATTTGCCTTTCCCCAGGACAAGGGGCGCGGGGAAAGCCGGGCGCCTCTTGTCCTGCGGGGCAGATGAACGGTGCAGGCAGCCTCCAAGCCACTCGCGCTGCCGCCAGCTCCGCGGCATGCTAGGGGCAGGGGCAGGGCGCCCTAGCATGATGACATCACTGGAGTGACGTCATCACACAGTGCCAGGAGCGCGCGCGCACTATGCACGTGCGTAGAGGCTGACTACGGTTGCCCTGGGCGCTGGCAACCATAGATCCGGTTCTGAAGGTACTTGAAGCTTCCATGGTCACACATTTTATTGAAGCTGGCAATAAGGAATCGGAAATGAAATATACAATTCTCTATGTGTCCCAGGTTTCTTGTTCTGAGGCAGCTGTATTGAATTTATGCAGGAAGGAAGCCTTATGGATCCACAAAATGAATAGTTTAACTCTGGGGGTATAAATGTAAACAATGATTTGACATGCTTCCTGTAACCATTATAGTAAAGAGTCCAGTAGCACCTTTAAGACTAACCAACTTTATTGTAGCATAAGCTTTCGAGAACTACAGCTCTCTTTGTCAGATACGAGATCGTCAGATCTGTAACCATTATGTGTTGGCAGTCGACAAAGGGCTTGTCCATTTAACAATAACTTTGAGTAGGAAAACCAGCTGCAGTTAAAGCAGTTAAAAACATTTCAGACTTTCACTTGAGTCTCAGTCTCATACAGGAGCTTTGCAACAATGTTTCTCTAGGAGTTTGAGTTGCATGAATATTGTAAGTAACTTACATTTAATTGGGGAGATAGCTCCCCACTGGAAGCAAGGAGAAATATTTTTACCCTGATTTATATGTGTTTTGATGTAGATTCCGTATTGTGACTGCTTTGAAAAAAGCAATGAAATGGGACAAATGCACCTGATGACCTGTTAGTTAGTCACAGCTGATTGTCTTTTGGGCTCTACAAAGAAAGAAATAATCGACAAAAAATATACAAACAGCAGTTTGGGAACTGAAACTGGACTTTGATGTGATCCACTGAAGATTCTAAGGGAAATATGGATTTCCAAATATGTATATTTCCTAGCATGCTGATTTGGATTTTGGGACTGTAACACTGTATGGACTAGTGCAATGTTGAATTCCTTATTGATATATTTATGAATTGTGTTTATGAAATGTATTTATTGTATGTCAAGCACTAGCACTTTACTGTTACAGAGGGATTCATTGTAAAGTGAGTTGCATACTGATTTGGAGGTTGACTTAGAGTGTATTTTCACAAATGTATATTCTGGTCATATGACTTGTACCCATAAAATAGACACACTTTGTTTTATTGAAGGTTAAGTGGCATTGATTTAGATCTCTTAGTAAGCTTTCACGACTGTTGTTTTTCCTTTGGTAAGGAAATTCTCACATGACAAACTGCTCAAAGGCTATTTGGCACCCTCCAGAAGCCAAGCAGCCTTACAGGCACAGGGAGACATTTGGACACTACAAAAAGGGAGGCAGTGCTAAAGTACAAGCAGTAGCTGGCATCTGGCTTCTGAAGCATCCAGTCAATAACAAAGGAAGCAGAGATTTAGCACACCAGACAACTAACTGTACAGTGCTGCTGCTTAGTAAACCTAATGCATAGATTCAAATGTACCACACTGAAGCTGCTTCTTTTCTCTGTGTATATTAGGTGATACCATAGCCTGTTGTCCACATGCGTCAGTGAGTATTGTCAGGCACCAACAAAATCTCATCTGAAACATACAGTGTGAATGTGCTGGATCATTGTGCCCGGAAAGTAGTTAATGTCTATGCAGTGTTGCCCATTAATGCAGTGGTAAGTACATATCTATATAATCCAGTTCTGGGAGGCATAGCATTTTAATGCTATTCGGAGTTCATATGAAATGGATCTCTAGCTGCCAGGGAAAATGCATGGGCCTAGTTTAGTTGTTGCATGGCCACACTGCTCAAATCTTCATCAAAATTCAGAATAGTTTTAGTCTAAATTCATTGAGTAATGCTTGAATCCCTGTGTGAAGGACCTGCTCTGAGAAAAGAGATTTACTGGATCAGAAACATTTGATTTTCCAGAACACGTGAAACTACTCAACATTGATTGATTCAAATCAGAATCGGATCTTGGTAGAAGTAGAAAAGTCTCTTTGAAGAGATGGAACTCAAATAATCACAGGCTTAAATTTTTTAAAAATTAAAAAACATTTAAAAGATAAAAATACACCAAGAAAGGTGGATACTGACTGGAACTGGATTTGCTAAAGCAGACACAGCATTATTGACTGCCCCAAATCAGTAGTTAGCTGGATTTTGTCATCTCTGACAGAAAACCTGGCTGACATTGTTACAAACATGTCATCCTTTATACAAAAGAAGGTTAAATGCTTCAGGTTTGTTCAGTCCTCAACAGAAGATGCAGCAGTTGGAAGAGATGAATAAGCATTCAGTTTGGTATCAATGGATTAAACTTCCCAGCTAAGGTAAAAACAAAACAAAAGTCTGCTGATCTAAAGCAAATCATTCAGCAAAGCAAGGAACCGGGATCTGAGGGTCAAGCTAGAAGTGACGAATTACACTTGAACGGCAAGTGAATAGACCCACGTGTATTCCTCCCTGTTCACTTGTGCTCCACTTGCACTCCACTCAATCGAGTGGAGTGCAAGTGGAGCACAAGTGAACAGGGAGGAATACACGTGACGTGAGTCTGTTCACTTGCCATTCAAGTGTAATTTGTCACGTCTAGCTTGGCCCTGAGACTTCCTCCGTGACAGTGGCTTTCAGCAAGCAAAGAGTGCCACAGCAGCAGTTCGTCTCATCACAGGTGGCTATAGGTTACGGAAAATCTGTACCAACTTTATCATCCTTATCTTGAAAGTATCTCTAAACAGGATTAAATTAAATGTCTGCTACAGTTTCACTGTGTAAATATATTTACGTAGCAAATTTATATGCTGCCTCTCCAGAGATCTGCCTGAAGCATTCCCCTATATGTTGCAATTGTAATTGGGTTCTGCTTACCAAGGGAGTTATAGTGCTTGGCTGTATTACTGACTACCAAGTAGTATAAAACAAAAGCTGTGTGTGTGACATTTTGAATTTATTTTCATTCACTCAGACTGACTTTATTGTTACAAAAACTTTGCTTACTTATTTACAGTGCAATCCTAAGCAGAGTTACTTCAGTCTGAATCAATTGATTCTTACCAAACTCAGAGATTTACCAGTGTGTTTGCATGGCATCCCATCCTACTGACATGACTTTAAAGGGATTTGACTAACTTCTCCAAACAGCAAGTATAATTGCCATTCTCATAAAGAAACAGGGCTGCCATAAGGGTATCAGCTTCCCTGTGGTAAAATGCTTACTCCAGATGGTGACATTTAACACAATGCCTTTGTATTTTATCAATACAGACACTGCACCATCACAGGACTTCCTTCTGCAGAGCATGGTACTGCTGAGCTGTCAGAAAACTTCAGAATAAACTTCCTCCTCTTTTCTGAAATGCTTAACTGGATTCCATTCCTGCTTATGGAATACAGTAAAGGTAATTGCATAAACTTTTTAAAAGCCCTGAATGGAATGACTAGAATATAAGGAGGGTCCTGTTCCTGACTGCCATAGGTTCTTTTTACTGCAGCCAGAGTGTACGTTCCACTGTATCACTTTGGCTGTGATACTGCTTAAAATGAGTCATCTCAGGTGAGCTATATTTAGCTGGACGGAGAGAGAGAGGGCGAGAGAGAGAGAACACTGATTCTTTGAAGAGATAGTTAAAATACTATTAGTAGTATTGTGACCAGGATAAGACAAATAATTTGAACTGCATGTCCATCTGGTCTGAACATAGATTTTAAAGAATCCAAATATGTACGTGCATATGTATCTCATAAGGCCACTTTCCATGGCAGATGTCAATTCCCTTATCTGATTTTTTGAATCAGCAATTTTCTCTCTCTTTTTTTAAATGGTACTTTATAATCTGGGGCTGCTAAGAAGCTTACTCTGGCCTCTTGTTTCCATGGACCACCTGCTGAAATGAGGCTGAATTTTATATATTACTTCTTCCTTTGCTTTTGATTACATGTTACAGTAGTTAGTCTAGACTTAATTATATCGACACACATTCGTACATACTTACAAATGGGGTAATTTTACAAGAAATTGTAAGGAGATGTCTCATTTTCCCCTCTTCCACTATTTCCTCTATATCTCCCCTGAAAGCCCCTATAGCTTTTCCTGTTTTCTTGCTTCCTTTCCTCCTTCCCATTCAGTACCCAACCCATCTTTTAGCTGCTTTCCTATGTTCTTCTTTCACTACTTCCCTTCCCCTAGCAGCTAGGTAAATTCTGGCCCAGTTGTGCAGTGCTGTCTGCCAGGGCTTTCACTCTTGTGTGGAAAGGTATCCGCAAAGACTTGCGGGGAGCATCTCATTTTCTGCTGTATCCTCCTCCCTATACTACTTCCTCTTTCCCTCCTCCTGACTGTCCCAATATCCTTTCCCCCTTCCCTGCTTCCTTTTCTTCATCCCAGCCATCAACAAACCTACCTTGTATGTTTCCCTAATTTTCAGCTATATTTATTATTCATTTACTTCATTTATCCATGCTAGAGATGGGCACGAACCGGGAAAATTCCGAACCGTGCAGTTCATGGTTCGTAGCATTTCACAAACCACAAACCATAAACTTTCATTAACTTGTCCCAGTTCATGAACTGGTTTGTTTGGTTCATGAAAATGTCACTTCTGGGTCAGCAGAAGGTCTGCAGAGAGCCCATTCTCCCCCTCTGGTTGCCTAGGAAATTGATTAATTGGCGCCAGGCTGTTTGCAGTGATAAACGGAAACATGAACCAAATGAAGTGGGCTAAAATTTGTCATGGTTCATGAGAAATGAGCTCCCACAAACTGCCGGTTTGCGAACCACAAACTGGCCCAGTTTGTGAAAAACTTTGGTTCATATTTCGGTTTGTGCCCACCTCTAATCCATGCCTTTCTCCACAATGGGGACCCAAAGCAGCTTACCTCATTCTCCATTTTATTTTCACAACAACACTATGTGTAGGCTCAGATGAGATAGCGTGACTGGTCCAAGGTCAACCAGTGAGCTTTCACCATAAAGAAGGGATTTGAACCTGGGTTTCCCAGAATGATTCATTCAAAATGTGATGCTGGAAGAGAGTTTTACTATAGATAGCCAAAAAGACAAATAAGTGGGTTATAAGTCAAATCAACCCAGAATACTCCCTAAAAGCTAAAATGATGAGACTGGGGCTATCATATTTTGGTTACATCATGGGACGAGTGGAAAATACAATGATGCTAGGAAAGGTGGAAGGCAGTAGGAAAAGAGAAGACCCCAAATGAGATGGCTTGACTCAAGAAAAGAGGCCATGTCCACCAGTTTGCAAGATCTGAGCAACGCTGTTAATGCCAGAACATTTTGGAGGTTTTTATATAAAGTTCCAATTAGTCAGAAGCAACTTGACAGCACATAACACACACACACACACTGAAACAATAACTATTGCCACACTGGCTTTCATGGGGATATGCTTCTGCACTGTAGCAAGCAGCTAGGCTTGGATTAATCGTGCAAATCACATGGTAGCAGGTTGCCCAGGGTTTTTACGGGGTGG
Source organism: Eublepharis macularius (assembly GCF_028583425.1). NCBI lineage: Eukaryota > Metazoa > Chordata > Lepidosauria > Squamata > Eublepharidae > Eublepharis > Eublepharis macularius. Next base: position 58,474,759 of record NC_072791.1, read on the forward strand.
TTTGCCATTGCTTTCCCCAGTCATCTACACTTTACCCCCAGGAAACTGGGTACTCATTTTACCGACCTCAGAAGGATGGAAGTCAACCTTGAGCCAGCTACCTGAACCTGGCTTCCGCCGGGATCGAACTCAGGTCGTGAGCAGAGCTTGGGATGCAGAACTGCAGCTTTCCACTCTGCACCAGACCATTCCTGAAGACCATTTAATTAAGCTCCAGGCACATAACATAAGAAGAGCCTTGCTGGTTCAGAATCAGGGGTCCATCTAGCATTCTTTTCCACACAGCAGCCAAGCAGTGGCCCTAGAAGTCAAACAAACATGAAGCTTCCCTGATGCTGCTCTAGCACTGGCATTTAGGGCTTTGCTGTGTCTGTATATGGAAATTCTTTTCACTTGCCACCAGGGGTCATTTCGTAGAAAAAGAGCTGGAGGAACTCATTAGCATAACTCATTAGCATATGCCACACCTCTTACCATCACCAGAAGTGACCACCACCACCTGTCAGAGGCCCGATCCGGGCCATTTCAGCCCCAATCCAGGCCGAAACAGACCCAAAATGGCCGAGTCAGGTGGGCAGGGCCTCCTGACATGTGACCTCTTTGGGGAACTGCCAGAACTGCGTTCCTGTACGTTCCCCCTTGAAATGAGCCCTGCTTGCCACTAAGTTCCCTTAGTCACCATGGCTAATAAGTAACCATTGATGGATCTCTTCTGTATGAATATGTATAATTTCCTCTTAAAGCTATCGATGCTTGTGGCCTTCACTATGCCCTCTGGCAATGAATCCCACAATTTAATTACTGAATGAGTAAAAAAGTACTTTCTTACCTCTGTCCTGAATGTATTGCACATCAACTTCATTGGGTGATTCTCCCCTGCCCCCCCCTCACAAGTCCTAGTATTATTGGAGATGGAGAAAAAGCTCTGTCTGTCCACTTTCTCTAACCCATGCACAATTTTATAAATCCTTAGTCTCTTTTTTTAAAACTGAAAAGTCGCAGAGTCATTAGTAATTTCCCTTGGAAAAGATACTCCAACCCCTTAAACATTTTGTTTAGCCTGTTCTACACTTTGTCCAGCTCTGCGATATCTTTTTTGAGACATAGCAATCAGAAGACTACACAGTATTCCATCCTGGAACATACCATAGGCCTATACAAAGACAATACAATATTGACTGCTTTATTTTCAGTCCCTTTCCTAATAATCCTCTACATAGAATTGCCTTTTTCACTGCTGCTGCACACAGACATTTTTAGTGAATTATCCACTGCTACCCCAAGATCTCTTTCCTTCTCAGTCTTAGCCAATTCAATTTGTATCTGCATATATTTAAAGTTGGCATCCCACCCCCCAGTAAGCATCACTTCCATTTACCTACACTGAACTTCATTTGCCATGTGTTTGCTCACTCACCCAATTCAGAGAGTTCCTCTTGGAGCTCTTCACCTTTATTTTCACAAATAGGCCGCTCTCCAATAGCCAGGATGGCTTTGGATATTCTGCATTAAAAAGGGGAATAAAAGATCAAATATGTCAATCAATATATGTCTACCAGGAGTTTTTGAAATGTCTCAGATTCTGCTATGCTCTGGGTTTTTTTGGGGGGTGGGGGTGGGGGGCGGGTTAAAATCCTGCTGGCAACAAAATGGAACCAGCAACTAGTTTTATTATTTTGGTAGAATTTGTTTAAAAAGAACTGAAAATGGAGTACAAAATGAAAAATGTAATAAAAACTGATTGCTTTCCACTGCTACAGCCAGGATAGCCTCAGATGTCACTGACTGGAGTTGATCAAGATAATAAGTAGGCAACCTGCATGGTTTCTGGTCTGTTTTTTCAAGCACCTGTCAAGTTAGTCTGGTGAAAGTAGTTTATTTTGTGTGTTAGCAAAAACAGGAGTTTGTCTGTCTTAGAGTTGTCTTCTTCACCAAGCCAATAGTCAATAGTATTTGCAAGAAAAAGCATATTTGATTGCTGTCTGGATTGCAGTGCTATGCATTGCTTTTTACGTTTTTTTTTAAGTACCAATACTCAAAATGGAGGCCTGCAGAGAAGGTGACAATGCAGCCGATATACTCTGCCATGCCTTCTAATGATGTCATAATTGGGCATGGCACAATATACCACCTGCTTTGTTGACTTTCTGTATTCCCATCTGCAACCTTGTCTGTTAGCTTCTTTGCAAAGAGGCCAGCAGAGAAGACAGCAGCTGGGACTGCACGGAAGGCAACAGCGCACCTGATATACTCTGTCATGCCTACTGATGACATCATAATTGGGTACAACAGACTATATCAGCTAACCTGTTGCCTTCTCTGCCACACTGTTTGTGAAAAAGCTAGCACGAAAGAGGCCCCAGTGTACAGTACTTCTGCATATTGGCAAAAGGAAAAAAAAGCCCTGCTCTTAAAACTCAAATAAACTTCCTCTTAGGCAAATATGGAAGTTTACATTATTAAGTATATCCACCATATAGAAAAAGGCAAGCAGTAAAGATACGGTTATTGCAAATATATACATGAAATGTTTTTTTTTCTAAAAAGGACTAGATAAAGATAACCTGGGTATATAAGGAGGTATTATGAATAATATTGTAACACTTGGGGTCACAGTAGGGATCCCAGATCCCCTGGTGGGGGTGGGAAATCCCCCGCTTCCACCCTCTGCCCCCTGCCGCCACTCACCTGGCTGACAGGGAAGAAAGGTGAGGATATAGGCCTCCCAGGCACTCTCCTGGGGCAGCGCAATAACATCATCACGCATGGCTGAGAATGCTCCTGCACTTTGCAGGAGGTCGATTTGGACCCCAAATGGTCGAAGCGCATGTACACTAAGATGTCCACAAAGATGAGTGCCAAGTCACTCCCCTACCACTACCACTCCTGCCTAGAGGGTAAGGGGTCCTGGCAACCCCAGGCCATAGCTTTAATGCAAAAGTCTCAATCCAGGTCATCTCCTACTTAAAAGCTTTCAATCAGCAAGGTTGAGCAAGAGCTCTGCTCAAGACCCAAAGACCCCAGGTACCAGGATAGCAAACAGAGAATCTGGCTGACATATCAGACTGGAAGGAAGGAACAGATGCCTAAAGATGGTGTGCTTGGATGGAGTATTTCAAGATATTGCTACATATATAACACGCTGTATAGTTTAAATTGTAATGTGATTCAGGGCATCAAGTGTCAGCAATGCCCTTCAACTCTATATTGGAGAAAAAGGTCAGTCACTTCACAAAAGACTAAATGGACATAAATCTGATATCCAAAAGCACAACACTCAAAAACCAGTGGGAGAACATTTTAATCTTCCAGGACATTCCACTGCTGACCTAAGAGTGGCAGTTTGAAAGCAGAGAATCTTCAAAGGAATATTGCAACGTGAGATTGCTGAAATTGAGTTTTATTTGTAAATTTGGAACCATGGGCCCTTTCCCTGTGGGCCCGCCCCCCGAGGCTTAATAGGGACATCGGATTCTTCTCACACTACACATTTTGATTTTCTGCTTTTCACACCCTAACTCTATCAAGCTAATTACAGTTCTCTATCTATGTATAACCCTATCAAGCTAATTACAATTACTTTAAATACCCCTCCCACCTTCTGGCTGGATAAAATCCTACACACTTCCACTTCTAAATGTATCTGGGAAAGGGATCTTTGACTCTCAGAAGCTCATGCCTTAGAAATCTAGCTGGTCTTTAAGGAGCGAGTGGACACAAATCTTGCTCCTGGACAGGACGCCATCAGCTCAAGCAGATTCTTGTATCTGAAAAAGAAACAGCACAATTACAGGACTTCAGGGAAGAGCTAATCAATTACTCTTTTCATTTTTTTTGATGGCTGGAAGGGGCCAGTCCCTCGCCGCAATCAGCATAATGGTAAAGAATCATCTGCCTTTTAAACAGGGGCTATAGAGGATGTCTCAAGGTGCCTCTGTAAATATGTAATGCTGTACTCCTGTATTAGGAATGCTTGTGGAGGTTAAAAAAGAAGAAAAGGGATTACCCTCTCCCATTTAGAATCTCAACAGCAACAGCAATTCACACACCAGGGCAACCTGACCATCGCGGAACATCATGCTGGTGTGGAAACAGCCTTAGGCAGCTCATAAGGGTTTAACCCTGCATTAAACACAAATGTGTATAATAAAATCTCAACAATCATTTTGGTTTACGTGTGTGTTTAATCTCTTCTCCACATTATAGGCCCTGTCCCATGTGGCTTTGGTTCACACAAGTCCTATTGATCCCCAGTTTAAATTTTTTGGTGGGGGGGGGATCAAAAAATGGCCTGCTTCCTCCAACTTTTGCCAATGGAAAAGCTGGTAGGATACCATCCTGTTCTGACAAAGACAGACTTAGAAAACTAAAGATCAAATTGCAGAACTATTGTTGTTCATTCAAAAACAAAGAGAAATTCCTCTTCTAATCAAGGTGTGGTATAATTCTCAAGAAATATTTCTATTATATATATAATATCAGCAAACTAGTGCTTGGGCCTCACAGACCTTCTTCCCTTGAGATATCACTGGATTGGATCACAAATTTTTCTCAGCAGAATGGGAGATTTCCAGACAGGCAGTCTACAGCCACAGTGCTTGTTCTCCTTGTCTGCACTGAGGGATAGAAAATGCTTATTTTGTTCCTTTTGGTTTTGCACTCAGATGAAACCAGACTGAAACAGCTGCTCAGCAGTATGATGCTCCAACCTTATCAGTCTTGTTTTTAACCACAACAATGTCAAAGTCACAACAGAGAATTCCATGGGTTGGATTTAAGTGGATAAAGACTGGTGGAATGAATCTGTACTAAATTAGTCATACCTGCATTCACCTATTAATATTTTAAAGATGCAATAGGACAACATACCAACCCTGACTATTTCTAACTCAAGAAAAAGGAGATGCTAAGAATTCTGCTCTTGGGCTGAGTGGGTTAAGGACCGGTTTACACATCTGGCAGAACTGGAATTGTTTTTTCTTGGTCGAATGTCTCTTCAGATTCCATGTAGAGTGCTGCAGTTTTGAATCAGCTCTTCAGATAGAAAAATAGAATTTCAGGAATATGGCTAGACTGATAATTTCTCCCTGTCATTCAACCTTTTTATTTCCAGGGCTTCCCCCCCTCCCCCATGAAGGACTATTAAACATGTAAACTCTCCATCTATAGACCTTCTTGAAAAGATATTTTTCTGAGACTCCGAATGGCCCTTAGAACCTGGTTTAATTATTTACATAGGAAAATGTATTTAGGAAATTTTATGCAAAGTCCAAAGTCCCATTCAAAATGACTTTTACAGAGCAGTAGTTTACAGACAGAAATCCTAATGCCATTGCTCAAAAGAAAGTACCACAGATGGGAACAGGGCATTGTTCTATGAGATGTATCCTACCACAGCCTTCAACTACAGGCAGTGCCTTCTGTCAGCATAAGGCATGCTCCTTAGCCACAAGATACGTTCGATCAGTGGAGAAGCCATTTGCTTCATCAGGATGCACCTTGAGCGCATGGAACATGCTGCTCTTAGCAGTGGTATGATACAATTTTGTTTATTCAGGATTGGGGAGTTAATGGACTGCCACCAACTGCTAAATACATGGGACTTAGTGACTATTCGATCCAGTTTTTGGACTGCCAAGACGTTTTTACAGGAGTTTTCACAGGAGCTTTTCAGCATGAGAAACCTAGGCAATAGTCAAAGAAGCCCACTTCAGAGTAGGGTTTCCAGAAGTTCAATTCCAGAGTAGGCAAATCTTCAAGAAGATCAAAAGAGAGGAAAGAAAACAGAAAAACTTGATGGGAAAGATTCACCTTCAAAGAGATTCGTTCTCTGGAAACTGTCCCCTAAGGTGAATATTTTGGCTAATTAAATGTGACGGTAAATTGGATTAAAATGAAATAATATCAGCAGTTTTGACTGGAATGATACTGAAACCTCAGCTGTTCTCTGACTGCAAGAATATTAGGCAAATTTGGAAGGCTGCAAATGAACAAGCAATGGCTGATCCTCCAGATGAATCTGAAGTCTGGGAAGATTTTGTACACTGAAGCCAGGTACCTATAATCTTGAGCAAATATAATGTGCATAAATATCATGTGTACTTAATCTCAAGGGCTTTCTTTGTTTAACAGTGGGGAAGGGGAAATGTCCATTTTGCTTGGGCCTAGGTTTCACAGGGGCTGGCCCAGGGTGCAAGCCAATATGGTCTATGTATAGTTTTAGGAGCTCAGACAAGCTGGTCGGCAGTAGAAAAGCAGGATCTGAGTTCAGTGGCTCCTTAGAGACCAACAAGATTTTCAGAGTGTAAGCTTTCGAGCGTCAGAGTTCCCTCCTGGGCAGATGTGTAGAACGGGCAGTAAGAGAAACAGCCCCCCCCCACACACACACACATAGAGCTGCATTCATGTTTGGGAGCCCATTCCACCCTACACATAAGTGAGTGTAGTCACACGTTAAACTCGCATTGGATGGGAATTTGCTCCAAACCACTTCACGTTTAGCATCTCATACAGGGGTCATTTTGTACAGAAAGAGCTGGAGGAACTCATTAGCATAACTCAATAGCATAACTCATTAGCATATGCCATGCCTCTTGCCATCACCGGAAGTGTGTCATGTGTATAACTGCTTTGCATATGCCACATCCCCTAACATCACCTATTCTGGCTGTTTTGGGCCCAATCCTGGCCATTCAGGGCCCAAAATGGCAACAAGGGGCTGAAAATGGCTGAAAAGGGGCCCAGAATGGTCAGGATCAGGCTGCTGATGAGCAGGAGAGTGATACTATTTTTAATATGTTGTTATGTCCTCAGTATATTACTGGTCCTTACTTTCCATATCAGAATAGAAGTTTATATAAAAGCAATTACTTAGTAGTGCCAGAATACATCTAGTCCCTTAAAATAGACGATGGTCTCTCAGGTTAACTAACTAGCTAAAAGCTATATAGAAATCAGAAGTGGGGTTCTCATGCAAGAAGAATTCTATCCTAAGGTTAATTTTATCTAATAAGGAAATATTTAGTGCAATCTGTTTCACTAGGTCTCCAAAATGAAGTCTTTTTTCTCCATCTGATTGTTTTTTACACTCAGTATGGTCCCTGGCACAAATTTCACCTGTGCCTTGAACGTCTTTGATGGCCATAATTCTTTCTCTCTTTCAGCCTCAATTCCTCCATGTACAATATGAAGATAACATTTATCTACCCTGCTGTATGACAGGAAGAAGGAACTTTCATACTGACAGCTGATCTAGTCATCTTCAGAGATTTGAAAAAGAGCCTTCTTGTGTTTCTGGAAGGTTATTTTGACAGACAGAACTGGTTCCAGCTCCACCTTTCCTGAGAAACAACCAATGAGAGAAGGCAGAATGCTGGGCCAGTGACAGTTAGAGTCTGTTGGTGGGAGTTAGAGAGAAGGGTTTTGGATGCTGCTAAGGAAGGCAACAGAAAGATAGTTGGCTGTAAAACTCTACTGTTACGTAGTAATCATTCCCCAGTTAGCCACAATATTTATGAGTTTTGAAAACATTCACTCCTATGTTCTATCTTGTAAATCGAAGTTCTTTTTTGGTTCTGTTCTAACCCTGGCTGGCCTGAAGTTGTTAGCTGATGGGAAATAAGACACACACAAACATAACCAATGAGACTATAGATCGAAAGTGAATTGCGGCAGCATATATCAGAGAAAGTAAACACCAAGTTCCCTTACCCCAATATCCATAGGCTGTAGCTGGATGAGGGAAAATAAACAGAGGGAACAGGCTGCCTGTCAGGTGCACTCTCTGAGTGAGGACAGAGAGGACCCTGTGAGGATCTGGATCAGGCTCTCTGCCTTAAAATTAGAGGTTAGACAGGTGGCATGCAGTGTCTGCCCTTTACTGCCCTGGAAGCCCCCAAACCTGGTTTGTGGTAGGGAAGGTTTGTGGTAGGTGATGGTATGTAAAAGGGTGGTCTGCTGTAGTTATATACCAAATAGTTTATTTTTACTAACAAAAGAAGTAAAGTGGGAGAATCTACTGAGATAGATGCCTCAGCTGCACTTTGCAATGAATGAAGACTACTGCTTGGATGGTGGATCCCTTTTGGAGCAAAGCATTCACTTAACTCAGTCTTTTATTTTAAACTTTGGACCAGGAACTAGGTCACTCATTTTGCTTTCAGAAAGAGTTCCAGTTACTGATGACTGATCATTATACACTATTTTCAAGAAAGCCTGCATTGGCTGATAGTTACAACTGCAGTGTGTGCAATGATGCAGGCATACTCTCTGTTCTCTGCCATTTTCTTTTCACTGTCCATCACAACAGACAGTGGGAGAACATGCCATGAGAAGTGCCAGTGTTAGATATGTTATCTGCTTCAGTACCAAGGATAGTGTTGCATGCAAGGTTTAGTTTGACTTTGAGCTTCTCTTCTTGCTATTTAAGTTAACCTTTGGTTTTTGATCCTTCAAGGAGAAAGCAGAGGAAAGGCATTTGTAAGTCAAACAAGCAGTTGAACTGTAAGATCAATTGAAGCAAGAGTCATTTTAAGCTGCAGGTTTGAAAACACCTTCGGTAATTGGGTAGACTATAAGCAATTAAAATCATAGCAGACCAACTCATTTGTTTAGCCATTTACACCCTGTTTTTTACCTGCATTTTATCTGCATTTCAAAACCTGCTGCTGTATTGCTTATTGTGTGTGTTTTTTAAAAAATATTTAAGATGTTTTATGGTTTTAAAGATTGTATTTTATATGATTGTATTAATTGGAATCCGCCCTGAGCCTGCTGGTGAGGGGAGGGCGGAATACAAATTGAATAAAATAAATAAACAGTGCCGCATATAACATTGTTTTCTTTCCTGAACATCAACCCTGTGAAGTAGGTTAGGCTGAGATTGTATGATGGCACAAGGTCACCTGCAAGCTTCCATGGCAGAACAGGGAGTTGAACATGAGTTTGCCACACTCTAGGCCAGCACTCTAACCACTACACTGCACATGTGCCATCAAGTTGCAGCTGACTTATGGTGACCTTAGCAAGGGGTTTGCAAGGCAAGTGAGGAGCAAAGGGTGGTTTGCTGTTGCCTTCGTCTGTAGAGAAACCTATCTTCCTCCCTGTTGGTCTCTCATCCAAGTTCTAACCAGGCTGACCCACTTAGCTTCTGAGAACTGACAAAACTGAGGCTGGGTTATGTCATGCCACTTTCCCTCCTGACATTCCATTAATTAGTCTTTTTTAACTGGATTAGAAATATTACAGGAGTCTTTTGATTGTCTTAACTAAAACATGAATTACATTACAATTGCACTTCCTTTGTGTTTTCACATTAATGAACTCTGTATGGCACCCTCCCTCAACTCTTAAATACATTAAGTTTTTATAGCACTTTCATCAAGCCCTCAGTCTGCTCAGTAGCTGAATGCTGTTGAAGCTAAGGAGGAGGAAGGTACTTCATCAGCAAGTGAGAAAAGCTATTTTTTTAAAAAAAGTTTAAATCCACTTTAAACAAAAAAACTCTATGAATAATCTATATAGTATTTTCAAAACCAGAACTTTTGTTCACATCCTTTACTAAGAAGGCATCTGTCTTTCAAACACCAAGACTGAGAGGGATGAGGCTGGGTAAGAGTCATTTTGTGTATTATTTTCCCACACATTAATTAATTTAATTAATCAATTTAATTAATTAATATAATTAATTAAAACCTGGTTAGTATGCCAGACTATTCCATTCAAATCAGACTATCAGTGCTGGCAGAGAATTGTGGGTAATGGGTTGGGCCCAAAGGAATGTGAGTAAAATTCTGCTAATGGAATAGATTTTTCCCACCTTCTCCTTCTCACAACAACTCCCTGCACTCTCTAAAAAGCAGTTTCTGGGGAGCAGAGAATCTTCAGGAACAACATGGGGTGAAAGGTGGGAAGTGGCATCTGTGAAAATTGCTGCCTTCTTGCATAATTGGGTGTCCATCTATTCACGGAAGAAGCCATTGGCTGCAATCCTATATGACTGACTGAATATCAACAGACAGCTGAATGCATACAGAGGGATTAGGACTCTGGAGAAGAAAAAGACTGGTTATATCTTTGAGCTCCATATTAGAGCTCCTACATGCTTCTCTTCTCACCCCCTACAAGCCAAAATGTTCAAAAATACATTCATTCCCTTGACTTATGTGTGGTCAGGAAAGGAAGTTGTTGCAACGGGGATCCTTCTGCTTCATACTTTGGAGACTGCATTACATCAAATTACATGATGTAGACATTCTAGTGAAAATACCTTTTGCTCCAAAGGTATTTCGTTCAAATTAAAAACCCATTATAGCTACACCCACCAAATTTAATCCACTCAAAGTACTCCTAAGCAGGTCTACTCTAGAGAAATTCCCATTTTAGTCAATGTTGCTTAGTCCCAGCAAAGTGTTCTTGGGATTGCAGCCTTTGGGATTGACGCACAGCCAAAAAGAAAGGGGTGCGTCAATCTGCCGCCTGAGATATTGTAAGCGGCAGTGAGGGATTTGGAGATATATGGGGAGAAGGTCTGTTGACCCCTGATGCAGTCTGGAAACAAGTGTTATCAATGACCGGTTCCTTGTCAGGTCTTTGGTCCTTTGAAGTTTACCATCTCCTTGTTTCATTTGGAAAGAGAAAGCAACATGCAAGAGACTGTTTAGATGTTTACAACAGGTACAGTGTTGTTCTGTGCTCTTCTATGCACTGACTTTGTTGTCTCCGTTTGAGCTTCCACCTTGTTGAAAGAAGCAAATTTACTACAGTTGGCCGAATATTGTGTAATATTGTATCTGAGAATTGGATATATAGCCTGGAAGTGTTTAGAATTAGGTAAGTCATGCACTGTGCCACTTTATATTACCAATAATCACCTAATATACTTTTGCAATTTTTCATTGGCTATTGTCTTGTCCCTTAGTTGTGGTTTTCCACTTTGGTTGTTGCGGTTGTATCTAAGGGTGCTTCTCCTATTGGTAGTAAAGGAGGTGGAAGCTGGCAGGGGTGGGGCAAACCAACCTCTGTTGGGATGAAGCTCAGAGTAACAGCAGCTATATGTTTTTCAAACTGCACTGCTTTTTCTGGTGCCAAAAGTGGCCACCCATCCTCCCTGGACCACCAGCACCTTTCAATTAAAACAAAAATCATACATTTCATATTGATATGACAACTCATCATTGTAAAAAAGGTACAGCAGGTTCTCTAAGTTCTCTGTTTTCATTTTTTTTAAAGTAACCCCTTCCTTTGTGGCAGTATGCCTTTCCCCATGTACCTCTGCATTAAAAGAGACTAGAGACTACTTTTAAATGAAAGCTGGGAAGTCAGAGAACCTGCCGCACCTATTATTACAACAGTATGCTGGTATATCAATATGAAATTGATGATTTTTTTAAAAGGATAAAAACCAAAACCAGAGGGGGGAATGGAAAGTACAGGATGAGTGGTTCGAGGATGCCCTATGTCCAGTTATCAAATAGTGGGCTGGAGGAGGGTGGGAGTGCATGGGACAAATGAAAGCAAAAGAAACATTACTCAATCGCAAATTGCTGGCCTTAGAGGGATACAAAAAACTGTTCGGATGGCATGCATATTTATGGTATGATAAAGTGAAAGCAGATTCTATGTTTTTGCACCACTATATTTGGAGAAGCCTCTTCACAGTTTGGAAGAAATATAAAGATTACCTACAGGAAGGAATTCCCTCCTGGGTGGTTCCATATGAAGTAATTGATCCAAGAACGGTCGATAATGAGCAACAGTGTTTAACGTATAAGGAGATAACTCAAATAGAATTTTCTAAAACTAGAATAAAGACACAACAAGAGTTGTCCCCAAACTATGATTGGTTTCAATACAGACAAATCAGAGATCTTTATTATTCGGACTGTGCGAGGGGAGGAATAAGAATGGAGAACTCAGAATTAGAGAAAGTAATTCTACAAGGAGACAAAAAGGAAATTTCAAAGGTTTATAAAGTGTTGTTAAAATGGTATACTGAAGATGAGGCAGTTAAAGTGCAAATGGTGAAGTGGGCTATAAACTTTAACAAAGAAATAACAATGGAGGCGTGGGAATACTTGTGGAAAAATACGTTGAAGACTACGACATGCACTAATATTAAAGAGAATGTTTATAAAATGATCTATCGTTGGTATCTGACACCAAAGAAAATTGCGCTAGGGAATTTGAATATGTCTAACAAATGCTGGAAGTGTAGAAAACATGAGGGATCTCTGTACCATATGTGGTGGACTTGTGAGGTAGCTAGGCAGTACTGGGGGGAAATAATAAAAGTAATGAGTGAGATTTTACAATTTCAAGTTAATAAGAACCCAGAACTCCTGCTACTGAACTTGGGAATGCAAGATATGCCAGCACAATACAGGACATTGTTATTCTATATGACAGCAGCAGCTAGACTTTTGTATGCGCAGAAGTGGAAAGTACAAGAGGTGCCAACCATTGAGGATTGGATCTACAAATTGCTGTACATGGCGGAGATGGATAAAATGACAAGAAAATTGAGAGACCTTGACCCAGGGCAGTTTAACAAGGACTGGGAGAAGCTGAAACAATATCTGGTGAAAAAATGGGAGGTGGGTGGAGAACTGTGGCAGTTTGAAAATTACTGAAACACAATATAAGAAGAGGGAAGTGACTATACCGAGGGGTGGAGAGTTAACTGAATAATTCTAAGCAAATATCATATTGGATTATTATATAGGGTATTAGTAGTGCTATTATTATAAGAAATATAAGGATAGAAACTAAATCAAATATCTTTCTGATGGAAAATAATAATTGTTCAAGGGTGAATGGATATACATTAGCATATGAAATGTGGATATAATAGATTGACTTATGTTAAATGAATATATGAATGGATTACTTTAGTTAGATAGCTCTATAATGGAGAAATTAGATAATTAAAATGGATAAGACATGTAAAAGGAAGTAAGGAGCAATATATATAGAATATAAGTCAAATTGATTGATTTATTATGAATGTATGTAATGTTTATAGAAGTACTAGAAAATATGTATAAGGTGGGGCAAATTGTTTGTCCCATATTGAAGAGAGTAGAAAGAGTAAGATAGAGTATAGGTTATTAAAATGAATATTATTAGCATTAGGGAAGAAGATAGGTTAAGAGAGTCCTATTCATTTGTAAGGGAAAGGAATCAGAAATAGCACAATTATGACAGATAAGCTTAGAAGAATTTGAAAGTATATTATAATAAATATAGTAAAGTTGATATGAGTAAAGGGAAAATAGATGAGGGGTTGGAAAACTGTTGGAAGTCAATAAAAGGGGGGGGAATGGGAGGGGGTTAGAATTGGAAATTTAAGGGAATGTGAGTGTAAATGATATGATATGTTTCTAATCCAATAAAAAAAATTTTTTTTAAAAAAAGAAACATTACTCACGCGGGGGGAAAAGGACTCAAAATCATCCTCTAGAAAAAGATCGAGATAAAAGTGGTCTCAAAAAAAGAAGAAAAAGCTGGGAAAACAAAAAGAAAATGAAGCACAAACTAAAGGTAAAATATGAATGTAGAAATCAGGGGATAAACCAAAGCACTATGGGGCCAGAACCAAAGGGGGAAAAAAACCCATGCAGAAATCTTCTAAGTCTTATGGCTGTGGACAAGCTAGCCCGATGAACTCAGGATGAGTCCAATATACAGGAGGATATTTTGTTTGTATATGAAATGTATTTTGATAGCCTTTTGATTGTTTTAGGTCAGTGGATAAATATTCTAACTAATAATGTGTGACAGTTTAAATGTACCCAAAAGAATACATTTCAATAAAGTCAGCTATTTTTGGATGCCAGTGTGGTCATTCTGACCAGCTAGCTGCTGCATGGTAATTATGTTTATCATAAGGGATACAGGGAGAAGGAGGCAACTCTCTGAACTTAATTAGTTTTACCTGAATTTGAAAAATTGCACTAATTTTCAGTGTAAAGGTCAAGTTGTTTAGCTTCTGAGAACTGACAAGATCAGGCTCACCTGGGCTATCCAGGTCAGGGAATGGTAGGACAAAGAATTTTAGGAGTATCTTTCCACTAAATGAATCAACAAAGAATCAACAATTAAAGAATTCATAAGTTTTACAATAACAAAAATAGCAGCATCAAACATCAATTTAAAACAAGATTCAGATCTAGTAGCAACCTAAAGACCAACTAGATTTCCAAGGTATGAGTTTTTGAGAGTCAAAGCTCCCTTGCTTATACTCTGGAAATCTAGTTGGTCTTCAAGTGCCATTGCACCTGAATCTTGCTCTTCTACTACAGACCAACATGGCTACCCACCTGAAACAATTTAAAACAGCTTAGCAGTGAAACAATCAAATAGCCACTTCAAAGCATATTCCAGTTCAACGAAAGGTCAGCTCCAAATGCCTTTTGTGACAAAAACATCTTAACTAAATGTTTGTAGCTGAAGATGCCAAATGCTCTGAGGAAGAGCATTCTGTAGTCTGTGAGAATGTCTGAGAAAGCTCTTCCCATATACCCACTCTCCTTGCTTCCATTGCCAAGGGCACAGAGAACAGGAACCCAACAGAAACCTAAAGTCACTGGTTGATATGAGGTGTTCCTTCAGGCACCCTCATCCCGGGCTGTGTAAGGTTGTAAAAGTAATCACCAAGACTTTGAATTATGCCAAGAAACAAATTAGCAACCAATTACATTGAGATTCTATATTGCCTGCACTAGGTGTCTGTTTAAATGTGTTATTTCTGTTGGAGGGCAGGTTACAATGTATTGATTTTGTTGCTGTTACCTGCCTTGGGTTTGTAATGTTTTACATGATTACATTAGGGCTCTTGTCAACAACCTTTGAATCAACTGTGGACATACAGAATGTATTGCAGCAATTCAATCTGAATGTTATTAAGGCATGTATCATATGGTATGGTATTATTGTATGTATCATATTGTTCACTATATTGTTTTTAATTTTGTAACCTGCCATGAGTCTCAGAGAGAAAGGTAGACTATAAATGAAGTAAATAAATAAATATACAAGCCATCCTCTCCAAGAGTGGCTGCAGTGGACAAATCAGACTACGTGGCCCAAAACACTCCAGACCACCTCCGCATCTTTTCTTTAGCCGAGAAGGAAAGTTAGATCCAGAAGTACTCCCAAGCTATGGACCTTTAGGTGGAGTACCACCTTATCCCAAATATACTAGAATAAATTTCTGCTGGTTTGCCTCATTCTTTGAAGAAGAGCTGAGTGTCATCACCGTATTGGTGCACTGAACTACTGAAATCCAGATGACCCCACCTATCAGTTTCATGTACATCTTATTCCGGATGTCTTTGAATGTCTCACGGAAATAAGTATCCTAGAAAAATAGATAAAAGTGATCATAAATGTGTAGCTGTAGAATGGAGGTGTTCATTGATCTCTTCTAGGAGCTCTCCTTAACTAGAAAATGAAAAGCAGTCCAAGGCTCTGGAAGGATTCAGGGGAATTGTTTATGAGCCTCAAAAAGTCATAGACCCAGACAGCTGAAAAGGACAAGAGGGCATCTGGTTTGGCCAAGTCATAACCAGACATCACAAGGCTGCTATAAATCATCCCACGCAGTCTAGTCCACAGTGTGTTGTGACCAAAGAGAAAGAAAACTTTGTAATGCTCTGACTGCAGTAAATAGCCCTCAGTCAGTAGTCTCCATAAATTAAATAAACAAATTAAAGGCATATTATAGTTCTTCCCGCTTCAGCCAAGCAAGATTCTTATCCTGAATTTGACTAACATTAGAGAAACCATAAATAAGTCTCATCTATAAGGCTTTTAATATACAATAACTGGTTTATTAAGTAGTTTATTAAGTATAAAATATTTACACTCTGTGGGAAATGCCCAAGTTTGCTGTGATACTGATTTAAACACATTTAAATGCTAACACATCAAATTTCATTTAGTATAGTATCCAATTCCTTCAGAAACAGAATTTCCAGTAGAAGTAAATGAGACATGACTGTTCTAAGACATAACATTACAGAATTCCAATCAATCTCATTTGTGAGAGAAAATTCAGGCAGATTCAGGTGAAAACATCCTTCTCCCTGCCACTTTGCAGTGTGGGGTGCAGAGCAGGTCTTTCCTTTTCTCCCTCTCCCGGCCACGGACCAGGCTACCTGAAGTCGGGGCAGCAATGCATTGCAAGGGGAGGGAAGAAAGAGCGGAGATTTATGCTCCATGTGGGTACCTCTCATAAGGAGATTTTTAAGCGACAATAAATGATAGGAGGGGAGGAATTACATGGGAAAGGGTTTTTTTTCTCCCACCAGTAGCAGTGCGAATCTCTCCTCCAGCTACATCTGATCCTGCATGGTCACTTTCCCCAGTGGGGGCAGCAGCCACCAGGGCCCCATGCTATGCTCCCTGCTCTTCATCTTCCCCATCCATGGCCCACATGGCAACCAGGGACGTAGGGGTAGCTCAGGCCTCCTGGAGTGTCCCAGGAAAGTGTGTTTAGAATTGCAGCCTATGACTTAAGTCTGCACATTCTCCCTTTCAAGCATTTCCAAAGCAGATAGGCAGGGAGGAGTCTCCTCTTGCAAGGACCCAATTGGCAGGGAGACAATACTATTGCCTGGGTAGTGATGGGGGGGGGAGATACACTCATATGCATAGTACACATTCATCCTTCCCACCAACTGAGTTAATTAGTAATGTAAGGGATCTTTCCTGTTGGGATCCAGTATGCATCAAACTGCTGTCTTCCTTGGAAGTGGAAAGCTTTCAGTTATTAAATGACATTTTAAAAGAAACTGACAACAGAAAGTGCATAAAAAAGCTTGAATAATACACATATAGTACAGTAAAAGAAAAGCATAATTATTAAATGATATTGAACCACCATAGGGAAGGCCATAAAGATGCTCCCATAAAGGAAAACATATGCTGCCATAAAGGTGAAGGACAGAAAGGAAAACAAGATGCTGTCATGCTGACCCAACTCCAGGCTGTTGCTGCCGCTGCTGCAAAGTCAAAACCAAATGTAGACAAAATACACACACTTTTGGGTGGGAGGGTGTTGCTATAATTTGGTTTCCTGGATTTTGTTCAGCATTCTGGAAGCTTCTTCAATGAAATGAAACAGTGATTTCTGGGTATATTTACAGCTCATTTGTTTTGTTTCTCACACCCGCAGTGTGGATGAATTCAAGGTGTTTCTTTCAGAGTATAGCCTAATTTATCTCAGCTAGCAAGGAAATAATTGGTTAATGAGTCAGTACAATATGGATATTTAATTGAATCTATATGCCCTAAAAACCAGTCCCCCAAATTGCATCCCATTCTCCCAACATTCTATCACATTGTTGAGTGCCCAAGTAACTGGATCCAGATGCAGCCTTAATAGCTAAGGTAATTGGGGCTGTCACAGACAGGGAACAGAATCACAATTCATCTGTCCTTGAGTGCACTCTTTTACTACTTCTGTATAAGTTAATGGTTGCCATTTGCTTCTGCTGAGAAAACTAAAGTTCTGATCATCAGTGTCCAGAGTCTGAGGCTCAGCCCCCAGACTTACCAGGAAGAGGGGATGGGAGACAGTTGGGGGACAACAACCCAGTCGCCCCAACAGACACCCAGGGCCAGCGCGGACCAACAATAGAAGGGGGGAAAGAGGCACCCCAGCCACAGGAGGGTAGAGCAGCTCCCAAGCCCCAGAGGGTCAGGCAGGGCAGGTGGAAGCCAGCTAGCCCCACCCTCCGGTGGGAAGCCAGGGGGCCAGGCAGGGAGAGTGAGGAGGACCATCAGGAGGGAAATAGACCTGAGGGAGAAGGTACAGGGAGCAGGGGCAGCCAGCCAACAAGCCAGCCAACAACCTTACCGGCAGGGGAGGAAAAGCAGCAGCAAAGGTAGCTCAGGACCATGCCCTAGCCTCCAGGCAAGCTAGAGGTGATTAGCCAGGACCAAGAGAAGCTGGGAGCAAAGCAACCCCAGGTGTGGCAACCTGAGGCATTCAGCAGGGAAAGCTTGGCAGCCAGCCAGGAAAGCACAGCTGTGGCTGATCAGGGCAGCCAGCAGAGAAAACCCAGGTGTGACTGCCTGAGACAACGAGGACCGTGGCTAGAGTGCGGGGGGGGGGGGGGCTGGCAGGTAAAGCTGGGAATAGGGGAAAAGATATATGGAGAATCCACCCACAGGATGTAGGAGTGTGTGAGCACAGCAGATAGGAGGTGGAGGAAAGAAGAGGAAGAGCAGGAGTAAGACCGACAGCTGGAGACAGCTGTTGTAGAAGGCAGTTGGGACTGTCAGGTTGAAGGGACCTGTGAGTGGAGTGAGAGGATGAGGTATACCCCCCCTCCTTCCACAGAGCGAGATCCCACATATTCCCTGAAGGTCCTTTAAGGCATGCCGGCATCTCACAGGGCAGCGCCCATGGCAGAACCTGACAATCAGGACACTGTTATGGCAGAAGTAAAGCCTGTCCTCTCCCTCCTGGCACCAAGTGAACTGCCTTTTTCAACAAGGATTCTATGGGAGTGAGCAATGTGCAGATACATGCTGCACCTCTACAGGAATCCCTCTTCCTTTCTGCAGACATACCATCCATCATAATGATGGACATTTTGCTAGCCAGTAGGAGAGGCAGAATGAAACTGCATAATGAACTAATTCCAATTGTAACAAGACAACATGTTGGAAGATCAGTGGCTTTGTCATATTGACATTTTTAATGGATAATTGCCATTTCTCAGTGTCTCCAGTTTGAACTGAGGTTGCATAATGCAGAGCAAAGAGTTCAACCCGGGGGTCCTCAACCTTTTTCAGTCAGTGGGCATCTTTGGAATCCTGACAGAGGGTGGTGGGTGCAAGCAAAAATGGCTGCCAGAAGAGACAGAGCCAACCACAAAAGGATATTTGGAAGAAGTGGAGCCAGACACAAAACCTCATACTTACTAATATTTAATAATTTATGTAAAGTATTTTCATCCTTTGATTTGCACCCCAGGCCTGAAAAATAGTGATTGTTGCAAAGCCAATTTTGGTTTCAGTTCAGAGATTTTCTTTTTCTTCATCTCAGAACAAAGTGGCTAGCTCTTTGGCAAGGTGCTGTGTTGTGTCTCCAACTATCTTACAATGTGATTTGGGGGGATTGCAATAGCAAAAGAACACAATGAACACATATTTGCCATTTGAGTCTACAAATCAATATATTTCTTCCCACTTAGAACTAAAAAAAAGTAGGTCCTGGGTTTCTTACTGGTCCTCCACTTATTTTGACAACTGTAAAAAACAGAAAAATATTTGATATGCAGTACCTTGCCTCACCCCAAAGCAGGAACCTTCACACACTACTTTTAACCCATACATTACTTCTGAGATCCACTGAATTTAATTGAACATACTCCAGAACCAGTATGCATAAAACTGCTGTCTTCCTTGGAAGCAGAAAGCTTTCACAGTTATTAAATGACGTTGAACGTCCATGGGCAGAGGCAGTATACTTCAATACTTTTACAAATATTTTCTTGTATGGTACTTTGAAAAAATTTAAGCACTGGGTTGGATCCAGCCATCTTTTCTGCTGGTAAGAAAGGAGAAGGAGAAATTGTGTGTATGTGTGTGAATGTGAATGAAGAAGTTTCAAGGTCACCTTTTTATTTACAGACAAATACTACAAATGCTTGTAATCCATGACAACTTCTTTCAGATTAGGGTGGTACTTTCCTACTTGAAAATTAGCAGAAATGAAAACTGTATATTGCAATGGCTTTTTCTAATCCTGAAAGAAAACAAATGGGGGCAGGTTTTACTGGGGTGTCCAGTGATCCTAAGCCATAAATCCCCCCCCCCATTTTTTTGAGAAATGCTGACACATCCTCTCTGCACCCCTCCACCTCTATATTTTAAATCCAGCTGAACACACTTGTGCTTATCAAAGATCGAGAAAGAGCTGTAGTGGCAAGATTACAAAAACTCTGATTCTGAAGCACTTAGCTGTAGTTGAATCCTATTGAAATCAATTGAATATACATCATTTTAAAATGAACATGGAGGGGTTGAGAACATGGTGGAACACTGGGGAAACAAAATGTTGGACAAGAATGTCTTTGGCCCAATCCAGCAGTGTCCTTTTGTTATTAGACTTTTTAACCATGTATTACCAACACTCACAATAAAGGCCTATATAGTCTTCATTAACACAAAGCCCATCAATTAGCCAAGTTTATTGAAATAAGAATAGTGTTAATTTGCTTGCAAATCTAAAGAGGACTGCAAGTTGACCTTTCTTTAAAAAAAAAAAACTCCTCCCTTTTCTCCTTCCATTATAACCTGATTCCAAGAATTTCAGCTGGGTAGCTGTGTTGATCTGCACTAGAAGAGAAATTTGAGTCCTGTAACACCTTAGAAAACAACTAGATTTCCAGGGTATGAGCTTTAAATGTGATGAAGGGAACTTTGGCTCTGGCTGGCTTTTGGGTGTGGGGGGGGGGAGGCGGGTATGAGGACTCTTCTCACTTCAGCCTGGCACACTTCTTCCCTCCCAAGCATTATTACTCAGGAGGAAATGGCTCTGGCTGACTTAGGTGGGGGGTGGAAGAACAGCTTTATATTGATTGGTTTCTTCCTCAGCTGCAGCATAGACAAGTACTCAGGCAACAGGTTTGAGCAGGAATAACTTTACTTTTCCCTGCATGCGCTTGCTGTGTTCTTCTCCTTCCAGGCTGCAGCAGCAGCACCGCTTGGGGCAGCAGGCCTGGGGTGGGAAAAGGATCTTTTCTGTCTCCCCCCATACCCAGGCTGAACAAGGATGCTAATTTCTAAGACCTGGGAAGGTAGCTTACTTCAGACAAATAAGATCCTCTTGCTACAGCTTCAGACATTCAAGCAGAATGAGCCCTACTCAGTACAAGCCCTGTTTGGCCACACTCACTTCCTGAAAACTTCAGTGGATGCACAAAAAGGTGTCTGTGGATGCCCTGGCATCCATGGGCTTCATACTGGGGACTTCTAATTTAATCCTTCCATGCACACACAGTTTCCCCAATGAAAATCAGCTTCCCTCCCTACAGCCATAAGTCCTGTAATGATAAAGAGTAAGGCTCTTTATTTACCCCTCTAAAGTTAACATCAGCCCAAGGGGCTCCATTTTGATTTTCAAAATTTCATGGGGAAGGGTAAAACTGCCTTTTCCTAACACTACTTCATGGCTTCAATCAGTGACCCACATGGCTGCTCCCAGACATGTAGAAATGCAAAGTAGAGACTCCAAAGATGGTTCTTCCAGTGTCTCATCTAATTGGGGTCCCAATCAGTAGAGGTTTGTGTGGTGTCAGTTGTGGGATATGGTGACAGCATGCAGGATTTGATCTCAAGTGCTAAAAATGCATTGATTCGAGTACTGCAGATGGCTGTAAAAACTGTTTAGACCACAGTGTAATGTGCAGGGCTCTCCATGAGGCAAATGAGTAACTTGGCAAATGGCACACAAAAGCATTTGTCCTACAGAAGAGATCATACAAGAACCCTCCAACAGTTTCTCGAGGATGTGTTTCAGATTGTGATTTAATTTCTAACACTGCTTATTCGATGAAGGCTGCAAATGCAGAAACATCAGGAAAACAAGTTAGTCAATGTCTGCCCCCCAAATTATTCTCCCTTACAATTTGTAATGTTTTTAAATCTTTTTTGCATCATATTCTTTTTCACATCATATTCTTTCTGTTGGAAATATAATGTCTTGTGTACAGAAAAGGCAGAAGACAGAATACCTGCAGGGGGCAGCAGATCTGACAGTTAGATAGAAGGATGGGATCCTTCTTTCTGCCTCTCTTCCGTCTTTCTTGCATGTCTCCAGATTGGTATTCTTAGGCTACTTCCTGCTTCCCGTTTCTTCCTGGAATTCCCTCCTCCTTTTTTACTGAGGTAGTTAGTATCTATTCTGTTTCTCTCCTTTCTGTCAAAGTTGTAGTTCCTGAATAAACTCTCTTCATTCACTCCTTAATCAGACTCAGGATCATTCCTAAGATATACCACTTTCATCCCAATATATTTCAATGAAATTCTGGCCAGCTCTCAAGCCATCCACCTCAAGCACAGTATATCGTACATTAATTATATCAGGAGGTGCAGTGCCTCTTTTACAATTGTTATTTAATTACAGTTAGAGGCAAAATGAGCATCAGCCCTCATGGGCTGCCAAATAAAGTAAGCTTTCAAACAAACTGTTTTAGTAACCGACATAAATTTGTATAGAATATTAAACTCATTCTTTTTCTATGAGGAACTATCTATACAAGCTTTATTTTTTTCTTCTAAAAGCTTTCATAAATTAAAAACTAATTTTAAAAACGAATTTTGTATAATTTATTGTATCTTTTACCTCTCAGACAGAAGACAAAACAAATCAATATAATGAATTAAGATGAATGAATGAATGAATGAATGAATGAATGAATGAATGAATGAATGAATGAATGAATTACATAGTAAATTCAGATATGGAAAACATTGAGTTTGGCAAGGCAGTGCTAAACAATTTGAGTTTCTTTGGGGAGAAAAACAGCATATGTCATAAATAAATATTATTTAGAAGCAGGGAAACCGTACTGATTTCAGTGGAATGTTCACCTCCAAGAAATCAGCCCTTTGATGGACTAATTGCTTCTGATTATTAAACCTCTAGGCACATGTGCTCTTTCTCCTTCCCTAGAAGAGCTGTGACTCAGTGATAGATCATCTGCTTTGCATACAGGAGATCCCAGAATCAGTCCCTGGCATTTCCATTTTTTAAAAGGATCAGGTAGCTAGTGCTGTGAAAATCCTCTGAGAGTTTGGAGAGGTGGTGCCAGTTAGAGTAGACAATACACTGACCTTACTAGACCAACAGTCTTACTCAGTATAAGACAGATTCATGTGTTCTTTCTCTTTCTGCGATTAGGAGCTAAGCTACAAGTGACGCCTGACACAGGTTGGACACTTGTCAGCTTCCCTCAAGTTTTGATGGGAAATGTAGGCATCCTGGTCTTGCAGCTGTAATGGAGAAGCAAGCTGTAAAACCAGGATGCTTACATTTCCCGTCAAAACTTGAGGGAAGCTGACAAGTGTCCAACCTGTGTAAGGCGTCACTTGTAGCTTGGCTCTAGCTCTCTTCCATTTAGGTTTGGAACTAACTATAGTAAACAAAACAGCGCACATGCACTGATCTTAACACTAACCATAGGTAATCCAAAACCAAGTCTAACTACATTGCAACTTGCATTGCTTCTCGTATTGATTTTCTTTTGTTATCTATATAGGTGTTCATTTTTAACTTTAGCATGAAGCCTATGGAGTTG
Source organism: Eublepharis macularius (assembly GCF_028583425.1). NCBI lineage: Eukaryota > Metazoa > Chordata > Lepidosauria > Squamata > Eublepharidae > Eublepharis > Eublepharis macularius. The sequence continues at coordinate 58,498,074 of NC_072791.1, forward strand.
TAGAGTTCCCATGAATACCAATACCATAATATTCCATGCAGGCAAACACTGTTGTACAACTGTTTGTGTTAATATTCCATTTTATTCCCATCCATTTGCATGTTTTCAATCTAGTAAACAAGATGTGCATTTCTTATATAAAAGCCGTAGTAGTGAAAAAGTCACTGGCATTTTTTTTTTAGGATTTACCTTTTCATTGTGCTTTTCACTAAAAGCATTGAAGTATATCTTCTGACAGGTTTCAAGGCATGCCATTGCACCATTGTTTCTACATATACCAACAGAAACCTAAAATACAGACCTACGGAATATGTACACATAAACGTTTGTTGAGCATGATTCAGAATTAATCAAATCTGCAAGTATTTTGCCATTGACCTCAGTGAATTTAAGCAGCATATTGTTTTCTTGTGCATTTATATTTTAACTACTGTTATTACTACCCCTATTACTATAACTACTGCTGCTGACTTACTATTTCTATTACTAATAATAATGTAATTTGCATCTAAACGAGCTCTTACAGATTAGTCCAATAGTGAATAAAATGCAAATCATATTGTCCAAGAGTATTTTTACCCTATCAAAAATCATTTTTAGAATCCTGTCATATTGTAGATGGAGATATTTAGCTGCCATGTTTGCCTTCTAAAAATAACATTCATGCTCCACAGTTACTTGTTACCTGATAGTATAAGTATGAACTAAAATATTAACATTGTTTTTTAATTGAATGAGGAATAATCAGTTTTAAATAATTCATTTTGATAAAGGCATGATTTCAAAGAAGCCCAAATCTTTCCCTGTCCAATATGTCAGTACATCCTCATTTTGTCTAGTATAACAAATGAACAATGTAAGGGGTAGGTGGGATCCCCATCCTAAACATACTTCTTGATTTAAATGGCAGGAATAATGCATCACAAGATGTGTGTCACCTCAGACACAATGTTTTTGACTAGAATCAGTTTTCACTTTCTCAGTGCAATCCTTAATAGAGTTGTACCTTTCTATACCCATTGACTTCAATTGACTTAAAAGGGTGTGACTCTGTTTAAGATTGCACTCTCAGTCTCCTATGATATATAGTGATCAAGTGTAGAGAAATCTGGCAACTAATATGCATGCGTGAATCAGCCCGACATTACATCCAGTCAAATCTGTTCAGGACTCCGGGCTTAATCCATCAAGTGTTACTTCCACACAGAGCTCACTGATGTAAAAGTTGTTGCATTGGTGTATGGATTGAATCTTCCTACAGTTTTTCTTTGATATAATTAAGCTGTCTCAGTAAACAAGAGTGGTATAAGAGGCATGCCCTGAACTTCTCAAATATTTTCACAAATTGAAATCATATTCCAAACAGAATTTCACAAGGTTAAAACACAATACAGTAGTTGATGAGTTACCATTTCAGAAATTAACAAAGACTATACATCAAAATCAATGCAAATTTACTGTAGAAGCCTGTGTATTTAAATAGACAAGCCACATGTATGTGAAAACCAATAAGAAAGAACATTCTAAAACTGACAACCTCATTTTCATAAATCAAGATAAAACCTTTTCATTCCAGACTTTTCCCATCCTTTAGATATGAATCACTTTAGTTCAAAATCTACTTTGTTCTGGTCCTTTGAGTCCTGCCCAATCCAATCTCAGACCCCCCAATTTCTCTCTAGCTATGTAGTTACACATTGTGCCAGAATGTGACTAGAGATGGACATCTCATGGTGCATCCAAGTGCACATCCCTTTTAAAGCAATACAGTACAGATGTATGACACTCAGATAGTACATATGGATGTACTACCTGCATCTGATGAAGAGAACTGTGATTCTTGAAAGCTTATGCTACAATAAAGTTGGTTAGTCTTTAAGGTACTACTGGACTCTTTGCTATTTTACATATGGATGCACATCCAATTCACCCTGATCCAGGGGGAAAGATCTTTCTGTTTTTAGATCAGGAAAGGAGTGTTTTTGTAGATATTAACAAAATTTAAATGAAGGTTAAAACCAATGTCACTGTATACTGCAGTAAGATCAGCATTGCAAAAAAGATGTTGTAGTCAGCCCGGAGTCTCAGGGATGGTGACTGAGATTCATGTACACTGCTTGACACATTATAGCAGAAGCAAGGGAAAAAATGTGAGCCATTCATTCACCTTCCTTTTCCCATTTCAAAATAACCTTTGACCCTCAGACCACAGATACAAATGACCTACAGAGTTCCTGCATTGCGCTGTGCTCTCAGAAAGCAGATTGGGTAGCCAACTAAGATAAGACAGCCTGTAACTGAAATATATCCTCCAATTTGATGGTTTATAGGATAGCTTCAGGTCCTAGTGATATCAGTGAAAACATCGCCAGTATTTAGGTAGAATTTGGAACAGATGCCTGATTTAAATTGGAACGGTAGATCTGTGATCTACATTTTACCAATTACAGTTACAGTTACAGTTAGTGACAGTGATATTTTTGATCTCTGAAATTTATGCTTAGGAATTTATGTGAGTGCATACATTCCTATAACCATAATGAGCGTGTTTTAAACACAGATTTATAGACTACCTTATTGGAAAGACCAGATAATTGATATTTTGCCTGAAAAACATACTTCTTCTCTCCCTGAAGGGCTCAGGGAGAAAATGATAAAGAAGATGAAGCAGGAAAATGTGTGTGTGTGCTAACACACACACACACACACAAATAGTAGAACCTGTATTTTCTGAATGATGATGCATCTCTGACTTATCCATATTAGTTGACCTACTATAGCACCATGTCATTGTTAAAAAAACCTGTAACTGATTATCCAAATGCATTGGATATTATCCAGGCAATGAATATAAAAGAGGCTTTACTATAATAATACCTATGTTCTAGACAGATACCCACAAAATTTCATTTTCATATAACAATGGAATGCTAATAGTATGTATATTATAAAAGAAAGTTAACTTTCTATTTTACAAAAAGGCAATTCATTTATTAACATAATTAGTCACTGCTTTTTAAACCACTGCAGAAACTAAAAAGGGGGGAAAAGCACAGGAGCCTGAATAAAACAAAAGGAAAACATCAAACCCTGCGGTTTCAAGGTGGAATCCCTGGCCAAGCCTTTGACTAAATACAAAGTGAGATGCTTTAAGTTTCAAGTATGGCACTTATTTAAATAAGAGCAAAGACGCGGTGACAGATATTCACAGTTATCAGCAATAAATTCTGCTCCTTTGGTATATGTACTTTTAAAAAAAACTAAGTAGATAACTTGGCTGAAGTTTAGATCATTCCATCTTGTTTATACATGTAGCAGGGAACTAATGTGGTTTCTTTAGAAAACTGTTTATTAATTTGGTAAGTCTGAACTAGCATTATGATTATTAAGGTCTCTGGTGTAAGCAGGCAGCCAAACAAAAAAATGGCAAAATGATATTCAGCATTACCATTTTGTGTAACTGGTTTTTGTACAAAACAATGTTAGGGAAAAAAACTCATCCTACATAGTAACCAACTGTGTAATTCAGACAGACAGCATAATGTCCAATATCCATCAAACAAAGCTCATAGATGTTACTGGCTGACTTTGCAATCATATTCTTGGACAGTACAACCCTCCCTTGCTTTTATAAACATGCTTACATTTGTATATTGCTACAACACCCTCCCCCCAAGCCTTCCCTCAACAAATGGCTTCCTTGAGATTTTTAAATATAACATTCTGTGCATGTTTCCATCAGTTGGGCAGACAGACTTATCCTAATGATGGCCAAAAAGGAGGTTCCAGTAAAATGACAGTATTGGATCATTTGGAGAAAAAATAAGTTGTGTGCTGTAAGGCCAGATATTGTGTGTTATGTTGCTGTGCCTTCATCAGTCATTTATTTAGCACTCCGTTTTGTGTCTGATTCAGAAAGTGCAGCTCCATACCTTAACGGCTTTCTTGGTGGTTTGAGGAAATGATTGCTTGAGCAATATTCTTTCCCTAATTCTAAACATCCGCATGGTTGGTTATACCCAGCAAAGAATTCTGATTCTGTGTCACAATCTCACACATAAGCTGAGTCACTAGACTGAGTCCTGCCAAAGTTAGGCACACTCATTCGTGGCAGGTCCTTGTTCCTGATTTCATATATTGATTTCCGTTTTGCTTGCACTCCCCTTACAGCCATTTTGATCTTTCTCCACCCCAAGTGATTCAGTTCGGCCAAGTTGAGCACCACACAAATGCCACTAACGGCAAACATGAAGACCAAGAAGACTGTTTTTTCTGTAGGCCTGGAGACATAGCATTCCACTTCCTTAATGCAAGGGTACCGGTCACATTCATACATGGATGGAACATTGAATCCATACAGGAAATATTGTCCCACCAAAAATCCAATCTCCAGGGCATTTCTGAAGACGACCTGAATGATATAAAACCTAGAGATGCCTTCTTGCCGCCTCATCTTGGACTTGGTGGTTCTAATAGCTGGATTGGGGATTTCCTTCACTTCCAGGCAGTCCGGTTCTGCTTCCTTGGTGGAGTTTTCAGTGTTCTGCAGCACCCCATTGACAATGGTGTTTTTGGCCTTCTTACTGTCTTCCCGTTTCATGGAGTCCTGATCTCTGTCCAAAGTGAGGAAAACAGTAGAAAACCTCCTTTCCCTCTGCTTGGCAGATTGATGAACAGAGTATGTTATGAAACAGAGACTAGGAGTGCACACCATGATGATCTGAAACACCCAGTATCTAATATGAGAAATAGGAAATGCTTGATCATAACATGCCTGGTTGCAGCCTGGCTGCAAAGTGTTGCAGACAAACATAGTCTGTTCATCATCATAAACAGTCTCTCCTACAATGGCCACAATGAGGATCCTGAAGATCACCACCACGGTCAGCAGAATCCTACAAGACAAAGGTGGACATTTACAGAGCAGAACACTGAGAACCATGGAGAATTCACCGCTGTAGGACATGATAGTATAGTATACCTTTCTTTTTAAAGTGTTGCCTAAATATGTGAGCAATTATTTGACAATACCATAATATCTACACAAATTCTTTGCACAACATCAGTAGGCTTGAGTGCATGATGGTAAGAGTGTAGAATTTTTGAGGTGGATGGCCATGGTCTACAATAGATGAGCAAAGTCTGAGACCAGTAGAACCTTAAGGATCAAATTTTTTTACTGGACTCAAACCTTGCTCGTATAATTTTTTAAAATGTCTATGTTACAATCTTGCTCAGCTTGTGAACTTCCATATTGTACCTATCTGACCATAATCAGAGATGGAATGCTGCACAAGATGTCCTCCCAAAATTCAGCTCCCTCTTCATATCCATGCCACCAAAAGTGAGGATATTTTTATTTGCAAAGGCCATTCTAATACTGGTCAGCCTATTGCCATTGTTTTTCTATTTACTATTTTTACAGCAATGTATCTATGCTTGTGAACTGGTTTTAATCCATAACTGTATGCAATAAATAAAACAGATTTTGGTTGGATTAATCTAGCATGGCAATTCTTGTGTTCTTTGAATCCAACTAGTTCGGAAACACTTCTGCCTGGCTGGCTGTTTTCAGTAGGCTTAAGGGGAGCTGTCCAGTGCTGATTCAGTACCTCAGCGAGTTCTATCCTTCTTGGATGGCTCGACAAAAATCACCGCCTAAGCAAAGTACTTCTCCATACAGCAAATAGACAGAAATGCTTCCTTAGTTTAAGTGAGCACAAATCTTACTTTGACTGATACAGAGCAAGATCTCGTAACCGCAACGACACTTTTAAGCAGCAGGGCGGGGGTGGAGGGTTTCCTGCCTAAACCTCAGCTGCAGGACACGAACAGAAGTTGGTCAAATAAAGGACAGCGGCACTTCTCCGACTTTCCTACGGAATGCAGCATATTGATCAAGCATGGTAAATTTTAAGTGAGAGGAACCAGGTAATCCAAACAAGGGAGCATGTCTGTCCTTACTTTACCCTTGATTTTTTCACGCTGCAATCCACATCTATTATATGTATGTGTGTATGTATTTTTAAAAAGACATGACCCTTTTTTGCTAAGATCATCCATTCTGCATATCTTCTGTTCAGAAAAATTCAGAAATTTTCTTTTAATGAGCGAACTGGCGGGGATGGGAAATGGGGTGGATTATCCCGAAGGTTAAAAGAGTCTTGTGCACCAGCAGCGAACTCTGAAATAAGCTAAAGAAGCGAAGGGAAAGGGAGCCCTGCGCGGCAGCAACTTTCGGGGGATGGGGGGTCGGTCTGGGCAAGAGAAATCTCCGGCATTTCAAGGGGTCCAGCTCGACTGCAGTCCTATAGCACACTCTCTTGGAAGCCGGTACCGTTGAAATCAATGGGACTTACTTCCAAGTAAATTGGGGGGGGGGCGCACCAGAGATGCAGCCGCCAACAAGGTCCCTTCTCGGTCTCGGCAGCGAAGGGTCAAAGAGGGCGCGGGGGCGGCTGAAGGGCGAGGCTGGCCGGCAGCCCGGGCTTACCTCCCTATCATAGTGGAGTGCTGCTGGACGGCGGCTTCGAGGAGTCTCTCTAGGATGGTCCATTCCCCCATCGCGGTTCATCGGGAGGCGAGGTTTGGGCAGCGGCGGCGGCGGCGGCGGCGGCAGCGGCGGCGCTCCCTCAGCGGCGGAGGAGCGCGATCCCGGGCCGGGCCGCCGGCCCCGCGGAGGGAGGCCCCCTCGCCGGTGGCCCGGCTGCCTGGCGGGCAGGGCGGCTCCCGGGAGCCAGCCTGGGCGGCGGTCGCCTGGCGCTGCGCAGCCCAGGCGGAGGTCGCCTTCAGTGTCTGGCCGCCCGCCTCCCGGCCGCCTTTAAGTAGGCTCTGCTTGCGTCACGACCAGGTTGGAGGGGAGCAGCCGAGCGGCGGCGCCACAGCCGCCGAGGGATCGCCTCCCGCGCCGACGGGGCTCCGGGGGCTCCCGCCCAGAAGGGCCCTCCGCAAGCCTCGCCGCGCCTCCCGCCGCCCCTTCGCATGGGGAAGCGGCCGGAGGGGGGCAGCGGGGGACTGCCGCGACGCGCTTCAGGATAGACGGGGCGGACAGGTAAGGGGTCCGAGGGGATCTGGCCGTGGAGGGGGGCTCGAAGTGCGGCGACCCGCGATGCAGCTATGTTTTCCCTTTTGCGGCGGAGGGTCAGGAAATCCACGCGGGGACTTGGCTTGTTGCGGCGTCCTAGAAAGAAGGGAAGGGGCTTTCGGCGGCCGGAGGGAGGGCGCAGCATCCTCGGCGCACGGGGCCGGGGCATCATTGTATTCCCAGACCCAGAGCGGATCCCTGCCGGGTGGGTCCTTAGCCACATGCCCAGCAGAAAGGGACCCCAGCAAGGGACCCCTGTAGGCAGCTCGGACGATTGCTGGGGGGGGGGTCCTCCTCGGTGCCAACAGGATCTGGCACTAAGGGAATTGCGTTTGCGTTCCCCATCTTGGGAACCTGCCTCATAAGACCGGCGGAGGGGCAGCCTCTTCCTCTGCCCATCACTGCTGTGATCTTCAGCAAAGCTGACCCTAAAAAAGGTCGACGTGCCACCTTAAACAATGGGACCTCTTAATCATATAAAGATGTTCAGCGTGAAGAAGTAACCTTTTAGCACATTAGAACTGGAGGTCAACAAGGCTACTGTCACGTTACAGTTTTGGAGTGTGCTCCTCAGATGTTTCCAGCATGCCCCTGAAAGTGTAAATTCCACAAGCGCTGCATTGTAAAGATACCCTCCTCAGAGGCTGTGACTGTTTGCACCTCCCTGTTGAGCAAATCGAGCATTATTGCCCAAATAGACAAGCCAAGGGAGCCTTCTCACCCACCCATCCGAACTGTGCCTGGAGTTATAAACACAGAGAAAGTGGCATTCTTTGCTATGACTATAATAGGTGGAACAAATCTGCTCTATTCTCTGGGCCCATCATCTGGAGACTCATACTAATTCTCGTAATCAAATTTTAGTCAAGTCGACATGTTTGATTCTGCAGCTCTGGACATGAAGATGGAGTGATCTGGGCCACAGAGGCAAGCGATCGACACTTATCCTGATGATGTCAATGTCTCAGAGGGTGAGCTGTCGCCCAGACTTCAAGAGGCAATGTAGCAGTTTGTTGACCTGGTGGCATCCTCTGTATTCTAGAGAATGTGAACGAGAGCTTTCTGATCTCGACTTGTAAAAAAGAGGAAATAAATGGCACATTAAAAAGTAACAAAATAATAGCTCAAATTATTTATCCTTTAATGAACTGATGCTATGCTACTCACCAATTTTTCATTAACAGAATTAACTTTGGACAGGGCCAGGGACTGGTCATTCACAACTGCACACCTACCTACTCACCAGATTTGCACGAATTTAAGGAGGCCCTAAGGAACAAAGATCTTCACTGAGATCCCCTCCTCTTTTGCTGGTCGGGTTTATTTTACGCATGTTAAAATAGCTTTGTGTGGAATATTTCAGGCAGATGTGCTTCAGCTAGACCCATTCTTGGTGATGGAATTGCAGGGGAGTCTATTTATGCTGCTCAGTTCTACCCCAAAGTATTAACCATTCACAGTGGGCCAGTGTTTATATTGCCCAGTAATAAAAATACAAAATAATTTTCATTCTAAATAATGGAACCAATAAAGGGGTTCTTTCTTGCAAGTTTGCTATTATTGTCTATGTGACATGTAAATTTATTTGAATTTGGAAACTGCTTAAATTCTGCCACATAAGTTGTCTAACCTGCTGTGTTGGGCTGTAGCCTGTGTGTTTCAACTATCTTTAGTTTCTTGTGTGTTTCCTCATTGCTCAGCATTGGTCAACTGGTTCCCACTTTCAGCCATCTGGTCCCAGCTTAGTTGTGTACCATGCAGACCATCTGAGTGAATAGTTACAACCTTCTTAAAGTATGTGTGTGGAGAATTAAGACTGACAACCTATTAAACAGCAGCATCAACAATTCACAATTGCACAAAGTGCTGAAAACCACAAGTGAGAATACGCAGCAATGTGAGGTGTAAAAGCTTAAGCTGTGTTACACCCTCCTAAAGAAATGGTCCACTGGTAGGATCTCACTGTTAGTCTGGCAAGGGAAGAATCTTAAAATCTCCCATGCCTGTTACCACATAATCATGGAGTGTAGAAATGGCCTTTAATACAGAGTCTTGAATTGGTTGCATTTGTTATATAATCTCAACATTTAGGCCATTTTAAAAAATTTCTACTGTTCATGGCTTGCGAATAAAGAAATGTGGAAATACCATGGTTTAATCATGTCACTGAATGCTTTTAGACCACAAGCCTGCCCACAATTTCATGAGTATACACTCCACTGAAATCAAAAACATTTCTGTCATTCTGCAAACTGTGTAAAACAGAATTAATCAGGATGGGAATTTTATAAAGGAAAGCAGACTGCAGGCCGATTCCAGATGGCCCTCCCCATCCCGAAACGTTGCGCAGAAAACGTGATATTTTGCGTTTTCCGCGCGACGACGCGCGACGTTTCGGGATGGGGAGGGCCGTCTGGAATCGGCCATAGTCTAATGGAATGGAGGGCACTTTTATAAAGGAAACAGTCTTGTGGTCTATTCCACTGTTCAATGTATTTATTATCTTGTTGTTGGTAGAAAATGACATCAAACAACTTATGGTCACCCCAGCTGGGGTTTTAATTCACTGCTTATTATGTATTTGATCCCATCATTTTACATTGTGTAATTTGCCATGAGTCTCAGCAAAAAGGCTGTAAGTAAATAAAATGTAAATAAATTTAAAATAAAATAAACTATTAGTCAGGCACAACTGTGGTTTAAGAATAGTGAAGGATAGTAGAAATACTGAGTCACTGCTTGACAGATGTTGTAAATTGGCTGAGAGCAAACAAATTGAAATTGAACCTAGACAAGGTGGAAGTGATGCTGGTTGGAAAAGAAGAAATCTTGAAGGACGTGCTTCTGACCTTTGATGGGGCTCAGTTGATCCTGGCTGACTCAGTTAAGAGCCGTGAGGTTATACTGGACCAAACACTGCTACTAGAGAAGCAAGTAAATGCAGCTGCAAACAAAGCCTTCTCACAACTCAGACTAGCTTGGAGGATGGCTCCCTACCTTGGCACAGCTGATCTGGCTACCTGGATTCATGTCACAGTAATATCAAGATTAGACTACTGTAATGCTTTCTACATAGGGGTCTCCTCAATGTTGACTTGGAGACTCCAGCTGGTGCAGAATGTTGTAGCTTATATAGTCCAAAAGCTAGACAGAGCATGCATATCACTCCTGTTTTGTAGTCACACTATTGGCTGCCCATCAGTTACCAGGTTCCATTCAAAGCCATGATGATCATATTCAAAGCCCTTTATGTCCTTGGTCCCTCATATCTGTATGACCTCCTCTCCTCCCATGTTCTGCCACTGCAGCTTCACTCATCTGAACAGGGCCTTCTGCAGATACCACCCTGAAGTTGGGCAAAAGCAATAGCTGCCTGCACACATGGTTTTTCTGTGGTAGTCCCCACCCTATGGAATGGCCTGCTTGAGGATGTCAGGAAAGCTCCTGCTCTCCTGGCTTTCTGCAAACAATGCAAACCTGAATTCTTCAGGAGGGCTTTCTACCCAGATTACAGGTCTGTGCCATAAGAAGTAGCAACTATATGCTAATGCTATTGAGTACTGCCTGCTGATGTAAATATGCTCCTACTAGGGAGTTTCCAGATTGCTAAACATGCCATGTTAACTAGTTGTAGTTTGTTTCATCTCTGTGCTCAGCTTTATGCTTGTTTTCAAATGTTCTGCTACTATACCCTATTGTATCTGCTCACTGACTGTCCTAACTGTTCTTCAATATTGTATTTTGCTCAGTGAACGCCCTAGTTGTTCATTATACTGTATTTCACTTGCACTGTGTAATCTGCCTTGAGTTTCAGTGAGAAAAGCTGAGTATGTATGTATGTATGTATGTATGTATGTATGTATGAATAAATAAATAAATAAATAAATAAATAATCCAGTGCCTCAAAGAAGTCAGTCCTGCAGGTCTGGAGGTTCCACGAAGCTCCCCTGCCTACAAGGGTTTCCCCGTTCAGTTCTGTAGAGCTACATAAGGTACTGTGCATTGCACCGTGGGGAGTCACAGGAGCTTTGCATGCACATTAGAATTCACAAGGATTCTGGATTAGAACAAAAGAATGTGCAGCTTTCTCATGGCACATCTGTTAATCTTGCTTCAGATCTGTTAGAGGTGATCATGCCAGGAACCCCTCATCAATGTCTTCCAGTGGGAGTATGGCATTTTCCAAACTGACAGTAATCATGTTTATCGTATAGAACTGAACCATACAAATTAGCTGCTGATTTATCATATGTTTTCAGTGTGGCCCTCTTGCATAAATTGCCTGCCCTTTTTGCACCATTGCTAACAAAATCAGCTCCAAATCTTATTTGTCCTGTGTATGTTCCTGTAACTACCCATATATCGATTAAGTCCTTGTTTCCTTTTGCATCATTTCAGAGATGCTGCAGGTATCTTACAGACACAGGAATCTTCAGTCATATTTATGAAATGTGTGTTTTCCTTTCTCCTGTGAGACCAAAGAGGTCTCCCTGAAGAGTTGGATGATTCTCTCTGTTCCGTGGCAAGGCCCTCCCCTTGCTTTCCTCACATCCCTGGGGAGTTTTGCTTGCTGTGCGTGTACTGGGGAACATTTGGGAAATTTATAAGTTAATTTAATACGTGCAACAAAACCACAACATTTCCTCTGCTCAGAGGCCAACTGTTCCTTTAAAGAATACCCATTATGTGAACTCAGCCTGGCATGGGTTGGCACAGGAGCTGCTACATAAAGAGAAGCTTCACTGCTTCATGGTTTCAGCCTTGCTCTTGAATCTCTGTCCCCCATTTTCCAGGAATTTGCCTGTATCTGAAATCCATCACAGAACAGGGACAGACTGCTGGGCTTTGCAAGCCAGCAAGGTTTTTAAAAAGAGTCTGAGTAAAGGTGTAAGTAATATTGAAAAGGGAAGAATCTATACCATTTTATCAGCCTAAGACACTGAAGCTCTTCAGCTTGCTGAGCTGTCTAGAAATGTGTGCTTTGCTGAACGTGGCACTTTTGGGCATCCAACCAGCCTACATTTTATTCACAATCCTCCAGGATTAAGGTTAGCTTGATCTTCTCTGGCTTACAACGAGCTGCTGCTTCTTAATGAGGCACCAATATTGTTGACAGGGTCAAAGCTTCCCATTTAAACATTTTACTAACTTTACCTCATGCCAGCCCAAAGCCTGGCCCTTTCTTAAAAAGAAGGAAAATGCCTTTATATAAAGAAGACACATTTCTCTTTTTACAGCATTCACCTGCTTTGTCTTCAGATATGACCAAAGGAAAGAGATTCTGCATTCTGCATTTGGTATGTGTTGATATTTCACAAAGATGATTGAATCAGAGTCGAAGAGTGCTATTTCTTTATTTATAATGTAGTTACCAAAGAGAGGTTAATCTGTTTGTAAGGAATTATTGGTCAGTCTGCCTCAGAGATCCAGTGTATTTTATGTTTCCCTCGTGAGACAACTGGGGTCAAAGAGCAGCCAAGAAAGCCTCAGCTCAGGATACCTCCGATCAGTGGGGTCACCATGGAAAGAAGATCAAACAGAATGATTGAATTTTCCAAACCATTCACAGTGAAGTCACTTTCCATCACTAAAACAAATGCATTTTTCCACACTTGTAAAACTCAGCTTGGAACACAGATGACATGTCCAAGCTGGTACACAAGTAGAGCAATGACTAAAGTGCAATGTCCTATAGTAAAGGCCAGGCATTTTAGAGGGTAGTACTCATGACAAATACCAAACTACTTCATTGTAGCGTGGCATAGCAGTGTAGGAAATGAGAGAATCAGAGAGTTGCAATCTGCTAACACTGCTTATCTTCCCAAACCGTTCTCTGTTTCTAGGCAGGAGGGGTCTGGGGAGGGCTGAGAGGCAGGGGGGTCTGGGGAGGGCTGGCAGGTAGGGAGGCAAGGGGATTGGGGAGGGCTGAGATGCAGGAGGGGTCTGGGGGGGGTGGCACGTGGAAGGGCAAGGGGGGTCTGGGGAGGGCTGAGACACAGGAGGGTTCTGGGGAGGCCTGGCAGGAGGGGCTGGGGAGGGCAAGGGGATTCTGGGGAGGGCTGAGACACAGGAGGGCTGGCATGTGGAGGGGCAGGAGGAGTCTGGGGAGCGCTGGCAGGTAGGGGGGCAAGGGGGGTCTGCAGAGGACTGAGACACAGGAGGGGTCTGGGAAGGGCTGGCAGGTGGAGGGGCAAGGGGGGTCAGGGGAGGGCTGAGATGCAGGAGGGGTTTGGGAAGGGCTGGCAGACAGGGGGCAAAGAGCGGAGCCAGGAAGGGTGGAGCAGACAGGCTTGCTCTTCTCACCGTATCCCTCGCTCCAGCAGATCTCATAGGGCAGCGGGCATGTCGCCCCCCTGTCACCCCATCTCCACCAAGAGTGGCGCACCACAGCTCTAGCAGGGCTCAGAGGGCAGCGGGCACCTTGCTCTTGTCCTGTCGCCCCGGCTCCACCGAGAGTGGTGCCCCCCAGCTCCAGCGGGGCTCAGAGGGTGGAGGGCGCCTTGCTCTCGTCCCATCGCCCTGGCTCCACCCAGAGTGGCATGCCCCAGATCCAGCAGGGCTCAGAGGGCAGTGGGCATGTTGCTCTCACCCCGTCAGCCTGGTTCTGCAGAGAGCAGCCCGCCCCAGGTCCAGTGGGGCTCAGAGGGCAGCAGGCGCCTTGCTCTCACCCCATTGCCCCAGCTCCACTGAGAGCGGCGTGCCTGGCTCCAACAGGGCTCAGACAGGCCCTGTTGGTGGCCCACACAGGTTTCAACAGGCCCACACAGGCGCACCAGGATAAATGTGAGTCGTGGGAAACCTGCTAACACAATTATGCTATAGGGTGCCAAATGAAACAAAGTTTCCACGCACTGGAGGAAGATGGCAACAGAAGGGGTCATAAAATTCTGGCTGTGGAGAGAATTCCAGGGGCTTCTGCAGATGATCAGGGCTTCTGAAGATCACCTCAGTAGTCAGGTAAGTTTATAAGAGAGTATGCGGTCCTTCGGGTATGTTGGTTTCATACCATATAAGACTTTGAATTGTGATCATAAATAAATCAGGAGTCAGTATAGATAGGCCAAGAATGGAGTGATACAACCCACTCCTGTCAATATCCTGGCTGTGGCATTCTGCACCAATTGAAGATTCCAAATACTGCTCTAGGGCAGCCCCACATAGAGCACTTTACAGTAATCTAATCCAGATTAACCAGGGCATGGACCTGGGTGCAGTGGCCAGATCTTCTTTACCCAAGAAAGGCCACAGCTAGCCAACCAGACAAAGCTGGTAAAAGGCACTCCTGGTCACAGCAGCCACCTGCTGATCCAACAGTGGGTCCAAGAGCACCCGTAAACTACAGACCTGTTCCTTCAAGATGAGTGCAACATCATTCAGAATTTGCAGTACCTTAAAACTCCAGTCAGACCAGTTCACCATTAGCATTTCCATCTTGTTGGGATTAAGTTTAGGGCTGGATCAAGGGGGGGCAGGGAGGATAGTTTGCCCCCGGTGCCGTCAGGGAGGGGGCGCCGGGAGCAGCTGCCAGCTGCCAGGAGCGCGCGTGCAACCTCGCAGCCCCCCAGGAGCGTGCAGGCAGCCTCGCAGCTGCTGGGAGTGTGCGGGCAGCAGTGCGGGCAGCCTCACAGTCCCCCACACTGCCTTTCGCCTGCCCTGCAGGATAGGGGGCGGCCGGCTTGCCGCGCGCCCCCTGTCCTGCAGGGCAGGCAAAAGGCAGCGCGGGGGGCTGCAAGGCTGCCCGCGCCATTCGCCTGCCCCGCAGGACAGGGGGCGGCCAGCTGCCCCCTGTCCTGCAGGGCAGGCAAAAGGCAGCATGGCCGCCTGCACCATTCGCCATTCGCAGCAAGCCTGCCGCCCCCTGTCCTGCAGGACAGGTGAAAGGCAGCGCAGGGGGCTGCGAGGGGAAAAGTTTCAAGTGCATATCTGGAAAAGAGTGTCCCTTTGTTTCATCTTCCAAATGGATAACAGCCATACTGCATAAAAGCATCAGTAATTTCTTAGTTTTAGTTAATTATCAATAACTTCTAGTGGGCCCAAGATGCTTCATTTAATTTTACATCCAAGGGGGTTTGTTTATTATTATTATTATAATTTATTTATTTATAGTCCACTTCTCTCACTGAGACCCAAGGCGGATTACACAGTGCAAGTGAAATACAATATAATCAAAAGCTAGGACATTCACTGGGCAAAATACATAATGAACAACAATTAAGACATTCAGTGAGCAGATTTAATAGGATATGGTAACAGAGAATTTGAAAACAAGCATAAAGCCATGCACAAAGACGAAAGCTTTCTGAAACAAAATGTAACTTGTTAACATGGCATGTTTAGCAAAGTGGAAACTCCTCAGCATGAGCATATCTACATGAGCAGACAGTACCCAGTAGCGTAGTCTATGTTCCCTGTCCCAATCAACACATCTCTCTGAGCTATTTCTTATGAACTCTGTGCTCTTTTACCAATATTAATTGGTATTTAGAAAGGGGAAAAAACCCTTTCCAAAGTTTGCAATGGTACTTCCCAGTGCAAGACTTGAACTGCTTTTTGAGGTTGTATTTTATGAGAGCACCACTTTCTTTCAAAGACTAAAGCTCCAAACCTTGCAAACAGTGTTTGGTTTAATCCACCAGAGCTAAATTAACTTCTGAACTGAAAGCACCCATCTAAGATCTCGGAACCATCTGCTCTGCTATGTTTTTCATTTGGTGCCTGCATATGTATTAATGAAATGATTACATTGAATGGTGTTTTTTTTATTCATAAAATCATCAGAAGTCATTTCCTTTTACCTACCTTTTGCAACACAGCATACCACAGCAAATTGTTGTTATCTTGCAAAGGACCTGTACTGTATTTTCCATAGCAGCAAATTCTACTCTTGGTCACTAATGAGCTTCATAAAACCTGAACAGAGAGGAAAAAACAGACTATTTTTACAAGGCTTCAACCACCTTGACTTTTGCAACATCTAATAGTTCAAATATAAAATCTTGCAAACAGGCCTTACGTGCCTAGGAAAAGATTTTACAAACTGAATGAAGGGATCGCTGATAGCAACCATTTGGGGCTAGAGGGGGAAGACTAGTGAATGGGAAATCAGGTTGCCAACTCTGGCTTAGGAAATTCCTGGTGATTTGGGAGCAGTGTTAGGGGAGGGAAGAGTTTGGGGAGGAGATGGAGTTCAGCAGGGATGTGATGCCATAGAATTTGCCCTCCAAAGCTGGCATTCCTTCCAGGAGAACTGAACTCTGTAGTCTGGAGAACAGTCATAATTTAGGGAGAACTCCAGGCCCCTCCTGGAGGGTGGCAACCCTAATTGGAAATAGTTGGTACTAGCTACTCTTGTACCAGAATGCTATCATTGCACATATCATAGGTAAGCTGAGGAAAATAATTCTTTCTGTTGGTGAGATTAAATTTATATACCTACAATCAATAACTAAATGTAATTTATGCAGAGGAAGAAATTGAATGCTATAAAAATGTGCAAGGCAGAGGGGATTCCATGAATTTATATTCTATTTTTTTATTTTACTTCTTGCTTCTAGCCAATTCTAGCAGAAATGCTGTTTGAAATAGCAACTCTTAAATGAATATTCATAGCAATCAGAATGTGAATGTGTCATTGTGTTTCTCGAAACCTGCTTGAGGAGTTGCATTCAGCCAGCCAAGAAAATGGTCAAAAGTATGAATATGATCCATAAAAAAATATGCAGAAATGATGCAAATCATATCAAAACCAATAAACGAATGAACAAATGAAAGTCAAATTTCCTCTTGTTGGCTAGCATTTTATTAAAAAGAAAAGCAATGTCTTATAAAACTACATAATTTCACAAACTGGAGCCAAAATGCTACATTTGTCTAATTGCAAACGTACATCTCAGGATATAGGATGATCTTGACAGGCTGGAAAACTGGGCTAAAAAAAATTAAATGAATTTCAATACAGATAAATGCAAAGTTCTCCATTTAGGTAGGAAAAATCAAACATATAATTATCAGATGGAGGAGAATTGTCTTGGCTTTAGTATGTGTGAAAAGGTCTAGGGGTCTTAGAAGACCATACGCTGAACAGAGTCAGCAGTGTGATGTGGTAGCTAAAAAGGTAAATGCGATTTTGGGCTGTATCAATAGAAGCATAGTGTCCAGATCACGCGAAG
Source organism: Eublepharis macularius (assembly GCF_028583425.1). Lineage (NCBI taxonomy): Eukaryota > Metazoa > Chordata > Lepidosauria > Squamata > Eublepharidae > Eublepharis > Eublepharis macularius. The sequence continues at coordinate 58,515,327 of NC_072791.1, forward strand.
TGATGGTATTGCTCTGCTTTGGTTAGACCTCACCCAGAGTATTGTGTTCGGTTTTGGGCACCACAATTTCAGAAGGATATAGACAAGTTGGAATGTGTCCAGAGGAAGGCAGCGAAGATGGTGAGGGGTCTGGAGACCAAGTTCTATCAGGAAAAGTTGAAGGAGCTTGGTATGTTTAGCTTGGAAAGGAGACAACTGAGAGGTGATGATAACCATCTTCAAGTACTTGAAGGGCTGTCATATAGAGGATGGCAAGGAGTTGTTTTCCACTGCCCCAGAAGATCGAGCCAAAACGAATGGGTTGAAATTAAATCTAAAGAGTGTTTGGCCAAACATTAGGAAGAACTTCCTGACAGTGGTCCCTTAGTGGAACAGGCTTCCTTGGGAGGTGGTGGGCACTCCTTCTTTGGAGGTTTTTAAGCAGAGGCTAGATGGCCATCTGACAGAAATGCTTATTCTGTGAACCTAGGCAGATCATGAGAGGGAGGGCAGGAAGGATTACATCAGTGCTTAGTTTTTGTGGCCCCTTCTTACATGCCCAGGTTTAGGCCTTGGGGTCAGGTATGAATTGTCCCCAGGCAAGTTTGGCTAGGGATAATGACAGTGTTTTGCCATCTTCCGGGCATGGCGTAAGAGTCACTGGGTACGTGTGGGGGGAGGTATTTGTGAATTTCCTGCATTGTGCAGGAAGTTTAACTGGATGACCCTAGCGGTCCCTTCCAACCCTATGATTCTATGATTATTACTAATATCAGTAAAATAAAGTGTCTCTGAAAAGGTGGAAGACACTGTGATACAATCACCAGTATATTGTAAGTATATATGTGAAACATACTTGCATGTCCCCACTTAGTAATGAAGGTCAATGGGATTTTGGAAAGCGATGTGTCAAATTATATTTGCTATGGAAAAACTAAACTGTTTTTTACTCTCCCTAACAGAATTTGCAGGCACCCAAGGAAGATAATGGGCAATAGATTCAAGACGTACGAAATGAAGGGCATCTTCATATAATGCATAATTAACTGAATGAATTCAATGCACCAAGATGTATTGATGACAGGTAGCTTGGATGGCTTTAAAAGGTCTTTCACCAAATTCATAGATGATTGACCCATTAATGGCTGTTAACTATGAAGGCTAAATGCAACCTCCACATATAGAGGCATCTGCATACCAGTTGCTGTGGAGAAGAAAAACATGGAGGAGAAAGACTTTAGCCTCCATGCCCTCCTTGTTGGTTTCCCAATGATACCTGGTTAGCCAAAGTGGGATACAAGGTGCTAGTCTAGATGGGTTCTTTAATCTGATCAAGCAGCACCATTCTTACGTTCTTGGCACATTCTCCACTTGTAAATTACTGGATACACTGAAAATACTATAGATAAATAATCGTAGGAGTGATGAATGCCATGCAGAGAGCTACAAAGTATTCTCAATGGCAGCCAGACACCTGAATCACTCATCTTGTCAAATCTGACATATTGCTGAACATAAAATATATTTTATATCGTTAGCCAACTACGGGAGATTCTGGAGCATGAAGGACAGAAGTATTAATATTTATTTATGAAAAATCATTAAAATTATTATTAATAAGAATTACTACTGAAGAAATTAAAATGGATTATATGTTCTTATTTCTAGATACAGTATTTCTTTGTAGACATTACACTTTTGTATATCTCAGAAACTTACAAAAGGAAACAGGGAAAAAAGAGATATACTTTCCAGTCATCTATGCCTGCACATTTTCATAGCCATTGTCTGCACTGAAGTGGTCTCAGAAGCTGAGAGATCCATCAGAACATTTGGGTCACTTTACAAAAATAAACCTCCCCTTCTCTTCCTTCAAACACTGGCTGAGACCTTGTGATGTCATAGAATATTCAATAGTATTCTAGCTGCTGAAGGTACGGTCAGCACAAAAACATTAATGACAAACAGAATTATGTACTATTTATGGAAAGCTATTCAGAGAAGATCAAGGATCCAGAGTGCTCCTTATGCTTCATCTGAGTGTTTATCAGTTTTTCAGTGCTGGCATCATGAGATAACATAATTTCATCTAAGAGAGCACCTCAAGATGGTGTGCATGTGCTCTTAGTTGGAAGGAGTGAAGAGGTCTGACCTTCAAAGAAATCAATTAAAATTAAGACCAAAAAACAGATGTTATTCTGGGAGATCATTACTGTTTTATCTATTATGTTATCCTATGATCACCTTAGCTGAACCAAAACATCATTCTTTCAGGATGGTAAGACTACATAAATACCCAGGATGTGAAATCTTGCATCCCAGACTTGGTATTTGGATGGCTGTTCCAGCAGTATGTCATGTATCACTTTGTAGGGAGGGGAAGAGGAGTATCTTTCCATCTAACACCTCTGGTGCTCCTGCTCAGAGGTCTCTGCATTTAAGTTTCCACACTTCCCTGAAAGTATTGTGTGTCAAACAAACATAATCCCAGAAAAATAATTCATTAGTCAGTTTCTTTTTGGAGAGGACATTTTTGTAAACTTCCTGTTTGGTCAAAGATGACCCTTCTCTTCCTAGTAAACCTGGAAATATGGTCTAGGAAGGAAAGAGTTTGTTGTCAGCAGCCATCCACCTTTGTCAGCTGTGTCCTTTGCAGAAATGAAGAAGTTACCTGGTTCTTTTGTCATACAGGAAAGGGGCACATGCATGCATACAAGCAGAGGACCTTGGATTGACCTGGAGCAGGCCACTGGTTTTATATATACTTACTTCCTGTCCCAGGTTGTGACATTTTTACACACACATGCATAAAGATTTTACAACTAGTACCTAGAACGTGACATAAAATACCCCGTCAAAAAACAAATACCTACCTTGTATAGCCTGATTCAAATGAAGGCTATGAAGCAGGCAGAAAAGAGATTTAACTCTTCAATTCCTGCATTGTTTTGTTAGTAAAAATAATTGATTCCCTGCACTGTTATTAGCTCTGGAAAGGAAAAAAGACAGGCACTCTTCCTTTTCCTATTATTTTTCCTTTCCAGGGCTAAAAACAACATATGTGGCAGAGTTTATGTATCAGTTTCCAGTAGCAACTCCATATAGGATGGATAGGTTAAACCCCTTCTCCTCCCACACCATAGCCTTGATCCAAAGCAAGGGATTGCATAACAATGATTAGATTTTTTTTTTATAACAGTGATAATTTCCATGCTTGGATCTTCTAGCATCTGGGATAGCTTTTAAGACTTTATATGAAGTTTTGTGGTCTATTAAATGAATTGCAAGGGAGGGAAATTGTGCTTCACTTTCACTCATCTCATAGCTGGTCTAGGAGATCTCAGTTCAAATCCCACTCTTCCATGAAGTTCACTGGATTACCTTGGGCAGCCACCCCTTGTCTCATAACCGACCCTACAGAGTTGTTGTGGAAGGGAAATGGGAGAAAGATAACCATGTACCCCACCCTGAGTTCCTTGGAGGAAGGGTGCAATAACAATGTACTCATCAGATCCAGAGGAGTTAGCTGTGTTAGTCTGTAGTAGCAAAATCAAAAAGAGTCCAGTAGCACCTTTAAGACTAACCAACTTTATTGTAGCATAAGCTTTCAAGAATCACAGTTCTCTTCATCAGATGCATGGAGGGCAGAAAGAAACTGGTCATCTGACGAAGAGAACTGTGATTCTCGAAAGCTTATGCTGCAATAAAGTTGGTTAGTCTTAAAGGTGCTACTGGGCTCTTTTTGATGGATGTACTCAACAGATCTTCTTCAAACTCAGGGAGAAACTTGAACAGAGCTAGCTCCCCACAATTGCAGCCCCCGCTGAGAGTCATTCACTGAGTATTCTGAGCCATTAACCTAATAAAGGAACAGTCAGCTAACAGCTCCAGTGGTATTTTATTATTCCTTCCATTTTTAATACTTTTTCAAAAGTGCCCTTATAAAACAATGAAAATATGTGATGGTGGGTTTGAATCTTGGCCCTAGACTTGAGCATTACATCTACTTTGTTCTGTGACAATTTAGGTAGGAAACAGTCAGTTTGACAGAGTGCCCATACACTAATAATGTTGTCATGTCCTCCTTTGCAACTTCAAATCCCTGAACCTGCCTGACAATTGGATTTGGGTGATGAATGTGATGGGCCTCCAGTGTTCTGCAGGGAAAACACTATGGTATGTGAGAAGACATTTCAGGCTATTTCAGTATTAATTCATTCACACAAAACCTTGCTTTGGACACAGTGCACTGCTTGTCTCTTTTGTCTTCATTCAAATGCTGAATCTCATACATGCTTCAGGCCATTTTTGCTTCAATATGTTGATTTAAGGCAGCGCTGCTTTTCTTTGGTTTGACTGTTACATGACCATATGTCTTGGATATTCTTGGTGCCCTCTCCCCTACCCCCATCTTTTTATCACCAGTCTCAGAAGAGAATTCACATTACATTAAAGGAGACCTTGTGAAGCAATACCGAAGCAGTCGGCTGGAATTACTACAGCTGCACTGTGAGTGATTTGAAAGTAAACTCCTATTGTGAACTAGGGTGAAAAACAAAAGCTCAGCATGCAGTTCATTTTTTTATTTTTAAATCTTTGTTGCTTAAAGGGCCCCAGGGGCTGGAATTCTGCAATTCAAATGTAAAAGAGCAGGGGGGAAATGGCTATTTGTTTCAAATGAAATCTATGCAATGTCTTAAAAAATCCATATGTGCACGAATGAAATAAAGGCGGTTTGACAGATAACAATAACGGGAATTCAAGCTGTAGCTTGGATTAAGCTTTATACATACTGATTTGCCAACCATTAATGATAATTTGACTAATTGCTTGTTATTTACCAAATAATTGGCTTCCAGGACCTGTAACTAAGAGGAAATCCCTCAACTGAGAAGATGCCTGAAGGGTATGTGTTACCCCACCCCAAAATATTCTTGAAAATGCTTTAATAAAGCTGAGAGTTTTATACAAATATGTGAAATACTTAAAATCAGACCTATTTTCTGGAATAGCTCCCCTGCAAAGCCTCCTTTTTATCACCCAGGTAATTTTAATATATATAAGAACAGACTGGGAAAAGGAAAACACTATATATTTAGTAGATGAATTCAAAATGTTAGATGAGCACAAGTATTTACACTTTTCTCTTTCTTCCGGATGAAGATCCCAAACCACAACTCTGCATTTCTCCTCATCCTATTACAAGGTACATTAGCAATGTACACAGAAATTTTATTCAGATTCTTTTCAGGACATTTTGTTCTTAATTTTTTTCCAGTTGTTTTCTTTATTATAATTATTGTAATTATCTGAATTCTTTATCCTGTTCTTAATCTATTTCCATTGATCTAAATGAGGAAGACAATCTTCCTGGTGGTTATTCTTCATTTTCCATGCAACTGGGACTTACTTGTTTGATGTAGGGTCATCTATATCTCACTTTAAAGGTCAATCCCCAAGATAGGTAACTATAGTATACAAAAACAAAAACAGGAAAACATTATATATATATAAATATATTGAATTTTAACAAGGTCAGGACAAAGAGGGGCATGGAAAGGGGAAAGGGGGGATAGGAGGGGGAGATAAACGAACATACTAAGTAGTCTGCTTACAACATTACTCTACATATCATTGGATACTACAAATAGGTAGACTGTGATGATTAACACAAATTATATTCAAGGCTTTATATCCTTAATATACTCATGACTTTGTGGTTATTTTTAACACAATCATAGAATGAAGTCCAGGGCCCAGCAAAGTCCTCTTCCATTTGCCCTTTCAATATTGAGGTCAATTTGTCCATTTCTGCACTCTCCATAATCTTTGCCACTAGTTCTTCTTGAGTAGGCATTATTTGACGTTTCCAATAGGGTTGCCAGCCTCCAGGTGGTGGCTGGAGATCTCCAGGAATTACAACTGGTCTCCAGGCCACAGAGATCAGATCCCTTGGAGAAAATGGCTACTTTGGGGGGTGGGCTCTATGGAATTATACCATGCCAAGGTCCTTTCCCTCCCCAAACCCCACTTTCTCCAGGTTTCACCCCCCAGATCTCCAGGAATTTCCCAGCTTGGAGCTGGCAACCCTAGTTTCCAATAATATGCTAATAGAATTCTAGCTGCTGTTACTGCATGTATTATGAAATATTTCTGATCCTTACTAAATTCATCTGGAATGCAATTCAACAAAAACAACTCAGGTTTAAAAGGTATTGGCATCTGTAGAATTGTTTGGACCATTGTATGCACCATTACCTAAAATTTATGTATATCTTGACAAGTCCACCACATGTGATAAAATGTTCCTGTATGTTTTCCACATTTCCAACATCTATTAGATATATTCTTGTACATTTTAGCCAATCTATCTGGTGTTAGATACCATCTATAAAACATCTTATACAAGTTCTCTTTAAAAGTAACCGATTTAGTTATTTTAATATTTACTTTCCACAATTTACTCCATTTTGCTGAATTGATATTATAGCCTAAATTTTGTGACCATTTAGTCATGCATTCTTTTACCACTTCACTTTTCATTTTTATTTGCATTAAAAATACATACATTTTCAATCAACTTTTCATCAGTGGTATATAACAATTTTTCAAAAGTAGTTTGTTCTAAATAAAAACCACCCAGTTTTTTATCTTTAAGATATCTAGATTCAATTTGGGTTCTTGACCACAAATCTTGTCTCAGCAATTCCTCCTTCGGAAAACATCATAGAACTATAATGTGTCACTCAAACAATCAAAAGAATAAAAACTATAAAAGAAGCAATACAATGATGATAGATATAAAAGACAAGCATTAAAAAAATCAAAGCAGTTGTAGTGATCTGGCTGTGCCAGGAAAGCCTAGCAAGGCCTCAGAAGCCTGTTAGCCGTGGGAGTAGGCCTGCATACAATTCCCAGGAGCCCCTGGGCCGTTTTGGCACCCTTTTTGGCCAATCAGAAGACAGGGGGCTAGTGCTATATAATTTGGGAGGGGGAAAAGCTTGTGTTCTTTCTCCCAGGGAGCAGGCCAGAGGAGGTTTCTGCTAGAGAGAGGGGGGGCCCTCATCCAGGTAGGGTGAGAAGACAGGCCTGGCAGACAGAAGGACAGTGAGTTCAGTCGCACTAGGACCTTTTGTTTATTTTGCTTTCACCCATCTACTGTTGCTAATGCACCTTGTTTGTTTGTTTGATATTAACTGAGCTCCTTGTAAATAAATCCTTTTGTTTGTTGTTACTGTGCTAGGTTCTCAAGCCTGTTTATTGGCCAAGATACGGAGGTCAGAAGGGTTGAGAGGGTACTCTGGGCATTCCCAAGGGACCCTAAATCCCAGAGTGGTGGCAGCGTAAGGTGGCTCACCCCACCTGAGGAATGACAGCAGTGATCAACAAAATTCACAAATTCTGTTCAAGACACCTATGGCCAGGGCTTTTTTCCAGCTGGAACACGGTGGAACGGAGTTCTGGAACCTCTTGAAAATGGTCACATGGCTGGTGACCCCTCCCCCTGATCTCCAGACAGAGCGGCGCGGAGGGCAATCTAAACTCCCCTCTGTCTGGAGATCAGGGGGCGGGGCCACAAGCCATGTGACCATTTTCTCCGAGGACAATCCACTGACTTCCACCAGCTCTCTTCCCAGAAAAAATCCCTGCTTACAGCAGATTTAAAAGAAGAGGCAATATGATCTTGAATACACTAAAAGGTCAAGGATAAAAACAGCAAAGGCATTATGGAATAGAACAAATTTCACTCATTTCTACAAGTTCACATGTGAGATAGACTAAGGAAACTTCAGGGGAAGAGAATTCTGCAAACTGTGGGCTACCATTGGAACAGCCACACTCAACATGCTGCCCAGTCTTGCCTCTATTGTTAAGGAGGAGCAGAGCACTAGATGATGATCTTAGCTCATGGAAAGCATGTCACTGGAAGAGGTGATCCTTTGAACTGGCTGGGCTGCAACTGGTTAGGATCTTAACAGTGAAAAACAGCTTTTGAATTGGGCCTGAAAACAAATAGGCAACCAGGGCAGCCGACATAGCACTGGGGTACTGTGGTCACTATGGCATGTCCAAGTCAAAATGCTTGCTGCTGCATTTTGAATCAGTTGAATGCCTGAACCCACCCTCAAAGGCAGTCTCACACAGCGTATATTACTGTAGTCTAATCTGGAATGTACTGACTACTGAGGCATATGTGACTATAGCCAGATCAGTTCATCCCAAGAGCAGCCACGGTGAACAGAACTAGATGTACAGCAATATCACTCCACACTTGGGGGGAGTGTGCAGTAGACATAGGCACAAACCCAAAAAATTTAATGAACCAGCAGTTCGCGGTTTGGTGCCGACGATGATCCCGAGATCGCGAACCGCAACGAACATTTTCTGTTGCTGAACCGGTTCGTGGTTCGTTGGGCACGGAACGGCCCCTGTGGCACTTAGAGAGCCCATATTCCCGGGGAGTCTTTTGCAGGCTCTCCTACAGCCCTCACCCAAGTTTGGACAAGATTGCAAAAGGGATCTTGGAGTTATACCCTCTCCAATCCAAGGCCCCCAGGAAACTCCCACAAAAATCCAAGCTCAATTATACTCTCTGTCTCTCTCCCCAAAGGCTAGCAAGTGGCAAGCAAGAGCTCTGTCCCACTCCACTGCTCACTGAAAGTGAAACCCAGCCTGGGAGCCCATGGCTATTTATAAGCACAGGTCCCATTGAGCAACGCAGGAGGTTTGTGTTTAGCAGTCAGAGCTGCCTATCAGGGTTTGCAGGGATGAGATTGGAGTGCCCGTGGCTACAGGACATCCCCTTCCCTCTCCCTCCCCTGGGTGTCTTCTCCCAACTTGTAACCGCTTTGCAGCTCCGTGGTTGGAAGGAAGACCTGCCGATCAAGGTAAGCTGGGCTTCCATTCGGGTTTCCAGGGCGACAGAAGGAGCGCAGACAGAGTTCAGGCATTCCCCCGGCTCCGTTTCCAGGGGAATTGATTGCTGGCGCCTGAGTGTCTGGCTTCCCGAACTGCGGCCGAACGCACCGAACCAGGCCTCGTCCGAACGCTGGTTCATTGGCCATAGATGATCACAAACCGCCGGATCACGATCGCGCGATCGCCATTTTCGTGGGTTTTTGAAGTTTGTAATGTGGTTCGTGCCCATCTCTAGTGTGCAGCACCTCATACAGCATGGGATATGCAAGGGGAAAAATGTATTTGAACATCTATGCGCTTCCATTTGGATTGGGGCAAAGGGGTTCCAGAACCCTTGCTCTTGTGAGTGCTCACAGAAAATTATCTGTTGCTGGTTGTACCAACAATTGATATCCATTTTGGAGCTAGAGGAGAGAGTGCAGCTTTGTGGAACCGCACAACCACCAGTATATAGTGCTCTTGATAAAGAAGATACAAGACAGGAGTTCAGCTTGAGCCCTGTTGAGCGCACGGTGGCTTTCCGTCCTCCCTGCAGGGTTGGCATCCTCCTTGTGGAATCTCCCGATTGGGAGCTGGTCATTGGAATGTGTTCATCATTTGACCACCGTGCTTAAGTAAAAAGGAGTGACTCATTTCATTAAGAGACAATTTTGGGACATCTTCCCTGCAGGGGACTTTGTTTGTGTAATCCTTGTGTTCATTTTGTATTGAAAAGGAACAGGCTAGTGGCCTTTGTGATTAATATTGTTCATAAAAGTGGTTAGTAACTTACACCATAAGTGTGTGCTGTATTTTGTAGACTTTATGTTAAGTTGCTAGTCCTTACTGTTGTGGGTCTTTTGATCCATTATCTCTGTTACCATACAGTGTTCCCCTCTGTATTTGTTTCTGCTGGTTGCACCAAAGCTGCACATAATTCTGAATATGACAATGCAATAATAAAGTTAGAAGGGGGAAAACTCTTTACAGATCATGAGCAAAACATGAATGTGATAATAAAAGGACTGATTGAACAGAATGTTGTCATGAGCACAGTGAGCATTTGAACATCATTGATGATGAGTTTTCCTTTAAGGAGGGCTGTATTTTGTACCACGTTGCCATGGAGCTAAAAGTTACACTTTGACAGCAGTGTAGCCCATGTATTCTCATATACAGGTTGCTCTGGGGCAGAATCTATTTACACATCTCCAATGCAAATGTGTCCTCATTTTTAACTGACTAACAAATTCCATACTTTGGATATAGAAACTTTCTCTTTTAAAGGGCTTTGAACTCTTTCATATTTCTCTGTAAGCAAGCAGCAGCTACCTACCTGTGAGGAAAATAGATAACTGTGAATGAAGCAGAGGACCATGATGTCACTTCAGAATAGCTGTTCCTTATGATGCAATCCTATGCAGAGTTGCTCCATTCTAAGCCGATTTAAATCAATGGGCTCGAACTGGAGTACCTCTGCATAGAATTGCATTTAAGGTGCAGAATATACCAGAAACCCTTCCACTGATTTCTGATCAGTATGGACCAATGTGTACAGGAGTAAACATGGCCAGGTATACTCCAGTTTCTCAAAGTGAACTATGGGCAGCTGTGATTGGCCAGAAGTATTACGAAGAGTAAAATGTAGTGGTTAAAGGAAGGCCAAGCTTCCTATTATGACTTGCTCTTCATTGTGCTTCCAAGTTAGATTTCCTGATCATGGGGAGAGCTTGCATTAGGTTAACAGTATCGTCCAAAGTTTGATCTGAACAACACTGGTTATTTCATGATCTGGCCATCATGGACTACCCATCAAAATCTGCTGATCTGCATCTCTTCCTCCATAACATCTAAATAACTACATGATATGGCATCATCACATTCTCAACTCCCCTGCACGTGGCAGTCAATAAAATGAAGACAAAGAAAGGCTTGTCACATGGTTTAGTTTACTCAACATTAAGAGGAAGAGAGGACAAAGGAGTACCATTTTTGACAGCAGCCATGTATCTCAGTAACTTCAAGTTTCTCTTCAGTCTTTGGTTTATCAGACAAATGACACCCAGAAAAGATTTGTGTTGCTATAGGCGGACCTAAACAACAGAGTTCCCATTTTTTCTCTTACTCCTTAGACCTGCTTACTCAAGCAAGTATCAAAAATCAGAAACCACTACTAAAGCCTTTTTCAGACATTACTGCCATGCATATCAGAAGCCCACTGGTGGGCATGCCTGCTCCCCAGAATGCTCACGCTATGCCAGGATATGTGCACTTGCCCATGTGTGTGTGAAGAGGGAAATGTGTAGATTTTCTATGTGTATACATTTGTACATGCTACATGAAAATATGCATACTGAAGTTGTATGTGCATAGACAAATCTGTACTTTGCCCTTTTCATGTGAAATGGATGCTGTGCATATCCAGGCATATTAAGAGCATCATGGGTAGCACATGTTCCCATTAGTAGTGTGATCAATAGATAATCAATATAACATAATCAGGATGGTGTAGTTGTTAAAGCATTGGGATAGGACAGCCAGCATTGTGTAGTGGTTAGAGTGTTGGATTAGGATCTGGAAGAGCCAGGTTCAAAGCTGCACTCTGCCTCGGAAGCTTGCTGATTGACCTTAGGCCAGACATTCTCAGCCTAACCTACCTCACAGGGCTGTCATGAAGATAAAATGGAGGAGAGGAGAATTATCTAAGCCACATTGGGTGTCCATTGGGGAAGAAAGGCAGGATATAAATAAAGCAAATTAAAAAAATGGCCTGTACTTTTAACCTTTTTAATTCTATGCCTGAACAGAAGGGTGAATGACAGGATGAGTGATTGTCAAAGAACCAAAAAGCACCCAGAAAATCTGAAGAACAAGTAGTGGGGGTAACAATAGATATTTCTAGAGAAGTCTGAGGAAAACAACAGCAAGATGAGGGAATGAGTCAGTCTGCCCAAACCAAGATAATAAGATCAGAACTAGGAATATGTGCTTCAGAAATTATCATTTTAATTCCATCTTGAAATATCAGGAATGGCATCATTATTGTTTCCATTAAATATCAGGAATATTGTTATTTTATCAATGTCATGTTAGAAAAATTCCCATTTTAATTTATATCAGATGTCTACCTATTATTTCCTATGGGGAAGAAAGTCGGCTGTTTGGAGCAGCTATTGTTTAACCAAAATTTCAGGAAAGCTAGTCTCTACTAAAGAACTCTCATGATTGAAGTGAACTGGACAAAGGGTCCAGTTTTACACACACACCCAGAAGCAGACACCCCAGCCACTTTCGTCTCCATTTTCTCCTATGTTTTTTGCCAAAACACAATTTGCACCTTCATAAGGTTTATTTGTTGCTTGACTTTCCTGTGGATTAATTCTTTCCTAAGCCTGTCTTTACTAAAGTGTGCAGTTCCATACCTCCATACCAAGCATGTTTATTAGTCCATGTGTTCAATGGAACTTATTCAAAAGTAAATATATATAGAAAATTGTAATCTCTGATCCAGCAACATTGGCACAGCAATATTTGTATGGAGCACAGATCCCCTTGCTGGTTCAACAGCCGTTTATACTAATGGATGCAATGTGAAGATTTCCACTGGCTGAATGGTGACCATTCATGCAATGCTGATCAGATGGCCAGTGCTGCTTTCCTTTAACAGCACTGATCAGCTGATGGGGCTGGGGGGCATACTGCTTGCATGTGACATACAACTGGATCAACATTAGTGAAAAAGCACGTACCGTTACTATCCTGACACTTTTTCTTGCAACAGACAAGTTTTGTATTCAGTGATATTTTTATTATTCCCAATTGCTATTCTTAGATTAGGAAATACTTCAGTAAATTTTGTATTTGCAGGTGATAAAAATCAACTATTGACCCATCTCTGTAACTGATAAAAATCAACCATTGACCTTTAGGAATTGAGCTGACTGCAAAAAATATAGATTTATTTAAAAATAATTATGAGAAATTGTAGATACAAATAGAAAGAGATCTGATAAAATGGAATAAATTAAATTTGTCATGGCTGGGAAGAATAGCAGCAGTGAAGATGAATGTGCTACCACGTGTGATGTTTTTATTGCAAACAATTCCAATCATTCGGGACTATAAACAATTTGATAAATGGCAAAGAAAAATTTCGGACTTTGTGTGGGCAGGCAAGAAACCTCATGTGAAAATGAAGGTGTTACAAGATTCGAAAGAAAGAGGCGGCCTGCAATTGCCAAATTTAAGATTATATTATGAAGCAATTTGTTTGGTTTGGTTAAAAGAATGGATAACACTAAAAGACCGTAAACTGCTGGCTTTGGAAGGATATAAAAAACTGTTCGGATGGCATGCCTATTTGTGGTACGATAAAGCGGACTCTATGTTTTTGAATCACTACATTAGAAAAAGCCTTTTCACAATCTGGAAGAAATATAAGAACTATATGGAAGGTGGTATTCCCTCATGGGTAGTACCATATGAAGTAATAGATCCGAGAGCGGTTGATAATGAACAACAATGTCTAACCTATAAAGAGATAATGTCGATGGAACATAAAATGTCAAAAATTAAAACGGAAGAAGAGTTATCTTCTCGCTATGGATGGTTCCAGTACCGGCAAATAAGAGATCTTTATAACCCGGACTGTTCAAAGGGTGGAGTAAGATTGGAAAATTCGGAATTAGAAGTGATTCTTCAAGAAGGAAAAAAAGAAATTTCAAAAAATTATAAAATACTTTTAAAATGGTACACGGAAGATGAGACAATCAAAGTCCAGATGGTGAAATGGGCAATAAATTTTCATAAAGAAATAACAATGGAATCTTGGGAGCATTTATGGAAAAATACGTTGAAGATTTCAACTTTTACCAATATTAAAGAGAATGTCTATAAAATGATGTATAGGTGGTATCTAACACCAAAGAAAATTGCGCTAGGAAATACTAATATGTCAGATAAATGCTGGAAATGTAAGAAGCATGAAGGATCACTATATCATATGTGGTGGACTTGTGAGGTAGCTAAGCAATACTGGGGAGATATAATCGAAGTAATTAATGAGGTTTTGCAAACCCAAATAAATAAGAACCCAGAATTGTTGCTACTGAACTTGGGAATGGAAGATGTTCCAATGCACTACAGAACATTGTTATTTTACATGATTACAGCAGCAAGACTCTTATATGCGCAGAAATGGAAAGTGCAAGAAATACCAACTACCAAAGATTGGATTTACAAATTGCTGTACATGGCTGAAATGGACAAAATGACAAGAAAATTGAAAGATCTTGATCCAGGAGAATACATTGCAGATTGGGGGAAATTGAAACAATATTTAGAAAAAAAATGGGATGTGAAGGGAGGACTGTGGCAGTTTGAGAACTATTAATTTGTGATTTTAGAAAAAGAAGAGAGAAGTAACTTTACCATTAATTGGAAAATTTGGTTATTAATTAACCTAAGCTAGTAATATTATTAGTTTGACTTTATTAAAAATACTTAGTCCAATTAATGATGTAGATAATGGATATATCAGTGGAGACGATATAGTATATATAAAAGAATTTGAATAGGCTTAGATTAAGAGATACAATATATGTATGTTTTAGAAGAATATAGTAGAAAATAAGTTAAGTAATAAGATAGGTTAAGGGTTGGAAAGCTGTTGGAAGTCTATAAGGAGGGGGGAGGGAAAGGGTGGGGGTTGAAATAAATTTAGTAGGAGGGGGAATGTATGTATTAATGATGTACTCACCAATAAATTTTTTTTTAAAAAATCAACTATTCACCCATCTCTGTAACTGCAAAACTGTTGGATATGTAACTGCTTTGTATACGTTTAAGTACTAAAAAAGTCTTTCTGCTCTTAAAGTGAAGAGTTTGTTTTCATTGCTCTTTGCTACTCAGACAAGGCCAGTGGAACAACCATACAGGATGCATTTTGACACAGTAGGGAACCTCCAGGGTACATTTCTCAGTCATTTCACATCATGCCTGTATACAGAAACCAACTTTGAAAATAGCTTCCTCCTTCCTCTAAGGTATTGGTAGACCAAACAGAAGTCATGACTTCATTTGCATCAAAAGTAAAGGGACACATTTCTCTACCCAATTATTATCAGTGAATAAGGTTATAACAGAACTAAGATTCTTCAAATCCGCTAGTTTATACTTTTAGTCAAACACGTGCGACAGACCAACGTGTGACTTTGTCCAGGACTTGGACTCCATTTTGGGAACTGGCACAGGGTAAATAGCTAAGAGTTGAGTTGTACGTGTCTCCACTCCAGCAATGATCTCACCGGGTAAGGGTAACCCCCAGCTGCCCTCATTTCTACAATATAGGGACAATAATAACAAACTGATTTACAAGGCTGTTGAATACTCTAACAAGAGCTCCAACTACACTTTGAAAAATTCATAACTGGATATCCCAACATTTTTGTCTCTGAAGTTGATCAGTAGTGCTGGGGCGGGGGGAGATACCCTGAACTGTTTTTCCTGTTGGCATATGGATGGGAAACAACAGAACCCAATGAAGTTCAATTAATGTTCCTCCACATAACAAATAATTTAACCTTTAAGGTATGCTTGTGTAATTTGCAAAGTAGGTACTCATACTGATGCTACATTGCAAGCATGGAAAGAGGATTCACAAGTGACTTCTCTTCCTACCTCCCATTACTATTGGTAATACAGATACCTATGTGTTTATACAAGCAGACTCCCTGGGGCAGCTTCAATCTGGAAAATGGCATGGGGCAGAAGTCCCAAACTAGGCTCCTGCACACCTGAAGTTTAGAGCTGGGAGTTTCCTGGCATTTCATCTGTCTGTGCCCTGAGAATGTTGTTCTGTGTGGTATGGTGGAGAGAGTACCCTCAAGTCATAGCTGACTTATGGTGACCCCTGGTGGGGTTTTCATGGCAAGAGACTAAGAGAGGTGGTTTGCCATTGCCTACTTCTGCAACCCTGGTCTTCATTGGAGGTCTCCCATCCAATTACTAACCCAGGTTGACCTCGCTTAGCTTCTGAGATCTGACGAGATCAGGCTCACCTGGGCTATCCAGGTCAGGGCATTCTGTGTAGTAGGTTTCTGCCTAATATCCCAAGAAACAGTGCGGGGAAAAGAAGCTGCGTAGCTTCCTAAACTAATTGCCATGAGTTCCAGATTTCTTGTCTCACAAAGACTGAACCAGGAAAGTAGCTTTTGTGTAACATCTATATTAGTTTTCAGGCTGTCACCTATAATATTACAGTTCCCATTTCTCCTAATTGCAAAATCTTCCATTTAGCAGAATACTAGAAAAGCAACCATGTTCTACCACTGCAAAGCTGACTAGGAAAGATAGTAGTAAGACACTGGAGCAGACTGGACATTTCTCTGATGTATCCAGCATGAAATATTTATTCTTTTTCAGCTTCAGCCTCTCTCCAGCTATGTTACTCAATGCATGTCAGGTTAATCACAGCCCTTGGAGTTCTGTCCATTGCTAGAGGAGAGGTAAGCATAACAGAAATCTTAAGGCAACTTTTCTGGTAATGTAGCTGCATTTCTTTAGAATGCCTGAAAATGTCTGTCATGTTGGGTTTTCTACCCAGTGACTATGCTGCCAGCAGCCAAGAAAATTTCACCGTTGTTAAGACCAAGCACACACTTGCCCATTTCTCCATGCAACAACATACAACAGTGTCTATACTTATACACCTTCGCTGGATATCATGTCACAAACAATGTTAATGGGCACATCTTGAAGATAGATCAGAATTCATTGAATATATAACCCAAAAGTGGTAACCATGTCTATACATGTATGGCATTTCACACAATATTTAAAAAATTAACACTCTGGAGCAATGTTCCCCAACATGGTAACTGTGGGTGCCATGGCATCCAGCACTCACTGATACCTTTCCCTAATAATCTGTTCCTCTTCCAGAAAAAGTAATCATCGTAGAAGGAACTTTGGCCTGGAACATCCCAATATTTTGTGATTGGTTCATGGCAGCCATTTTGTGGTGGTTCCCCCTCAATAGTCTCAATTCTCCAAAAGTGCCCACAGGCTTAACAGGTTGGGGATCCCTGCTATAGAAAAACTGGATGTATTAACAGTACCTAATTATAGGGATAAAATCAAATTTAAAATAAATCCATTAAATAAACTCAGGTTCTCATTTTTTTTTACAATGCTACACAAGATATGAATCATCATATGAATTTCTGCTGTGTTTGTACCAAATTCAGGTACACCTTGGGTTACAAACCTCTCATCCCCATGCAAGAATTTTAATTGGGTCAGATTTTCAGATTTAAAACTCTTGTTTCAAGATTTCTTGGTTATAACCAAATCCAGTTTCAAACATTTCTGTACCAGAGAAAACTTTGTGACTTGAACTGCTATTAGGTCAGCTTGACTAGATCCAAGTCAGTATCTTTAACTCCCTGAGAGAGGTGCTGCACCATAGTGATTAAGTGGCTGGATTGTGAATCAGCACTCTGATGGCTGAAATCCTACTACAGCCATGAACTCAGTAGGAAGCCTCAGATAAGCCACTCCTCTCAGCCCCATCTCCCCAGCTGTATTGTGGGGATAACAACAACACTGACTTTGTTCACTGCTTTGAATGGGGCACTAATCTGTCTAGAAGAGTGATATATAAGTGCAGTTGTTGTTTTAGTAACAACTAGATTCTTTGTAAAGTGTTCCAACTGACAAATGGTATACCTGAAGCAATGTATAATCTGCTGTCCATGAATTTTTGAACAATGCTTATTTCTGAATTTGCTCCATTAGATATTTGTTGCATTCTGCTCCAAAAATTCAATACTGTTTTATGAGCAGCTGCCTCAGTTTCTCCTTTGAATAAGTAAGCTGGAAGTGAGGGTATGGGCCTTATTTAATTCAATAAACTTATTTTGTTCAAGGTTTTTATTGATTCCATATTAAGAAGTTTGTAAGACATAGAACCAGGGAGGGAAAGTTCATCTGCCAACATTGAAAGGCTAGCTGAATGAGGCAACCAAATAACCACACAAAAGTCTTTAAATATCCTGAATGGTTTGCCTCTACCTTAACTTTGGTATACACTTGAGCCTGATTTTCATCTTATAGAAGAGGAAAACTCCATTAACGAAGGTTTAAAAGAACAGATTCCATTGTAACCCATTTTCACTTCAGACATTTTGCATCAGTACATCAAAGCTTCCCATTTCTTTCTCTCAGGGTATGGGATAAGCTTGAGAAGTTGGGTGGGCAAGTTGTCACAACAGATTAACATTTTCCTTTACTCTCGCTTGCCCTAAGAAAATAATTGATGGGTGCTTCAAGGATTAAAAAATCGACCTAATTTGTTATAAATAACTTTCTCCTTATATTAATCTAATGGAACTGGGTTTGCTGAGCAAGGCTTAAGCCTTCACTGCGTAGATTATCCTTAGCTCCACTGGGGGCAATTTTTTTTTCATATCTAGTGATTTTAATGCAAAACAGATTGTCACTTTCGGCCTATATATTTTATTTACTCCAGGCTACTGCTTTTCAAATATCAGCATCCAATAATTATCCCAGTTTAGATTTCAAAAGAACAGCAAAAAATACACAGATGGGATAATAAATTACTCATATAGCGCTGAGCCTTTTGTTCCTTGAAAGCAGATCACTCAGAGTACAATGAAGTCTTTAACGCTGTCAGATGCAAAGACTTAGTCCTAATAAGATTTTAGAACATCAAGTTTGCCCCCACAAAAGAAATCAGACTAAGTAGTACCTTTTGGTTGCAAGTCCCAGATCTTGTTTATTTATAAAGCAATAAATATTCAAAGAAGCACAAATAAATTGCACGGGGTGTGTGTAAACAAACTGTACAAATAACTGAACCAAGTTCCAGAAGGATTGCTGGAAAAGACTTCAAGAAGCACAATGCTGTCATCCTGAGTGGGAAATAAATGATGGAAGGGGAAGGTGCTTAGAAGCACTTGCGGTGAACAATTGATGGGCCAGCCTCATCATACTCCTGTTTACTGATCCACATCTGCTGGAAGGTTGAGAGAGATGCTAAGATAGAACCACCAATCCAGACAGAATATTTCCGCTCAGGAGGGGCAATGATCTAAAGGGAAAAGACACGACAAGAGTCTCAGATGAAGCTACACGAGCAAGGCCATTCTACTCAATATAACTTTGCTTACATTGTACTTTCTTTTAATAATGGTTTTTGTGACACAGTTTTGAACTTTATGTAGGTTATTCTGTGACCTTGCTGACTCTAATTTCCATTTTGGGACAGGAAACCTATCCTCTCACCTTGATTTTCATGGTGCTGGGAGCCAAAGCAGTGATTTCTTTCTGCATACGATCAGCGATTCCAGGGTACATGGTAGTACCGCCTGACAGTACATTGTTGGCGTACAGATCTTTGCGGATGTCAATGTCACATTTCATGATACTGTTATAGGTAGTTTCATGAATGCCAGCAGATTCCATTCCTAGAAAGGAACATTGAAAGACAAACCAAAAATGCAGAAATGTCAACATTTTAACCATCATTAAGAAGTATAATACCACAAAAACAGGTCCAATCATAAGACACCAGGGCCGTTTCCGCACGGCTTACCTCAACCCGGAACACTGCGCAACATGCCAAAAAAAACACGGAAGATCACATTTTCTCGCATGAGTTTTGCACAATGTTGCGCAACATCGCTCAAAACTCGCGCGAAAAAATGCAATCTTCCACTTTTTTCCGGCATGTTGCGCAGTGTTCCGGGTTGAGGTAAGCCATGCGGAAACAGCCCATCTCTGTTGTGAAGAATTTGCTATCAAATAGGGGAAAGCCAAAGCTTATAGCCAAGTTAAGTTACAAAAAGTCAGCTTATTTGATAAAACAGTGACCAGAGAATGTGACACAATGCCAGCTCATTTCTTTTCCTCCTCCTGTAGTCCCCGTTGTAAAAATTTATGCTTGTGCACACCTTAAATATCCATAGGCATAAGTATGCAAAACCTGTCCAGATCTGGGGACCTTGGAAACTGAGATCACAGAAACTGCTGATTTTATCCTTGACCAACTGGTTCACTGTTTCATGCAAGCTCATTCACAGAAAAGGTTGGGACTCCTTCCATGGGCAATGACCATGTTTTATGAACTGTCCTTTGATAGCGTGTTGAATGGATGGATTCACCACACGTACACATAAATTGATACACTGATGTGACAGCACAGTACACTTTTTAGAATGGGGCTAATCTGAGTTAATAGAATACAGGCCAAGACAATCAAAGCTTTCAAGAGGATAGCTTGCACGGGATCTTAAAGGCACAGAGAAGAATGTTGGCAGTTGTCTTTGAAAGGGGAGAAATGCAGAGGTCACATTTATGAAGGCAACAGATGATGAAGTTACGAGCAGGGGCTTAGCTGTAAACATGAGAAGAAAATGCATCAGGAACGAATATTCAGGATTACATTCCACTGCCCTTCGTTGACAGGTGGCTTCTTTAAGAGGACTGAAACGTGATCTTTAACAAGATAACAGCTGATGAACAGCTGCATTTAACACACGGCTTATATTATAAACACTTGTGCCCATCAGACTTATTTGGCAAAGCAGAGCTACAAGATTATGATCTCTGCTATGTCAGTGGTTGATTTTAGGAAATATGAACCTACACAGGCCGTTTTGGATCTTCAAATCAACTCTGGAATGTTTACAGGGTGCAGTTCTTAGGCAAAGCCATTATATCACCATCGTTCATGTTGCCCCTGATCTTGAGGTATGTACTGTTTGCCTCAGGCATGGAAGACTTAACAGGAATGGCTGAATGAACACATAGGCAGATTATATCACAAATTTGGAAGAAAGTACTCAAAGAAAACTAGAATGAGAAGCAAGTAAAACTTAAATGTTTATGAATGATGTTCAATTCCTTTAGTTGAACCTGCTGCTGCTCTGACATTAATTGCTAAACAGATTCCAAACAATCAGAGGTGCCATTCAGAGTTTCACTAATAGAGGGCAAAGATATTTTAATAGTCCTACGCTTGAATATAGCAACGTTAAATTGAGAAAAAGAAAAAGTATGTTAAGAGCAACTATTGTGATTATTTTTGAGCTTTACATCTCACAGCATGGCACCTTTGCTTTTTATGCAAGATTTATAAGTTCTGCATGTATATTGGGATGCAGGCCCACTATGTTCCCAACCATCTGGAGGAAAAAAATTCCTTTTCCTTTAATAAAGGTTTAATGTGCAGAAATTAGCAGCAGAAGTTTTCTCTGGCATGGAGGTAAATACTATTATCTGGCAAATAAAATGCCATTAAGCCTTTTTGAAAGAGGCAGGACTTCTTTCCTCCAGGCTGTTGGCAACTCTACCATTAGGACAATAGTCACTTAGAACACAGAACAAAGAACTTGACTGAAGAAATAATCACATATAGTCTTTAACATGAGGGGGTGAGATAGATGCTTTCCCTTATCTCTGTGGCTAAATGGCAGCGTTGACATAATTAGTAATTTTGCTGATGGAGACAAGCATCACAGAACTGGAAAATTTAATTTTTCTAGAAGACAGACCAAGAGGATAAAGTTGTTAAGCATCAGGACACGTACATCAAGGCAGACCTAGTTACTTTTCTACATACAAATGTGCTCTGCAGAAAGCAAACTCAATAAATTTTAGCTACTAGAGGAGATCTTTCTATAGTGAAAAGGGAACTCTTCAGTAGTTGATAGCTGTTACATTTCTTTGCATCAAAGTTTTCTAAAAAGACTAGTATTTAGTGCCAACCAGTATTTTAGACACTACCTATAACATAAAAATGAGGCATTCTCCTTCTTGAAAGCTTATAATCACATACTAAATGATCACATAATTTGCAAAATGCTATTCATGACATATGTCCTGACCTAGATAGCCTAAGCAAGCCAGATCTCAGAAGCTAAGCAGGATCAACCCTGGTTAGTAATAGAATGGGAGACCTCCAGCAACGACCTGGGTTGCACAGGGAGGCAATGACAAACCACCTCTGTTAGTCTCTTGCCTTGAAAACCCCAGCAGGGGTCACCATAAGTCATCTATGACTTGATGGCACTCTCCACCACCAATCATGACATATAAAGTAGGGTTGCCAAAACTAGGTTGGGAAATTCCTGGAGGTGAATGGGTGGAGCCTGAAAACAGTAGGTTTGGGGGAGGCGAGGGACCTCCGCAGGCTGTAATGCCATAGAGTTCACCTTTTAATGCCGCCATTGTCCCTAGAGGAAATCTGTAGACTGGAGGTCAGTTATACTTCCAGGAAATCTCCAGGACCAATCTGGAGGTTGGCAACCCCAACATCAAGAGATTATGTAACTTTGAAATGCTGCCTGGCCGGGAGCCATGTTCCTAAGATTTTTGAGAGATTCTTTGATAAAGTAAATTTAATCTTGGGCCCACTTACCAATGAAAGATGGCTGGAAGAGAGTTTCTGGGCAGCGGAAACGTTCATTCCCAATTGTGATGACCTGGCCATCAGGAAGTTCATAGCTCTTTTCCAGAGAAGAGGAAGAGGCTGCAGTAGCCATTTCATTCTCAAAATCCAGAGCAACGTAGCACAACTTCTCTTTAATATCACGGACAATTTCACGTTCAGCTGCAGAGATAAACATGGCAGGATAAATCAGGGCAGGAAAAAGGAGACTAAGGGCATGAATGAAGACAATAAGAACACTAAGACAGCAATCTTTTAGAGAACTGATACCACCTTTCTCTTGAGCAGCAGAGATAACATGCCCTTAAAAGGGTTTTCAGGGAACCATTCCCAGGGTCTGTGGGAGAGTGACTGGAAAAGCAAGGGCCAGTACAAATACGAGATATAGATGAAAGTCAGTGTTACATAATGTAACCATTGGGATCTGGGGCAACTGGGTTTGAATCTCCATTTCATCACGGAGGATTGCTGGGGGATGATCTTGCAGTGTTATGGGATTTGGGTGTAAGTATCCTTATGAAGCTCTGACCTGGTTAACCCAAGTTGGCCCAGTATCATCAGATCTTGGAAACTAAGCAGGGTCAGCTTAGACAGAGGAGACCACCAAGGAAGTCTAGAGTTGCTATACAGAGGCAGGAAATGGCAAACCACCACTGAGTGTCTCTGGCTTTCAAAAACCCTACATGCAGAGGAGTTAGCTGTGTTAGTCTGTGGTAGCAAAATCAAGAAGAGTCCAGTAGCACCTTTAAGACTAACCAATTTTATTGTAGCATAAGCTTTTGAGAATCAATTGTGACCCCTACAGGGTCACAAGAAGTCCATTGCGACTTGATGGCAAAACATTTTTTTAAAGTAATCTCTATTGGTTAGGGATGTAGATGTACTTGTATTTTTACACTTCATCAAATATTATAAATACCATATTTTATTTGAAATGCACTTGTTCCATAATAAACAAATGAACACTACACTGTCTTATACTGAGTCAGACCACTAGTCTATCACGGTCAGTACTATGGTTCTCCACACATCACAAACTACCTTGATCCTTTTTCTTGGAGATATCATGAATTCACCCTGGGACCTTCAGCATGCAAGGTGGACACTTTCTCAGTGAGTTTTTTATTTATACCCGCAGTTGAATTTGTACGATGAGACAAGCACTTAGTTTTCAATATGTCACTGTTCAGTCTACATATGCATACCACAGACATTTTTTTAGTCAACTAATGACATCGCTAGACTGCCTCCCTGAAGTTCAGCAATTTTGACCTCCCTGTTTCAGAGTGAATCTGAAATGTGCTTACCAGTGGTCACAAAGGAATAGCCACGTTCAGTCAGGATCTTCATGAGGTAGTCAGTGAGATCTCTGCCTGCCAGATCTAGACGCATGATGGCATGAGGCAGAGCATAACCTTCATAGATGGGGACATTGTGCGTCACACCATCCCCTGAATCAAGGACAATACCTGTGGAACGAAAATGACTGAGATCAGATATGCCTATAAACCATGAATCTATTGCATAAAATAAGGAGTTCAATGGAATGGAAAATATACCTACAACTGGGGCTCGTTAGGTATAATGGACCATTATTCTGAAAGGAGAGCATCCACTTCAAATACTAGTATAAATATTCTCTTGCCATTGATCACCATTACTAAGGTGAAGACTGCTTTAAATTCAACTTTAACTCCACATCTAGGTTCCCTTCTTGAGTCAATTTTATGCCATCATAGTTTCACTCTTCACACTCTTCTCTATGTACTAAATTCCTTTCTAATTTATATTACTCTATATGCGAAGTAAAGCAGTTTGATAATATTCCTTTTCTAATAAATGTTCTGTTAAATCTAGTATGCACTGTAAAATCTTGAAAAACAAGTGTGTTTACTTACAATAATGGTTAATATCTCTGTTTTTATACTGTAGTACATACTTGAGATTGCTTCCTACAGATTAGTGACTCCTTAATATCCTCTAATCTCCTATACTGTATTCACAATGAGGCCTGCAGATTAGCTAGCTCTTAACATCTTTCACCCACATATATTGCATTCACAGTGGTGTTCTTCATGTGTTACCATAAGAGTATAGAAGACACTTATTCATGGCTACTATAACACTGTAAGCCCCCCCCCCCGATATTAGCACAGTTCTCCCCATCCACATAGTGCTGGAACTTTGACATTACAGTTGAAGCCATGGATAGGATGCAAAAAATGACAGAGGATTTCTTCTACCTTTGCAAAATGGAAGGAGGGCCGGATTTTAATCTTCATAACTGAATGTGAGCACAGATACAGATCATACACTTCCAGAATCTAAATTTAACACAATCTACAAAGGGGTGATGAATGTACATTCTGGAATGAAAGGAGAGAGATTGTTAAGAAGAGCAGCCAGCTGTCTTATTACCTGTAGTACGCCCAGAAGCGTAAAGGGACAGAACAGCTTGGATGGCCACATACATGGCTGGCACATTGAAGGTTTCAAACATAATTTGGGTCATCTTTTCACGATTCGCTTTGGGATTCAGAGGGGCTTCTGTGAGCAGAGTGGGGTGTTCTTCAGGGGCAACACGCAGTTCATTATAGAAAGTATGGTGCCAGATCTTTTCCATATCATCCCAGTTAGTGATAATTCCGTGTTCAATGGGATATTTCAAAGTCAGGATGCCTCTCTTGCTCTGAGCCTCATCACCCACATAGGAGTCTTTCTGGCCCATTCCAACCATAACACCCTAGAGGGCAGAAGAGGCAGAGAAACAGAATAACATTGTGCCCCAGCATCATGAGTCAATGTACTGCAATGGACGCTGTGACTGACTCGGACACAAGACAAGCAGAGAAACCAATTGACTATAAAAAAATCTACCTTTACTAAGCTCTTGAAGTTCATTGGTAGCATGCTCTTTTCAGAAGTAGTTAATTATTTTTTTAAACAGAGATACTTCTTTCACCTTTGGTCAGGTTGTTTAACAAAAGTAAACTATGAAGATCTCAGGCACCTTTGCACTTACCTTCTCAAACAGCAGTCATTTGTTCCAGCAGTAAAGTATTAATATGTTTATTTCTCAACATGGCCCCATCTTTGGATGCTTAAATTTGGAGATAGAAGTCATGAACAGACAAGACTTGCATTGGGGAATTTAAACCCTACAAATATTAGAAGCAGCACTTTGAGAAACAAATTTCCTCAGTGGCCATTGCTAGGCAACCACAACAGTACTGCCAGCCTTCCAGTCTCAATTTCTGTCAGTAAAAGGCAGGGGGAGGAAGCCAAGACCCTTTCCAGGGTTATTTTGGCTTTTGAGGGAGGGGCTCATCAGGGCTAGTCCTGGCAGTAACTACAGGGCATCTTGCTACCCCATGACTTGCACGACTTACCCAAGACTGGCTGCTTCCTACTGTTGGAAAGCAATCACCCCAAGAAAGTCAGTGTGGTGTAGGGATTAGCGTTTCAGACTAGGATCTGGGAGACCCAGGTTCAAATCCTCACTCCACCGTGAAATCTTGCTGGGTGACCTTAGGCAAGTCACACAGCCTAACCTACCTCATACAACTGTTGTAAAAATAAAATGGAAGGATGTAAACTGCTTTGAGTCCACATTGGGAAGAAAGGTGAGGTATACATTTAGTAAATACAGGGCTTTTTTCCAAAAGGAACGTGGTGGAACGGAGTTCTGGAACCTCTTCAAAATGGTCACATGGCTGGTGGCCCTGCCCCCTGATCTCCAGACAGAGGGGAGTTTAGATTGCCCTCCGCACCATGCAATTTAAACTCCCCTCTGTCTAGAGATCAGGGGGTGGGGCCACCAGCCATGTGACCATTTTCTCTGAGGGCAACCCACTGAGTTCCACCACCTCTTTTCCCAGAAAAAAAGCCCTGAGTAAATACATAACAAAATATAGCTGAAGGGGGCAGATGAGCTGTAGGTTGGTTGGTGAGAAGGAAGGAGAGCAGGGTTAGGAGAGAATATGCGGACTGCCAAAAAGAGGAAAAAAGAAAATTGTGAGGAGAAAGGGCAACAGAAAAAACTGAGGAGCCCCTCACAAGTCTTTGCAGGTTCCCCATCATGCAACTGGGCCTGACTAGGTGGCCAGCACTGGACAACTAAATTGACACACTCCAATTTCTGCCACCTAATCAATGGAACACGGACTCAGAGGCTGGCCTTTGTTTCTCATAGTCTCCATGGTAGTAAATTGCTTTATATGGCTCTGCAAATGTGTTATTCTCAAACTAACAAAGTAGCATGATCAACTGTGGCATTCCCAAAATCATGCCAGGTAATATTTACATATTGTATAAATAGGTTATTTGTTTTCCTGGACCTACCAGAGGTTAAAATATTATTGGAAAATGTATTAATGATTAGTAATAACTGGTAAATGATTTGGACATTTCTAGTCTTGCAAGAGTTATGGAGGATGGTTTTGCCAGTTCCTCCCTTCCTGATGCAGAGAGCCGTATTACACACACAGTATTCCTGAGGGTCCCCAAAACCAGCAGCCTACTTTTCAGGGGATTCAGAGGCTTGTATCAGGACGGGAGATGCAGAAAATATACTGAGTGGAGATATGCTTCCTGGTCCTTTGAATCCAACCAGGAGTCTCATAGGGCAAGGATCCGTCTGTGGCTGTTCCTCAAAGCTACAGGTGTCTTATGAAGCCATTTGTCAGAGAAAGTAAAAGAAGATGAACAGAAAAGGATCAATCGCGGAAAGATTAAAAGAACAAAACATGTTTAAGTTATTGTGAAAGACTGAAGTGAAAATGGATCAGAGTTAGCAGGCTTAAAGGCAAGGGGGAGTATATTAGTGTATATTGGTGTAGGACCAGGGAGACCAAATGACTGCTCAGTTGAAAAAAACTTGCAGGGTGGCTGTGGGGAAACTTTTCCCTTGTGGTAACCCGTGGCATAGGGCTGTTGTAGGAATACAATGAATTGACCTGTGTATATTGTTCTGAACCTCTTCAAAGGTGGGTGGAATGCAAGTGAGATCAGTAAGATATTATCTGAATGAGGAGTTTGGGCACATTGCAGTTTGTACTGCTCAGAGACAGCTCAACTCTACAGGCAACCCATGAGGGCTGGTTCACATATAAAGCTACAAGTGTGGGCTAAAAGTGTGCTGGAGGTTCATGCTGGGAACAGCCCCCAAGGAAGTATTGCCCCTGCTGCAGAATTTGCACCCTATCATCCTCCCCTCAGGCACACTTTGTAGCTGCAGACTGTATATGGGGGGGGGGGGGACTACAAAAGAAAATATATTTAACACCTCTGATGAGTTAGGCATGAGTTACAGAAGTGAAAATGGGGAGCACCGACAGACAAGGAGTGGGGGGAGCAATTTTCTCTAAGCAAATCAATGAAGATTTGAGGAATTAGCAGATTCAGAAAGATAAGGAGGCCTGGGGCTGCTGCTTAACGCCCGTTAACAAAGGAAGGAGGAGAAACGGGAAAGCATTAAGGCTGATCAGGAAGAGGTGAAAAGTTTTCCGCAAAGGAGGGTGAGAGATCGAGGGGTGGGGAGATCGGGACACACAGCGGGGCTGGAAAGGGAAACGAGACGGAGGCAGGCTGACTCGAACGGGCTGTTACCTGGTGCCTGGGGCGGCCGACGATAGAAGGGAAGACGGCTCGGGGCGCATCGTCTCCGGCGAAGCCCGCCTTGACCAAGCCCGAGCCGTTGTCACACACGAGGGCGGTGGTCTCCTCGTCGTCACACATCCTGGGGAGGAAGCAGGGAGCTGGAAGACACAAAGACCGGCAAGACTCAGCGCAAAGGACGGCCAGGCGGAAAGCAGCAGTTCCGAGCAGGTAGAGTCGTCGGGGCCGGCTCGGGCTGCCTTAATTTCTAGCCACGACGGCGGGCTTCAGGCAGCGGGTCCTCGCGGCCAAACCAGCCTCTCGTTGGCAGCCCCTTCTCTCCGGGAGCCCTCGGCCGCTCTTCCGGAATTCGTTCTCCTGTTTTTGCTTCCCGGCTGTAGGTCTGAGCAAGATTCGGGTCCAGTAGCGCCTTAAAGGCCAACGAGATTCCCGGGGCGTGAGCCTTGGGGAGTCAGAGCTCCCTTAGGTGCTACTGGAGCCGAATCTTGCTCTTCTACTGCAGACCAACGCGGCTGCCCACCTGGAACGGCTCGAGGTCAGAGTCCATTCGTGCTTTGGTTGGGGCCGCCGGTCCAAAGAATCCCAGCGCGATCTACGGATTGCTTAAGCAGGTGGGTTTGTTTGCCTGTTTGTTTTTAAATCTGGCTTGGGATCAAGCCGGTCGAATTCAAAGTGACCCGCCTTAAGCGATTTGTGACTGCAGTCTTTACCCGCCCGCCTTTTTTTGCTTCTATCGCGCGCACACACTTGTTGCTGCGTACACCTCTTGCAACGGCCATCCCCCAGAGTTTTGGTGGTAGTACTTTCAAAGGCGTTACACTTGAAGTTTGCTTTAACGAAGCAGGGGATGGTCCGCATGCGTTTAAAATGTAGCGGTTCAGCGCAGACACAACATGAACCGTGTCTAGAAGTTTCCCTTCTGCTAGGTAGCGAAGGCGCGGAGAATTTGATGCCAGCAAGGAAGGCGAGCGAATGAATGAAAAAACGCCCCAGTCCATAAACCACGCGTGAGCTCTTCCCGTTATACTTCTGAAAACTCAGCAGCGCGAACCCCAGCACCGCCCCCAACACGCTCAGAAATGTCCCCCGAAATCCAATTGTTAAAAGGCTACAATTTAAGCCGATCTAGTCGCATTGCTTTTAATTGGACTAAATCTGATTAAATGCTTCCACTGAACTGGACGCCTGCGGACGGAGCGGCCACGCAGGCAAAGGCCAGGCGAGGTCCGAAAGAGCGCTTGGCTCGCAATCCTGGCCCGAGTTCTCCCCTGTAGATGCCTCCCGCCCCAGCCGGGCTTGCCCGAGGGCTGGTCAGCTGTGCTACTCACCAGCTCCACACTTACTGCTCGGGGTCCTGAGAACAAGCTGGGTCCTGGCTCGGCGGGAGCGCCACCAATTTATACTGGCCCGAGCTGCAGCGTCGCTCTCGGGCTCCTGCGGGACAGGCCGGGCACCTTGTCCTTATTTGGTCGGCTTCACGCCATTGAGGAGCCGTGAGGCCATTAATGGAGTAAGGCAAGGCAAAAGTCAGCCGGCTCAAGCACTCGGGGGCCCAAAGCCCATGTAAGGAAAGCGCAGGGGGTTGCATTCACCCAGCAAAGGGGATGGCCAAATAGGGAACCCTTTCTTTGGAAAAAAAAATGAAGCATACCCACTTCTGGAGACAAAAAAACCCCTCAGTGAATGGAAGGGACTTTTCCCATCTTGGTGTTCTAAAGAATCTCAAAGCCGTAGAAAGATCAATGAATTAAGCTCTGGCTGCCACAGTGTCTGGCATGTGTCAATGCAGAGTGAGAAATAAGCAACTGGGCAAAATTGAGGTAAAATTTCAAAAGGCAGGGATGGATTCATTAAACGAAACACACACACCCCACTCACACATACACAGTGGAATATGTTGAAATACTTTAATTGCTTTCAGTGGACCATACTAGTGGGCACCCCCCCCCTTCATTAACACTGTGATCATTAGCATGTTCTCTTACATTTTTCCCTATGAAATTATACTCTGCAAAAGGAAGTTCCACAAAAAACCAATAAGGCTCCACCATAATGTGTTGTAGATTAATATGAATGGAGTTTTTATCTCTTAGATTCAGCGTGTTCACAAATGTATGAATCACATAAAAGCAAATCTTTGCCAATGCAGCTGATATTTTAAACATCTTAATGGGAAATGACAGAGTTGTCCCCCGCCTCCCAGCTTAATAGCCTGGATGGAGTATTGTTAAGGAATGCCTGGTTCCTGGTCCAGATATATAGCTGCAATAGCACATAGGATGGCGTTATATCCTGAACAGATGGTTCCCACTACTTAAGCTGTAACCCCATTTGGAGTTTGGGGCTTTTCAGTTTACATGATACTTGTTTATGTAGGGGGTGGAGACTGCATAGAGGAGATCAAGAGAGCCCTCACTCTCCTAGCTTTACACAAATGATGCAAAACTGAATTATTCAAAAAGACTTTTGTAGGGAGGGGCTCTCAGGTGCTTTGCTAATGAGTTAAGGATCATAGACTTCACCACTATGTTGCCGTATGTCCTTCCTGTTGCCTTAAATATGTGCTCCTGTGAGCTACTTGTGCTTCATGTGGTCTAAAGTCAGCCCTAGAATCGCTTACGTTCTGTTTCAGCATTTCTTCAACTCTGTATTGGATTCTTACTAATGCTATGTCTTTGTAAAATTATGTTTATTTACCTTATGTCATTGTTTATGGAAACATCCACAATGTGTAATCTGCCTTGAGTCTCAGTGAGAAGGGCGGACTATAAATTACATACATACATACATACCAGGAGTTGCAGGACCTCATGAAGTTGATGGGCCATAGATTTGGGGTAAACAAAAGGAAGAAATTCTTCAAAAATTGATTAACTTGAAGCATTCACCAGTGTCCTGTAAAGTGGTATCCACTAGTTTAGTTGGCTTTAAAATGGGATTAGCTAAATTAATAGAAGATAAATCTCTGAAAGGCTACTCACTATAATAGCTATATGAAATCTCCATGTTTAGAGGCAGTGACCTTCTGAATATCAGTGATGCGGGGACAACAAAAGCAAGTAAAGCATTTTAAAGGATTTTAGGGTATCTGTTAGCCACTCTGTAAAACATGTTCTGAACTGGATTGACCATTGATCTGATCAAGAGATATTTAGATCTCTATTTACATTTTTTATACCCCAGGTTAAACCTAGGGATGTCCATATGTTCTCTTTTCCCCTCCATATACTGTTCTCATGAACCTTTCTAATTCCGCTTCTTCTTCTTCTTCCTCCTCCTCCAAAGTATGGGACATACTTTGTTTTTACATAAAAAATTAGCATGAGAAAACAAAACGTGGCACAAAAATTCACAAAAGGGAGAATTAGACCAACTTTCTGCTTGGTTTTAGATTTCTGCAATCCTAATCCTATTACGTTGTTTATTGGATATCCCAGCCTTTTGATTGAATTGATTTACACTTTTTAATCTGCTTTTAGTATCAGATAGAAAGGTGGGTTTTAAATAATATCATTTTTTAAAAAAATCTGGCTGAACCAACAGAAATGAGAAATTCCGCAGAATCACAATGATTTTGTTCACTAAAATCTTTGGACTGATTTTGTGATTATATTGAACTGCTTCTGTCTAGCTTTTGTTGGTATTCTCTTATTTTTTTAACTGATGACCTGTTGTATGCTTTTAGAATGTATAATCCTTCTCAGACATGTTTGATATGAAAAGGCAGGCTATAAATATGTTAAATAAATAAGCAGCATTGCATATCTGTGTATCAGCACTGCATTCCACCACATGGTGGGATCATTCCTGACATAGTGGCAATGACACACCCAAGGTAAGGCATTGTGACATCATGTGGGGCCACATATTTAATAACTGGGATAGAAATGTTTAGAGCATGAGTTAAGAGCTAAGACTTGTTGGGGATGCTCTAGGCTGTTCCTGCATTGGGCAGGGGGTTGGATTAGATGGTCTGTAATGCCCCAGCTCTACAATTCTATGATTCTGTGATTCAACTCAGCCTCAAATTTAAATAGTGGCCTAGACAAGCTATTGTCTCAGGTTCAGCCTCTTGTCTTTTATTTAGTTATTTACCTGTTTTTCTCTTCAATGCTGACCCCAAAGCTATTTACAACACTGTTATCCTTTCCTGTGTTTTATCCTTACTACACACACATGCACACGAGTGAGTTAGGGTAAGAGGAGAGAGTATGAGCCCATAGCCACTCAGCAAGTTTCCACAGCAGAGCAGAGATTCAAACCGGGGTCTTCCATTCTAGTCTGGCGTTCCACTCTGGCTACCTGTAATATGAAGATCTTGCTGTTCTTTACAGGGCTGTTGTAGGGATTACTGAAATAAGGAATATGGAAGTGTAGGGGCATCCTGCCTTCTCCTAGACCTTTTGTCACAGAAAAACTCCATCTAAAAATAGATTTTAAATTTATGATCTCTCTCCTGTTCAAAAAAATTCAGTAACAGCAGGTGAACAGGCTGATTACCAAGAAAGCACATAAGTGAGAGAGAAAGCAGCATATGTTTCTCAACAAACACACCTGAATGCTCTTTAAATTTCAATGAACCCAGGAAGAAAAAATGTGCTCTCTTGCATTTTGGCAGATGGGGGGAGGGGAGGGGGGGGGGAAGAAGAGTCTGTTGCTTGACATTAATTCATGTATGGTTAAACTCCCTGTTTCTTTTACTTTAGTACACATTCAGTTGGGAATGCATAGCAAACGCAGAGAGAAAGTGGAAACAGTTTAAATTAATAAACCCCACTATTCATAGTAATTAACTGTAGCAGTTGTTTTCCTGCTCAGTTGTTGAAACATCCATGTTCATAATTTGCTCCAGCAGTGGAATCTCAAAGACCCATCCCAATCATCTAAGAAATCTTCTTGTTGTTTAGTTAAAAATAGGATGGGACAGGAGCATCAGTTGCTGAGTAGGCTTGACCTGGTATGCAACAGCCCAGATTGTCATTGTGTATCCTAAAGCAACTGTGTCCTTTTGGAAGTCAGCCTGTAAGTTCACCAAACGAGAACATCTAGAGAGCAAAGACAGAGCCCTTAAAAGGCACATCTTACCAAAGATGTTTGTCACAAGGCATGTTGTTTTAGCATTCAGACGAAAATTAACGTGTATAAAATGTTTACTTGTATATTCCAAAAATGTAAGCTAGAAAAGAATAACAAAAAATGCAACATGTGCATGCTGCATCAATTGATGAATGATATCCTTGCAGTGGTTTGCTTGATGCCTCTTGAATGTACAAAGGAATGTTACCCAACAGTGTCGTACTGTGCAGAATTGCTCCAGTCTAAGCTCACTGATTTCATTGGGCTAGAGTAACTTTGTATAGGACTACATTGCAAGTATATGTAACATCTGTTCCTTCTTAACACTAGGACTAGGGCCTTTTAACCAGTCTTTTCTCCCTTGTCCCACATTTTTTGTCTTTTTTTCAATCTAATGAAAAGTTTTGATGACATCAAAAGCATGCTTGCTTCTTTGTAACTTTAAAGTTTATCTTAAAAGAATGTCATTTTATTTTTATTTCCTTCTTCTATTTTTAGACCTTTCCCCCCAATGAACCAGCAACCATAACAGATATGTTCTTTTGAACATGAGGTCTTATGGTATCCAGGTAATATTTGCTTTTATGTACAAAAAGCAGACTCTGCTCCAGAAATGCTCCAGAAAACACACACTCACAGCCTTCATTAGATTCCTTGAGATCAACTTGCATGAGCTTCCCATGGATGCACCCACTTTCTGCTGTCTCCAGCCAGAAACTCGGCTCTCTCTCTCTTTGACACTTTATCTACCACCAAATTGCAGCCCATTTCCCCCCCTCTCTACTCTCTCCCAGTCAGAGGGATCACCTTCTTCATTTTTTTAAAAAAAACACTTCAAAATACATAACAGATTCAAGTTATAATAAACTGCAGGGGGCGGGAAACAGTTTGAGATTTTGGACTGAGATTTGCTACATAAGCATCTCGATGTGCTTTTGGTGTCTGCCCCTGAATCCAACTAATCTTGCAATCAGTTCTTGAATAGATGCTGCTGACTGCACAAGCACAAAAGCCAGTAGTGCAGTCTGTCCAGTGCCAGTCATTTAAAGGATGTACCCAAGCACACAAGTGCAGAGGGGACAAATTGCAAGTGAATCTGTGCTTTCTATCAGTCAGTTTAATGACTTGTCCATGACCACAGGGGATATGCCTGTTCTCTAGTCAATACAAAAACCTGTTGTCAGGCTATGGGTGACAGGATATGGTAGACAGATCTCTGTACCATTGCAACAAGAAGTCCAAGCTCTTGGTTAAATGGTTTTATTCAGAAATCCAATCATTTCCATATATATGTCTATAGAATTACTCAGAAGCAAGAAAGCATCTAAGCAGGACACGTTCCTTGACAGGAATAGAAACTTGAAGAAAGTACATCTCTAAATACCCAATCATTTCCCCCCTCCCACCTAGACCACAGGTTTGTGCGGGAAATGGTCTGGGAATTTCTTCCAGGTTTTATACATTAGCCTAGACAGGACAAAAGACATAAGATTAAACTGTAACATTTCAGACAGTGCAAGGTCGCTTCTGGGAGCTTCAAAGGAAGGAAATAAGACAGCTGTGTTCTCAGGATGCTTGAGAAACGAAAGTGATGCAAAATGACATTGCAAAATGACATTAAGGTACAGCATTCACAATGGTTCACCACATAGAACAGTGACATGGATGTAGGGGTACAGACATGACACCTGGTCCTGTAACTTAAGCTGCTACTGCGCTAATGCAAAAGTTGTACAAAGTTGTGCTCAGGATGAACTTCACCGGAGGACTTTGAGGTGATCCAATCATATGTTCACCTTGCATATAATAAAGTGAGTTCAAGCAAGGTAAAGTCACCTGATGGCCATGGTTTTTTTTTTAAATAATTTTTATTGGATAAGGCAATATACAATAATTGATTAATACATTAAACTTATCCAAATTAACCCTTCTACTTAGATATATACCCCTCCCGTCCCCTCCCCCTTTTCTTTGTTGACTTCCAACAACACTCGAACCCCCCGTTTATTCATAGCTATTATTATTACACTATATTGCTATAATTTTTACCATGGTAAAGATCTTGATATGTTTTTCTTTCGTTAAAGTCTTTTTATATAAAATTTAAAATCCCTCCAGAGACCACAATTGTCCTTTAACATCGCATTTCTTTCCCAAATATATCTTAAGTTTCTTCCAATCCTCCAAAAAAGTTTCTGGATCTTGCTCATTCAAATTTCTAGTTATTTTATCCATTTCGGCCATGTACAACAGCTTCCTTGTCCATTCTTCCACATTCGGTATTTCTTCATTTTTCCAATATTGAGCATATAGAATTCTTGCTGCTACTAACATATAATATAACAATGTCTTATCCTTTCTATTAACCTCTTCTAAATGTAAAGATAATAATAATATTTCAGGATTTTTAGCAACATTATATTGTAATATCAAAGACATTTCAGCACATATTTTAGACCAGAAGTCTCTAGCCTTTTGGAAAGTCCACCACATATGAAACAAAGAACCTTCATGCTCCTTACATTTCCAACATTTGTTTGATAACTGTTTGTTAGCTATGGCTAGTTTTTTCGGTGTTAAATACCATCTATACAACATTTTATATCCATTCTCTTTAATACTAATACAAGTTGATATTTTTAGGGTATTTTTCCATAATTGTTCCTATGCTTCCATGGTTATTTCTTTATTACAATTTATCGCCCACTTTACCATTTGAACCTTTACTGTTTCATCTTCTGTAAACCACTTCAATAACAACTTATACATTTTAGATATTGCTTTATTATTATCTGCCAATAATAACTCTTCCAAGTCCGAATTTTTAATTCTAAAGCCTATCTTCCTTTTATCTGAGTCAAATAAGTCTTTAATTTGCCTGTATTGTAACTAACCATATTTGAATGGCAAATCCTCATTTCTTCTAAGCTTCAACTCATCCTTTTTCTAGTGTTGTTAGTTCTTTGAGGGTAAGCCATTCCTTTTCCTGGTATTCCAAATTTAGGTTGATTACTTCAGCTGGTATAATCCAAAGTGGTTTCTTTTCTGCTATGAGTTTCTTGTATTTAATTTCTTCTTAGGTAGTGGTGCCGAAACATTGCATCTATTTTATATTTTTCATACCACATATATGCATGCCATCCAAATAATTTATTATATCCTTCCAATGTTAATAACTTATGATTGGTCAAGGACACCCATTCTTTTATCCACACCAAACATATCGCTTCATGATAAAGTCTTAGGTCAGGTAACTGCATTCCTCCTCTTTCCTTTGCATCACATAAGACTTTCATTTTTACTCTTGGCGTCTTCCCTGCCCAAACAAACTCAGATATTTTCCTCTGCCATTTTTCAAACTGTTTTTTATCTTTCACAATTGGTATTGTCTGCATTAAAAATATCATTCTGGGCAATACATACATTTTAATTGTAGCAATACAACCTAACCACGACAGATTTAGTTTATTCCATTTTATCATATCTCTTTCAATTTGAGTTCACAGCTTTTCATAATTATTCTTAAATAAATCTATATTCTTAGCAGTGAGCTCTATCCCCAAATATTTGATCTTATGTACCACTTCGCAGTTTGTTAATTCACTTAATTCTTGCTGCTTTTTCTTGGTCATATTTTTTGTTATTATTTTTTACTTCTTTTTGTTTATATCAAAGCCCGCCAAATCTCCAAACTCTTATTTTATCCAACAATCTTGGCAGGGTTTGTACAGGATCTTCCACTATAAACATCACATCATCTGCAAAAGCTCTCAACCTGATGGCCATGTTTATGTTGATCTCAGCACGTCTGCTTAACCTATAAGACTAACCAAATTTGTGGTAGGGTATGAGCTTTTGTGAGTCATACCTCACTTTTTCAGAAGTGAACTGTAACTCACAAAAGCTCGTGCCCTACCACAAATTTTGCTATTCTTATAGGTGCTACTGGACTCTTGTTGTTTTCTACTGCTACAGACAGTCTGACATGGCAACCCACCTTAATTAATAACCTGTTTGCTTCTGTGTTTTACTTGCAATGCACAGATAGTTGAAGTATTTTCCATCTGTTGTCTAAACAATGAGGAAGAGATAGGCAGTTCCACCTCAGACAGACCTGGGGGGTCGGGGTGCCACAGAGTTTCCTTGTGGCCAGAAACCTCCCCCTGCTGACTATGCTTCTCTTTCTGATACCATGGGGTCTCAAATGCAAGTTTCTGTGCTGCTTGCATAATTCTGCCTTCCCTTTCTTAAAATTTTAAATGCCGTCTCATGGCTGCTGTCTAACAGTACCTGCCTGGTGGGGGACACCAATTGTGTGCCTTTGATTACTCTGCAAATCAGAATTTTAATTGCCTATAAAACTGCTGCCTTCAATCTGAGAAGATACCTTGGGTGAGGGGAACAGTCTCGGAAAAGATTATCCCATCTGGATGAAGAAGGAAAAAACTTAACAGTAGATGATGTTCTTCCCATTGAAACCAATGGAAAACAAATGAATACAGAACAAACCAAGTGCCCTCCTGGATCAGAACAGTGGTTCATCTACTTCAGCATACTATTTCACACAGTGGCCAACAAATGTCACAGAAGCCAAGACCTTGTGCCTAAAAAAGATATGCCTAAAAAAGATATTATGACATCATCTCTAGTACTTGTTAATGAAACATCAGTCAACCAGTAACCACAAAACAAAGGAACAGTCAGTCTTACTGTAAAGAAAACAAAGCCTGATGGTCTGGAGAGACATGGTAAAATCAGGGATAAAAGTCTCAGTCCTAAAAGAACACCTCTGGACAGAGCATTAGTAGTACTGCCACCATTTCCTCCAACCTAGTCCTAGGACTGAGACCAGGGAAAACAAGTTTCTGGCGTTACCAGACATTACTTGAGAGTCAGCTCTGCTCTCAAGTAGCTGGACCAAACCAATCTGGACACTGGTTTGGATTGAAGCCAAGGATCAAAGAAACACCACATAGTTATGAAAAAGACACAGATTCGAATCCCAATTCTGCCATGGGAGACCTTGGGCCAGTCACACTCTCAGTCTAACCTACCTCACAAGGCTGCTGAGGCAATAAAATGGAGGAGAATCATATAAGCTGTTTTGGGGCTCCATTGGGGAGAAAAGAAGAGTATAAAGTACATAAATAGATAAATAAAAATTAGAACTGCCACGTATCTTCGAACTTGAGAAGTTTCCTCATATTGAAGCATGCACTCCAAAGGACTAAAGTAGCCTGTACCTTTGTAAAGGCAATGTGTTTTTAATAGCCCTCATCCTCAAGTAATTTCTGTGACCAAAATCCTACCAAGTTTGTCTGCAATTGTAACTCAGACATGGAGATTTGGGGGCAGGACCTGTGACAGGGGGAACCTGGGGCTGCATTTTGCTTAGAATCTATGGTGTACTATCGAAACCACCCTCAGAGGCTACCATTTTCTTCAGTGGAACTGATCTTTGTAGTCTGGCAATAAGTTGCGATTCTGGGAGAACTCTAGGCCCCACATGGAGGTTGGCAGCCCGATTTCTGCCATAAATTGACTTTGAAAATGCTAAATATTAGGAAAACAAACACAAATTTAAGGAGTTATTTCTGTTGAGATCAAGAGGGCAGCAGAGGAATCAGTGCCTTTCTGCCTTTTTAACTATTTATTTTTCATTTTACAATTTACAATATTCATAAATACACATAACAATAATACAAGAAACAAACCTTGGAACGGTCAATAACAATAACAAAGCCAATGTAATAAACTACAAAAACAGTGTAAGGGGGAACAGTGAGGAGATATTCTCATAATATAGCTAAGAAGCTAAAAGTATTAATGTCAGCATTAGGCAGTTGATTAGTATTGTGTAAGTAATTCAAAAAGGGCAACCATTGCGTAAAGAATGATGGCTGATACTGTGGTTTATCGATAGAATGAAGGTGGTCTGCTATTTTTTCCATAGTAAAAATATCCCATACTTTCCGAACCCACTGTTTTAGCTTCGGAAGCTTGTCTGATTTCCAGTGTGCTGCTAGAAGCATTTTTGCAGCAGCAAATAACATAAATATTAAATTTTTCCGCACCTTTGGTATGGCAGGGTCTTCCCAAAGACCCAGCAAAATTGATTCTGGAGTCATGAGCAGTTCATAATCTGTAATCTCCTTAATTTTCCTTGAAATTAAGTCCCACAATGATTGGATCTTGGGGCAAGACCACCACAAATGGATATAGTCACCAATTTCACCGCACTTTTTCCAACAGAGCGGTGTTAAATTGGGATTAATTTGGTGTAGCAATTGAGGAGTCATGTACCATCTCGACAACAATTTAAAAGAAGACATTTTGATGTTGATTGCGTTCGAATTTAGGGGCTTGCCAGACCATATTGTGGACCATTGCTCCTCTGTTAAGGGGGTACTGCAGTCCCTATTCCATTTCAATTGGTACCTTAATCAGAATTGATCATTCTGTGAGTTTAAATTAGCATAGATGCTAGCTATGAGGCCTTTACGATGAGGTTGTATTTTTTTTAATAAACGTTCAAAATCTGTTAACTCCCGTTTCAAGGAGTCGACAAATTGTTGGCTGCCTATAAGGTGAGATAATTGTAAGTATTGATACCAAGTATTGGTACCAAGGGACCACAACCTCTGTATCCCCTTCTATTTGCTCCTTAGTTAGGATGGCCCCATGTTTGGTGATGTCAATGATCCTAGATTTCTTAATTACCTTCCATTGCTGAAATGAAATTAAATCCTGACCTGGTGGAAACCACGATTGGTCCAGGAAGGATGATAGGGGTGAGGGTGTAGGAGCTAGATAGTTTCTTACCCTGTCCCATACAGATATAGTAGATTTCAAAAATGGATTGGCAAGAGTTTGGGTAGGCCTGTGTTTAGGGTCTGTCCAAATTATATCCTTTATATCATGGGAAAGAATATGTGCAGTTTCAGCATATGTCCAGTCTGAACTATCTGAGGAATGCAAAAGAAGCACCATGTTTGCTAGTTGCGCTGCCATATAATAACATTTTAGGTCTAGAATAGCCAAGCCACCCTTTTTGGTTGAACGTTTCATGGTTGAAAAATTAATTCTAGGACGTTTATTAGCCCAAATAAATTTATTTATAAGAGTTTGCCACTTTCGGATATCTTGATCAGTGAGATTAATAGGCAGCGTACGAAAATTAAATAAGAAAAGTGGTAAAATCATGATTTTGACCAGTTGTATTCGTTCAGCCCATGATAAAGTCAACTTGCTCCATTCTTTAAATTCACCTATAACTTTTGAGTTCTAGGGTTTTAAAATTAGATTCCTTTAAATTTGCTAGGTTGACAGGGATCGTGATTCCTAAATAGACCCAGTTCTTGCTGATCCATTGGTATTCATAATTGGAGGCTATCTGAGCTTGTGAGTCTGGGGCTAAATTAATAGGGTAAATTTCAGATTTAGATTTATTAATTTTAAGACCTGATAGTTGACCAAAGGTATGTAACTTGTCTTCCAAGGGAGGTAATGAAGCAGAAGGCTGAGAGATATACAGAAGCATATCATCAGCAAAGAGAGAAATTTTATATTCGTGACCTTTTATTCTAATGCCTTTGATCTCAGCTGATTGTCTTATGGATTCCACCAGAGGTTCTATGGCAAGGGCGAACAGTAGCCCTGCCTGGTCCCTCTTGTAAGTTTAATATCCTTTGAATTTATACCATTTATTTTTAACCGGGCCGTAGGGTTGGCATAAAGTAAGCTGCTTGATCGTATAAAAGTTTGGCCAAAACCCATTTTTGACAGGAGTCTCAGAAGGTAATTAGTTTCCAAGCTGTCAAACGCTTTTTCTGCATCAAGTGACAACAAGAGAGCCTCCATTTGATAGGTAATGCAATGATTGATTATATTAAGAGATTTACGCACATTGTCTGCCATGTTTCTGTGTGTAATGAAGCCGGTTTGGTCGGGGTGAACGTAATGATTAATGATTTTGTTTAATCTGTTGGCCAATATAGCTGTAAAGATTTTAGCATCCTGATTCAGCAAATAAATCGGACGATAGGATGATGGGAGGGTGACATCTTTACCTTTTTTGGGGATCACAATGACCAAGGCTTCATTCCATGACTGAGGGAAGATGCCCTGGATAAGAATTGCATTGCAAGTCACCCTGAGTGGTTCTGCTAAGCTGTGTGTGAAGCTTTTATAAAATTCAGCAGGAAAACCATCCCTGCTGGGAGTTTTGTTAAGTTTAAGCTTCTTGATAATCTCTGTGATTTCTTGGAGAGAAATGGGCGACTCCAAGAATTCCCTATGCGCTGGCCTAAGACTTTTTAGGGAGGTGCAGGATGCTAAGAAGTTGTCAATATCAGATATAAAAGGGTTTGTGGTTCTATAGAGCTTAGAGTAGAAGTTGTAAAATACTCCCAATATTCCTTTCTGCCTTTTTTGTTTGCCTTATCAGTTCTTGCTAATTCAGAGGATGTATTAACAAGGAAATGATTTACAAGGTACCCAAATTCCGAAACATGGCCCAGATTAAACTTTAAACATTTGAGACTGAACTGTGCCACTACCAGGGGTCATTTCGTAGAAAAAGAGCTGGAGGAACTCATTAGTATAACTCATTAGCATATGCCATGTCACTTGACAGCACCAGAAGTGTGTCATTAGCATAACTGATTTGCATATGCCACACCCCCTGACATCACCTATCCTGGCTGTTTTGGACCCAAACCTGGTCATTCAGGGCTGAAATTGGGCCCAAAATGGCAAAAAGGGGCTGAAAATGGCTGAAAAGGGGCCCAAAATGGTCAGGATCGGGCCGCTGCTGAGTGGGAGAGTGATCCACCACCTATCAGAGGCCCGATTCAGGCCGTTTCGGCCCAATCCAGGCCGAAACGGGCCCAAAATGGCTGAGAGTCAGGTGGGCGGGGCCACCTGTCATGTGACCTCTTTGGGGAACTGCCGGAACTGCGTTCCTGCGCGTTCCCCCTCGAAATGAGCCCTGGCCACTACAGTTCACTTCAGTCATTACAATGATCCCACAATGAAAGATATCTCCAAAGGCAGTTCCAGGTGGGTACCCATGTTGTTCAGCAGTACAACAGCAGGATTTGAGTCCAGTGGCACCTTAGA
This sequence comes from Eublepharis macularius, assembly GCF_028583425.1. Classification (NCBI taxonomy): domain Eukaryota; kingdom Metazoa; phylum Chordata; class Lepidosauria; order Squamata; family Eublepharidae; genus Eublepharis; species Eublepharis macularius. The sequence goes on from NC_072791.1 coordinate 58,557,487, forward strand.
GACCAACAAGATTTTCAGGGTATGAGCTTTCCAGAGAGTCAATGCTGCTTTGCTAGAGGGCCTCAGGTGCTGCTAGAAACAATTTTTTTCCCATTTAAAAAAGAAAGTTGCTGGCCTATGCATATAAACCAATTTACTGTGACAAGACTGTTTTAATAAGTTTTTGTCTCCAAGGGAAACTTCTGGGCATTTGCACATGGATAAAAATATAGAAGCAGAAATTTCAAGGACTACCAATCTAGTATGAAGGATGTGTGTGTTTTGTGCAGTGTTTCACTGTTAAATACATGTGAATGACTCATGACCTGAGGCTAGAACCTGCTTGCATATATTTTAAAGAAGAACACACAAAGAAATACACACACACACACACACACACACACACATCAGCCCCTTATACTGGACAGGCAGCACATGTAGTCAGGAATACTTGAATCCAATGAGGAGCAGCAATTAAAGAGTTCTTTTGCATTTCTCCAAGTTCCCAAAATTTGTGTTCACATCTGAATCTTTAAATTGCACAGCATTTTAACATGCAAACTGCTTTATTTATTTGTATAATACCTTCCTTTTCCCCCAATGCAGACAAAATGAAACAATATTTCCCCATCCTCCATTATTTCTCACAACATCACTGTGAGGTAGTTTAGGCTGAGAGAGATGACGGCTGAAGGTCACTCAGCAAGGTGCCATAGCAGAGAGGAAATTCAAACCCGGATCTTCCAGATCCTAATCTAATATTCTAACCAGTACACAATATTGGCCATTTTTCTAGGTGGAGTTTGTATGAAACCATTTTCTGTGGCCGCTTAGGAAATTTGTGGCCTGAAATCTGTTTTTTTAAAATATGTATAGAAATTTTTATTAAGATAGTATATGACAATAGAAAGTGCATAATAAAGCTTGTACAAACAGTAGTTGAAATGAGACTTATACTAACTTATACAAATAGTACATTTAAAATTAAATAAGCACTACATTTAAAATGGAGTTAAATTGATAGAAAATATGATAAAAAGAATTTTAATAACATAACTTAATTGTGTTGTAAATCTTCATCTCCTTGTTTACTTATACAAAATTTAATATCAGCTATTTTGCTAATCATTCCTTGTGTTTTATCCTTTTATCTTTATACTAAGTTACCTTAATTAATGTTAGTTCTGGCCTAAGTAATCAAAGAAATCCCTCCATTTCCTCCCAAATTCAGCTATTGGTCTGTTATGTACATAAGTAGTTAATTTAACTATTGATGTATATTCATGGACCTTCTCTGTCCACGCTGACAATTCAGGAGAGGCATCTGCTTTCCCTCTCGCTGCATATAGCATTCTAGCTGCTGTTGCCATGTAACGAAAGAGGCTTCCCTGCTCTTTTCTAACATTGTTTGGCAAGATGTTTAATAACTTTTTAAAAATTAAACTTAAATCTTTGAAAATCTTCTGCATCTCTTCATGTATCTTTGTCCAGTATTTTCTCACTTTCTTACAAGTCTACTATATATGGTAGAATTTTGCATCTGTGCATTGACATTTCCAACACTATCCATTATGGCCCTTAGTGATTCTCACGATGTCTTTGGGGGTAATATACCATCTTATACCAATTTTCTCTTAGTAACTAACAGGCTGTATATCCTTAGTCCATAAATCTTCCCATTGGTCCATTGAGATAGGTTCTCCAAAATTTTCCATCCATTTTATCATATAGGTCTTAACTTGTTCCGTTTCAGTGTGGTGTTGCAGTAATATTTTGTAAATTTTCCATAGGAAATATTTCAGAACTCCAGATAATCGTTCTGATTCTGTTTTTTTTCCCCTTAACCTACAGCCTTCTTTGAGAAATTGTTCTTTTAGCCTCAATACTGTTTAGTGATACATCAGGCATGGAATATTTCTAGCTTGATCTTGAATTTCTTACCAGGTTTTTATATTTCCTTTCTTACCAATCATTGACTCATAGCTGAACTGATCAATTCTGTTTCCAGTGGCTGCATTGTAATAAGCATTTACCAGCGACATCAATGGGGAAACCAGTGGGCTCAGTCTGTTTCTACACTGAAACCATGTTTTAAGTAGCCCATCTTTTAGTATGTGCATCCCGTCCTGTTTTTGGATAGACTTCAGTGATTTCTTAAGCCATAGATAATTGTGGATATCTTCTTTGGCATTCTTTGTCTCCAGTTGGATGCATCTGTTACTTGGATTTATGATCCAGTCTGTTATCCAAACTAGTGCTGCTGCTTTGTGATATAACTTGAAGTTCAGTACAGCCAGTCCTCGTTTTTTGTCATCCTGTAATACTTTAAATCTTACCCTTTGTTTCTTCACTTATTACTGTCAGACTATGGAATCCCAGTTATCAAGAGTTCGTCTCCCCCCTTCTGCAAGAAGCACAAAGTTTCTTGATTCCAAAAGGTTTATTGAAAGACTGTGCTCAGGGTACAGGTGTCCACACTCCAAAGGCTGAAGGCCCTTGGCTGAACAAAAGCTTTGTTGAAAATGACACAAGAAATGAAAGTAACAACTCTTCAAACACCCATTCCCAGCCTCCCCCCTGAGTCCTGTCTGTGAAGGCATGGGAAGACGAGGACGCCAAGGTCGTCGGCCGGAACGGGCTGATAAGAACTCTTCGCTCCCATGGATATATGCGGCCTGGGCACCACCTGGGCCTAGAGGGAGAAAACCTGAACAACTACAGATTGTAGCATGTTAAGATGGTGTAACTCTGGCTAGAGAACTGACAATCAACCTGACACTCTGACATTCTGCCTCCCTTAAGACCCCTCCCCTCACCCTTCAGCTCCTGCTTTCTCGGGGTATTTTTTATGAAACTTAGCAATTAGTTTAGGGGCATTTACATGAGAAGCCTCCACCCACTCACGAAACCCCTCCTCAAAGTCCTTCCACCTGACCAGGTAAAAAGTCTTGTGTCTGCGTTTGGAGTCCAAAATTTCTTCTATCTCGTAGTGGATTTGGCCATCTATCACCATTGGGTGGGGCATTGGCTTTTCAGGATGCCATTCATCTGGGGGAGGTGCTTTTTTGAGTAGGCTAATGTGAAAGTTAGGGTGGACCTGGCGCAGATTCTTTGGCAATTCTAGTTCCACTGTCACATTGTTGATTACTCTTCTAATTGGGAAGGGTCCTAAATATCTTAGTCCCAGTTTTTTACTAGATTGCTCTGTTCTGAAATTGTTTGTAGAAACATACACTTTATCTCCAGGGTGTAATTCCCAGTGCACTACACGATGGCGATCAGCATACTTTTTGTAGTCTGCCTTTGCTTTGGTCAAAGTTTTTTGAATTACAGTCCATAGCTCGGTGAGAGAGATCCACCATTCTCCCAAGTCACCAGAGCGTTTGGATTCTGGCTGCACCTCAAAGGGGAACGCCAACCCCTCATATCCATGCACAATTTTAAACGGTGTCTCTCGTATCGAGCTGTGAACTGAGTTGTTATAGGCGTACTCGGCCAGATGAAGAATCTGAGTCCAATTGTCTTGTTGGAAATTAATATAGCATCTGAGAAATTGCTCTAATACATGATTAGTTCTTTCCGATTGTTCGTCGCTCTCGGGATGGTAGGCGGAGCTTAATCCTTGTTCAATCCTTGTTCAATCCTTGTTCTGCCATTTATTTAGGGTCTTTATATGGATTGGAATAATTTGAAATAGAAAATTCAGTTTTGGTAATATATTCATTTTCATAGCAGATATTCTTCCTAGCCATGAAATTTTCAATTTTTCCCATCTCCGCAAATCTTCAGTATTTTTTGTCCAGACTGTTTGATAATTATCCTTATAAAGATTGTCATTTTGTGCTGATATATATATCCCTAGGTATATATGTATACCTCTCTCTCTCACACACACACCCAGAAGGAGATGTACACAGGACACGATAGCTCACTATGGAATTGGTTAATTGTATATCAAATTGCAGTTAGCCAATGAACAAGCACCTCCATTAGCTGAGTTGTGTATTCAAAAGAATTTTTCAGAAATCGCTAGTAGTTCAGACTGCATGGATTCATTTCTTTATATACTCATGAATTAAAGATAAAAAATATAGGTAAGATGAACATATTATGAAACTGCCATTATATTGACATAAACACTTGTTTAATTCATGTGGGAGCAAGAAAAGATACAGACTGGTACGCTTATGTGATGGGGGAAATGATATGTAAAGAACTGGGACTGTATAAAGGAAGGAATGGTACATGCTGTGTGATCTTCAAATCATGGATTTGCCCTGTCTTACATTGAAAGCACACTGCCTTCCCACATTTACTGCTTGCAGCATGGATTCACTTATATCATCAAGTCCTATCAGGGAAATCAAGGGTGACACGAATCCATAAAGGGCTGCCATAGCCACGCTTAAGGGCCAAGCAAAAGCAATCAGCACAGCCAGCCACATGATACTCCAGAAGAGACAGCAGCAGTTTGTTGGACTTTGTTCCCTGCTGCAAAAAGAAAACAAAAAGATTTCCATTAGAAACATTTTAAAAATTACATTTCAGCCATAAATTCATGAAGCTGAGTAGTATTCCAGCATGAATATGCAAGTTTAGTATTGTACACAGGTAGATTGCTTTTAAAAACCATTACTCAAATCAAGATCTCAGCTTCGCCCATAATAACAATCTGCAGATTGGAATTGTTTAATTATCCTTAAATGGGATCTATGGGTCACATAGGCCTAAAGACTGAACAGATATAGATATGAAGCTGCTTTATTACAAGTTGGGCCATTGGCTCACCTTGCTCAGTATTGTCTACTCTGACTAAGGTTCCCATCCTCTAGGAGACGGCTGGAGATTTCCTGGAATTACAACTGATCTCCAGGCCACAGGCCTGCTGAGGCATCTGGAAATCAGAACTGATCTCCAGTATTTGGTAATCAGTTGTAATTCTTGGAAAACTCCAGGCCCCATCTGGGGGTTGGCAACCATAGGCAACCTTCAAGTGGGCAGGCATTTCACAGGTGAAGTGGCACCACTGAAAATGTGTTCCCTCTGCTTGCCACCTGCCCCACCCCCGTTTCCACCCTCTGCCCCTTGCCACCACTTGCCTGGCTGGCGGGGGGAAAGGTGCAGGAACCAGCCTTGAGGGTGCACTCCTGGGGTGGTGCAACATCACTTCTCAGGAGGGGGGGGGAGAGAGAGAGAGAATAGGCGGGGTAGGAATGTGGGTAGGAATAGTTGTTGAATGTTGAATGGGCAGGGTAGGAATGTGGATAGGAATAGTTGTTGAATGTTCTACTGAATGTACCTTAAACAGTGCTCTTTTGTTACACACTACTAATCTGTATGTATTAGCTGCCAAAGTGTGTGTGTGTGTGTGTGTGTGAGAGAGAGAGAGAGAGAGAGAAAGAAAGAGAGAGAAATCTTTTCCAACATTAGTTGGATAATGGTTGTCGTGGGTTTTCCGGGCTGTATTGCCGTGGTCTTGGCATTGTAGTTCCTGACGTTTCGCCAGCAGCTGTGGCTGGCATCTTCAGAGGTGTAGCACCAAAAGACAGAGATCTCTCAGTGTCACAGTGTGGAAAAGATGTAGGTCATTTGTATCTACTCAGGAGGGGGGGGGGTTGAGCTGAGTCATCCTGTAAGAGTTTCCCAGGGTGTGGAATGCTAATGGCGGGAGGCTTCACTGTATCCTGAGGAGGTTCTTTTGCATGTGGATTGGTACTTGATGTGCTAATCTTCTCTGCAGGGTTATTGTCGGGGATAGAATGTTTTGTTAGCCTGGTGTTTTTCAGAACTGGAAACCATGCTCTGTTCATTCTTAAGGTTTCTTCTTTCCTGTTGAAGTTTTGCTTATGCTTGTGAATTTCAATGGCTTCCCTGTGCAGTCTGACAAAGTAGTTGGAAGTGTTGTCCAGTATTTTGGTGTCCTGGAATAAGATACTGTGCCCTGTTTGAGTTAGGCTATGTTCAGCCACTGCTGATTTTTCAGGTTGTCCAAGTCTGCAGTGTCTTTCATGTTCTTTTATTCTTGTCTGGATGCTACGCTTTGTGGTCCCGATGTAAACTTGTCCACAGCTGCAGGGTATACGGTATACTCCTGCAGAGGTGAGGGGGTCTCTACTGTCTTTTGCTGATCGTAGCATCTGTTGTATTTTTCGGGTGGGTCTGAATACTGCTTGAAGGTTATGCTTTTTCATAAGCTTTCCCATCTGATCAGTAATTCCTTTGATATATGGCACTTTTCCTGTAGGAGACTGTTTTTCCTTGGTTGTTTGATTCATCCTGGGTTTGATTGCTCTTCGGATTTCATTTCTGGAGTAGCCATTTGCCTGAAGTGCGTGGTTTAGATGATTAATTTCCTCATTGAGAAAGTGCGGCTCACATATCCGTCTTGCACGATCCACTAATGTTTTCATTATGCCTCTTTTCTGTCGGGGGTGGTGATTGGAGTTTTTGTGTAAGTACCGATCAGTGTGAGTTGGTTTCCTGTAGACCTTGTGACCTAACTGAAAGTTTGCTTTGCGGATGACCAAGGTATCCAGGAATGGGAGTTTTCCCTCGATTTCTTTCTCCATTGTGAATTGTATGTTCAGGTGGATGTTGTTGAGATGATTCAAAAACCCCATCAATTCTTCCTCCCCATGGCTCCAAATGATAAATGTATCATCCACAAACTGGAACCATACACTAGGTTTGTGGGGTGCTGATTCTAGAGCTGTTTTTTCAAAATGTTCCATGTAGAAGTTTGCTATAACTGGGCTGAGTGGGCTCCCCATGGCCACTCCATCCATCTGTTCATAGAATTCGTTGTCCCATTGGAAGTAACTGGTTGTCAGACAATGGTGGAATAAGGCTGTTACATCCTCTGGGAAAATCTGATTAATAAGTGCAATAGTGTCTTTTACTGGAACCTTGGTAAACAGGGATACAACATCAAAACTGACAAGTATGTCTTGTGGATTGAGTTTCAGAGAACTTGGACAACCTGAAAAATCAGCAGTGGCTGAACATAGCCTAACTCAAACAGGGCACAGTATCTTATTCCAGGACACCAAAATACTGGACAACACTTCCAACTACTTTGTCGGACTGCACAGGGAAGCCATTGAAATTCACAAGCATAAGCAAAACTTCAACAGGAAAGAAGAAACCTTAAGAATGAACAGAGCATGGTTTCCAGTTCTGAAAAACACCAGGCTAACAAAACATTCTATCCCCGACAATAACCCTGCAGAGAAGATTAGCACATCAAGTACCAATCCACATGCAAAAGAACCTCCTCAGGATACAGTGACGCCTCCCGCCATTAGCATTCCACACCCTGGGAAACTCTTACAGGATGACTCAGCTCAACCCCACCCCTCCTGAGTAGATACAAATGGCCTACATCTTTTCCACACTGTGACACTGAGAGATCTCTGTCTTTTGGTGCTACACCTCTGAAGATGCCAGCCACAGCTGCTGGTGAAACGTCAGGAACTACAATGCCAAGACCACGGCAATACAGCCCGGAAAACCCACAACAACCATCGTTCTCTGGCCGTGAAAGCCTTCGACAATACATTAGTTGGATATACTGAATCAACCCCCTTCCCCATCATTTTTCTAAATGCATCTCTTGTGGAATGATAACCTGCCCACGGAAGCTTACAAGCTTGATATGGACATTCTCTTTAGAGTGCTTTGAGGAAGCAGTACATTTCCCAAGAAACAAAGCAGCCCTTTGATGAGAAAGGCAAGCATCCTTCATTCTGTGATCATGGCAGAGACAGTTCCACTCTGTCACGTTATTCATACACAGAACTCGTCTGTAAAGATGCAATTACTGAAGAAAACAAATGTATTCTTTAGGGCACTACACGAATTTCAATCATTGGGTCTGCACTGTTTCGCCCTCACTATTTCTCCTCACCACGAGGAAGATACTATTAGTTGCTCTTAGCCATTTTGTCTTAAGCCATGAAGGACTAAACCTTTACTGGGGACTCCATCTTGACCATGTGTTGAGGGACAACGGGAGAAGTCCCAATTTTGGGTGAGGTAATGAACTACTTCTACTTGCAGCGACTCGAATAAATAGCCTACCTTAAATTACCGCCCTTTAGAGTATGTATAGTGCATGTAAAGAAGATATGTAGGTTTATCACTTTTCGTTGGATCTTTGCTCAGTTTGCTATGATAGCATAAGATATTTGTGCTTTTCATTTTGTTTATACATTTCCTTTTTTAATGCTGTAGTATGAATTCTGAGATTTATCATGCTTACCCAGAAAGAGACCCAAAGGGCAAGTAGCAATTAAACCCCTCTACCCTTCAGTACACAAGTGGGATTGCCCAGGTGAAGAGAGTGGGAAAGTGCCCAAGTAAGGCCTTTAAAGGTAGTGGAGGAAAAGAGCCTAAGATATGATCACTTAGGCAGGGATTTTCTTTGAAACAGTCTGTGGTGACAGTGGCTATTCAGAGAGATGGGTTTAGGGGAGCAGAGAAAGGGGAGCTGGGTTACTTCTTGGAATCTTTGGGTTCTTTTAATGAGATACAGAACCTGGTAGCCACAAGTGTTCTTTGGCTTCCCTTTCCACTTCCCATAAAATCTGATAGGGCACCCCAATGCCTTTGATTAGGGGGAAAAGTGGCAGTTGGTATTTGGAACTCTCTTTTGGTCATCTCAGGTTTCTTTAGGCCAAGATGTAATCCTGGCAGGCATGACAAACAGTGACCCACTAGGCTATTTTGCTTAGTATGGCAGATCTCTTGGTCTACACCAAAACCAGGAGGATAATTAACTGTGAATGGGCTTGGGTCATGGCTGAGTGGCAGAAGAGCAGGTTGGAAGCCATCAAGTAGAGCCACCAAGAAAGTGGAGAACAGGAGGTACCTCAAAGAATTTCTGTGTGTGTGTATGTGTGTGTGTGAGAGAGAGAGATGCAATGATGTGCAAGCATGAATGGATTTTTGAATATTCTGCAGCACATTTTACTGATCATGATTCAGATTGGAAGCTCTCAGCCTCTGTCAAACTACATGTTATGCTTCACAAGACTTTTCCCCAGGGACTGGCAGCCATATTGCAGCTGAGTCCTGGTGGCATGACAACTCCTGTGTAAAAGCACAGCAGGGTCCTGAGTTCGATTGGTATTGCACTGTGGAGGGAGGCTCCCTCCCACACCAGGTTTGGTGTAGTGGTTAAGAATGGCAGGACTCTTATCTGGAGAGCTGGGTTTGATTCCCCACTCCTCTGCTTGAAGCCAGCTGGGCGACCTTGGGTCAGTAACAGCTCTCTGAGCCCCACCCACCTCACAGGGTGATTGTTGTAAGGATAATAACAACGGCATTAAGTTGTTCCGAAGAGCAGTATGTAAATCAAATGTTGTTGTTGTTATTTTCCCTCCATTGCCTAATTGAGTTTCAGCAGGGGATGGGGGGAAGCATGGGGGGAGGGGTTCCCCTACTGTTGACAGACAAATAGCAACCCTAATTAACATATTAACATTCTTAAGAGGTATTGAAATGTTCAGTATATTCATGTCATTTACTCATTATTTCTGCTCTTGCTTTTACATAGTTCAGAAATGGAGTTCAGGTGATAGCGAAGTTCCAGCCCTATCCTATGAATGTTTGCTTGGATGTAATTCCCATTGGGTTCAGTGGGGCTTTCTCTTAGAGGACAGGATTTCACTTTATTGTTTATACCAAAAGGTAACTTCTCTAGTAAACCAGATAACACATCCTTGCTGAGCAATGCAGAGAACAGAATGTCAGATCCCTAATCTGTAAATTTCAGGTAGGTAGCCATGATGGTAAAACAGCAGGATTTGAGCCCAGTAACACCTTGGAGAGCAACAAGATTTTCAGGGTGTGAGCTTTCAAGAGTCAAAGCTCTCAAAAATGGTATCTGAAGAAGGGAGCTTTGACTCAAAAGCTTGTATCCTGAAAATCTTGTTGGTCTCTAAAGTGCTACTGGACTCAAATCCTGCTGTTAATCTGTAAAGGATATCATGCTGAAATATTATGAACTCCTACATTCGTTCCTTAAAACTCATGCAACATGAGAGTCCTTCACAGTGTTTAGCTGTTTTAAACTGAAAATGATGTCCCGACAATGATTTCAATGTCTCTTTGGGTATGTAATTTCCAAGAGTCATCAGTGATCTACAATTGCCTTTAAAATGCTTTGAATGACAGCACCGCTGCCTAAAATATATTGTTAGATTAAAAGTCACAAACATTTTCATATAGCTTAAGAATTATATATGCCATGAAGATTCTGCACCAAAAAAGACACACACAGAGAGAAAAGACCAAGAGTCTAGTAGCAGCTATAAGACTAACAAAATTTGTGGTAGGGTATCTGAAGAAGTGAGCTGTGATTCACAAAAGCCCATACCCTACCACAAATTTTGTTAATCTTATAGGTGCTACTGGAGTCTTGCTGTTTTCTACTGCTGCAGACAGACTAACATGGCTACCCATCTTGATCTATCTATATGCACACACGCACACACACACACACACATACTTTGGAGGTGTAGGCGATGAAGCTGGCAAAAGTTGCTGCGCATCCCTCTTCTCACTTGGAACATCCTCATACGGATTTGCATCATCAAACACGTCAGACATCGATTATCGAACACGTTCCACTCAAATGCACTATTAGTGATAACAATATCAAGAGCTGTCTGTTTATTTAAAACACTTGTGTGCCAGCTTTCCTCCCAAATAGGATACCCAAGGTGGCAAACTTCAAGCCATTAAAAACATTAAAACAGCATTTAAAATGTATATATTAATATTTAACAATACATTAAAAATATATGTACAAACACACACACACAACCAGGGAGGAGGGCCAATAAGAATTTACTGGGCGTGCACCATATGAAACAGAAAAGTCATCACCTCCTGGCAAAAGACAGTGACAAAGGGAGACTGATGAATAGGGGCTGCTACAAAAAAAAGTTTCAAGTCTCCCGCTTTGGAATATTTGAAGCAGGAAAAAAGAGTCGGAAATAAGTGATTTCCGTAGTAGCAAGCTGCTATGGAAACCGCTTATTAACCAGCTTCGGTATTTATTTATTTATTATATTAGATTTTTAGTCCACCCCACCAGGCAGGCTCAGGGCAGAGTACAACATTTCAATTTACATACATAATAGTTAAAAACACATAAAACATTATACAAATGACATTAAAACAACTTTATACAATACAACTTTTCTTCAGATGGTGATGATAAAATACTGCTTTTCAAGCCCTGGCTCATATGTAGGGTGGTGGACAGATCTTTAGTGTGGCCATTGGGAGCCCAACCTAGCCTCCACCATATGTCTGGTGGAACATCTCTGTCTTACAGGCCCGGTGGAAAGATAACAAATCCCGCCGGGCCCTAGTTTCCTCAGATAGAGTTCCACCAGGTTGGTGCCAGGACCGAAAAGGCCCTGGCTCTGGTCGAGGCCAAGTGGGCCTCCCTTGGGCCAGGGACCACCAACAGTTGTTTATTTGTTGAACAAAGCATCCTCTGGGGTACATATGGGCGGTCCTGCAGATATGCTGGACCCAGGCCGCATAGGGCTTTATAGGTCAACACCAAAACCTTGAACTGGACCCGTACTCAACTGGTAACCAGTGCAGCTGGCGTAGTATAGATGTTATATGTTTCCTAATTGGGACCCTTGCGGTTACTCACACAGCTGCATTTTGGACCAGCTGTAGCCTCCAGATCAGGCCCAGGGGAAGCCCTGCGGAGAGTGAGTTGCAGTAGTCTAATCTAGAGGTGACCGTTGCTTGGATCACTGCAGTTAAGTCATGGGTTGATAGGTAGGGGATTGATAGGTTGATAGGTATGGGTTGATAGGTAGGGGATAGGTAGGGGCCTGTCTTAGATAGAAAAATGAAGACCGGGCAACTGCTGCGACCTGTGCCTTCATAGTCAGGGAGGCATCCAGGATCACCCCCAGGCTCCCAACTCTCAAAACAGGCGCAAGTAGCACTCCATCAAGAGCAGGGAGCCGGAGTCCTGTGCCCATAGCCCCCAGACCCACATGCAGGACCTCTGTCTTTGTGGGATTTAATTTCCTGTGCCTTCATAGTCAGGGAGGCATCCAGGACCTGTGCCTTCATAGTCAGGGAGGCATCCAGGATCACCCCCAGGCTCCCAACTCTCAAAACAGGCGCAAGTAGCACTCCATCAAGAGCAGGGAGCCGGAGTCCTGTGCCCATAGCCCCCAGACCCACATGCAGGACCTCTGTCTTTGTGGGATTTAATTTCAACTGACTCTGCTTCAACCACTCAGTCACAGCTTCGAAGGAACGCTCCAAGACATCTGGGGCAGAGTCAGGCCGTCCGTCCATCATCAGATATCATCAGCATATTGATGACACCCAAGTACAAAACCCCGCACCAGCTGGGCAAGGGGGCACATGCTCTGTAAAGATTTGGAGCACACTGACAAAGAGGTTTGAAAGTGCCCCTTTCTGACTTGAAGCTTTCTGAGACAATCCGAATCACTTTGGAAAGCTTTGATTTGGTATTTCTGAATCGTGCCAGCAATGCTGGACCTGATTTGGGAATCCCGAACCTTTCCAATTCAGGCCTAGAGAAGAGTTCCAAAGTTTTGGTCCCATGACAGAGTAAGCCCTTTCTTGGGATGCCACATGTCTAGCCTTAGATGGTGGGGCACCTGATACAAGGTCTCTGAATATGACTGGATAGGTAGGTTCATATGGGAGAAAAAATTGAAATCCTTCCCTCAAGTCATAGTTGGCTTATGGAGACACTTGGTGGAATTTTCATGGCAAGAGATTAACAGAGGTGATGTGCCATTGCCCGCCTCTGCAACCCTGGTCTTCGATGAAGGTTTCCCATCCCATTACTAACCAAGGCCAACCCTGCTTAGCTTCTGAGATCTGATGAGATCAGGCTCTCCTGGGCTAGCCAGTTCAGGGTTCATAGGGGAGAAGGTGATCCTTAAGGTATGTTGGCCCTAACCATAGAGAGTTTTAAAGGTCAATGCCAGTATCTTAAACTGGGCCCCAAAGCAAATTCGAGCCAGTATAGAAGGAATAAGATTGGAATGATATGGTTCCTGCGGCCCATTCCAGTCAACTTTCTGGCTGCAGTATTTTGTACCAACTGTAGCTTCTGGACAGTCTTTAAGGACAGCCCCATATACAGCACATCTAATCTGAAGAAAGTCCTCTGAAGAAAGTCTCATGTTATTCAATGTGGCTCACTTCCAGGAAAGAATCCTTAGAACTGCAGCCTGATTCTCTCTCTCTCTCTCTCTCTCTGTTTTCCGCCCAGTTCTTTTCCCAGGAAATTAACCTGTTCTCCAAAAAAAGCATAGAAATGGTAAATCAAGCCACAGCTTCATTTCCATTTAATACTGCCAGTAACATATTGTACAGTCTCACATATTGTTTGCTTTCAAATCAGGCTCCATACAATCTTCCTTGATATTTCATCTGAATAGTGAATTTAGGGGACATCTAAAACTCTTGCCATCCCCAGGACTTCACCAAAGATATAATATCTGACAAAAGAACAGCTGCTCTTTTGGGATAGTGATCGCTTATCATTGGATAGAGTATGGTCTTGTCAGCAAAGAACTGAGATTGCTGTTTCAGGTGTAGAGGGCACAGTGATAATGCAAAATACTCTGCTGCCATTCATTTTTGCTCTTGATTTGCCCCTTTTAACTTCAAAGTACACCCCTCCCAAGAATATGAATTAATTATCCCTAAGAAAATGACTTACCTTACAAATATGAAATAGTTTTGAGATGTTATATATGATTTGAATACATAAGCAAGCAAGAAAGGTTTTGCAAATATTCCTTGTGACTCCTGTCAGAAATAGCTTAATGCATACAGACCTGAACATCATTGTTTCTAAGTAACCAATATGATGTCATATACAGAGACCGTGACATATTATGCAGGTTGTGTAAGAGCACACTAATAAAGACCCTGTTGTTGAATGTTTGTTGTACACATATATGAAAGCACAGGATAGGTTTGTCTGGAGATTCAGGGTACTGAGTTTTCTCTCCAACTGATTCTGAATTAATGGCTGGAAACTAGAGGGTAGACAGACTAATGGTGAACAAACGGAAACCTAATTCAGACAAAATGGAAGTCAATTTGAGGACAGATGTGCAGCTTGTGTTGAATGGGATTGCACTTGCCTGTGATATTCAGACTTGCACCTTGGGGCCCAGCACTACATCTGTATGTTCAGTAGGCCGTGGTAGCCATGAGTGCATTTTACGAGCTTAAATTGACTCATCAACTGCAGCCATTCCTGGGAAGGAATAATTTTCTAATAAAAGTTAATAGGTTTAGTAGCTCTATTTAGGATTGTACTGCCAGCCCCAGTCATTTATGCCTTAGATATATACAGACTAGACTACTGTAAGACATTTTATGTGAGGCTGCCTTTGAAGTATGTGCAGAAACTATAACTGGAGCAAAATACGGTAGCCTGATAGCTAATCTGAGCTAGTCTAATAGAGCATATTGTGCCAGTCTCAGTTTATTAGATGCCAAGTTTTTTTCAGGTGTAATGTTAAAGTGCTGGTTTTGACCCTAAGGAGTCCTAAATGGTTTATTAAACTTAAAGGACCACCTTTTCCCATATGAATTTAACCACACATTCAGCTGTGCCTCACTGGCTTTTTTTCAGGTGTCAGCCTCAGTACAAGGCCACATAGGAGTAATCTTGCCAACCTCCAGATAGGGGCTAGAGTTCTCCTGGAACTACAACTGATCTCCAGACTGCTGTAATCACTTTCCCTGGAGGAAACGGCGGCTGTGACACCACACCCCTGCTGAACTCCCTCAAGACTTGGCTGTCCCCAGGCCCCACCCCCAAATCTCTAGGAATTTCTGAACCCAGAACTGGTGACCCTACCTAGGAGGATACTTTTCATTAATGATACCAAGACAGGGGAATACCATCCATCCCAAGGAAACCTGTCTCACATCCACTGGCATTTTAGCATCAAGCTAAAATAGTGCTCTTTAGTAGAGCATTTGTCCTCTTTATTTAAAGATATCAACCACTTTCTAATATTTCTGCTTCTTTTCCTGTTTTATTTGATTGACTGATTCTTTTTCTGAACATCCTTCCTGTGTTTTAATGTTACTTATGATTTCAGTTATATCTAAGGAAGTTTAAGTACTGGCTTTTCTAAAATAAAGAAGTATTAGGTGTGGGGGGGGGGGTGGAGGGGCTCAGAGAAGCCAGAAAGAGGATACAACAGATCAGGAAAACAACAGAAGATGGGGGCTTAGTATATCTAGCTCCACACCCTCAACTTTGGTTTGGAAAATTCCTGGAGATTTGGAGGCAGTGCCTAGGGAAAGCAAAGTATGGGGAGGGAGGGAGTTCAGCTGGGATGCGATTCCATTGAGTCTACCCTCTGAAGCTGCCATTTCTTCTGGAAGAGCTGATCGCTATAGTCTGGAGACCAGTTGCAATTCTAGGAGAACTCCAGGCCCCAGCCGGTGTATGGCAGCCCTACCCCCACTGCTCATTGTTGCTGTTGCTTGACAGCTAGGAACATCAACTCCAGACATGGGAACTCCTATCACAGACTGAGTCATTGGTTGCTCAGTTGAGTCCAGGCAGCAGTAACAGGAGGATGGGGCTAATTACCTTTAAAGTTCCACACCTTGAGAGTCAGCTAGGAGAGTGGAAGGACACTAGTAGGAGAGGCCCACCATTGGCCCAGCACAACCAGCAACCTAGCGGAGCATCAATTTGTGGCTGGTGTGAGGCAATTTACTGCAAGAATCCCCACCCCTCAAAGTGCTACTGCTAGTTTGAAGACCACAGAAGGAGTGTCAGTTAAGGGGTGGAACTAGCAATCAGCCTAAAGCAAAACGAGAGCATTAGATTAACAGCAGTGGTTGCCAAGGTAACTAGCAAGAACTCTTACCTTTCGAAGTTCTTCAACGGTGTTAAAAAGCATGTGGATGCATGTGAGTGCTGGCAGACATTATATACTTGGAATTTCAAAGTTCTGTGGCAAAGTCTCTTGAGTAGACTTACCTATGGACTAAATTGATGGATTATCTAATGGATTAGTCAATAATAAAGGAATAGGACAGTTCTCACAATGGTGGGAAGAATGGACTAGGACCCCCCCAGGCAGCTTTATTAGGACAAGTGCTATTTTGTTAATAAATTATGGAAACAGAAGTGATATGGTCCATTTTGCAGACACCACCAAATTATTCAGAGGATATGCTCCAAGAAGATCTATTCAAATTGGGTGTGCATCAATATGGCAATTACGGTTTAATGTAAATGTTGCACACAACTGGTGTATCGAATGTCCCTCAGCCAATCGTAAGAAGAGGCACACAAAGAGTCCTATGAGAGAGTGCAAATCTACAATGTTTATTAAACGTGGAGGAGGACAGTAACACAGAAAGCAAAGACCCCTCTGTGCCCGTCGCTCATCAAAGCTCCAATAGCTGTGCAAGGCATTTTGTACCCGTTGGTTCATTAATACAGATTATAATATTGATGACCACATTGGTCTATACAAGTGACCACCCCAATGATCTGGCGGTCTCACATTGGCAGAACAATTCTGGACATCATTAGCCATGCATACTTTCCAATCAACATTGCTTATCACTTCAAGAATATTGTTTATCATTTCAAAGAACATCTTCCCCTGTCACTTTCCCATCCATGAAGTTGCTATCCGTTCCTGCCTGTATCATTTACCAAGGGCGCCTCGACTGTCATGTTTGCAATATCCTGTACTTCATGACTATTAAACAAACAATGTCTTCATTGTGTGTAACCATATATTGCTGTGGGAGCAATCTCTCCCTATTCTGAGATACATTTGAAGGCACTCAAGCATCCCATCTCTGGCGCCTGAATGTCATGGGAGGACCTCAAGACCCTGAGGAGCTCTGCTGATATCAGGGGCTGAAGCAAGTTTGTTTCATGCTAGTTACCCCTTTTTCTGCATTCCAATGGTGATTGTTTCTTTTATGTCATCTGCCTGTTTCTTCAGCTCAAGTTTCAGCTAATGTTCTCTTGCCCCTAAAAGTAACTCTCTTTGTTTCTTCTTGAAGCTGGTCTCTCTGATCAATACTACTGCTACTTTAGCATGATTGGCTCAAAAGTGTGGGACACAGCCCTGACCTCCCCTAAATTCTGAGTAGTAAGCAGAGGCCCTCAGAGGCCCTGAGTGATATTTTATGCAACTCTGGATATACCACAAACACGTATCAGAAAGATGACTATATGAATGTAGATGTAATCATGTTTTACAATTTTTGTCTTTACACAGCCACACAAAGAGAAGCCCCTTACCCATCTTTCTCTTGTCCTTGCAAGCTAACAAATGTGCTGACAGTAGAAAATGAAACTGCATATCTAGAATCAGTGAGAACAAAACAATTAAGATCCAGGCCTATAGAATCTCAGTTCCCTCATTTGGCAACATTGCAAGAGATAGATGGTCATCATCCTGCCATAGATTGGGGCACTTGTATTAAAGCCTTTGTTTCAGGAATCCTGGGAAATGTTCTTTGCCTAGCACCTATATCATGTAATGGAATAAATTAACAATGGGTAGTTATCCTGCTAGTTACATCAAGGATGGGAACAGATCCAGGCTAGTTGTGAAAATGATACACATTTGCCCAATGGATACTTGAACTGATATCAGAGTTGCCAAAGAAAGAGTATTTGTTCTTTGAAATGATAAACAACTTTTACAAGTGTTAATTGAGTAAGGGGACAATCCCTAATTATGCTAAACCAATAGAATGATGTGAAGTCATATGTACACATAACTAACTCAACCAATAACTTACTGAATACATAATGAACCCAAGGTGATAAAAGTTGATGTAATGTTTCTCAGACCTCTGAAGAACTATGGGTCTTCCCTCTATTCGAATAAAGTAACTCAGTTTCCTCATCGGACTCTATCTGTCTGCTTCTTCTTAATTGGGCCTGAGGCAGAACAGGCCACGAATCTGCATGGTTCAAAAAGAAGTTTCTCTCACTACCCTATAAGTGTATTAATATATATGTTCAGCTACTCCTTAGACTAGCCCTGTATGTATATGTGGACAGTCTTCTATTAAACTACAAATAGGTGCTCAGATACAGATAGCAGGTGCTCAGATACGTTCATTACAGCTGGCATCATGCCTGATTAAGGTCTTAGTTGGTTACTCTCTGTCTTACACAGTAAAGCTACAATAAAGGCACTTGAAAATATAATAAAGGCACTTGAAAATATTCTAGTCCATTTAATCCACATCCTACATAAATGAGTGTAAAATGATGCAGTTTGGGACAAAATATCCTAATTTCACATATGCATTGATGAGATATGAACTAGCAGGGACTAACAGGAAAGAGATCTTGGAATCATGGTGGACAGTTCAACAAAAACATTGACCATGTTCTTGAAATTATTGTGAAAGGGTTATAATGTTATTGGTGGTGCAATGACATTTCATGCTGTAGGTAACATGTATAAAACTAGAGGAGTTAGCCGTGTTAGTCTGTAGTAGCAAAATAGTAAAGAGTCCAGTAGCACCTTTAAGACTAACCATCTTTACTGTAGCATAAGCTTCAAGAATCACAGTTCTCATCGTCAGATGCATGGAGGGCAAGAAGAAACTGCCCATATTTATATAGGTGGTGAGGGGAGGGGGGAGTAGATGCAAATCAGTTTGCTTCTGATAAGATCAGTTAATGAAATCAGTTACTTCTGATAATGAAATAACCATTAATAGTCTCTATTCAATCCAAGTCTGACTGAGTCAAATTTACATATGAATTCCAATTCAGCAGCTTCCCGTTGGGCCTCTCCTATTACTGTCCTTCCACTCTGCTAGCTGGTTTTCATTCACAGGAAGTGGAGTTGTGCTGTGGGGAACTGGTTCAAGGAGGTGCTTCAGTGGAGGGATAGGTACTCTGGATTATACTACTGTGTGCTAGCTGTTACTATCATTTATTACATCAAATGGCTTATGTTTTGTTTCAACTATGTTTCAGCTCTGCATCAGATTTCTGCTGGTTTTCAGTTTCTGCAACCCATACTCTATAGTATCGTTTATTGAATATCCCAGCTGTTGACTGTATTGAATTACACTGTGTAACCTGCCTTGAGTCTCAGTGAGAAAGACAGACCATAATTAATGTAAATAAAGATAAAGAAATAAAATAAATATAGTACATGCTTCTCTAAAAGTATGGGTTGTGCTGTCCACTTCAAAGAGAATGACTGATTGCGTAACTCCTGCCTGGGCCCAGAAAATGTCAACAAATAATTCATGCCGGTGAACTTACACAGGTTGTTGCTATAGGCTGAGGCTTGTGTTCAATTGCATGGCAATTTGCTTGTGCTTATTGCTACTAGCTGGTGCACATGAAGCTGCCTTATACTGAATCAGATCATTAGACCATCAAGATCAGTACTGTCTACTCAGACTGGCAGCAGCTGTCCAAAGTCTCAGACGGGTCTTTCACAGCACCTGCTACCTACAATTGGAGATGCTGGGCATAGAACCTGGAACCTTCTGCATGCAAAGCAAATACCTACCACTGAGCCGCAGCTTACCAGATAAGATGCAATACATTTTACAACAGTCATTGACCTTCTTGTACACTTAACTTCAGTAGCAGTCAGCTGACACTATACATACCAGAACAGTGCAGAGCTGACAGAATAGAAAACTGACTATAAAAAAGAGGAAATAAGTCCACGAGAGGGTGATATAGAAAGGTCATCAACACTAGATGTCACTTTAACACACATCCTGCTTTTTCACAGTAAAAATGAGTTCTGTTTTCTCACACATGCTTGCCCTAGAGCTTTTTACAGAACTGATACTATTGAGAAAACTGCCCCCTCACAGAGAAAGGCAGTGAAGTAAAAGAATGGCAGAGTTCATTGAGTGTTGCAGAAGTATACCATATGCCTTGACACGTTGAGAAACCAAAAGCGTCTCAAACCTTAGGAAACATATTTATGATACAGATAATTTGATATTATTCAGTGTGTAAATATTGCTTAGTAAAACATTTAAAGAGTGAGAAAACTGGTGATCATGATGTAGTGTGCTACTGGAATGGAAAAATAGCTGTCCATTCAGTAGAAAATCTGCTATCTCTTTTTAAAACCCTCTTAACAAGGAACTATCCTCTTTCATAATATTTCTTAGAAAATATTCAAGAATACAACAATGCACTTCCATGTGTATTTTAGGGAGCTCAGTTTAAAAGCCTACTGGGATATGTTGTCTACTGTATTCAGATTCATAGACCATTATACCATAACATAATAAACTTTTGTTCTAAAAATCAATCAGTGCCTTCATATAGACAATTATATGCTTTAGAAACAACTGATATATGAATTCAGAGATCTGAAACTTCAGACCAAAATTGTGTATTGGTATATGCCTTACCCTTGCTAATACAACCTGAACAAACCAAAGAACCAAAAGAAGGTGTGTATAGATAAAAAAAAAATTAAGGAAGAAGATACATAGAGTATTGAATATGATGTTACCATAAAACAAGTAAAAATCAAAAAAGTGCAATCTGAGGAACACTTTCCAGGGTGTGAGTCCTATGAGTAGGATTCTAAGTAGAACCTTTTAGGATTACTTTAATAGTAGATTTTTAAAAAAATCCAGTTATGAAGTACCATTAGCACACAGAAGTATTATAGTATGTCCTAGACAGCGAAAACTGTTCATGCAACAATTGGATCCATGCAGCCAGCAGTGTGATCTATTATCATATGTATTCCCATATGATGAATCAGGGTAGCACTATAAATTAATGCACAACCCAGATGTGAAGACAAAGGTCAGAAACAAACATACATAGCTGCAATTTGTGTCTTCATACTGGTCGTTTAGAAAAATAATCAGTACAATGTATTTTTGGGCACTTTTTGTCTATTTAATCCAATGTCTTGCAGTAGACAATTACGCCTTAACTGAAGGTGAGAGATTAATTTATATGTGGCATAATGATCCCAAGTTACATCCTGACTGCAGTAGTGACTGGACTGAGAAGGAAGAAGTTGCAATGCTGTGACTGCAACCCAGTTCCACTAAACTGGCAGTGTTTGTGACTTGGTTGCTTTCTTTGGCCTTTACAAGGGCTCCCAGGGGTTCAACATCCCCCTTGCTCCAAACTATTAGTAGCTTGAAGCATAGATAATATGTCTCCTAAGAAAGTCAATAAGGGTTGGCCCAGTACCAACCTCAAAGAGGCCTTCAGTTCACGTTTATTCATTCTCAGAGGAGGATGAAGGTTCAGCCACTAGGAATCAATTGTCTGCATTGGAGGCCAAAAGGAAAGGTCCACAGATCATGGTGCAAAAAGGATGCATGTCGTGAAAATTAATTGGGCGGACGTTATCAGGATGGCACAAGGCTTCATTTACTGTAGAAACTCTCCCTTCAAATGACCAGCCTTGTCAGTTGAATAACTGGGATCATTTCAGATTTTCTCAAATGGGAGTAGAGGACTGTTCTGCTAAAAGTCCATACATTTTAAATGGCCGTAGGTCTTAATTTGTAGTCATTGGTGATTAACGATATTAGATTGGTATGTGGAAAGCTAAACAAACAAGCCAGAAATATGCACAGAAGTAGCTGTTTTGTTGTGTTAAAGTGTCTTCTGAAATGGTGAACCAAATCCGGGAACCCCAATTATAACAACACCCTCCCACCAAAAAATTTGTGTGTTTCATTTTGGTTCTTACCTTGCAGCGGCAGCAGCAGGCAGGCAGGCATTCACTAATCTGATTCCAAAGGGAGAGAGCCCTTACTTTATTCATTAACTCTGTTGGCAGGAAGGGTGAATGCACACAATGTGCATGAGTGCATCTTTTTTCCCTGGTGCTACCCAGGCAATGGCGTTGTTTCCCTGCCAATTGGGACCTTGCAAGGGAAGACCTCTCCCTGCCTATTGGTTTTGGAAACATTGAAGGAGGAATGTGCATTGTTTTTAATGCCGCCATTGCCTTGCTACTGCTTTGCCAGCCAGTTTCTTGCCATAGACTGCACTTGCCAACTCTTACCTTCTTCAGGGTCCATTGTTGTGTGTGCATGCACTGTGACTGAGGAAAAACTTGGTGGATCAGTGGTTTAGAGGGAAGGGGACTAATGGGCAATGACAGTTTGGTGTAGTTGTTAAGAGCGCGGGACTCTAATCTGGAGAGCCGGGTTTGATGCCCCACTCTTCCACTTGAAGCCAGCTGGGCGACCTTGGGCTAGTCACAGGTCTCTGGAGCTCTCTCAGCCTCACCCACCTCACAGGGTGTTTTGTTGTGGGGATAATAGTTGCATACTTGTAAACTGCTCTGAGTGGGCATTAAGTTGTCCTGAAGGGCGATATATAAATCGAATGTTGTTACTATTATTATTATTGGTTAAGGGTGAAAATAACTGCTCCAGAGCCTCATTTCCCCAATCCCCCTTGAAAAGAACAGTGTGTATGTGCACAGCTGCCTAACACTCACCTTAACACCTTTCTCAAGCATTCTTCAGGGTCCATGAACATCAAACTCCATTGTTGTTTGTGCTCAAACTCGGTGGGTTGATGGTCTACAGGGAGGAGTGTTTTATGTGCAATTTTGGTGGTGTTAACTATGAAAACAGCTGCCCCAAAGAGCCTGGAAACCCTCATTGAAAAGAATGGGGCTGAAACTCATAACGAAAAAACTCAAAACAAATGGATTAGATATGAACTGGTAATGATATCCCTGGGGGAAAAACTAATAAAGGTACAGAGTTAGTTTGGAAACCTCAGATCTGAAACTGAAATGGAATTTTTTTCAGTGTGCTCCCCTACTAAACACACAAAATGATATTAAAACGAGTACATCTTTTTTTTTTTAAGAAAAACATGGAGAAGGAAATCAGATAGAATATTAGATAGTTTGGACTTGGACTGGAAAGCAGAAGCTTGACAAGATGAGTCCTGATCGTATAGACTAGTACATTATGCAGTTATGGATCTCTTTGAGATGGAAAAGATTAAAAAAATAACACAAGAACAAACTGAATTTTATTAACTGGCGTACAGAAAGTGTTTCACAAAGATATATTGTATAGGGAAAATATATCCTAGCAGATTGGTCATGCAGTGAATTTCTGTTAAAGACAGTTTTAGTTTAGTTCTAGGGAGTAACAGCAAAATCTTCTCAAATAAGAGTACGCTATGATGAGATCAGGTGGCTGTTCTCTCAGCTAACAACATTACCAAACCCAAGACGAACTCTCCATCATGTGATTCCTGAAGAAATAGTTGCAGGAAATAAATGTAACTTGTACAATGATTCTGTTTTGACAATTTTTAAAAAAATTCTAGTCCCCCAAGCAATGTTAGAATTCTATCATTTTCATATATTTTTGTACAGTATGTTTCACCACACATGTCCTAGTGTTATCCAAATGCAGGTTCTCCTTGCAAGTTGGGAGAATTAGCATGCAAGGAGAGGCAGCAAGAAGTTCCTAAATGCAAGATAGCCATCTATGTATACAAGGATTGCCCCTCTAGAGAATTCTTTCAATAAAGAAGCAGTTGTTCAACCAAAAGTTTTTATTTAAAAATAATAGTTTCTGGGGTGAGGCAAAGAACTGGAAAGTTGTCTCTAGGATGAGACAAAGAAACTGGGAAGGTTTGATTAAGCTTTCCTGGGAATTACTAAAGTTACCAGTGATGACTGATGACCTGCCATGGTTGGATAGGTGCAGGTACCAAAGCCCTGAATAGCCCAGAATGGGAGAGTGGATAAGGGTACGTTAAGGGGATTAATTCAGGAACTCTGGGAAGACCCTATTATCTTAGGATCTTGGCACATCTCCAGGGTGTGGGGGCTGAAAGTTGTTCTTGCCTGGTACCTCACATGCTAGTAATTTTCCAGCTCTCAGATGGTATCTGGCATCCATTTTCTGCCTGGCTAGGCACCGTTTCTGTGTCTAAACACATACAAAGAGGGGCTTATGATATTATCATATTCATAAGCCTTCTTAATATCATGAGGACATCTGATCGCTAATACTAGATATAGCCAACACTGGCCTGCCCAGACATAGATTTGCCAGACACTCAGCAACATCCACAAATTAACCTATCCTATTGTATTCATAGCCTATCACAAGCATAGAACAGAAGAAAATCAAGTGAGAAACACTTGCTGATTTCAAAGAATGACCAATTCAGTTAAACCAGAACTTGCATGAGTGCTGCAAAGTCAGGGATATGACCAAAAGTGTATAAGCCTCCCCTAATTCATTACTTTTGTAGCATAGGAGACACCACAGCACCTCCCCAGTACTGTTTCCTCTTAATTATTTCTAGGAGAAGCAAGACTAGCACAGGGAAGAGTTGCAGGATGGATTGTTCCCATGTAGTCCAAGGACTGCATATTACCTAAGCGGCACAGGAAGGAGCCACACTGAAGTAGCTGCCATACCACAAAAGTAATGTAAAAAGATGTCCAATGCTGCTGGACACAAAGAAATCATTGCCCAGTGATGTCAACTAGCAAAGAAAAAAGCCACCTCTTTTGTGCTGATTCTATTACAGGATGAGGCCAGTATCTTTTCCTTCAAGGGCAGCTTGGAGGGGGAGAATTGCTAGCATAAAAACAGACAGAGGGGAATAAGTCTCTTCTGCCATATCATTCTTCTGCTCTAGATTACAACTGCCATGAATTAATTTGATAAGAGATTGTAACATTCAAGAAAAAAACATATTCTTGACTGTCACTTTTTGGGATTCAAGCAGGCAGGAAGCAGCAGTGTTATCCTGCTGGCGTTTTTATCATTCTGACCTTTGTAATTATAGTTTTAAAAATTGTTTTAATATTTATATAATTATTTAAAAAATATTGCTTGTCACCTTGAGAACTAGGAAATGTTTTAAGTGAAGGAAATACATTCCAAAATTTTATTCCTATGGTGAGTGAAGCATGGGCCAGAGAACTCATTGTCCATTTTAAGAGGCCAAGATACTTTGCTGCAAAAGAGGAAAAGGATCTACTCTGTTTACAACAGCCTGACAACAATCGAAATGAAGGGAGAGCTGAGGAAGACCGTACTATGGAGGTGACAGCGTATGAAGATTTTATCTACCAGGTAAAGCAGATGAACAAAGTTCCTCTGTTTTGAGCAGCCATCTTTTTAAAAAAACTAATGTGCTCTAAATCAACAGGTGCAGAATTTAAATATTTCATATATTTGGGAAGAAATACACATCGTCATCATCAAATAAAACAGGAAATATTAAGTAGTTTAATACTTGTATTTATAGCAACTGGTGCATAAAAATACCTGAACGATTACATTTATTAAGAACCCATACAAACATCATGCTTTCTAAAACATACTAAAATATAATGAACAGTGAAGCTATTAAAACATATTGTTTACACATTAGTAACTGCGTGTAGTTATGGAACATGAACTTAATGAGTGACAAATATCTAAACTGGATAATTTGCTTAGTTAACATCAAAAATCCAATTTATCTCATCAGACTGCTTCTCTAAGATTCAGTAAAGATTCTTACACAGCAAATAAGTTGGTTCCAAATTCTTGTATCTTCAGTCTGGTGTGACACAGAGATAAAGCTAAAATTTGGGCTGTTACTCAGATTCTCTCTGATTTCAATATATTAACTTAGAGGTACATGCAACATAAATAGGAACTGCAGCCTCCAATAAAAATTTGGCTATGTTTACTTATATACAGAGTGCCAAATGTTAATTACATGCTCTTGAAAACACATGTAGCATTTGGATAGAAATGGGAACATTCTGAATATACTTAACAGTTGTAAAATATGCCACAGGACAAAGAAGAATGCTTGCTTATGGTGGTGGTCTTCGCTGTTAACAGAAAGGCTTTCCAGTGTGTACATTTTTAGCACACTCTCTCCCCAAATTTACTCCCTTCATAAAAGCTTCACTGAAGTCATCTAGTCCTATCAAAGTAGCAAGTGGAGCAAAGAATCCATACAATCCTCCTAAGAACATGCTTATGGGCCATCCAATGAAGAACAGTATGATCAGCCAAAATATCCCCCACACAATACAGGTGGCATTCATTCTGAAAATATTAATATAAGTACATGAGTTAATTCAAAGAGCTCCAGTAAAACATTTTCTTTATTTATGTCCATGACTATTTAAATGGTATTTTTTTATTTTACCATTCTAACAAAAATACACAGAAGCACAGAGGAATATTTTCACAGATAAAATTCAGTGTGAAAATGTAGAACTGGAATTTTAAAAATGGCATTGTATAATAAAGAAATCTATTGTACAGGCCCACACTATCAAGGCATCCAGTAAACAACTGTACTAACAAAACCATTTATCTGATGTCGCAAAGGCTGCCTCTCACATTATTTTTTTTTAAGGACACTTACAGGATACATTCTTGGATCACTCAATTTGTTCTACAAAAGAGGCAGCTCAGAAAAATCAAGCAATCTGATTTTAGAACACATAACATGTTTGTGGTAGAGCCAGAAACTGAAGCAACCTCTCCTCAAACCTAGTTAACTATATTATTCTATATTAAACTAGAACTTTAAAAATGAAATGCTTATCTCATTCATCCCCACAACCTTATCAAGTCAGTTCATCCTTGTAATGTTTCCCTCCCATACCCCCAGCCAATTTCTCTCACTGACACACAGCCCCAGGTGGGAGACTGAGGTAGGAAACTTTTCTATTTCCCTCAACCCCGCTTCTTAGGTGGGGTGCTGGAGTTTCCCATTGGTGGTTTGCCAACTACTCCTGGATATTTGCTCCCATGCTGGGGACCTCCTCTTGTATCTCAACAACTGCCCAGAGGTACAGTTGCCTACATAGGGTTGCCAACCTCTAGGTAGGTCTTGGAGATCTCCCAGAATTACCATTAATCTCCAGATTACAGAGATCAGTTCTCCTGGAGGAAATGGTTGCTTTGGAGGGTGCATTCTGTGGTACCATACCCCACTGAGTTCCCTCCAGTCCCCAAACCCTGACCTCCTCCAGCTCCAGCCCCAAATCTCTGGGAATTTCCCAACATTGAGTTGGTGACTTTATGTCCAAGAGTTCTCTTGGTAGTGTTGGCTAGCTGTCAAAAACATGTAGGTGTAAATCAAGGCAATGTGTGTTAGCTAAAACAACTTTATTACTACAAAGGCACAACTCTAGAGTAAATACAGTACAACACTAGGATGTAGGTTAAAGTAATAAAAGGCAAGGAAAAAAGTTTATTAAGCTAAATGTAGTCTCAGGTGGGTAGCCATGTTGGTTCGCAGTAGAAGAACAAGAATTGGGTCCAGTAGCAATTTAAAGGCCAACTAGATTTCCAGGGTATGAGCTTTCGAGAGTCAGAGCTCCCTTTGTGACGTTCATACCCTGGAAATCTAGTTGGCCTTTAAATTGCTACTGGACTCAAATCTTGCTAAGCTAAATGAAGACTTACAATTTAGTACATTTGCTCCCCATAGGCTGAAGAAAGCAAGCCAGTATCTGTATGGCACAGCTGCTGGTCCTTCTGTATATCCCCCCTCCTCTTGGTTATACACACCCAGGATCACGTACTCGTGCACACACACATGCACGCACGCACACACACAAAAAGAAGTAGCTCCTATTCAGGCTTTCACCCACATGTGACAAAGGGACATTATCCAAGGAGGTCTTGGGGTTCTGAAACCCTAAAGCCAGCCAGATTCCTCTACCCAGTAGAGAGGCATTATCGAATCAAAGGGATGTTTTTGTTTTCCCAGTAGGCTGTAAACAGAATTCATCCAGGTGGAATGGCCATTTCTCAGAATGTGTGGCTCCACTAGGCTGTTCCATCACCAAAAATTGTCAAGCACTATTTGCCCATCTGCTCCACCTACTCATATCCATGACAATCCTGAACCAACCAGCAAGTGATTCTGAGATCTTAATTCAAGATTACATTTTACATGTGCACAGTTATGGGTATCATATGTGTACCTGTATGCCTGGTTATACTAGATTCACTGCTGCCAAGAGGGGAAAGTCCTGCCCTGTTACTGGGTTCTCTTTTCACTCCCTCCCACTCATAACCTCTACCATGCCAGGCTTTATTGGGCCGGGAAGGTGAGGTCGGTGAGAGAGGGAGAAAACAACAGACAGCACACAAGCTGTTTTTCCAAGGCTGCCTCGTAGCATAGCAGTGGGGGGAGGGGAGCACAGAGACCTCCTCTGTCGTATATCTATTTCACAAAGTGGGCTTTGACCCACAAAAACTCAGAGGTAAAGTTCATAACAAAAAAGAAAAGATAATGTGTTCACTGCTGAAGTTTGGCTGCTAACTGCAACTAGGGCAGTGGGTCCAGATACACTTACAAATATGTGTACCAGTACATGTGTAAAATGCAACATCTGATTAAACCCTAAAACTAATTTTACACATGCTACTCACAATGCTTTTTAGTGCTTTGCCTGCAGTTGGTATGCACATATGAAAACAGAAAAGCAATTTAGATGTGCAGTTCTCAGATTTCCAAACGTGAAAAACAGAAAGGCAGGTTTAAATGCACTTCTGGGTTTCTGAAATGTTTGGTGGCCATGCAGGAAGGATGATTTACAATCACATTGCATCTTTCCTAAAGTTAATGACAAATGTGTGATTTTGGCCTAAGAATTCCAAAAGCAGCTTGTTTAGTGGTGAAGGTAAGCTATAGGGCTCTTAAAAAATAAAAACACTGCTGAACACAAACAGTTGTGTGATTATGTGGGGTTTTGTTTTGGGTATTTAATCTTATTGGTATAATGAGGCATTGTTTTATATTTCCCTAGCTTAGTTTTGAATATAAAGAGCAGAATAAAAACATCATTTTCACTATAAAGAAATCATGAAAGCATTCAGAAACACACGCATTAAAAAAAATACCTTATCCTATAATTCAATGTAATCACCTGTTTCCACAACAGCCCAGCAAACACATTCCACGTGATGCAGCTCTGGTGTCTATTAAC
Organism: Eublepharis macularius; assembly: GCF_028583425.1. Lineage (NCBI taxonomy): Eukaryota > Metazoa > Chordata > Lepidosauria > Squamata > Eublepharidae > Eublepharis > Eublepharis macularius. The sequence continues at coordinate 58,586,490 of NC_072791.1, forward strand.
AGAATCAAGATACAATAATTTCAGCTATAGAACAAAAACATCTGTAAATCCAGGATTGGACCCAGCCACCTTTCTCACTCAATCTTACTCAGTTCCTCTCCATACCACAGTCTCCATCCCACAAGGTTTTTATATATGCAGGGGGAAGACCCATGATTCTCAGCATAGCCTTTTCGGCGGGGTGATTAAAGAGGATGCCTCTTTGCTTTTTCATCAGCAGAAAGGCTGGGTGGATCCAACCCCTAGAATATAATACTCAGTCCTGTCAAATTTCTGGCATACAATGTAACTGGCAGTAGGTTAAATAGCAATAATAAAAGAATAACATTATAATCACAGTATAAAAGAAATATGTATAATAAAGATGATCAAAAATTAAACAGAAATCCATATTCTGATGATTCTATAGATTCTAGAAAGTTTCACTAATATACCATGGTTGTCTCCTTCTAAACAACTGGGAGGGGGGGATGAAAAGGCCACAGTGACACCTCCTCCCCCCCCAAAAAACTTGAAAATTTTAGGATTATAGGTAGAGTTCTTAAAGATTAATCATGCTGTGAAAAACATCACAGATAAGATCATTTTAAAAACATAACAAAATTTAGAAATGTTTATTGAACAAGTGCATGAATGGAGACAGATTCCAGTGGTAAATATAAGAAACCTTTTATTCACAAACTTTTGTTCTTCATTACGCAAACCAAGTATTTAAAAAAAAGATGTTATTTGTATAAAATTGTATAATTTGCATCACATTATGGCAAAACAATTTAGTTTCTTGTGGAGATATGGAATACAGTTCACTAATTTTCAGTATGTAAGTGTTCTTTGGTATAAATCTGTTATTTACAAATTCTGATGTCATCCTGAAAATGTATAGATGTTTTGGATATACAATAGTTACACTTAGCATTTGTATAGCACTCTTCGAGTGTCCAGCATTTAACATACATTGTCCTGTTGTAGTTCTTAAAGTAACCTGGTAAGGAGCCAGTTTGGTGTAGTGGTTAAGAGTGTGGGACTCTAATCTGGAGAATTGGGTTTGATTCCCCACTCCTCCACTTGAAGCCAGCTGCGTGACCTTGGGCCAGTCACAGCTTTCTGGAGCGCTCTCAGCCCCACCCACCTCACAGGGTGTTTTGTTGTGGGGATAATAATGACATACTTTGTAAACCATTCTGAGTGGGTGTTAAGTCGTCCTGAAGGGCAGTATATAAATCGAATGTTATTATGTTATTATTATTATAAGGTAGGTCACTTATTATTCCTTTGTTGTAGTTGGAGGGCTAAGACTAATAAAGATTAGTTTCCCTAAAGTCATGTAGTAAGCTCATGGCAAAGCTGAGACAACCATGCAGCTTAGTTTTATAGCCATTATGTGACTCCAGCTTTTCATACATATGTTGAATGATACAATTAAAACTGCCTAATAATATAGGAAAGAAAATATTCTGCTTAATTCTTAACTGCAAGAAAACAGATCAGTTAAAAGCTTACCTTTGTGGTGAATGTGGTGGTAAAAAGCCTTTTAAAAGATCTAACTTGTTTTTCCAAGCATTCACTGAAAAATAACAAGCAAGCGAAATACTACCAGAAGTCTCTTACAAACACGCCTTTGTTTCTCCTCATGCAAGTCAGCTGATCTAAGAAAAATGCACCAGAAAAGCAACTACATGCATAGGAAAATGAGGTCATAAATTAAGACAGATAGACTGGATTCATTAAGCATAAGAAGTTTCAATCTACCATCTATGGTTTTAAGACACAATATCAAAAACAAGTTCGCAAAAAATAAGTGTACAACAAGCCAAAGTTATGATATACACTATTATCTTGTTCTGATTTGGTCCTGTAGGCAAGTGAAATAATTCATGTTCTCTTCCAAGCATACATATTTGGTTTCCTCTGATCTTCTTATCAGCTTGGCTTTATAACTCATGATTACAACCTTTACTCCCAAACTTGTTATCTATCCTACATTTCCAGCACATTCACTGAATCCAGCAAGCCAACTTTTCTATTAAGTTGTTTACTGCTGCTTTGAAAATAGCATTGTGTTTAATTAACACTTTTAAAATATTTAAAATAGTAATTCCCAGTTCTTCATATAAATATGTAAGGATCACAGATATTAAGCCTTTGCTACTTTTCAATTCACACAAGAGAGGAATTTGGAAGAGGAAAATACCCCCCCCCCCACACACACACACACAACCTTTGAAAAGAGATAAAACTTTGGGGAATGGCATTATGCATGCCAATACTAAAGGAATAAGGGCTTCTCATATTCTCTCTTCTCTAAATTCCTGATCACTACTTCCTGCACCTCAATGATGAACTTTGGGATATCCCTAGTGACTTCTGTGAACAGTTCAAGATGAAAAGACTCCACAGTATTAGAATACCTACAAGTGGGGACCCACAAGGACTTGCGGAAATCGTCTCATTTTCCACTCCCCAGCCATGTCCTCTTTCCCTTCCCTGCCCCCATAGCCTCTCTCCCCTTTCCTGCTTCCTTCTCTCCTTCCCACCTTTGTCTGCCCCCACCTTTATTTTCTACCCCCTCCTCCGGCAGCCTCTACCCTATGGCTCAGTTGTGCAGTGCTAGGTGAACTGGGCCCAGTTGCATGGTGGGGATCCTGGGAGGACTTCTAAGGGATACTTCTTTTCTCCCTGCATCCCCTTCCCTACACTATTTCCTCTTTCCCTCCACCTGGCAGCTTCCATATGCTCACCATTCCCTATGTCCTTCTCTCCTTTAAACCCACTAAACAATTTACCTATTATCTACCCCCCCCCATCTTCACCTATATTTCTTAATTCACTTCATTTATATACTGCCTTTCTCCATAATGGGTACCCAAAGCAGTTTACATCATTCTACTTGCCTCCATAACATCCTCACAACAACCTTAAGAGGTAGGTTAGCTTGGATTAAAGTCAGCCAATGAGCTTCCACAGCAGAGTAGCAATTCAAACCTGGGGCTCCTGGATCCTCCTCTGAAACTCTAGCCACTGCACTACACTGGCTTTTGTGGAGGAGGGGGCTGCTGTTGAACTGTAGTAAGCAGCCAGGCCTGGATGAGTCATGCATGTCATGTGATATCAAGTCACCCAGCGGTTGCTTCTGGGTCTGGCCCCAATAACTCCTCCCTCAAAGATCCAAACAGCCCTGAAATGAGTCATGTCCCTTCCCCTTTTACTGACAGAAACCAAGTCTAAAATACTGGGTAAAATGTTATGATGGCCTAGCAACAGCCACTGAGGGTATCTGGTTAAAGCTACAGATGCTCCTTTTATCATTTCAGGTTTTCAAATCCCATCTCCATATAATTTTTTTAGATTTCAGATTTTTCTGCAAACTTGGGGCATTTTTCAGGTGTGTAGGAAGAGCTATCTTGCCCATTCATGGGTGTAGTCTCCAGATTCTCCTTGCCTCCATATTATCCTCAAGAATAATACTATCTTCAAGAAATAGCCTCGGATCAGCGCCACTTGGCTATTGGCATATAAGATATTCTTCAAACAGTGTGGTGTGTGAACAATACACAGTACTTCTCCTGCTGAATAATCCTACAGAACTACCTAACACTGCTTATGTTCCAACTTCTTATGAACCGTTTTACATAAGCAAATTTCACACAGGATTTCTATCCTGCCTAGCATTCTCTCTTGTCATTAATATCAGCCTTTAAATCCCATTTCCTTAAAAGCCACTCTCCCTTTAATCCTCCCTTTAATTAAACCCCCACATAGTGTTATTGAGGGTCTTAAATTAAAAAAAATCCATTAAAAAGCATCCACTTTACCTGCCCAAAGGTCAACAAACCTCTCTCTGCCTTTTTACCTGAGGTAAACACAAAGTTGGCTACAACATGACAGCACTTTCCACCACCACAAACGCATGATGAAGCTAAGACAAATACCTCACCCTCACACAATTCCCATGTAGAAAACCAGAAATTTAGATATTTAGAAATCCTCACAACATGGCTAAACAACGTGCTTCTAGGGAGGTCAAGATTCAAAACCCATTTTGGGATAAAATCAGAGGGTAGCACTTTTTTCTGGACTATAAGAGAAGCTAACCTACACATATGCAGTGCTGGAGAAAAATCAATATATAGCAGCTTAGGCTCAGAGAAAAGTCTGCTAAATTAGGGCCTGACTTTAGTGCCAGAAGCTTGGATTACCTCAGACAGGGCAAAGGAGAAGAGTTTACAGTTTTAATATAAATAAATTGCCTCAAATGTCAATTATATACTGTAACAGACCCTCGATCAGACAGGCACACAGGCTACTGGACTTACCCTGAAGGAACACAATACCAGTTTTAACCCTCTCCTCAGAGAGAGAGAGAGAGAGCATGAGTGAGAGCGCAGCCTATAGGCCTAATTTTGAAAAAGCCTCTTGGTTTAGGCAGACACAGAAACACACACGCTCGTTCTATTGGAACTAGGTGCAACAATTTAAAATACATCCTTAATTCTCTCTGTGTGTGTCTCTGTATCCCACCCTTCTCCCTCAAGGTTTTGGTTAATGTCACAGACACAGTGTGCCATCAAAAACATCCAATAATTTTCTGTGGCAGTTCCTTTTCCAAACATGTCCAGTGATCTGAGACAGTGGGAAATAACAACTTAATTTATAACTTGGTAAATCCAAAATAAAAGAATGCCTCTGTAAAAGGCATAATGGTATAAAATTAAATACACATATTAATAATAAAAGACAGCAATATTTGCATCCATCATTTATAAAAGCAGAGTTATTATCAATTAAGGCTCTAGTCATGCACACTTTCTTTGAAGTACACCCCACTGATAAAATGAGACCAATATTTCTCAGTAAACAGCTTCAAGGTTCTAAATTATTTCAGTTTTGCTTTGGCTATTTGGTGTTTATTTGTAAGAACAAAGAAAGTTATTTTTCACAGTAGCTCATAAGAGTTTTGCACAAGCACAGACCTCACAAAAAATGGGAAGGGGTTAGATAAACATAGCAATAATTAAAATTATAAGATCACAAGAAACTCCAGCTTGCTAAACTATACATAGATTTAAGATTTGTGTAGGTAATTTCTGTTCAAAACGAGACTTGACAGGTGACTTTCAAAACATCAAGGCCTGGTAGCCTAGCTTCTACTTTCCTAGTTTTCAAACAACCACAGCAGCTGAAAAGCTAAAAACTGCTTTATTTTATGCTTGCACGCTCCTCTGCTTGGAAGCTGTTAGACAGCCAGAGGTCACCTATACTGGAGTCAAAGAAGTGTATTTTTGAAGCCAGCTGCATCATCACCACTACTAGGGACAAGTTTATGCTTGCAGCTTTGTGACTCTTGTATTACAGAATCATAAAAGTTGCAGAACAGAAAATTTTGCTCAGAATATGCAGTGATAATATTTGCATCTACATCCCTGTTTATTGTAGTACACCTTTAATTTCTGCCTCAGAGAAGTTAGAATGAGAATGCCTTGTACAGCGATATTCTATCTCTCTGGGTTTTCTTCTTGGGGGGAAAAATCCTAGAATGCTTTGGGTTTGTCAGCAAGCATGGCTGAGTTCCAGGAAGATTTTGGTGCAATGTCATTGACAAAGTCTTCACTCTAGAAGTTCTTTGTAACTGCATGCAAGAGAAAGAATGGGAAATGTATTTTAAAACATCCTTTAAAATGGCATTGCTTCTTTCAGCCCTACAGCCAGGCAACAAAATTTTGTTACAATTACATTTTTGCATAATTTGTACTGTGGTCAGGCTGGAAACCCATACCTTGCTTGTGTGCACAAATCCAACAAGGAGCAGGGCCCATCCAGTGGGTAAAGAAGAATGGTCAAGTCCATGTGTCTGCAGTAGAGCTGACAGGCAAAAAGGTGGCACCAGCAGAAAACAATGTATGGGTAAAAAGCACTATCAAATCCATCTATTTCTTCTTTGGTAGTACTAATCAGGGCTGACCCTACTTAGCTTCTAAGACCTCACAATACTGAGCTAACCTGGGCCATCACTGAACTGCCAGCTTATATTTTGTGAGGGACATAAAGCAATTTCCACACTGGTGTCTCAGTAAAAGGAAGTCAAAAGGGGCTAGTTGGGATCTAAAAATGGAGTTTGGATATAGCTGAATTGATTTAAAATGATATCCATTAAAAGTTGATGTTCGTGACAACTCCATCCTTTATAGGCTGCCATTTTAAGAAATATTTCCCTACATGGAACTGAGTGTCATATGTGATGATCTGAGTGAGTGGGCAGAAAATATAATTGTTTTCTTGCAATATTAATAAGGAAGCAAAAAAATCTATCTGATTCCTAAAAAGACAATCCATGAAAGCCAAATGAAATTTGGGATATGGGTGGATGGGAAGCTAAATATTAACAGTCGGTGTTGTAGCAGCAAAAAAAGGCAAATAACATTCAATTTCAATTGAATGCAATCTCAGGATGTATCAACAAAGGCATAACATCCAAATCACATGATGTCATTGTTCTACTAGATACCACATTGGTCAGGCTCCGCCTAGATTATTGAGTGCAATTCTAGAGGCCTTGTTTCAAAAAGGATGTGGAAAAATTGGAATGGGTGCAGAGGAGAGCAAACAGGATGATCAGAGATTTGGAGACCAAGTCCTATGAGGAAAGACTGAGGGAGTTGGGAATTTCAGTTTGGAGAAGAGGAGGTTGAGGGAAGACATGATTGCTCTCTTTATTTAAAAGTATTTAAAAGGCTGTCAGGGAAGGGAAGAAGGCTGTTCTTGTTGGCAACAGAGGATAGGACTTGAAACAATGGGATTAAACTAGCAGTGGGCACCAACAGCAATATGAACAAAAAAAAAGCCAGGAACAGCCTGATTAGCTGTTCGCAGCAAGCTGTTTGTGAGGCCCTGTTCCCGACGAACACGTGTTCGTTCCAAGCCCTGTTCCAAGCTATCGGTGAAGCTCCAGCGACAGCGGAAGAATCTGCTCCTGCTCTAACATGCCCTTCCCTTGCTCCTGAGCTCCTGGAGAAAAACTGGAATGAGGGCATGTTAGAGCAGGAGCAGATTCTTCCGCTGTCACTGTGGCTGGAGCTTCACCGACACGGCGGCTTTCTCCAGAGCAGCTCCCCGGGAGCAGGACACCCAGGGAGAAAGTAGCAGCTGCCCGCCCCCAAACGATCGTTGAGAGCAGGCTTGTGACTGGAGGAACGATTTGCAAAAGCTGCTGCCGCAGCCAGCTTTCTCTGGCTCTTCAGGCAGCGATTCTAACAGAGAGGGGAAGGACACTGGGACTTCAGTTCCCCGGAAAACTTGTGAAAACGATCAAGTGTTGTCCACGTGAAAAAAGTCACTTGTAGCTTGGCTCTTAGTGAGCCTCTACACCACAAAAGGAACGTCCTCCCCAAATTTTATGCTTCTAGGTCCAGGGGTTTGGGCTGGGCGTTGATGAGTCAGTCAAGGATACTTGTCTTCGTCAGATCAGGCAACTTGCCCCCTACCTGACGCCCCAGGACCTGGCTACAGTGATCCATGCAACGGTCACCTCCAGGCTAGATTACTGTAACTCACTCTACGCTGGGCTACCCCTGGGCCTGATCCGGAAACTACAACTGGTCCAGAATGCGGCGGCACGGGTCCTGACTGGTATACCTTACCGGTCACACATCACACCTGTCCTGCGCCAGCTGCACTGGCTTCCGGTTGAATTCCGAATCAGGTTCAAAGTGTTGGTTCTTACCTTTAAAGCCCTGAGTGGGTTGGGACCGGCATATCTTCGGGACCGCCTCTCCCTGTACGTTCCCCGGAGATCGCTCCGATCAGCGAATAAATATTTACTTGTGGTTCCCGGCCCTAAGGAAGCCCGCCTCGCTTCAACCAGGGCCAGGGCCTTTTCAGTCCTGGCCCCAGCCTGGTGGAACGCTCTGTCAATGGAAACCCGGGCCCAGCGGGACATATTATCGTTCCGCCGGGCCTGTAAGACAGAGCTGTTCCACCAGGCGTTTGGTGATTGAAGGGGGCGGTGCCATGTTGGCCTCCCACCTTTGGGGTGGGGAAGGTTCTCCCCACCACTGCACCTTGTTAATTTGTTTTATTATTTGTATATTGATTTTAGTTTTTGTTTTTATTGATTTTAACTGTTCACCGCCCAGAGCCCCTGGGGATGGGCGGTATATAAATTGAAAAAATAAAAAATAAAAAAATAAATTATATAGAGAGATTGTTGCGTTCATCAGAATGTGCATGTAAGAGACTTCAACATCAGCTCCAGAGAGCTTCTTTAAACCATGTGGATACACACAGCCAAAATGTAAGTACATTTGTATGTTCACAAGAAGCAGCCCACACTTCCTACCCACCCCACCCCCCAATTCTGCACCACTAAGCTTACTTGCTTCAGTAAAAATTATAGTAACATACTTTATAGTAAGACTGGGAAAGGAGATGAGTCAGAAGAAACAGTTGTCCTCAACGCCTTGTTTTATTGCATAGTTTAGGCTGACAGGATGCCAGTGGGTGAATGTTGTATGAGTAGGGAGTAATTTAGGACAAATGGCTCACCAATGAAATCAGACTCGAGTTTGTAACAGAGAAGCATTGTATACTGTGTACTAAAAATATGTATGTTAAAAGTGGAAATAAAGTGGACAATATCAGATCCATCTACCCCTACCTCCACCATACACAAAATCATCCATTTAAATCTTTTTCTACCGGAAACTGAAGACCTGAGGTTCAGAAATAATGCAAAATGATGAGCCTGCTAGGATCAGTACATTAAACAGAAGGCAGAGGTTTATTGCCAACCTGGCTCTTCTATTGAAGGTTAATGCATCATGGCAGTAGCTAAAAGGTCAAATCATCGCATTGTGACTGACTCTTTAAGGGTCAAGAGGAAAGTGAACAGTGATTAAACCACTTTTCGAGGCCCTTGAATTTCAGCGAGCTACTGGAGCCAGCACAATCAAACCTCTAGCCAAATGAGCAGAGTTCAGTTAAGCTTGTCCTTCTGGGCCCCTCTTGTCCCTGAAACAGCAATCTGACTTGTGTAGATTCATGGTGCTGCAAAACTTCCATAAAGCGGTTACGGAAAAATGCAGTAACACACAAGCATCCCAACCACCGAGAATCAAATGTTTCTCTCTGCATAGCATCAATCTTTAGTTCTGTTTCTTGAACAGTGTGGTGGGAGAAACATTTCATAAAGTAAAGTGCTTTGTATCATATACAGTGTTTTGGGAAGATCCAACCAGTTTGTTCATGGCAGATAGAGATGTATCTGTCTCTTGGTTGCTACAGATGATCCTTACCAGCTCTTGTAGCCTAGTGCCATGAATGTCTCTTCTTAGCTGTAGTGGAATTTTCTTCGTTTTACTTGTATTGCAGCAAACTTTAACCAATGAACTAAGGGCACGTATCTTGTAAAGTATATCAACATGCCATGTTTTTCATGCATGTAGCTTCGCCGGCATATACTGAACAAATCAATTGATATGTCGCCTTTTTATTCATTTATTTTTCACATCTGTTCAACAGAAGTTTTGGAACCCTCAGCCATATCATTTTTTTATAGTCTCAGTATACCATACCAACATGGCAGCTTCAGTTAGGATATTAATTGCTATTAACAGGTTCCTCCCAAAGTAAAATTTCCCCTACCACTTGAACAATATTTGAAACAGTAAAAAGCAGCACTCTACTTATCTCCCTTTATAATAATTAATAAAACACTCCATGTTTCCAAACAATTCTCCTAAAAATAGTTCTTGTAACAGAAAGATGTCAGATTTAAGCAGCAGGATGCTGAAGCGCCTCACGATGCATAACAGGACTACTCTAACGTTCCAGCCTAGCAATGTAGGAATTCGTAGCTGATAAATGTGCAGACCGTGTCACATTTATCGCGTGCAAGTATAGAAGTGCCAGGACTTTTATTAGACAGCTCTCTCCACCTGGATACTGTACAGTTTCCCACAATCTAAGTTTTATGGCACCTGACAGCAAATCTATGCAGAGTTACTCCAGTATAAGTCTGCTGAAGTCAATGAATTTAGAACGTTCTCTCTCCTTAGGACTATGCTGTGGCTGTCCAATTGCTTTCTAAATTTTTAGATTCATCTTTGGGTGCTGTCAACAACACAAGGAATGCTCCACAGGTCTCCAAGAGTAGCTGTCTCAGATTCCTCAATTTGTGCCTACTCAGTGACTTTGATGGATAGGATTAGCATAGGTATCCTTAGCTGATCATGACTACAACTCCCTCCTAACTTACATTCTCAAACAGGTTGCAGAACATGTCTAATGAGAGGATCAGCCCTAATCAGACAAGAACTGCAACAGTTTTGCATGCTTTCACCAGTTGCTTTTGCATTCATTCCGGCTTCAAGTTAAAGTGTATGAGCAAAAATATTTATTTTATTTTAATTTTATCGTATTTATATTCCGCCCTCCCCGCAAGCAGGCTCAGGGTGGATATCTCAAGCTACCAGCAGCTGTTTTTGCCAGTGTTTGGATTTAATTTTTTTTTAAAAGCAGAAATAAGTTGTTAGATACCAGAATATTTTTAGAAAATAGGTTAGAAAGCAGACGATCCTTAGCTGAGCTGGTCACATGTTGCCTGAAGGCCTTGTACTATTCATCCCTGATTAAGCATATGAATGTTGGTTTATGAAGCTGTATTACCCACTCTAATCTCTGCACCATTAGGCCCCTTTTAGTGACAGGTTAAATAGCTATTTTTTTCATGCCTGCTGGAATTTTAAGTCACATATTTTCAAAACCATTTATTTTGCCAAGACAATTCAAAAATGCAAATTCACAAATGATTACATTATTCAGTGCAGTTACCATGAAACTGACAGTACGAGAATGACTGAGGACAATTTTTCCTCATTAACAAAGGAAGCCTGTATCTGATGTTATGACAAAAAATGATCTTGCTTTTTTCTAACGATGGTTGTTGTGGATTTTCTGGGCTGTATAGCCATGGTCTTGGCATTGTAGTTCCTGATGTTTCGCCAGCAGCTGTGACTGGCATCTTCAGAGGTGTAGCAGCAAAAGACAGAGATCTCTCAGTGTCACACTGTGACACTGTGGTGCACAGTCTGTCTTTTGCTGCTACACCTCTGAAGATGCCAGTCACAGCTGCTGGCGAAACGTCAGGAACTACAATGCCAAGACCACGGCTATACAGCACAGAAAATCCACAACAACCAACTAACAGTTTTAAGATTCAAGATTCTTTCAGAGGGCTGTATTTTTGTCAAGAAATCCCAGAAATTTTACAAGCAAAAATTACTCTGGATAGCACCACCCCCCTAACTTTGGAACATTCTTTTAGCTAGTGGATTTATAGTTGTTATTTTATCTGCAAAGTTTATTCTGTCAGTTATAAATCTGGAACTTTATGAAAGGATGTAAATTCAAGTTGCTCTGGAACACCTACTCTAGTTGTTCATCACCCCTCTGTGTAGTCTTATTTCATAGGCTTTTACAATGATAGCTTGTGAATTGTACACAAGATCAGAATGAGGCAAGTTTTTTTTCATCTTCACATCTCTGTTTTTAAAGGCAATAATGCAAAGCTTTGCAAAGCCCCTAATTACTATACATGCACCGGAGATGGTATCTACAGAGACAATGGTCGTTTCCACACGACCTTAATGGGACAGCCTGCTAATGGAACTTTGGCGGGTTATTTCACTCATTACATATGTCATCATTTCCCATGCACAAGCAGGTTGTGATGATCCCGGTTTTTAAGCGTTTATTGTGAAACTTTTGTTCTGTTTATATTTTTGATGCCACTTTTTTCATGCGATAATCTACCATAACAATGCATCTGGAGGCTTTTTTCGCTTCAGAAGAGCTCTCTCACAAATCTCCACCCCCTCCTCTTGTTATTACCTATTCCACCCCCAGACGCATGCGAGCATCTGGCTCGCATGCACAATCGTATAATTCCCCCTTTTAAAACTTTTTAAAACAGTCCTTGCGCTATTACGATAAAGGGAATCATACTGCAGTGCTTGCTACATTGGATCACTTAGCAATCGGGCTGGCAGCATCAGTCAAAGGGGGGATCGGGAAAGAGATCAGGGGCTCCTCTTCTTCTGAACTCTCAGCTGCCGCTTGGCTTGTGCACGGCCCTCCCAAGGCCCTACGGAGGCAGCAGGCAGCCCCGCCTCCAGCTGCTGCAGGACCTTGGGAGGTCTTCGCCACTGCACTGAGCCTTTCTGTGTGTCTGGAAGCCCAAGGAGGCGGCAGGGAGGCAAACTGTTTCGCCCCGACTCGCTTCTTATCCCTGCTTACTACGCCTGCATGGGGATAAAGAGCAAGTGGTTGGTTGCACAGTTTGCCTTTTATATAGTAGGATGTGAAATCGTGCAATTGCGCTACTCTACTTTTCACATATTTATGAAACACTTTTGCATTTAAAACTTTGAGTGGGAAATCAATGGTAGAGAATGCAGTACTATGCATGCCTAGTTTCTACAGAAGCTGAAAGACAGGACAATGGTATAGCGCAATCCCACGTGCGCTCAAAAATGGGGGGAAAAAGGAAAGTTGGGTGAGAATGTGCCAACATAATTTGTGACAAGGTACAGATAAAGAATGCATTTTCGGTTTGGGGATCTTTTTCCCCACAACAAACACCCACAAAGCACGCATGAGGATGATGCATGTTGAAAGATGAGTTCTCGAAGCAGATTGGGAAGATGCAGTTTTGGGACAGGGAAAGCCCGGAAAAATTGGAGCATGTGGAAGTGACCAATGTTTTCTTTTTCATATATATATCAGATTGTGGGTTAAAAAAAAGCTTCATTGCATATGATTTAACTATCACTTTCTCTCCAGGAAGGTCAGTAAAAACTGTGATCCTACATGAAATTGTGATTCTCACACAAAGTAATTAAGCATCAACTCTCTTTCCTACTAAAGCTAATTATGTTGATAATATGCCTTAAATTATTCAAACAGAACATGTGTTAAACTGTTTCTAGATTATGCCACTTCAGGCTGCAGATGTCAGATTAATACTGCTTTTGCAGTATTAATCCCTTACCAACAGACACTAGATATCAGGAACAATGGTCCTAACTCAGCCCTCTTTGACATGCTAGTTTTCAAGCATGCAATCCCTTCACTACAAATCTGAAGTGTTATAGTCCAGGAACAAGTGTACTACAAAGTTTTACATAATTCACTGTTTCTGAAGACTAGATCTTAAACATGTACTTTGGTATTTGCTAAAAACTGGGGCCAAAAACATTAGGCAAAATTAGGACAAAGACTTGTTATTTGACTTTTCTGATACTTTACACATCTGAACCAAAGCAAACTGGCAATAGTATTTTCCTTTTGTGCAACCCAAGAGAAAAATGAAGAAACAAAGAAGATTCATGTCAGTTCTGAAACCCATCAACATAATATTTGATCTGGACTGAAAAATCATTTATAGTACAAATTAAGAAGTCACAGAAATTGTAAAAAAAAACCTTTATTGGAACACAGCACAAATAAAAATGTGTGCTGCAATTATATGAGCAATCCTTCAATTACAATATTAATAGTTCATTTATTATTTAGGGTAGAAAAACGATACTGCAAATATTCAGTATCATTTATTTCTATTTAACATTGATTTGGCCCACTAAAGTAGTTAGTGGACAGATGTAGCATTGGTCATTGTTTCAGTCACCTAAGAGATCTGTTCTTCTGCATTTGCTTGACACAATAAAGTTGATTTCTCAGTGTCCTCCTCTGTTTCACTGTCTTCACTATCGCTATCCCTTCCAGGATGTTCAGGCATCTTTCGATGCTCCTCCTCTTCCTCTGATGCCTTTTCTTTCTCATCCAACACCTTCTCTACTGCAGACTCCACTACTGTGGTTTTGGTTTCAGCTTCAGTTTCCATTTCAACTTCCTGATTCTGAACTCTTTCACTTTCTTGAGAGTGGAGTGTGTCACTTTCTTCAACAAGTGCTGGAGGAGGCAATAAATCCTGCTAAAAAGAAAACAAAACCATTCGCTATGAAAACATTTGTTGTTCATGCCTGAACTAGGGTTGCCAACTCTGGGTTGGGAAATCTCTGGGGATTTAGGGGTGGAGCCTCGGGAGTGGAAGCAGCTCAGCATGGATGTGATGTTATACAGTCCACTCACTGAAGGTATCATTTTCTCCAGGGGAACTGATCTCTGTTGCTTGGGGATCAGTTGTAATGCTGCAACATCTCCAGGCCCCAGCTGAAGGAGGTTGGCAACCATAGCTTGAGCACAAGTTTTGAATCTGGGACAAGTTAGGCATACTAGACCAAGATTTAATATAATGTAGGTGTGTTAAAATACTGAGTACTTTCCAGTTACTAAATATACTTGCCTGTTAAATTAGATTTTGCTTTCTAGGAATTCTCTGAATCTTATTTACAGTTAGACTGCTTAAGCCTTACAGTTATTTGCTGGTAAACAATAATCCATGCATGGAAAGCACAAGGAATTTCCCTACATTCCTCTTCATTCCTGCAACCCTTTCTGATCCCTGAAAAGATCATTCATGGGACTGCAGGACGTACACGGAAGAAAAGAGTTGCAGGTTGGGAGGCTGGATTAGAGAGAGAAAAGAATATCCCCCTCCTCTTAGCAGAGCATGCAGAAAATAGAGGAGGCACATTTTCACTCCTTGACCCTCTTCACTCCAACCACCAACTCTGACTGGTCATAAGTCCTGAAATAATCTTCCCAGACATCAGAAAGGGCTGCAGGAATAATTAGAAATACAGGGAAACTCCAGGTTCCATGCACAGACGGCTGGATATGGATTGTTACTATATGTTTATATGGTAGCTTTAATACAGAACTCTCTAATGTGTGGCATAAGCCCACCTGAGTGACAGTAATCAAGTAGGCTGGCTATGGACCAGGAGATGTACAGAATTTCTGAAAAGAAAACTCTGATTTAATCAAGCAAGTGTAATGGGTAGGCTGAAATACTATATGAATTGTTATGCTAACCACATGAAGGAAAAAATAGCAATTTTGATAATAGAATTATGACCTTCCCTGACTCAAATCACCAGGTGAAGCAGTAGAGATCTTGGGTTGCTGCTGGACAGCTGTGGTCAGTGGCTGAAAGTGAACAAATCTAAAGTGAACTCAGACAAGACAGAAGTGATACTGGTTGGGAAAGTGAAGATATTGAAGGACATTGTGCTGCTCCCCACTTTCAATGGGGTTGAGTTGACCCTTGCTGATTCGGTTAAGACCCCAAAGGTTATACTAGTTACAGCACTACTGCTAGAGAAGCAAGTAAATGCAGCTCCAAAAAAAGGCTTCTTCCCACTCAGGCTAGCCCGGAAGATGGCCCCCTACTTTGACACGGTCGATCTAGCCACCCAGATTCATGCCATAGTAACATTAAAACTAGACTATTGTAATGCACTCTACATAGGTATCCCCTTGAAGTCAACTCTGAAACTCCAGTTGGTGCAGAATGCTGCAGCTCGGTTATTACTGAGAGCTAGGCAAAGCATGCATATTACTCCCATTCTACCATCACTTCATTGGCTACTTATCAGTTACCAGGCTCAATTCAAGGTACTGGTTATCACATAAGGCCCTACATGGTCTTGAGTCCTCAAATCTACAGGATCTCCTCTCTCCCTATGCTCTACCATAGCAGCTTCGTTCATCTGAACAGGCCTCCTGCAGAGAAATCTTCCTACATATCCAATACTATTTCATTTGTTGTTTTAAAGGTGCTATCATTCATTGTAGAATTTCGGCAAATAATTATACAGAATTTGATCTACTATTAACTCATGTTTCTGACAGCCATGGATAGATTTGATGGTACACTAGCCAACAGGGAGAATGACACTCAAACTCTGAAATTACTACATCTGGATCTCCTAATATATGGCCAAAACACTCTTTTTTGGAAGATTAATTATAGGCATTCAGAAAGCTGAATCTCTCAAATTAGGGATTTCTTTGTCCTTGGGGGGAAAAAAAGATAAATTTCATGCTGCCGGATACAAACTGGGGCTCCTTCTGTGATGCAGCTGGTACAATTTTTATACATGCATGATTACTGTCATTCAATCTTTTTGTAAGAATGGACTAATATGATGTTAAAAATAACATTTTAACAGTATTATGGAAAAAAAGAGTGTATTCTGGGGAACAGAGTATGGATTATGTATGTACAAGGTTACCAGTAACTCATATTAACTAGTGCTGAATACAATACGTCTTGGCCTGTTCCTCAGAGTATTTGGCTACTGCAGTTTCTGTTCATATCAACAACTCTGTTCTAGTAGAATACTCCAAATGAGCAATTTTTAAAGCTAGTTTTCACAAATCATTTGTTATCAGGAAATGTTCTCTATTGTTATCATTAACATTTTAATTCATAGATTTGTATCCCATCTCTCAGTCAAGGACTATGTCAATAAAATTAATTCAAAATTCAACAATATAATAAAAACTCATACTGTTAAATCACTAAAGCAGATCTGTTGCAGAAGTCAACAGCAGATGCCTAGGGAAACAGCAGGTTTTAAGACAGAAGTTTCTTAACTTTCAGTATTTTTACCTGTCTGTACTGCCGTGTACTTTGTATCATATGCATGTACATGTTGTACACAAAGTTGGCCATCTGAGGCATATTCTTTATAAGATGAACTTGGTGAGATGGATGTTCTCCATTCTGGAAGGAAGAAATAGTTACTATTAAGAGAAGTTTAAAGCAAAACCAAAAGTGAGACAAAAGAATCAAAATGAGAGTTCCACTCAAAGAAAAAGGAAAAGATCTATTTTCAGTTGTTACATTCCAATAAGCAGTATATATATATGGAATTCGAGACAGCTATCCATACCTGCCGCACTGTTGGAAAATACTCTGTAGGGATGATGTGCAGTTGAAGAGGGCGGGCAGTGAGCTGGCTGAAAGCTGGAGTCAGTTCAAAACAGTTCTGGAATAGCGATACTCTTGCAAATATATACAGACCAAGTCTGGCTCTTGACATTGCAACCACCAAACGCCGAACATCCCTTCAAGAAGTTAAATATATTCTATTAGAACCAACTACAATGCTTTATTTATTACAACAACGTCTGTGTATAGAAAAGCAATCTTACAGTCATAAACATGCACACCAGAAAACTTTATTAAGATAATCAAAGTGTAATGTTTTTTCTCTTTAAATGTAAGTTATCACTCTGAACTGTGAATATTTTTAAAGAAAGATTAAAAGGGAGAGACTGGCACACCATTAAGAAATCCTAAGATTGTCCTTATTCAGGAAAATCTTTGAAACATTCTCCCTTGCCATCTTCAATTGCTAAAAATGTCTCCCGCAGCCACCCCTGCATCAGTGGCTGTAACTTCTTTAGCGCTTGCTCATTCATACTCTCCCCCAAATAATCACTGATGCAATATTACTACTGTTGTAACTAATTGCTCTGATCCAAATATTTATGCTAATAGATATTGCCATTTCCCAACAGATAACCAGAGAGGGGAAAATGTAAGCGTGGTCACTGAAGCATGCCTATGCAAAGAGAAGATGCAGCACTACATCTCATATACAGAAGAAAATTCCCATTTAGGTAAAAACCCATCTTCCACAACTCCTTCAATCTTTAGGCAATCTCAACTGGGTATTATTCAGCATGATAAAACTCATTTCCCCACTAATAAAACGTAGCTGGAAATACAGGGATAATTAAACAGAAGTGAGCAAAGTGACTATAAAATGTTAATTTAAAAAACCGTAAGTGGAATCAAGCTTTGAATTGTTTTTCAACAAACGCTTTCACTGCAGCTAAGGGTGGTCAGTTTCCATCAGAGGGACATACCATGCACCAATGGAACACACTGCCTTTGCCTAAGCAGACCTCTGCCATTGCACTTTGGAACAGAATTTAGATCGGTAAGCCAACACTTCAATACAACAACAACAACCAATTTATATACTGCCCTTCAGGAAAACTTAACACTCACTCAAAGCGGTTTACAAAGTGTGTTATTATCCCCAAAACAATCACCTTGTGAGGTGGGTGGGGCTGAGAGAGTTCCGAGAAGCTGTGACAGACCCAAGGCCACCCAGCTGGCTTCAAGCAGAGGAGTGGGGAATCAAACCCGGTTTTCCAGATTAGAGTCCTGCTGCTCTTAACCATTACACCAAACTGGCTCTCCTCGCATAGCCAAACTATAGTTTTTAAAAAGTCTGGACAATGATCCACTGCAAGTGCAGTGCATAGGAAGGATTCCTGTACAATTCAGAGTCCCATTTACCCATAGCATAGACATGGGAGATTGGATACAAATATGGGAAGAGTGCATGAAGTGGGTGAAGGGGAAACAGGAATCTATGAAACTCTAGGTGAATGCACCCACATTAGCCCCACACCTGTGGTAGGAATGAATTGTGCCCTGGGCTATTTAACCACATACCTCAAGTGTCCAACTGCTTTAGTTCGTACAAGTGAAAGGATGATATAATCATTCTGCTGACCTTGAAACCTGTCCACGGTTGTCACCTACCAGAAAGATGGAAGGTATTAAAGTAATATTTCTATTTCTATTTATGACTACTTATAATCTGGCTCTCTTCCCACAAAGGGAGCCCAGGGTGGCTTACAATGAAATTAGCACTAATAACAACAAATCAGATTTCAATTTAAAGCTGAACTACCAATAACCGTCCCATATAAAACACAAGCTATTAACAAAGACTTTGTAAGCAGTGAGCCTGGCCTCCGCCATTTTAATAGCAGTTTTTATATGACTGCTCATGGTATTAAAAGTGTACAAGCCTCTGGAGTTTAAAATGGCTGCAGCACAGCCACCAGAGAGCCCTTGCGGTTGTCAGATCCTGCCCTGGAGAACCAGGCATGTAAGGAATGCCACACTGGAATGCAGAGTATTGTGATGCGACTGGCCCCGCTATCCACCCAAGCTCGGAAGGCCCAGAGCAATAAAGGTCTTGCTGAGTCACCCCCACTTAGCATATTCCTTTCCCTCCTCCCGTGATGAGATCTCCTATCCATGATTGAGGAACTGATCAATTGGCATTCATAAGCATGTACAGTCATTCCTGGCACAATGCATCTTCTCCCTAAAAACACAACCTAGCTCCGGTGTACTTCATCAGAAAACTATTCCTTTGTGCAAGCGCTGGAACACACTTTGCATTTGCTTTCACACACCCTGGCAGCCATCAACCAGAGCCATCAAACCTTTTGTCCAACCCAGGAACTAACCATTAGAGTCTTTGTCCTAACTGCTAGGAGGACACTCCTCCACCTCAGGACACATTTTAGGTAGGCCCTGGCCCCATTCAAATCGTACAAGCCTTCTGGCTTCTCCCTTAGGGTCACTTCCCTAAGCCTCTTGCTCTCCTGGCCGAGGATGCTGGCGTTCAAAGCTACTCTTTTCCTCCATGGACTGGACCCCTTCTCCAGGATAGGTAGATATAATTACTCCTTCTTGCTCTCTGGCTATATTTCCTAGGACTTTCTCTTTGCGTATGTGATTATTTCCCCCCAGTAATTGCCGTGTATGTGCATGAAGTTCTGTTCTTTAATAAAAGTTACTGATTGATTTGAAGCACCAGACTCGCTTGGCTTATTGGGATTGGGACCCCATAGACACAGGTGATTCGATTCCAGTTACCGCCTCTCGTATAGCCGTCTTCCTTGCAAGCTAATTCCCCCCCATAAACCATAAAATCATATTTATTCAAGGAGACCACTTCAGGTAACAACTAATTTCCCCACTTTCTCCCAAGGGCCTTAACAGGGCTTTCTAAATGCTACCAAGATGCCTCAGCGATCCTGAAAGGTAGACATGGGCACGAAATGGAAAAAACCAAAACGAGAGGTTCATGTTTTGTCATTTTTCATCAATGGCGAACCACAAATTTTCACAAAATTGACCCGTTTCACGAAATGATTAGTTAGTTTAGTGATTCGTCAAAATCAGAGGCATTTCAACAGTCCCCTTCACCTAGAGAGATGACAAACTTGCAGGGAGACTTCAGCAGGTTCTCCTCCACCCACCCTCCAGTTTGGCCAAGATTGCAATATGTTGATTTGGAGGCTAAGGCCTGAGACTAGGCTGAGGGGAGGAGTGGAAGAAAAAAGGCACCCTCACCCAAAGACCTTCCCACAGCAAGGCCAAGAGCTGGAAAAGAGGCTTCTCAGTCTCTTTTAAAGCAGCAGCAGCCAAAGCACAATCTCAAATCCACACTCTCTCTCACTACTCCAATCCCAGCAACAACAGCAAGTCCTCCCTCTCCCTCTGTCTCTCAGGACTGAAACACGAGGCAGAGAGAGAGGGGCATTTTATAGAAAACACAGGCATAGAGGAGAACAGGAGGTCTGTGGTTAGCTGACAGGGTTTGGAGGGGTGAGATTGGTGTGCCCATGGCAACAGAAGGCCCACCTACTTGGCTGCCTAGGGGATTGACCCCCAGCTCCTGGCTGTATAGGGCAGAATGGAAGCTCTCCAGATGGCTAGGAGAGCTGCCAATCAAGGGTAAGTGGGCTATGATTGGGGTTTCCAATGGCAACAAAAGGTCCAGGCCCATTGTTGACTAGGGAATCAATGGATTAGCGCCAGCCTGTCTGAAATTACGAAACGTTCACAAAGCGAATGAAACAGGCCAAAAAAGTCGTGAATTTTGTGAAAGCTGTGGCACAATGAAATGCTGCTTCACAACACATGAAATGGCTAATTTTGTGAAGAAAATTGCTTCGTATTTCGATTCATGCTCATGTCTACTGAAAGGCTGTTCCATAAAGTGGGATCACTACTGAAAATGCCTAAAATGGACTGAATCCATTCTGACAACAGCGAGTGGTAGCACAAGGCATAACTGGTCAGAGGAATGATACACAAGTTTATACAGGAGAGAATGCATATATCTTCCAGGTTGTCAAAAGCTATACTGATAAGACCTGGGTTTTATCAAAGCTAATTGGCCATTCAGAGTTAAAAGATTTAGAAACAGAATTAGGCAATGGTGAAAATGTCACCAAAAACTAGAGAATATCCTGGGTGCTTGCTAGCAGTAGCTGAATACTATCTGGGCTGAGTTAGTTTCTCCTCTGCCTGCAGGTACTTAGCCAGAGGTGCAAGTCAAAAGGCTACAGACAAATAACTCTTGGCCTCTAGCTCTTAGCCTGATGCCTATATTAGCCAACTCAGTGGACCAGGACCATTCCAGGATACATTTGTGTTTTCTTTACTTGTTTTGTTTATTTAAATTGTGGTGTTTAAACTGATGACTTTAATTGTATTTTGGAATTTTCTCCATTCTTCTTGGGGAGAAAAGTGGTATAGATATGGCTCAAAAAACAAAAATAAAAATAAAAATCCACAAACATGTTATATGTGAACAAAGGAGTCTGTGTGTGGGGGTCCTCAATTACCCATGTACCTCACTTCTTAATGGGGTTTTATTCATGTGTACTTTTATAACTTAATTGCTTCTCTAACAGGGTCCCAAGGCAGTGAACAACAGATATTAAAACTTTTAAAACATTAAAACAATATTTAAAATGTATATAAATATAATAAAATATATAGTTACATAAACACCAGGGCAAACTGGCAATATGAGTTTTACTCTTATGTACCTTTACACCTATGAACCAGTTAACCAGGTACTGTTGGTGTAGTAATATGATAGTTTAAAACAACAGAAAAGTCAACGTTTTAAGTGCAAGATTTCGGTCCAGGAGCACCTTAAAGACCAATTAGATTTTGAGAGTTAAAACTGCCTTCTTCAGAACGTAGAACAATGTTCAGAACTTAGAACACTGTCTTGCTTACTACTGTTAGAACCCCCGTGCATAAAGCCGTATTAGGTCTTTGAGGACATCTCTGTATATTCTGACTGAACATTAGATAGATATGCCCCAAAAGCCTAAAATAAAAGCATTATAATTATTAAAAATGGTTAAACATGCACTTAAGAATATTGATTGTCTCTGCATTCTGAACACAGTGTAGTTGAAAGTACATATCAATATGCTATTTCTTTACTGCAATTTAACTTCACCAAAACACATCTGTGTGCAATTTAGGAAGTGCTGTATATCATTTTTCTGTTCTTGCTTACATAGTTAATTTGATTCCTGAAATGCAGTTACTAACGTTACAATTTTTCGAGAGTTAATTGGTATTGCTTGTAAATATCCACTAGAGACAAGAAACCAACTGGAAAGCTTAAGCAATGTAATCAGCTGTTATTACTTTTTGTGCTGTACTTCAGGGCTTATTTCTTTCAGGCCTTTTGTCTTCAGCAATTTGGGTATTTCCTTTCAAAATACAAATATGTGCCTTTTGACAACTAGCCACTCAACAGGTATTTTCACAGACTTCTGTTGCTAAACATAATTATATAAATCTGGTGTCTAACTAGAATTAGCATTCATTATTTAGGATCTCTCATTGATTAGTTAGACTCATCATATGAAAGACAAAAAACAAATGAATTGAGCTATTCAAAATACCACAGTGACATTCAATCCACAGGCCAAAGCAAATACAGCCTATGTACAAACACATCAGCTTTCTAGTAGACACTGATCTCTGTATGTATTTTGTTATTTATTTACTTCATTTACTTTATTTCCTGCTTTTTATCCCAATGGAGACAAAGCAGTTTACTGTTCTCCCCTCCCCTTGTGAGGTAAGTTAGGGTAAGTGTGTACAGCTGTCCCAAAGTTACCAAGCAAACTTCCATGGCAGAGTAAGGACACATACTTGGGTATCCTATATCCTAGTCTGACACTCTAGATAGTGTAACTGGCTGGGGTAGTCCTCCTTTCTCACTAGGACTCAAGGTACATTACAAACTTAAAACAAATTCAATAAAACTATTGACATTTCTCAAAGACATTAAAACTACATGTGACTCATTATCAGGGGTGTTACCTTGTTTGGTCTTCCAATCATGGGGTTATTCCCACAGCGTTGATTAATAATATCTCGAATCAGGTGTTTCTGTCCATTATATGTTGTCAAGATACTGATCTTCTCTGCTGGGTAACCCAACAGGCACATGTACATGAAAAGTGCAACAACATATTCTGCTTCGCCAAGGTTCTGCAAAGTTTCAGAAATACGTTAATTTTATGTATGCATCTGATAATCAAGATATAGTCTTAGGCTACCATTAAACTACAACAACATAGAAGGAGGAGCAGTCAGCTTCCTGCCTGTGCATCTTTATGATGGGTTCTGTGTTTTGGAAGAGAAAAATAGCAGTGACACTCATGAAGGCTTCAACAGAACCACACCAATGTAACTTATCTGTGATGCTCTCCTTGATTCTTTTGTTTAGCAAACATGTGCACTTCAGTAAATCATTTGCTTGATCCAGCTATTTGCTTAAAAGACATGCTCTCCTTCCTTCAAGGGCAGAAAAGCTGTTGGGTGTCCTACTTCCAAAAGGTCAGTAGAATTACAGCTACCTGCTGAAGAACACTCTCAGCACACTCTCATTTCACCCAAACAACACTGAACTGGAACCACCCCACTGCTTTCCAATCATGATAGGAAATGTTCTGTACACTGTAAATAAGAATGTTTTCTCCACATACATTGTTTGGCATCCTGTCTTTAAATGTTAACTCTGAAAACCTATACATAGTAATGCGTATGTGTGTATGTTTGTTACGGCCATCAAGTTGCCTCTGACCTATGGCGACCCTATGAATGAAAGACCTCCAAAACGTCCTGTCATTAACACACTTGCTCAGATCCTGCAAACTGGAGGATGTAGCTTCCTTTACTGAGTCAAGCCATCTTGTTTTAGGTCTTCCTCTTTTCCTACTGCTACCACTTTTCCTAACATATTGACTTTTCCAGAGAATCTTGTTTTCTCATAATGTGACCAAAGTACGATAACCTTGGTTTTTTCATTTTAGCTTCTAGGAATGAGTCAGGCTTGATTTGATCTAGTACCCACTTATTTGTCTTTTTGACTGTCCATGGTATCCACAAAATTCTCTTCCAGCATCAAATTTCAAATGAATACAAATGGCTTTTAAAACCCAACAGTGTTTCTCTTACCTGATAGAAATAAGGGTTAGGTTCAGATTCTCCTACACCATGGAAATCTTCAACGTTTATGAGCTGGAAATCATACAGGAAACCAGCATTTGCCGTTCTGAATTCCGGCAAGAGTTGTACATGTGGCAAGTTACCCAGATTCTTGTAACGCCAGTTGTAGAGATTGCACAAGCTTTATGGGAAATGCCATAGAAAAAAAAACCTTGATGAGCAGTTCAAAAGTGAGTTTATCCCTTTACTAGTTCATTTTTTAAAATGTACACAAACTGCTTTGGGATTTTGGTGTCACCAATCTAGTATCTCAAACTGGTGAATTAAAAGCAAATTCACTGATTAGTATTGTAAAACATAATCCGACTATCATCACAAGCTCTGGATCCAATAGCACCTTGAAGACCAATTAAATTTCCATGTTATGAGCTTGTGAGAGTCAAAGCTCCCTTCTCAAAAGCTCATACTTTGGAAATCTAGTTGGTCATTAAGGTGCTATGATCTTGCTCATCAACTGCAGGCCAACATGACTACCCACCTGAAACTATTATCACAACAGTGTCAAGCTACAAAAAAAATAGGGGTGAGGAAATTAACCTTCCTCTCATCAGTGGTCACTACAAATTCAAACAAAAGTGCAAATTTGGGAGAAAATCTCAGTGGAACTCAAGAGTTATGGTAGGACATATGACAATGTTCAGATATGTAGGGACCAAACAGTTTAGGCCTTTATAGGTAATAATCAGGCCCTTGAACTGTACTCCAAAACACACACATTTCCAGGCAATGGCGTAAATGTGTCAAAAGCAATCTCTTAACAGACTGGTTCCACAGTCTGTTCCTGCTGCATCTTCAAATACATTTCTTGAGTATCTGCACACAGAAGTCACTTCTTGAGGTTATAACAGCACAAGTGATGGTGATTCAGAGATGGCCAAACCGAGATTGGTAGGCATTCTTTTTTGGAATGGGGGAGAAAGTTGACATAGTACCCTCAAGGCCACAATGTGCCATATTCCAGGTTATCCTGCTAGTCATTACAATTGATTTTTCGATTTAACAAAACAAAACCCACTTTCAAGCAACTACCAGGTCCTAAGAATGTTTAAATCTTTTACAAAGATTTCAATCTCCAACAACAGAAAATGAGCAGAGAGATTACTACTACTTCTAGAAACAAGGGTCAGAAATGTTCAGTGTAAATTAGAACGTTGAAAGGTCTGCAAGCAGATGAAATGGGGAGATACAAGTACGATACATTTGTCAGTCCAGAAAATGCTGCAAGGCGGTACACTGGTGAGGCTTTTTCCTTATAGCAAGTACACACAAGTTTAAATACCATGTCCAAGCCTTAGCCAGGCCATGACATTTTTTGCCCATGATTCCTACATGCCATATTATTTTTCTGATACTGAGCTAAGAAAAAAGTGGTTAAAGCTTGCAGAAACAGAAAACCCTCATTATTTTAGGTTTCCTTTATGGATTTCACCAATCAGAACAGCAAGAGTCCCCAACTCCTAAGTTGTTGCCTGCATTTCCTGGTCTTCTTTACAAAAGAATTCACTTATGGATTTGCTTGGTTTTCTAACAAACATCTAAAGGTCATTTTGAAACCTTCTGCAGTAGAGTTTAAGCTAAATACTTGATGAATCCAAGCATACATCACAGCTATTTATAACACTGGCTTGGATCCCACAGAACATTTCTGCTGACAGAAAGGACTTCCTTCAGCAGAACAGAGTTTCCTTGCCTTCTCTCTGCCACTGCAGCCTAAAATTCCCCCTGAAGTCTCCTCTGGGGCACAAGGGACTCCCTCTCCCTCAGAGCAGACTGAAGGGGAAACAGCTGTGTACATGTACAGGAGAGGGAGACCTCTTTCTACAGGAATTCAACTCTATGATTTCTCCCTACAAATCTATTTATTTACTTCATTTATACCCCCTTTCACCCCAGAGCAGCCATCATTTTATTCTCATAACAACCCTGCAAGGTAGGTTAGGCTGAGAGTGTGTGACTGGCCCAAGGTCACTCAGTAAGCTTCTATGACAGAATGGAGATTTGTACCTGGGTCTCTCAGATCATAGCCCAGCGCTGTAACCACTATACTACCAGCTCTCACAAACAGCCATGACCATCTTCTATTGCAGCTTCTTTGTTTATTGCAGAGAAAACTGGTCATTTTACTGTGCATGCAATATTCATAATTGATGGCATCGGTTACCTATTTGAACTCAGTTATTTTTCTATCTAGTCAAAAAGTTGTATAAAGTAACTGTTTGCAATCTGACTTAACCACTGACTTTTCAACTGCATAATCACATATTCATCATTTAAAAACATTTTTTCTTTTTTTTTCCTGGGCTGAAGCTATTCCAAATGTTCCCTTTCACTTCCTGAAAAGTTTTCTACCACTGAGATCTAGAGGTGTGCACCAGGGGGGAAAAAGGGTTCCATCTGGATCCAGGTATCAGGAATACATAAAAAATTGATATCCCTGGAATTCGGGTCAGATTCTCTAACCTGGTTCAGTAAGATAAGAGAATCCCAAATTTATCTGGCCATTATTCCCTATTAGCAACAGAGCCTCTTTTTTTTTTTTTTTAAATGGGCCTTAGAAAACAGAATGCAGGAACACCTGCTGTGGTGGCGCCCTCTGGAGGGACGGGCCAGCTGGCCTTGTCTTCCTGTTGCAGAGACACCCTCCAGAGGCATGGATCGGCTCATCTGGCCTTCCTGCTGAGGCCGTGCCCTCTGGAGGCCATATTGGCGACAACTCAGTTTTTATCCTGGTGCTCCTGAGCAGGCACACCAGGATAAAAACTGAATCATCATCACCAGTACGGCTTGCCTTTTATATAGAAAGATGAAGAAAAACTATCCCGGAGCCATGAGGGCACAGGTCAAGGGAGATGATTTTGCCTTCCCTTGCATGCCTGGAATGAAAAGGGAAAAAAGGGGGGAAATCTTGAGAGAAGCTAGCCAGCAGAATTTGCCAGACAAAACTGAATAAACTTGGTTTCACCTGGGCAATCATAATCCAATGTCCTGATTTGATTTGGGATTCCCTCATTTAACCCTGTTTTATCCAGATTATGTCAATTAGGCATACATCCATTTTTTAAATTCAATTGATGGGTACTGAATCACACACCCGTACCGAGATCTGGGCTGTATGATCTTTTTGGCTTTTGTAAAAGGCCCTAGCTCCAGCCACACATTTAATCTAAGTTAAATGCAACATATTGCATTGAAAAAAATATGTATGATTAGTTTAAATCAGATGATTGCTGAAAAAGAAAAATGTAATTAGATTTGTAATTGTGACCCATCTCTTCCCTTGAGCAAGAAAATAGAGGAAAAAAGAAAGCAAAGGAATAGAGAACAGATGAAGAAGAATGTCCCTCATTCTAGCTTTAATCAAATTTTGAAACCACTGTTTAAAGTATCTTTCAGCAAATAAATACAGATCAAGCAGCAGGGCTTTGAAAATATGGTACTAGATGATGAGATAGTAACTTTTATACATTCTGTTTAGAGTAGCTGGCATTGTTTAGAGATTTCTTTAATCGCTAATAAACATGTCTCAATATACTGTAGTAATAATGCTTGACTGAGAAGAAAGACTACAACATGCTCAAGGAATTTAAACTGAAGTGTCTAACAAGGTTGATATTTCAGAGATACTTCGATCATATATTTAGGCAGCGCCCTCCGGAGGGATATTGAAAGCAATGAGATCATGTAATCTGTATTTTTGGTATTTTATATCTATACCACATTTACCAACTCTCTGTGAAATGAGACACAAATACCGAAATAAATAAATATTATAGAGTACTAGTTAGGCAGCAGTTAGGCAGAGTATACAACTGGGGATGGTACTGGCTGCCTGCTACTATATAAGACGCAGATTCTGAAAACATCAGTCCCTTGGATATCCCTGAATACATAACAGAAGAAACATGTTAAGACAAATACAGGAAAAGTCAGTGTAGTAATCTGGCAAATGTGAATTTAGAATGCAGAGCAAAGGAGGAGCAGAGAGATTATATCAGCCCTTCAAAAAGTAAGGGAAAACATTTTAAATACAACAGCAGGGAGGAGCAAGAAGAATAGGAAAGGAGCCAAAATGGAATTTACTGGTGAATTTCTTGATATATTGGCATGTGCAAAGCGTGAGCTACCTGGTACTAGTACAGCATTCCTTTCCATTTTCTAGGCTACTTTAAAGACTAGATTCTGACTTTGAAATATGGTATAGGTTGCACTGTTAAGGAGTTCACTTTTGGGGCTAGATTAACATGCACTAATATACTCAAGATGCTGATTCCAGAGTATCTCCTGTCATTAACTGAATCAACAGCATGTCTGTCTTTCATCATGATAAACTGACAAAAGGAACAGAGAATCTGAAAAGATGTATTTTAACTTTTGAATTAGTTTCTTAACATTGCAAGCATTCTTAGCAAAGTGCCACCAAAAATATTACTGTAATGAGTACAGTATGAATAGGGTTTCATTATGAACTTAATTCCTGACATAAACACGGAGCTAACAATCTGAGTATTAAAAATACACAAAATTATAAAAAAACTGACAATATACAATATAAGATCCGGGGCCAACATGGCTATCCATATGAAATTATACAGATTAAGTCTACCTCTAATCTAGAAAAAAATCTGTTCAAGACAATTGCTGTCTCTCATAATTTACAGACCCACTGTATGTATATCTTTAGGGCAAGCTTCAATATTAGAAGGGATTTTTCCCCTCTTCAACCAAGCACTTGCATCTATAAATTTCAATTCTTCTTACACATTTGCCATACCTTGCTCTTGCTCTTCCTTGAGCATCCAAGTCAACAGTCGGCACTCCCACACGGACAAACCGTGTAAAAAGAGATTGCTCCATGTTGGAATATTTTTGAAAAGCCATGTTCTTAATGACTGGTGGCAGCTGATGATGGTCCCCAATCATAATCCACCGTTTTAGTCGACTGAACCCATCTTGTGGATTCTATTGAAAAGGATTATAAGATTAAATTACAAGCATTAGCATCAACATGGCTCTATTATAATTATAATTGACCTCTTTTATTACCTTGAGTTCAACCTTACATGGACACTACAAAGACAGTGTTTTTTCATAGGTAGCAAAAGATTGCAGATTTATTCAATGTTTTTAAACTATGCAGGTTTAAAACCACATATTACAAATAAGCTTCTCATTACTACCACATTCTCAAGCAACCATTTTTTTCCCTACAGCAATTGTCTATCAAAAAGCAAGGAACGTACTCTCTCTCCTTGAGCAAATGTCTCATGGACAGAACAAGTGAGATTAATTCTTGACAAAAGTATAATTTTAAAACCAGATGTGATAAGCAAACTATCACTATTCTGACACAGTAGATGAACGCAGCTTTCCATTTTTCATATACACATGGAAACTGGGGATCCACTGACCTCACCCTCCAGCAGCCACATTTCAGGACGTGTGCTGTGCTGCAGTATGAAGGGGTGGGCAGGAAAGATCCTTGAACAGAATTCTGTAAACCGAATTCTGCTCGTAATCCTCAAGACCCAACCTAGCGCTTTAATATTAGGCCAATTAGTATTCAGAAAAGCAAATAAAGTGCCATAAACTAAAGATACTCCCACCTGTAAAAGGAGTGGTATAAAAGTTTCAATTTCCAGTATTTGAGCAGCCTCTTCCATTAAGATGTTATCGTACTAGGAAATTAAAAACAGAGTAGTTAATTAGCACAAGTTTGGTGTGCGGCATATTTTTTTTAAAAAAGGAATTATCAGTCTTCCATAATTTAAATAACAACTGATTATTTATGAAATAAAGTATTATTTGTATAATTTGTTTAACTTCTAGTAATATGCAAAATTTGGCTACTATTCTTTTTGTGTGAAAATAATCCTCAGATGAAAAGAACAGTCTGGCTATGCCGTCTCTATTCTGGCTATTCCATATGAAAAGTGACAGGATGCTTCTCATAGCTATCATTTCAGTGGTGTTGCTGTACCTGTGGTATTTCTCTTTGATGGCTGACATACCAGAGATGATCTCAGCCTAGCCTGCCTGCAATTATACTTCACAATAAGCACAGAACTGAAATAGACCCTGGATTCTATTTAATTTTACCTTAAGAGAGAAACATATTCCTTCAAGACTTGGGACTTAAATGCTTGAAGGAACGTCTCTCCTTCTGTAGACCAGCTCGCCATTTTAGTTCAACCCAACAACTTCTTTTCAGGAGGTACATCTTCAGTCTTTTATGCAGCAGCAACCACCCTGAGGAAAACCTTTCCAGGGGAGTTACAAAGAGCAACTTTGCTGGCTAGGTTTCATGAACTGTGTAGGGCTGGTTTAATTGGTTAAGTTATGAGTGCAATTCCATGAGATTCTGGTTAAGCTCATGAACTTCTGATCATTGCAGGTAAAAGTCCTGGTTTTAAGTGCCCTGTAGTGTTTGTTTCTCAGATGTGTTCATTTTATTGTTATGGTAGTATTTTATGTTAATTGGTTATAAGCCACTTTGAGCAATGATAAAAGTAGGATACAAATGTCAAATAAATAGCTTCCTTGATCTGTTATTTTTAGAACCTTCAGATAAGAACCATTTTGCTACAATCAGCATTGAAAGGCAAACATAAGCACACTTTAGAACCACTTTGGAAAAATATCAGATGTCATTAACCTCAGGACAGCAGATGACAGATAGTTAAAGCAGGAAATCTTTCAGATTAGCATTTTGTCCGCTGTGGCATTACCTTGAAACCCAACTCAACGAGGTCATGTCGTTTCAAAGCAGCATGTGTGCAAGTCATAGCAATAATCTTTGCTTCTTTCACCAATAGGTATTTAGATCTATCCAGTCCACTGCGAAGCAATTCAAATGCTCGGAATTCCTACAGAAAACACAAGGGGACAACTACAGATCACAGAAACAGTGCAGAATTCACATACAATAAAGCTTTTTAACTGTAGTATTAACCTGCCACCAAAAACTGTAGCTGAAATCCTGACTCTGGTGTGCTTATCTACAGCTTGGTAATACATGTGGCAGATGGCCTGGATGGGAAGCCCTACCTACCAAAACAGTAATAAAGCACCAATTTGATGCCTTTTGGCAGCATGCCTCCTGGAGTGCCTATTTTCCCATGGACTCAGTACAACTCTCTTAAGGACAGCAGCAACAATATCAGAGAATCAGGCTTTAATGCTACAAGCTCCCAGCATTTCCCTTCGCCACTCCATCATCAGGATGGAGACCACCCTTCTTGTATTTTTAATCTACTGTAAGCTGCCTGGGAATCGACTGATCAAATGGTATGGTATGCATGTTGAAAAATAAATACAACTTTCTATTTCAAAACAAAATTAAGAAGAAACATTAAAATATTTTCTGACTGCCTAGAGACCTTACCTCAAGCTGTGTGAATATTTTCTTGATATGCCTAAAACACCCTTCAGCAATTTCCATGTCTTCATTGTATGATCTGCCTTTAAAAATTGGCTGAGGGGCATTTGCAAAATATTGATGAAAAGGAAAAAACATGGAGATATCGCCAACATCAGGAGGCTTGCTACCTTTAACTTTCACTTTGCTGATGTATTCTTCCCAACGGGACATTACCTGAAAACAAACAAACACAGCATAATGAATATATCATATTAAGTTTACTACAGCCATGAGGATCCAGTGGACTATGAATGGAACAACACATGTGCATTTAAGAGTTTCCACCTCTTCATCTGTATCTCCCCCTAGCCCCCAACTCCTGATGGTCAGGGGGAGAATATCCAGAATGGATTTCAACATGTATTCAGAGGGGAAAGTATTTTCCACTGTGTATACATAGAAACTCTTTCCAGTTGCACTTTGGGTTCTTTGGATGTCAACCTATGCACAGAGGTTTTCATTTCAGTTACAATTAATACATTTCATAAACATATTTATAAATAAACTGAACAAACGTTTTTCATAAGAGGTGTAGAATATTATCTGGGATTCTCTAGTCTATTTTGTAACATTTTATTTCCTCTTAAAAATGTGTCTCAGATTTCAAGGTGGGATACTGCTCTGAAATATATAATCAAGGCAGGGAACTCAAACAGATAATCTTGTTCAGACTGCTTGCCAATAATCACGTAAAAGCAAGAACACTAGTCTGTCTAATTATGACTCATACACAGAGTTAAAACAATAGCACCCAAAACAGACAATATAATTATAGCTTCAATTGCCACTTGCATTTTTAAACAAACACATAGCTGTTTTTTAAGTCCAAATTCTGAAAACTTCATGCCAATTCCCAGAATGTTTCCTTAAAATACTGTGGTCACATCTGTTCTTTCCAAAATATTTAGTCTCTTACTTGATACAAGAAGAAGTGGCCAGCTGTTTCACAAGTATAGGATACATCTCCTGGTACCCCCAGACTCTCTTGCAGTCGCCCAACTTCTCGCAGAAGTTCCAGTCTCCGTGCGAGAACATAGTTTACTCTTCCATACCTGCAGAAAAGGTTAGTACAGTGATGAACATACAGTTTTGCTGACAGCAGACATAATTTAGAACTACAAAAAAGGTCATATGGAGAAAGGCAACAACTGGACTCCAAGAATAAGGATACTAGGGACATGAACCCTAGGAGGCTTAGAACTTCTGTTTCTTGAACAAGTATCTTCTGTGTGGAATGGCAAGCCAACTCTGAAACTCAAGGGAGTTTTACTAACAAGTGATATAGTAGTGGGAATGTCCTGAGGGCATTGTTTTAAAAAAATCTTAGCGCCCCCCCCCAAATCTTAGTGGCCCAAATCCAAGTTCTAAAACAAGTCTTCTAGGGCTAAGCCTACACAAGGAGGGTTTTTTAAAAGACCCCGACACAGAAGCCTGTAATTTTCCATAGCACTGAACCTAAGGAAATAAAATGCTTCAAATGGGGAAGAAATAAAAAAATCCCAAGCAACTATAAAAAAATATTTAGAGCAACTAAGAGCTGAATTTAGTTTTCCAAAGTCCCAGTTGCATGAGACCTTATTTTCGTCTAGGTCATGTAAAAGTCACAATCTTATTCCCTTCATATGATTCAATATAGATACTCCATCAGGCCTCATTTTGATTCCACTACTGGTTCAGCTCCATAAAGGGTGTGGTAATCAATAACAAGATGGTCTCCACTGTAGCCAGAAAGCAAACTAACAGAAAATCACCACAATGGAAATTAAAGATAAGTCTTCTCAACTGGCCTCTTATCTGCAATCAATGCAGGAGAGATTCAAAATATACACAAAGATGTCCTTGAGCTAAGTGAAAGGCATCCCTGCATGTGTAAAGGAACACTGGAAAGAGAGAATCTCGAGTTTTCGATTATTCTGCTTTCTTGCAGGAGCTCTGAGACACATCCCATTGAATCTGGGAGGAGGGGGGAATAGATATTCAGGAGCACAGGACTCGAGTAGGAAGAGGTGGGCAGGAAAGCATCTCTCCACAAGTAGCACTTCAAAAGTTTGTTGTATTCAAACATATTAGCTTCATTGTTCACCTGCTGAAATCTTTCTCTGTCTCCAGTTCTTCTTCTCCATGACCAAGACGCAGGAGGTGGCGTTCATCAATGTCTAGAGCCATGATTTTCTCAAACAGCTGGTTCAATGCCTAAAGATTGACAAGAGCAGCAGAAAGGATAGATTTTAGAATTTCTGATGCTATTACTGGGAAATCCCACATGCAAGAAAATTCATTCCTATTTTGGGAGGAATTGCAAATACGCAGAGCTCAACTGCCGTAAAGACAGCATGCCTACCAAAGTAGTCATGACGCAGATTCAAACGGCTTTGAGGTACCAAAGTGGCCATTTTCCCTGTCTAGAAGAATGTAATTTCTATATAATTTGAACTGAAAATATGTCAAGCAACAAATTCAAATGGGATGAACCACCTTGTCCAGCATCCTGCTTCCAAAAGCGGTCAACCAGACACTTCTAGAAAGCAGGGCATGAGGGCAATGGCGCTCCCGTGTATTCCCCCCCCCCCGGCTCTTATCCAGAACTTCCCCACCCCACCAGGAACTGTAGTTCTATGATAGGGATAGGCAAACTTGTGAAACTCGAAGCCTAAAGGGCTCTTGTGGCGACTATGGTGTTATATTAGTTTAGAGTGTGCCCATGCTATAAATAGGAAAGCAACCATTCAACTGGTATTAATGAGCAAATTATTCACTTGCATGGTTTTTTATTAAACAATATTGGTCATGTTTGCAATAAATGCTGGCTTTGTTCTAGATAGGTAGGTTCCATAGTGTCATCCCGAATGCTGGACATTTTAAAAAAATGCATAGGAGTTGTTGTTTTTTTTTAAGCATTACATGAATGGAAATCCGTATGGGAAGAAATATAAGTGGATGGCCCCTCCCCACACCTCTGGGCAACTGCAATGTTAAAAAAGCAGCATTCTGATCATGGGGAGAAGGCCTACTTGCACAGACTCTGTGCTAATGAGGCAAGTACTGCACAAATCAGAAGACCAGCACACTCATGCCTGCTCCTGCTGTTTTGATTTCAAAGTCTGTACTGTATTATGTAGATAGCTTATGAATACAGCTTTCTACATTATTGAATGGTTTGTAGTGGTGTGGGCACCACCTATTTTAGGCACAGTTTCACAGATGCCTACCATCAATCAAATAACAGAATCCATCATACTTTCTGAGATGCTTTGTACAGCCCAGACCTTTGCCCTCAGCTATGATGGCCTCGCTGCCTGGAGGGCCCACAAGGCTTCCAAAAGGAGAGGAGAGGGGGTTGCTACCAGCCAACTCCTCTTCCTCTCCATGATCTCTCTTATGCATGCCACACAGGGTCAACTCGATCCTCCTCAGCCCACATAGGGGCCCTCTATAAATAGGCCACAGGACACTACCCCCCTGTAGTGATTTTTGTCTTTGCTTCCCAGAAATCCTGAGGGATCTGGAGAGGCCCTGCCAGCCCCTTCCCAGTCCCCACCCACCCCACCCTCCAGCTTATCCCTTGCCATGCTGCTCACCAGTTTGGCTGCCAAGGACTAGGCATGCCTCCTTTGGGGA
Source organism: Eublepharis macularius (assembly GCF_028583425.1). NCBI lineage: Eukaryota > Metazoa > Chordata > Lepidosauria > Squamata > Eublepharidae > Eublepharis > Eublepharis macularius. The sequence continues at coordinate 58,621,640 of NC_072791.1, forward strand.
TATCCCCACTGCACTGCCATATGCAAACTGCTTGATGGTTACTTGTTGGGATGCTGGCATCCCTCTGCCAACTAGGCAAGTCCAGGTGGGGCCCCACCACTGGACACCTTTCATTTAAGGCAGAATTATACAACACTCTCAATAGGGAGCTGTCACTGGAAAACAGCACCTTTATTTTAAATTCATACCCTCTACACTATAATGATGTGTCTTACATAATTCTGTGATGTTTCATGATGGGAGAACTTGACAAGGAGATTCTGTTTATGGCAGCCTGAACACGAGATTAATTTCCACTCATAGTGTCTGCTGAGGTACTGCTCAGACATAAGAGAACGAAAAATGTCCAATTCCAAACAGCAAAGCAACAAAACCAAACCTGTTTTCTTTGTTGCTAGACCAAGTGCAAGTCAAACCATTTCTTCCAAAACTGAAATAAGTAATAAAATCCATCATGTCAATGTACCTGATTGGAGTGTGTAACAATAAGAGTCCGCTGTTCTGGGAAGTTGTGATAGAGGTTGGATATTATCTGTACTGCCACATCAGTTTTTCCTGTACCAGGAGGCCCCACCACCTATAGAAAAAAAAATACAGCATTTTTATTCATTTGGAAAAAGTGCTGAGAAAGCAAACGTTAATCAAGAAAGAGGAGCAGGAATGACAAGTTTTAAACCAAGTTATTTGTACATGTAGCCAATGGGTGTGTATGCATATCTGCATAAGCATTTGAGGAGACAGAAAAGAGAGTGGATACAGAGAGGCGAGTGGCAAGAAGCTAGAAGAGAACTGAGAGGACCTCTGGGTACACTGCTGTGCTTTGGCCTAGTGGCACTCTCCCTCTCTCATGAGTGCAGGCGGATGAATCACCAAAAATGGTAGTGGGGAAAAAAGCAATAAAAATGCTTATTGTTTACCTAGACAGCTTCTATTACAATTATTGCAGACGCTTTCTAGTTCTGCCACCAAAGAGAGAGAGAGAGGGAGGGAGGGAGGGAGGGAGGGAGGGAGACCCAGTAATTGAAGACTTGTGCTTTTGTTTTTTCTATCGACTCAGACTTCTTTTTATGAGAGAAAGGTTTTACTGTTTGTTCTTTTTGTCTCTGTTTTGTGAGAAACATAGTATTTGGAGTTGGAATATTTTGAAAATATCATAAATGCAGCAGAATTCATAGAACAGATCTTTTGTTCCCTTATTCTTCTTTCTGCCTGTAATCTGGGGGAGGGGGGGACACACTGCTCCCAATACTGAGGGAACCTGAGTAATTATGTGTAATGTGGTGTGCGGAACTGCAGTGGGATGGCAATTATTTAGCAGGGCAGTCTCTTTTCTCAAGTGCAGTTCTGATTGCAGTACGTAAGACTCAAACTTTAGTCTCAAAGAGTAAACCAAGCTCTTAGGCCCATTTAATCTTATGACAAACAGAAAAAATTAAGGGGGGGGGCTTACTAGTGGGGACTTTCTCTCTTATCTTCTTATAGCAGGGGACTCAGCAATGTTGTTTAAGTTTTCTAGGCAAACCTAAAATGGTGACTGAGATCTTACAATATAGTCTACTGAGATACTGGCAATTCTAATTTTTTCCCCCAAATTTAACCTCTCCCTCATTCCCTGCAAAGCCGAGGGTTCACCATGTTTGCAGAAACATCTATTGTAGCCCTAACTAGATATCTTACAGATTTGTTGATCCTCACAAAGCAGAATGGCTACTAGTTATGAGATACACTTTGGAGTTCAGCTAATAAAAATAAAAGTACCAGAGTAATGAAATTTTACCATTGTCAATCCGGGTTGCATTCCAGCACGTATAGCTTCAATCTGTGTATGAGTAAACTGAATTGTATTGCTGCAGATTGAATAAAGGTAAATCAGTTAATCCACAGCATGACACACTAAGCAAAAGTTCTACTCATTTCTTCAAAATAACTTTTATGGACATTTTTTCCTCAGTCATCCATCCTTTCAGTCATGGAGACCTGACCTTGCCAATACAAAATTTGCCTTTTACAGAATTTGGGCAGACGAAGGGATTTGCAAATACCAAGAGAAATCAATTCCTTCCTCATGGGCTGAAATGACACTATAATACTCCAAGTCATTACACAACCCTTCCGAGATGATTAAGCTACGGTTCATCATATGTAATTAGGATACCATAAACCCACTGACCAAAACAGCTAATCTGATCAACGTCAGAAGTCACATTTTATCACCAAGTTTGAAAGGACTGGCTATTTCCTGCCAAATGTCATTTTAATATGCATGAATACACACAAGACAAAATTACCAATATATACAAAGTAACTAAACAATGTAACCCATTTAAAATGGGATATATCAATTTAAGAACACATAATTGGCATGATATCTGATGAAGAGAGCTTTGACTTTTGAAAATGTACATCCTGAAACTCTTGTTGCTATTTAAGGTGTTACTGGACTCAAATTTTTTTTTAGTATTTTTACAGTTGAAGAAAATACAAAGTTTGAGCATAAGCCTGCCATTCTACAGCTACATATTTTTTCCCTAAAGAGCTACAAAAATATTACCGTTTGGGTTGATTATATGGGTACGGTCCTCTGTTGGGAATGACATGAGGTTCAACAATCAAGGTCTGGAGGTCTTCAGCATTTCCACCATCATCACATTGCTTCCGTTTCTTTCCTGCATCACTTCTGACCGGAAAAGTTATCCTATTGAAGGGAACCATTGTTTCTCAGCACTCACTTTGTTGGGAAAGTAGCTTCATTTACTCATTTACACATTGCCTACCCCCAAACCCTTGCGAACTTTATAACAAACTGTTAAGGGCAGAAAGTGTAAGGGAGACACAAACTGGGATGACTGACAGCCATGAGAATTGATTATTTCAAAGGATTTAGCTCTACGAAAGATTTTAAACATATTAGTTCTAAGGAAGGAATCTGGGACTGGAGGACAATTGTATATACAGACAAACACTGCTGGTAGTAAGTGGATCTATCCATTCTGCTCAGCAACCATCAACGCCAGACATCAAGATTATCACCAAATGAATTTTTGGAACACAGACACATAGGAAAAAAGTAAGAACAGAACACAGTTTAAATTTCAAAGAAGGAAATGGCTTTGCAATGGCACTCTTAGAGTTATAGAAGAAGAGGTGGAAGATAATCCATTCAGCACGTGAACCACAGTCGAGAAAGAGACTGAGATATTGCAGTCACCTAAACGGAGGAATTTGTACTGCAGGATCTTCAGCAGTTACTTTAAAGCTGTATCGAGGAAAGCTGGCTTTTAAGTGATCAATAGAAAGGAAGGTATCGTTGAAATCTAGACAAGCAATCTGATTTGGCATTTTTGAATAGTGAGCACTGCTTGGATCGCCATAACCGAGGATGATGTCATGCAGCCAATCAGGGACCACGCAATCTGTGTTCATCAAATTCCTTATAGTCTCCAGTACAGCCTGTAATAAAACAAAACGTAAGAAAATGGCAAATTTGTCCCTCACTTTTAAACACACTTAGTACTACACTCCATGAGCAACTCCAGCATTTGTCTGTTGGTTTTTTTAGTTCTCCCACTGACAGGTGTTTGGTTTGGTCAGACTAAATCAGTTACTATAATTTCTGTTGACATCAGCCCCACAAACAGCTTGTACAGCAAAACACCAGTATTTATGAACAGCCTATAATTAACAAACTATCCCATTAGCAAGAGCAAATTCAGTTCAGATGATAAAATTTGATGACAGTGCTCTTTATTTCATCAGCAGAGTTCTCTAAATGGCTGGAAAAAGAACATTAGTTAGAAAAAGGGCTTTACCTGAAACATACCTTCACCAACGTGTCATTTACAGACTGCACAGCAAAGTGAATACTCTATAACCCAGATGGACAACAGGGATTTTGAGTTGGGACAATGGCTCAGGGGAAGAGCACCTAGTTTGCATGCAGGTCTCAGGCTGAATCCCTGGCATCTTCAGTTAAAGGTACCAGGTGAGATGAAAGACCCCTGACTGAGTCCCCTCAAAGCTGCTGCCAGAATAGGAAATACCAATCTTAACAGACTCAATATAAGGCAGCTTCATGTGTTCAATACAAGCAGAATCAAAACCTAGATTATTCAGAGTGTTTCTGGCCAGAGAGCAACATAAAAAGCAAGGGAAAAGAAAGTTAGAAATTAATTTTTTCCAGGCTCACTTGCATGAAAATTAATTCAAAGTCCATCAAATTTAAAACAAAAATATGGGTCTCCAGGAGCCCCATGGCGCAGAGTGGTAAGCTGCAGTACTGCAATCGAAGTTCTGTTCATGACCTGAGTTTGATCCAGGTGGAAGCTGGGTTCAGGTAGCCGGCTCAAGGTTGACTCAGCCTTCCATCCTTCTGAAGTCGGTAAAATGAGTACCCAGTTTCCTGGGGGTAAAGTGGAGATGACTGGGGAAGGCAATGGCAAACCACCCCGTAAAAAATCTGCCAAGAAAACATCATGATGTGACATCCCCCTATGGGTCAGTAATGACTCGGTGCTTGCACAGGGGACTACCTTTACCTAGGGGATGCTTACTTGTTAAAAAAAATCACCTCAAATCAATAGTATAGTATCAGCCGAGTCTTTCTTTTTGATCATTAATTTTTATTATTGAGTGTGGAGGCGGAGGAGGTATGCATTAAGTATGTGTAGTATAGAGGGATAGTATATAGTAATGAAATTTAATAAAGGTTTAATCTTTATTGCTATATTGACAAACATTGAAAAAGATTGTTTTTGTGCACTTTGTATTCTAACAATTCTTGTAGCGAACAGTAGCAAAATCTTCTTGACCTTATTATTTTCCCCTCCCCTTTTTCTTTCTGTATCCTTTCTTACTTTGACAAAATTAAAAAAAAATAGTATAGTATCAGCTTTTAAGCACTGAACATTACTTCTGAAAAACGTCCATATCTAACTGGTTACTTTCACTGGGATTTCATTCCAGCAAGTATGGACTGCTCTATGAAAAACAGTTTGAGCAGCAATACAGGCATACCAGCATGGAGCAGACAGTGTTTGAGAAGAATATCCACAATTCCAGGAGCTGCTTCAGAGCAGCAACCTGAGTGCAGTGCCTGAGAAATACTGGCGAGTGCAATGCTTAGGAAACACAGCGGATGCAATCATGCAAATCATCACCTGGAAATCACACTAAGCTAGGGGACAAGCAGAAGCAGCTTGTGCAGCTTCATCTTGCACCAAAGTTCGGCACAATAAGAAGCCCCGCCTTGCAATTTTTTTAAAAAAAACCCTCTCTGGGGGAATTTATTAAGGACGAGAAAACATCTTCCCTTCAGGTTCTCTGGCACATGCAGAGGACTTATGGAACGGAAAGGTAAGTAAGATCCACAACACCATAGCTAGCTAGTAAGCCAACTCAAGATGTACATGGCAGGCCAGCACAATCGTATCCTAATGCCACCACGGAGGAAAAATGACAGATTTGCATAACCCTGGATCTCAGCAGTGCATAAATAAAAGTTGTGATTATTTATAACACCGTGTGACTTGAGTTTCGGGTTGGTAGCTATGTTGGTCTGCAGACAGTACAAGAGCAAGGTTTGAGTCCAGCAGCACCATGAAAACCAACAAGGTTTCCAGGACATAAGCGTTGACAGTCAAAGCTCCTTTTGTAAGATACAGAAACAAGTATCTGACAAAGAGAGCTTTGACTCTCAAAAGCTTTCATCTGGAAATCCTGTTGGTCTTTAAGATGCTGCTGGACTCAAATCTTGCTCTTCATGAGATCTGAAACTAAAAAAAATGGCAACTTTCCATCCTTTAAAAAATGTATTTTTATTCAACAGTTGAAACAAACTCCAAAATACCAACATTTTGATATAATGGCCACAAGCATCATGAGGCAACAAGGCTGCCCTATTATCACAAAGTACAGACAGTCACATTTTTTGCTACCGCATTATGTTTAGGCTTCTGCCGCTGTCATGTTTGCTAAATTTAGGAGGAGACATACGATTTCCACCTCTTTCTCCCTGCAGGCTCAGCGGAGAAATCAAGCTGTCTGCTATCTGCCTGACACACTACCAACATTTGTCATTAGGGAGACTGGCTTACCTTATTTTTCTGTTATCTGAGCAAGAAGACAAAAGCAGACAGGGAGAACCTGTCCTCCAGCAATCAGCTGTCCTAAAAAACAGGCTGAACCTGATCAATTGTTTTAACTTTGCACAGAAGAAAAATGTGAAATTAAGGAGACACTGCCAAATCATTTCTATATAATCTGGCTGTAATTTGCTGGCAAATAACCTTTTAAAACTTTGAAGGCAAAAAATTTTACATTTCCAGTACAGTACCAAGCAATTTTTCAGTTTATAATGGTTCTGCTGTGAAAAAACAAATGCCAGTATCATTCTTCTGACTAGAATACAAGTGTCATGAGAAGCAATCGTCAGGTGCAAATACTGAGTTAAAACAAAGGTATCTTTGTAGTTTATAAGAAACAACTGCCCTGATCCAGAGACCAAGCATGCTTGAGAGTTCTGGGCCATGGACATCAGAATTAATGCTCATTTGTAAAGGTGCTCTTGTACATTTTTAACGAATTTATCCTAAGCACAGGAGATTTCTATGCACATTTATCCTATGCACAGGAGTCATCACAGTTCCAATTAGATTTACTTTAGGACTGCGGTTTTTGTCCTTCAAATTGTGTTATTTTACTGACCGTGATAAAGGCAATTCAACACTGTGAAGGCAGAATTTTGACCATTAATTTACTAGGTATATAGGTGCAAATGCAAACAAATTTCAAAAAAAATCTCAATCCTTTTAAATTATTTGCAAAAGTAAAACTGCACTGTAGCTTACTTTGAAGTTGTTTTCCTTAGGCTTTCGTCTCATTATTATATTAAACGTCTCATAGACATCTTCTGTTCTATTCTGGATGGTATTGGTCATATCCTGTTGATACTGGTTAGGATCCAAGAACACTCTAAATGTTCTAGAGTCTCCTTTAAGTCTTGGTTTTGGTTCTGGTCCTATTTGCATTGAAAGACACAAAAAGGTAAAATTATTTGAAGGAAAGTAAAATAAAAAAAGACATGAAAAAAATCTGCATTTGAGACCGCATCATGATCCAACATTCCACCTTATTCCTGCCCATTTCTTCTCTCTTACTGCCTGACGGGCTTCATCCTGCATACTCTGACCACAGTTCTTAGCTTAGGCTACTGGTACGAGGATTCTATTTGTTGGCATATGTCTCTGGAAACATCAAGAGAAGGAAGTACTTCTCAGGATGTGTCACTGAGCATAAGAAAATGAGAGAATAAGCCAGATAAGCTGATTTCCCTTCTGGCCTGTTCCTTCTACCTTGCCTGCCACACACTCTTCATTCTTATCTGTTCTCAACTGGTAGAAGTGACGGTTGCAGCTTCAGTTCTAAGACAAAGGCCTGGTCATTGAACACATGAGATGGGAACACAGAGGAGAATAGACAACACCATTTCAGACTGCAGGCAATGGCTAGTATCCCGTCACTCTGCTCAGTAAAGTCTGAAACCTTCTTCTGACTGAAGTAGCTCTTGCTCCAAAGCAGCAGCAACTTCCACCAGAGGAAGGCTCCAAACTTTGTTGAATGGAGTACTAGAATTCAAGCCAGTGGACTCTGGTATTGAATACACCTTGGTGTGAAAAATTCCTTGCAATAAAAAAAAACCTGACTCAGCAGGGAGAAAATGCTCTGGTCTGGCTTTCTGCCTAGCAGATGGGCTGCCTCTCTGCAAGCAGTTAAGGATTCAAAAAGGAGTCTGCAGTGGTTCCGTTCATTCCAGCACACTGTCACTTCATTCTGCTTGTCCATGTACGCCAGGTCAAAGTTAAAACTTTTAAAAATTGTATTCAGTTCAATGGGGAGCTGCTGTAGCATAGTGGTTAAGTAGCACTCCGCTAGTTTGAATCCCACTACTGTCATGAGCTCTGCAGGCGGCCTTGGGTAAGCCACTCTTCTCAGCCCCAGCTGCCCAGCTGTATTGTGGGGATAATAGTGACACTGACTTTGTTCACTGCTCTGAGTGAGGCAATAATCTGTCTAGAAGAGTGGTATATAAGCACAATTATTATTAACATATACTTAAATTCTAAAGCAGTAGTTGATTAGCCATGTCTTAATATTTGTATACAGTAGGAATTATATGTCAAACTGCATTGCAATTCAATACACAGAATTGCACCAATTAACATGGACAGTGAATCATATTTTTAAACGTAGGCATACAGAGATGCAACATTTTAAAAACAACTGTAAGCATCCTAAGTTGTAATATGTTTTCTCATAAAAAAGGAAATGAAGCAACCTCCATAAAACTTGAGGACAGCAGCCAAAGATGCGGCTAACAAATTCAAATCAATCCCCTCCAGTTGTAGGCCTGCTCTTGGGAGTGTCATCCTCCAGTCTGCATCATTTCCTTGGCATGTCCCCTCCAACAGTACAATGTGCAAAAAGATTTTCCCTCAGCCCCACTTCCTCATTGGCCGCATATCACCAGATCATCCATCCTGAATCCTCATCTTAGACGCAAAATCTTCTGCTTTGTTCAGGACTCATACCGGAGGAAGGATAGGAGAAAGCTCCAACTTTAACCTGCCCCTGCATCTCTTTCTACAGCAGCATCTTAAGCTGCTTCACCTCAGTGAAAGGCCCAAAAGCAGCACAACTGCCAAATTCCTTAGTGATTTCTATTTTTCACCTCACACAGCAATCATAGGCATATGCCACCATGCACAACCTAATTTAAAGAAGGGTCAAAGCAGAGTTTTGCCCTTCTTTCTCCCTTACCCGAGTCTGGATTCTTTTCACAAAAAAAGAAAACTCAAACTCCATGGCAGAAAACCTTGACTTGAAAATAAGGCTCACTGATTGTGAGGTAACAATGGAGGGGATCTGACTAATATCGGTGTGTTAGGCTCCTTGGAGAGGGCAGGAAACCTCTGCATCCCTTCTGCCTATGCTCCCCTGCCCCCACAGTGATTTGGATTACAAGGTGAGCGAGTGCAAGTCATAGCCTGGGAGGCTGCCCCATTCCATTTTGCTGCCTCTGGAGCGAGCCCTTCCATCTCCTGCCTCAGTCCAGCACACCTAGGGGCTGGTAGGAAAAGGTATACATTTGCCAGACATCTCTATTCCCTACCCACCAGCATGTATGTTCAGGCAAAGGATCAACAGCACAAACGCAACACAATGTGCATTAATGAATGTGGTCGTACCCTCTTCAATGACACGGCCTTTATCATCCAACATGCCCTGGATTTCACATCCTCTCACGTAGACCAGGCCAGTCTGCTCAACAAACAGTTGTCTTCTATCAAACTTTGTGCCATAAGGCTGTGTAGGTCGGACAGTAATTAAAAAGCAAACATCATGTTTGCGGAGACCTGAACAAAGAAGAAACTTCCATTCATTTGGCTGATTCATTGATATAAAACATGGTTATGAAATTTAAAATATAAGTAACTTAAGTCCATGAAAGCAAAGTATAGAAATTGACTGTAAAAGACATTAACATGATTACACAATAAAAAGCCCGTTTCTGTGTTTTAAACATATATACATTTCATTCACATAAAGGTTGATTCCTAGCCAAAAGAAATCTTAGGAATGCAAATACTGTCTAGGCTGTTAGCTACAATCCCCCCATTCAATCCCTGTCTTCCTGCACCAAAGGGAAAGAAGGCATCTCACCGCATTCTGAGGTAAGAACAGGTTCAGGACATGATGCTTCCAAAGTGGAGCCAAAGGTGAGAAAAGCTGGTCCCCTGCCTCAGTAAAAGGCCTGGGTTATTCCTTCACTTTGTTTCTCACTTCTGAGAATTTCTCAATCCTGTGTGAAGTGAGAGGCTGATCCTTTTGTTTCAGGGGAAATACAAGATTATTCACTCACCTTGCACCTGGAAGGTACTCACATGTCGCAAGGAAGATCACCCCAATTCAAGCATGTAAATCACTCTTTCCATTCCCTGTGGGAGAAGTTCAACTTCTCCTCACGTTATGAGTCCCTTGCTAAACAACCAATACAAATGCTAAAACGTCTTGCTGAAGCTGTTAGTTCAGAGGTGAGCTGGACGTAAATTTGTTGGGAGATCATGTTTCCCATCTGCTACTTTAGCACATCAGTGATGGAGGACAGCAGTGTCCAATATTGTGGACATCATAGTTTTTAGGGTCTCTGCCCTAGCTTCTCATCCATCTTGCCTTATTTACTTCACTTGTCCATTATCAGTCCCAGCACAGCAATTTATTTTCTATGCTGTGATGAATGTTCTCACCCACTCTAGAGGGGGATGACTGTCTACTAATATTCATGAGAAGCTGATTTGTTTCACACAAGTTTGAGCTGAAATTTAAATGAACAGTCAGAGAAAAGTAAATCTATTTCTTGTCACACTGAATTCATTTTAAGTGCATGCTCTTCCTGAACTAATCGTGTCACTCCAGATCAAACATAAAGATTTGTCCCTGTGCCTCCTGCCCACAAAGCCAACACAAGTTCAGTTCCTCAAGCAGTGAAGCCTACAGACACTGTGCAAATCAACGAAGAGTAGATCATGCCAGCTTGCAAGCACTTACAACCAACACAGGCCAAGGTGTAGCAATACTGGTTTCAGTAAACCTAAAGCCTTTCACAATTTTCCGCTCTGTTATCAGATTAGACTTTGCAGGATCACACTTTTTGCTAATGTTTATGTTTAAGCCTTATTTATGGAGAAGATTGTTCTTGATGAATTTCTTCTCATGGATAGGTCATGCTGCCAGATGAAACTTGTTGAGCTACCTTGGTACTCAGTAAACATTCCCAAGGCATTATAAATTAAGATATATCTCCTTATCCAAGGCTACCTCCCGGCACAGGGTTATCTAATCTAAGAAAGGAATCGCTCATGACATCTAAGCAAAAAATGCTCTCCCCCTTGCCCAAATACTCTGGAAGAGACCAGGTTTCCCAAAGATCAAGCATTCTTTGGAAGACCCTGTTCCCATAGGAAGCCAAGAAAGAGGCATAAGTACATTAAAATGCCTAAGAGAAGGAAGTACCAAAGATCTGGCAGCAGCCTTACATGTATCTTCTAGTGGAATGACTTGCTATCCACAAGGAGACAACATGTTCTAAGTAATGTTTGTATTTTGAAGATCAGGGATCTAAAGGTATGTAACAAGTGTGAATGTAGATTCTGAACTTTATTCTTTCCAGACAGTAGTTTAATTTTGCTATTCTGTTCTTATGCAGTTGTAAGCAAACCAGAAGTTACTATAGCACTATGCTGTAGCACAGTGGTTAAGTGGTTCAGCTGTGAAACAGCACTCTACTGGTTTGACTCCGACTACTGCCATGAGCTCAGTAGGTGGCCTTCGGTAAGCCACTCCTCTCAGCCCCAGCTCCCCAGCTGTATTGTGGGGATAGTAATAACACTAACTTGTTCACCGCTCTGGGTGAGGCACTAATTTGTCTAGAAGAGTGGTATATAAGCACAGTTATTATCATTATTTCAGTTTTGACAGATATTGTAAAGGATAGTAGTAATCAACAGCACAAGCAACAAGCACAGCAAATAGTTTAATGGCTCCAGCATCAACATTGTGAAGGTGGATGTTAGTGAGAGTTACATATTCATTGCTCAACAATAATGCTGCCAATTTAGACAGCTACCAATAGGTAAAAAGACACACACACTCCAATTCTTTCAAAACAATGCAAAGCTGGGATTCCAACTTGCATCACTGACTATAAGCATTAACATTCTCTGTTTAACAGTAGGATTTAATAGACAAAAGGCACTTGAAATTGATAAATGACTACTTAACATTTATTCCAAATAATCTTAGCACTATTATCGCTCATGACATCGCACTACAACAGCTTCCATGTCTCTCATATATTTACCTTCCCATTCATCTTTGATGTTGTCTCTAACGTTCAAGTTAACTGTAACATCTGCTCGGACTCTCATGGGCCAGTTTTCCCCAATATTGGGCTTTGCCACCTCTACCACTGTGAAAGAGACAATGGGCTGTGCCATCCGAGCCCATCCGCCGAAGACAACACTGCCATACTCAGACTGCCTAAAGGCCAAGATCAGATAAAAGGTATTATTTTTGCACTGAGATTTTTTCACTACTCAGGAAAATTTGTCAATGAAATCATTGAAAAACAGGATTGGGATAGATGACATGTAATGCCATCTCATGCCTAAAGGCAGGAATAACCATCCCACATAGTGGAGAAATGACAAAACTTCCTAATTTTCAAGCCAATCTGAGCTCGTGGAAACTTCTTTGCTGACAGAAAGGAATCTAAGACTTAAGGACAGCATCATTTCAGCCAACTTCTACCTCACTGTAGCAGTTTCTGATACATCAGGCAGAATGGAGGGAAGAAAGGGAAAGAGCATGATCATGGGTGGGTGGCGAGAAGTTCTCTTGAGCCTACAACTTCAGTTACCATGGTTTCATCCTGCTGACGCTGTCCTCAATGTCCTGCCTGATCTCATAGGTAGACTCTAGTCGAAAGAGGTTGAAATTTCTCAGAAGGTAGTCGTGAAGAGTCAGAAACTGTAAATTCAACTTGGGGAGGGCAAGGCAGCCTAAGGGGGAAAAGAGGCATTTATCTCTCTCAAGACCATCTTAACAACAAGTTTTTCCCTATGAACACTAAATGTATGCATGTGCAGACATAAAGATGCTTGGTTCCACACACTGATTTTCTGTAGTGTATTTTCACTAGCCACCCTGTAATACAAGTGCTAAATGGCAGTGGCTACTGCTGCCCAATTTTGTAGAGCCATCTGTCACAAAGATTCACCATTATATCACAGCGCCATCCAGAGCTTGCAACATGGTTGGTGAACATGCCACGTTTCATATAAAACAGTTTATTTTTACAAAAATATATGAAAATGCTAAGGCTGCTTTTGTAGGTCAAACAAACAAACCACCGTTTGTGATTGGCACAAATATGGTTTATTGTCAGGACTGTACACTCTTTTTTTCTCCTGCAGTACCATCAGGACTGAAGATCAGGCTGTTCAACTAACTCCAATTAGTCATGATGTCTGAATGTGGGTGCTTGAAAAAAACAAGGATTAGTTTCTTTCCCTATCTATGGGTGAGGGAGCCCACCCCAACACTTAGCAATGTTGTTGGCTGTGGGAGGCAAGCACCTGCCACACAGTTGGCACAGCAACACATTTCCACCTTCGCCACAGACCAGGGAGAGGCTAGGTGGTCCCAGGTCACAGGCAGTGATGGAAATGATAGCATCACCAGTAAAGCCCCTTTAACAAGCCATGCTTAATGGAGCTGTCTGCCAGCTGGCTGTTGAGCCTGGAAAACAATCCAGGGAGTTCCCCCACCTGAAATCTCATGTGTCTACTCACCCTCACAACAGTTGCTGGGGACTTCCTGGGAGGAGGTCCAGTCCTTCTCTTAAAAGGAATTTCCATAGAAGGCCAAGGAGGATGTGCTCAGGCTCTCTCTAGCAGAATGGAGAGTGACCTGAAGAGAGAGAAGGAGGACCCAGGGTGAAATTTAGCCTCCTCCTCTCTCTCCTCTGAGGCTAATGAACCTTGTGGAGAAGGACCATGAAGTGCTCTTCAACCCAGGAGCCTGACTCAATAGGCTGAGACTCCTACACCCAGTAACTGGAATTCTTAGTCACAGTGTAACCTTGGTTAAGAATCCCAGTTACCTGGAAGGAACTAATCCCAGTTTGCTTAGGCATTCACCTCAGGAGTACATGGAATTAACTGAAGACTTCTGCCTTCATTCTGAAGTACCATGCAATGGGAGGAGGGACGGAGTGTATGGGCCTGACAATAATCCAGGTTTGTTTGTGACTTCTAACTGGAGCCTGCAAGAATTTAGAAATCTCATTCCCTTCATCCAACATACCTTCTCCAGAATAGTATTCAGTTGGGACAATGTTTTCATCCCAAATAATCTTTTCTGTAGGATACAGAGGCATCTGATTGAGTTGCTGTATCTGAGAAATTCGACGTTCATGCCGGGACACCTAGGAAAGAAAAACGTTTTTATAATATCTACTAAAGAGAGCAACACATATTTACAGAAGAATAATCAAGAATATCAAAAGTACTTAATTTTTTTTGCAAGCTACTACTAAAGACTCAAATTAAGTTACCAGTGTCCGGGGTTGGGTAACCCAAACATCCCCGACTGTCAGGTCTGACATAAGTTTCTTGTGTGATCTAACCTGAGAGACTCCATTTTAATCCTGTCAGTGTTTCAAGCTCTTCTTTTGCAGGTGACAAGCAGTCCAGTAACTGTTATCTCAAAGAAGAGGAATGTTTTGACTACAGTCTTTCCAGCCTTGGGAAAGTTTCACTCTCTCAGCTTCAAGCCGTTTGTTTTGAGAACTGTGGGGGGAGGATGAGAATTGCTGGGCTATGCTATTCTGCACCTTAACCTTTACCTTCATTTGTAACAATACCCGTGTACCAGCCAAGATATTGCATCTTGGCCAGTGGACTATAATGATTGTTTATATTCAGTAAAATCTTTTGAAACCAATGGACTCATGTCTAATTGCAAGAGACTACGAAGGCCTGCAGAACTTAGCTCGGCAAGTAGATGATGCCCTGGGGCAAGATTTTGATCTGTGGTGCTCTAGCCCGCACGTTGCCTTCTACAGTGTGTCAGGCAATCTCAAGAATTACCAGGCAATCTCAAGAATTACTAATGGGATGGGTAAAATTGGAAGCTACTTTCGATGGAGATCCCTCGAAGTTGGGATTTTTTCTAGTACAAGCACTACAATTCTTCAATCGTTGGGGACGCTTGTTCAGAGACGAAGCTAGTCAAATCGAACATTTGGCATCACGTCTGCAAGGAAAAGCAGCGGAATGGTCACAGCCCCCTAAAGGAATGCCGGCAGTGGGCACATGAAGCCCCAGGAAAGGGGAGGCAGAGGCAGTGATGGGGGAGAGGAAAGGGGTGTCAGAGGGGGAAGCCAGACAGGTACAAAACGCCCAAACCCACCTAAAAGGGCAAGAGACTCACAGTCCTGGCCAGAGCTCTGCAGAAGGGCTGGAGATACGAGAAGCACCGGACCGAGCACAAGGGGAAAGTGGCATCTCCAGGCCGCAAAGGGAGGGGGCGAAACACTGGGAAATGAGCACCGGTCCTCGTGAGCAAAGGCAGAGGAGGACGCAACACCTTGCTTGGAGGGGCCCAGCCAGCCCAGTCTTGCAGGGAGGATGGGGAGAGAAGGAGAAAGGGAAAGGAGACACGCCTGGGGGAAGCCCCAGCTGGGAGGCATTTGCCTTCAGCCCCACCCTGCCAGAGAGGCGACTGCAGCTGGGCAGGAGTAATAGGGGCAGACACAGCTGGGCAGCATCAGGCGAGGGCAGGAACCTTGGAGAAGGGGCGAGGATGGAATGCCCTATAAAAACTGGCTTAGGAGAGTGGTCATGGTGGGTTGTGTAGCGGAGGAGCGAGTGATGGAGTGGAGGAGCGAGAAGCAAGAGAGTGTGAAGATGCGAGGAGGAAGATTGACGGAGGAAAGGGAGGAGGAGGAGCACTGGAGAGATGCTAGGTTGAGAGGGCTTGCTGGTGGCTTGAGAGGGTGCATGGGTGAGGTATACCTCCCCTCCTTCCACGAGGCAGGACCCTGCATATTCCCTAGCAGCATCCAGGGACCACCGGCTAGCACCTGCAAGCAAGCGCACCTTCTCTTTGGAAAAACATAAATGAATGCTGACAATCACATTCAGATGACATTTCCTAACATGTCTGAGTACATGGGCACTCATCAAATCTATGACTCTAATAGATTATGTTTTCAACATAAACCTAGTAGTCTCCGCATTCAACACATTTTGGACATTTGACATTACATTATCTGGGAATGTATACATATACACACCATTCCCTACTCTAGACATGCCCCATTCCCAACTCTAGACATGCCCCATTCCCAACTCTAGACATGCACATGCTCAATAGCATGCTGCCAGTGACAAGCTTCCCGGACACAGCTTGGATAGTGTAAACTACCTGAATCAAAATATATTCTATTTTAACAGCTCACTGAAGTTATTTGAAGAGGGTTTGAGAAGGAACTCAGAGAACATGGCAGAAGTCCAGTGACGCATTAGCAACATTGCAAAGAGATTCAGCTGCCAATTCAAACAGCGCTTCATGGTAACATTATCACACAACAGTTAGCATGACCTACTAGTAACAAAACATGTGAGGTTCAAACATGGCATCCTGACAAGCTGCCTGTGACAAATCAGGCATCTCTCATCCATACGAGAGAAAGCTGATCCAACAAAGATCCTCATAAATTGAAGTTCTGTACTGTCAGACACGTGGTCAATCAAAACATAAGCCAAAAAGGTTAAAACTGTATTTTTTAAATAGATTAATCATTTGGAGACAAAATGAGCACTACAGTATATAAATGTATTAGGATAATGTCACAGAGACTATTGCAAGCAGATGTGTTTGAGATGCAGGACTGACATTTAAGATGCTTAATTAATCTTTATATGTAATAATTAGAACGTCCTTCTACAGAAAATATTCTTAATTGACATTCGATAACCGTTTATATATTGTATTTGCATACACTGTATAACTGTTTATACATCTGTGTTCCAAGTCAGAGTCCTGTTCACAAACTTCAGCAAACATGATGTTCCAGTGTGGTGTAGGATGCGCTTCGTTCCATGGAGGAAAGAGTAGCTCCACAAGCAAGTGGAGCTTGCACCTTGAGATGCGCTTGCTTGCACAGATATTACTGCAATCAATAGGAAATATTCTGAGTGGGAGAACTCTGTGTGCTCTTTGAAGCATTCACTGAATTAAGATGCAAGGTGGCAAAGATGCAAAGAACGTGGTCACTGAAAATTTAATCCTCACCTTACCCTGAAAAGGCTAGTCTACATTTAGACAAATGTATGTGTTCTCATATCCAATCCCATTACATCTTAAAAATGGAACCCTCAGGAGCAGTGCTATGGGTTGCAAGGGGTGGGGGAGAGAAAACTCTAATTCTCAGGGGAAAATCCTTTTGTCGGCAGGAATTCGAGCTGACGTATATAATCCAAAAGGAACAAAAACATACATGCAATGTTTTCTTGCTTAATGACCATGCTATCACTTTCTTCCATTCAGAAAATTTAGACCAAGAGACCCTTTAACAGTAATCTTGCAAATATTTGTGTCCAGAGCCATAAGGATGGGGTTTTATAATACACATATATAAATATTCATTTCTGGCCAAATTTGTCAATTCAGTATCTCTGCAAGAAAAAAATAATTTAAAAATATCAAGAACTTGCCTACGCCAAAAAAGACACAAGAATTTACCAATAGTTCTAGAAGAAGTTCTTTTTCATAGCTTGTATCTTCCCCTTCAGGTAGGGCTGGCAGTAAACAGAGATATGATGCCACCTGGTGGAGCGTATTAGGGCTGAATAATAAAGCAAAACAGCAAGAGTCAGACAGAAAAAGATAACACTTATGACTGGATCTTCATTGGCATTGTCCCAAAAAAACTGAGAGGAAAAAGGCCCAGGAACAATTTGCTTGAACGCCTGGCCATAACTATAACTTAGACATCAGCACTCTTGCTTTCAACAAAAGGAACTCATCATTCCTAGCATTTTTATCCAGATTATTCTGTGAAACTTCTGACACAAGCATATTACTTTCCTAAACAACATATTTTGACATATAAAAGCCCTGGACACAGGAGTCATGGGTTGTAAACCAGAGAGTCTTCTCTACATATTTTGTTTCTGGACACACTCTCCTACCCCTGAGCTGTTTAAACTGTGAGGCAATCAATAGAAACAGTAAGATAATCATCCTCCACCCTTCTAATCCTCTTCTGTTGCCATTGAAGGTGACAGAAACGCTTCATTTCAGCCAAGGTATTTTCTATAATTTTCAAGCTCTTAGAAAGAACATCCAATCCCAATCATCACTCAAAAAATCTTAAAAACTGATCATTACCCACTGCACGCATTGCAACATTCATATGAGAGTACAAAATGATATGAACTGTGCATAAACTTACCTTAAAGGCCCAAAAAGTTTTACCAATGAGTCACGCGTGTCAACGGCTGATACATTTGAGAGGGCAAAATCGTAAAGCTCAGGAAAATGGGCAAAAGCTGCTCTCTGGAAAACAAACAAGCATGAGAACCAAAAGTTATTTTTTTATCTAGGAATATATTCATTTAAAATAGTTATGCTCTCCCTTTAGCCTATAGAATGTGCTCACACTCATTTAACGTGCCCAAGTTGTCGAGGAGTATTTCTCTCCTGCGGGCAGATCATTCCTTTTAAAATGAAAGGAAGGGAAGCAAGAGCCTCTTTGTCTATTGTAAAGTAATGCTTTAGCCACTAAAACACAGAACTGTATTGAAAGGGCTATTCTCGTCCTTTGCCTCTTTCTTACAGGCTGACAGCCTTCTGGTTGAAGAGTAGTTAGAGGTTTATTTATTTCAAGTGTAAAGTGAAAACCATGTATTCCAGCCAAATATATTGTTGTATTTTAAGACTTTTATTTAAAATCAATTGAATTAATCTCAAAATCGTCAAATATATAAGTATCAAAGATACAAAACACAATTCCATATGTTAGAAGCAGATAAACATACATGTCATAATCCCTTATATATCTTAGATCTAAAAGATAAAATACAATATTAAGAAACTCACCGAAGTGCTTCCTGAAAGGACAGATAGTCGCACACAACCCAAGTCTGAGGTCTTTTAGGTGCGGCTATCTAAAACAGGCTCAATGACGTGAAGCCCACATTATCGTACCCAAATTATCCAACTTGTTATTTCCCTATGGTATGTCATAAGTAGGGGTGTGCATCCTGAAAAAATTTGGGTTTCCTGCTTCGGGTTTACCCGAAGCGGGAAAATAATTCAGATATACCATAATTCCAAAGTGCCAATTCTGGTATTTACTCGCTTCAGTATGCTTCATAAATATTCGGAGCATACTGAAATAAAAGGGAGCAACTCCCCCACCCCCCCACCCTGGCCATCAGGGAGAGGGGGAGGGTGATCAGCTGGGCAACAGCGGCGGCGACAGCATGCACAAGGCTGTGACAGCCTGGAGCCAGCTCCTCTGCCGCCGTACAGCCTCCTCTGAGCCTGCAGAGCTGCCTCCTCCAGCCCTTCCTGCCCCTCAAATGGCTACCACGGAGGCCATTTGAGGGGCAGGAAGGGCTTTCTCTGCCTCCCCCACCACTCCACGGCCCCGCAGGGCGGCAGGGAGGGCCGGAGCCACCGCTGCCGCCAACGTTGCCAAGGTAAGTGGGGGCTGCTTGCAAGCAGCAGGAAAGAGGCCCTTTAAACTCAGCCCTGAAGCTTTCCGAAGCATTATGAATGCTTTAGAAGCTTTTATTCAGGATTTCCGCATCGGGACCAGATTCAGATATCCTGAATCTTTACGGATTAGGTCCAATTCCGGTTCGATTAGGTCCCGAAGTGCACATCCCTAGTCATGAGTTCCTCTGAGATGAAGATTTTTCTCATGCAAATAAATGCAATAGATTTTGTACTTCTTCAGAACAAGCTGCTGAGATTAGTCTGGGCATCCATCTGATCACTGTGCCTTATCATATTTAAAGATGTATAACAAGAATTTAGCAAAAAAAACCCAGGTTTGCAAATATGAAAATAAAACAACCGAAAGGCCCTTTTGTTCAACCAATACCTGTTTCAGATAAGAGTTTGCAACAAAACCACAGAGAATGCAACAATGTCCAATTCTGAGAATGAAGACTACCAGATGATTACTAAGGCCTGGTGACCTGGGTTCCTCTGAATGAACATATAATTACTTGCTCCCAAATAAGCAACCCTTCCAATCTTCTCCAACCCCAGCAGTAGATAAATGCCAAGGGTGAACTACAAAACCATTAAAGCTTAAGCAAGAGGCATGCCAAGCAGTGTGTGTGCTGAACTTGTAATCAAAGGAGATATGATTTAAATTGTTACACAACTTTTCATATTTGGCGGCCAAATTCTATGTACCTGTTACTCGGGGGTGGGGGAGCATGCACATGAGCCTTTAATAGATATTCAAAGCCACAGAGCAACTTTAGTGCTATGAACTTTAACCATGCCTGAGAGCCCCTAAACTAATCATTTCAGTTTTATCTGTGTGGTCTGTATAGTTAAACTTTGTGGTGTGAGGATTACGCAGACTGAGCCCATGCACACTGGACTTGGTGCTTGAAGTCCAATGTGTAAATGTTAGGTGAGAGGCAGGCACCAGAACAATCTGTTCCCCATTCCACATATGGAAAGATCATTCTCACAGGATTATGGTGGCTGAACAGCCAGTACAACATATTTGTAACCAAGGTCATACCTGAAACAGACAGTTTCCTGGATGACAACTGATTCACCAACTGTGTTTGTTCATAGGAACAGGCAGGATTAAATGTGGAAGAGATATTATTTCTAGGCCACGGTCTTTTTCAAGTTAGTCATCACCTCTTATCTGAATACTTAATATAATTTTGTTGAGAACTTTAGGACACTGAAGAGTGATATGCAAAGAAATAAAAATAGAATCTGATCCCAGTATAGAAAAATGTTTTGCAACTATAAAATAATTTTAACAAAAAGGTACATCAAGTGAAATGATAATAAAATTTTAACTGCCAAAACAGAGGGTATGACCTACCTGGAGGGAAGTAATTCTGTCATAGTGAATTGTCGTCATCTCATTCTCTGTCAATGCATTTCCAGTCTGGTCGTTAATTTCAAAGCCAGTGTAGAATTTTAGCATGTCTAAGAGCTAAAATAAATTCATAATAGACTAGGTTACATGTTTTAGGGGGGAAATGGCAACTTTAATTATCCTATATGACACATGATAAACATTGTGGGAGTTCTGAAACTACCAATATTTTAATATTTTCGTATCAGACATATTGTGTTTATACTTCTAAAGGCAGTAATTTGAGAGAAAAATTTCCTTTTGAGTTATTAATAAACCATAACCATCTGATAAATGTGCATGTTACTTTCAGGCACAGTTCAAAATTTTTATAATTAAGGCCCTAAAGGGTGTGGGATGAGGGACTTGATAGACTGCCTCCTCCCATATTGTCCAGCTGGCCGGGTAAGAGCTGCCCAGAGGTAAATAGGTGACCACCATAGACAGTGCTTATTTAATGGTGGCACTTGACATTTGAAGACCCTACCTCTTGAAGCATTTAATTTACCATCTTCTAAGCACCAGGCTTTTGTATGAAGGGTTCCACTATTTTTAGTGTTATTTATATGGCCGGATATCAGGGGTCATTTCATAGAAAAAGAGCTGGAGGAACTCATTAGCATAACTCATTAGCATATACCATGGCCCTTGCCATCACTGGAACTGTGTCATTGGCATAACGGATTTGCATATGCCACACCCCCTGACATCACCTATCCTGGCTGTTTTGGACCCAATCCTGGCCATTCAGGGCTGAAATTGGGCCCAAAATGGCTGAAAGTCAGGTGGGCATGGCCACCTGACATGTGACCTCTTTGGAGAACTACCGGAACTGCGTTCCTGCGTGTTCCCCCTCAAAATGAGCCCGGCCTGATACTATCCTGAGGGCCATTACTTTATTCTACTGAATACTGATTTTATACAGCTTTGGTATCCATAGCAGGCTGTTTTTATTATTTTATTGTTGTATTGTTTTTACCTTATAAGCTGCCTGAAGCAGGTCTGGGAAGAGGTAGCATATAAACTTGTTACATAAACATTACATGAATTAAAATAATGTACGGTACAAACTTTGTTATCTAGAGATCTGCAGTTGCCAGTTATCAAAATATGCCAGATAGGCAAGCCTTTATGAGCCAATAGTGTCGAATGGGTGGAAACCATGGCTGAGATCCAGCCACAGCGCCAGTATCTACTCCATCGTCACTTCCTCATAACTGCTATAGCACCCATGGCAGGGATGAGCTGCCTGTTTCTCTGTCGCCCACTCCTGCAGGAGAGTGGGCTGGAGGAGCACGCAGGGTATCCCAGCTGGCCTCTGGCCATAGGCATCGCTTGCTTGGCACCAGCCCCAGTAATTAGTGGAAAAAGAAGGAACATTTCTTGGCTGGAAACAAGTATAGGCAGGATCTGTAGCCTGTTCCTTCATTATCTGTTCTTGTTCAAGAGTAGGTAGTGGCGGAGAGGGCACCATTTTGGCATGCCAGTTAACCAAATCTGCCAGTCAACCGTGTTCCAGATAATATAGCTTCTACTGTTACATAGAGTTGGAAGGGGCCTCAGAGGCCATGTAGTCCAGCTCGCTGCCCAATGCAGGAACAGTCTAAAGCATCCCTAACAAGTCTTCATCCAGCCACTCCTTGAAGACTGCCAATGAGGGGGAACCCACCACATTCCTAGGCAGCTGATTCTACTGCTGAATTACTCTTAATATGAAAGGATACTGAACAGTTTTGATTGTTGATACAACTGAAGGATGTATTCCATAGTTTAAGACTAAGAAAGGGGCTTATTATTCAAAAAGAGGACTGGAAAGTGCTTTGATTTCCAAACTGCTTCCAAAATTAGTATCAGTGGATTTGAAAGAAAATTAAAAAATTGTTTCAGCATCTCATTCTGTATTATTGCTGCCTTCAGAGGAACCCTGTGGCCTCTAAAATATATACCTTGGACTTATTAAGATCTTTGGGACAGAGGTGCTCAAATCGCTCAAGAAGATGACAGAATATGTATTACTGTTCCAATAATGAGGAAATTTTGCTGGGATATTTAAAAATAACAGTAGAAGATACAAATCTGTCTTCTGTTTACTTAAGCACCTAAAATGAGTTTGGGATCACTCTAAAAAAAAGGCAGAGACACCTTGTATTTCTCAATGGCTTACTAAACTGTAACTGGGAAAGTACTGAGTCTCAGACTAAAAAATTCTGTTATTCATGAATATTATCTAATCAGATTTTTTTTAAAATATATACTTTCTGTGAAAATGTGCAAACAATTTCATTTTCTAGTGCATTATAGCTAACAAGGTAAAGTACAGATTTCCTTCACAGCAGAGATGGGTATTTGGCTCAAACCAAAAGGTAAACTGAAAATTACATTCAATAAATTCACAACATTCTTCTGGACTTGTCAACATTCAGTCGTGTATGGTGCAATCTTAAAAAGAGTTATACCCTTCTAAGACCAATGAAGTCAATGGATGTAGAAGGGCATAACTCTGCTCAGAATGGCACTGTTACTGTTGTGAACTCTTAGGGGAGACAGCACCTAACCGGGAAGCACCCTGCAGTCCAGCACCAAGCATTGAGCGGGTGCAGCATCCACTCAGCCGATCCCTCCATTCCCAAAATCAATTTAATATGCAGCTCTGGTTCCAAGAGTGTATCAGATAAGAATATATTCTGCATGTACAAATACAAATAGATTTTTCCCTTTGTTACACGTGTGCAGTTCCTGAAAGCACATCCATTCTTTTTAAAAAGTGCACAATTAAGCCGAAGAGAAAATTAAACACCATACAGTTAACAAAAATCGCCCATAGCTGAGAGAGTTTGGCAACTGTAGTTGCACTCAGCTACCACTCCTACCTCACATGATTCTCATGAAGCACTGAACCACCTGACAAGAGCCCAGAGCATATGACCATCACCAACCATTACTTTTCACCTGCGATGGGTAATAAACACAGCATTTAATTGGCTAGCGAGCATTCTGAGCTACTCAGAGAAGCTTCTACAAAAAAGCAGCAAGTCTTACCTGACAGAAAAGATGGCCCTCTTTGTCCCTTTTGGCCAGACTGGATAAGTAACAATGTACAACTATATGGGAATCATCTAAGATTGTATTAAACCATCGCCGAGTGGGAAGCAAAGCCTAGAATGAACAGCACATTATAAACAATTGAATACACAGCACGTAAGTTTTTATTAACAACTAGAGGACTGGTTAGAATTCAGTGCTTCATAAAAACTTGATGGGGATTAGTTGCTATAAGGCCCTAGTGATATCACTCCTTCCAATAGCAATCTTGACAGTCCTGTGCCTATCAGTAAAGAAGTAGAATGGAGGAAAAGAGAAAACTGGCTCTAAAGGGCCCTAAACCAATAATATGATGAAAGAGATTATTAAAGTCAGGAGATATGCAGGAGAGCCCTACTACTGCCCCTACCCCCCCATATAGTTCCTACAATCCTAAATTATTCATATGCATGTGTGTAAAGTTCAGTCAAGTCATAGCTGATGTGGGGCAACCCCACAGGGTTTTCAAGGAAAGAGATGTTTAGAGGTGGTCTGCCACTGCCTGCCTCTGCATAGCAAACTTGGGCTTCCTTGGTGGTCTCCCATCCTAGTACTAACCAGGGCTGACCCTGCTTAGCTTCTGAGATCAGGCTAGCCCATGCCATCCAGATCAGGGAAATTATATTTACCCAAGGGCAATTTCAGCTTCAAATGGGGCAGAGTTCCTAAGAGCTGACAAGGACAGAGATGAAGGGGTGAAATCAGTGTTGAGGAAACTGCATACTCATGAGAAGCACATTCCCTACCTACTTGCCACAAAACAGAGAGAGAGAGAGAGAGAAATATGTTAAAAGGCAAGCTTTCCTTCCTGCAGTATATCATGCGGGCTCAAGGCCTCAGAAGCTAGACTACTTAAGTTCAGGACTATGAGAGCAGAAAACTACTTACCTAGTCCCAGAGCTTAGCAGCTTTTGTTGTACTATATATTATACTACTGGGGGGGGGGATTTCTGATCTGTTGTTCTCCCTGCAATTCCTCTACAGGCCCACAACTTGTCTGCTGTATCTATAATTTCTGAAGCATCTCACAAATAAAGCATTGTACACAAAATGTTTATAGAAAGGCTACGTCCAATGAGCCGATAATTTAATTTAGGCAGGCCTAGAATAAGCCTTAAAAATAGAAATAATTATCAACCAGTAAAGAACATTAAAAAGACATAATAAAAATTGGGAAGTGACATAAACTATAATGGGAGATGAAAGATAAGTAAGAGCTACAGAAAGAGTATGTTTGAAACTAAGCAACAGAATCTGAAACGGAATGAGAAACAGTAAAGTAGAAAAGCATTATCCATATTGGCATGAAGAAAAATAAGGTAGGCAGGGGGCAAACCAAAGGAAAAAGATCAAAGATGGGAATAGGGAAGGCCAACAAGAATCCCATGGGAACGCTCGAGAATGAACTAAAGTATGATTTAGAAATAACACAAACATAAAAATTCAACCAATGAAAACATACAATTTAATAATTGTATTATCAGTATGGCTTGTGATAAGCAAACAGAACTGATTAACAAAGTACGCATTTCTTTTGCACACAAAAATACAGCCTTGTCAATAGAAAAATGAACTGGCTGGAACACACAGATGCGCTCCTCTGATTCATATCATTGTTAAATGGTGAAATGTTCAAGTAGTTTAGACTCAATCATAACATAGATGTAACATTATACGAAACACTGAAATGGCCCACGGGGAGAAAAGGGACCATAAGTGTATGTAAAGACGCTCTGCTCAGATGGGACAAGCTAGAGGAGAAGAACAAATGTGATGGCTTTTTATAGCCGATTTCTGGTTTGCCAGTTCCAATCAGCCCAACAGGCTTCAGAAACTATATGAATTCTTTAAACTCTCCTGTAATGCCCTCAGCACAGAAAAGAACGAAAATGAAATGTTCTTCTGTTTGGCTTTTCAGAAAAGATCCAGCAGTGTCCCAGCTGAACACCTAACATACCCTCTCTCCAGGGACAGAATTCTGCAGTAGAGAGGTTGTGTTTAATGATACTAAGCGTGCAGAGTTTTTAGCAAAACCAAAACCATTAAGACGTATCATACTCATATAAAAAGGTTAAAGCACCTATGTTTTGTGTCCAACTGCTTCTATACAATGGATGCCATGACCATCAGTTTTAGACTTCCTGGAGCTGAAATAATTTAAAATAAAAATGGCCATTCATGTGTGAAACAAGTCCTGCCAATTATTGATGCATGAACTAGTTCCTGTAGCATTCAAAATAGCAGCGTCAGTGAATCCAGAAGAATACTGCTAGTATCAGCATTCACCCAAACCATGTTCTAAGAGTATTAGGAGGGTTGCTGCTCATGGTACAGTTGCCACATGAAGGCTGCTTGCATGGGGCACCCATTTCATGCAGCAGTCCTGGCTGCAACATAGAGGTGAGCTACAATGCTGTGTGTGTGTGTGCATGCATGCGTGCATGGGGGGAGGGGTAATCCACAAGGCAAGTATACAAAGCAGCTTGCTGCCAGGAGCAACCTTCACACAGAAGTTGTTTTGGCGCAAGATGCACAACCTAAGAAATGGTCCTCTCTGTATGCTCACCCCAAAAGAGAAGATGGTACTCTCAAACTATTCCACAGTACCACGGGACTGTGCTTACATGATGGCTGTAGTAAAATGAAATTGTGGTGGACTCTTTTATAAAGGGAATAGGGCTGTAATTTATGGCACTATTTATTGTATACATTATCTTGTTCTTATTGCATTGTTTTCTAAATTCCATAATCCGCTTTTTATATTGTTTACTATGTTTGTATTGTTTACTAGGTCATGTTTTATACTATTATGAACACATTAGTCTCTAACTATAATAAAATAATTGCACTGTTTATTGTTCGTCTTATAATGTTTCTATTGCATAGCTTTAAAATTTTGTAATCCTCCCTGAGTCTCAGAAAGAAAGGCAGAATAAAAAATTAAATAAATAAAATTTAACAATTGCTTTTACTGATAATTTGTTGCTCTAGCGCTCACAATAAACACACTAGAAATAACAGAGAAACATCAAGGCCATTTCAAAGAACAGTCAGGTTCTGAACTACAGGAGGTCATTTTCTTTTTTACATAAACATTCACATTTAATGAGAATCTTTGTATGCAATTATCTGTGTGAGCATCACTAACTGTTGGCCTCTGGGCTGAAGCTGGCTCACTAAGGTGTGCCAACTGGCCTTCCAGTAGCCAGGCTTAGAGGCAAATCAGGAATGGATAAAAAGGCATTTGGCAACAGGACTTTCAGGTGAAAGATGAAGTGCTGCATTACCATTCTTCACTTACTTATTATAATGCCTCTCCAGGAAATAGTAGTTGTTGACCAAGTGCTTCAAATCCTGTTCCTGAACATTCTCCATTTACTTTGATACAATTTACCTGAGATTACTGCAAAAGCCTCACCGAAATGAAAAAAAACTCTGACTGAGGCTTGATGCATCAGTCTCATGAAAGATGATTTTGTCGGGTAACATTTTAGAGTTAATCATATTTCTATCTGCAGCTTAAGCACTGAGACAAACACACAACGTACTCTCTTAGATTAGAGAACAGACAGATGATTATATACTCATCTTACCTCTAGATCTATCATGAGTTCAATGAACCTTTCACAGTAGTGCAATTTATCCATAGAGAGAGAGCCTAAAAAACAAAGATAATTTGTAAACTATTCCTGAAATTGAAGGACAACACAATGCTCTCTAAAGGAAGATTTTTTTAAAGACCAAAGTTAATAATTGTCAGTCATTTATCCAGTAGGTGGGAAATGAACATTTTCTTTCTGCAAAGACTACAGTAGTCATCAAAACTACAATTATACTATTACTCAGCAACGATGTTTGCCATTTTTGTTTTACTTCATGGGGGAAACAGAAGGGAAAGTTGGATTTAGGGGAAATCTTCAAATCTAACACATTTTTTAAAGTCCCAAAACAATGCGGAACTAACACTGAAATTAACATAAGGACTCTACTTAAAAGGTATGATGCAGTTGTGAACTGACTTCCAAAGAGCATTATTCTACAACTGAATATTCTACAGCATAGGGTACAATCAGCTGATCCAGGAAGCCCAACTTTGATGGGTGGGATTATCTGGCCACAGGAAAGCTCCATGCCGGCAAAACCATGGCATGAGGCTGGTGGGAGACAGACGGCAGCAGGCGGAGTGGATTCCCATCCTGCCCTTGGAAAGCCTTGGAAGTGGTTCCCCCATAGGAAGCAATGGAGAGGGCAGCTTGTTCAGGGGTCCATAGAATTAGACCCCAGGGTCCAATATTCTTGACATTTGGAGGGTCTTTAGTGGACAGGAAGGAGTAAGTTCACTGCAAATTTGGTGATCTGCTTGAAAAATACTACCTGCCCACCCTACCCTCCAGATAGCTTTCCTCATAGGGAATTTGGCCAGATAAATTCAAGATTCTCTAACCAGATTAGAGACTCTTACCCAGATTTCACAGGTACGTTTTTTTTGGGTATCCCTGAAACCTGGATCTGGATCAACCAATTTGTTGGGGGGGGGGCATACCACTAGTTACTGGTAGTCCTAAACTGTGTTGTTCTAAAACTTTATCTGTGATCGTTTTTATTTATACTGTAAATTGCTTTGAGTCCCCACATGGTAGAAAGGCAGAGAAGAAATGTTTTAAATAAATAAGTAGGCTGAGAGCAAATGACAGGCCCAAGGTCACTCAGAGTGGGGATTTAAAGCTGGATCTCTCAGATCCTAAAGCAATACTAACCATTATGAAGCACCGAGATTACAATTGTTCCTTTGTTGAATTCATGAGTTGTGTTTGACTGCCCTGACAATCAGCACGCATCTAAAAATATAACATCATCCTCATGTATTGTTCATTACCATTTTTTTCTGTATTAAGGGACATTATGCTACAAAATCCCTGATCACCAACTAAATGTTTTTTTCAAGGTAATCGTTTCTTCTAAAACATGCTACTAGGTGAGTCGTGCTTCTATGGACACTATTTCCATTCTGTAGTCTTTTGCTTACATTTAGTACACTGTCCAGATCCAAGCACTCCAAGTGTGGGTGACTGTCAATTAGATTGCCTGGTGAGAGAGGCTGAATTAAAATAGTCTTTGCCAACTCCACTCATCAGATCTTTGGGTCTAGCCTGCTGATGTACCAAGAAAAGTGGAAGGCACAGCTTTGTCATCTCAACTTCATCTCCATCATCAAGCCTAGACTTGGTAATACATGCAGATAGGAATGATAATTCAAGCTCAGGTGCTAAAAGACAACAGATATTCCTTTTACCAACTGGGCCCTTAACAACAAGGCTTGTTGACCCAGTATTTCATTGGTACACCACCAAAAATTCCTTAGGTTTAATGAGTTTAGAATATATTTTAGGCAGGGGGATCATGTTTTCATATATTGTACTAATTAGCACACTTCATTCTCAGTACAGGATTTGAGTAATCTTGGTGAACAGGCTGGATTTCATAGATGGAGACTCTTTTAATGCAGAGCTCTGTTCATGGACATGATTCCTTTTATTTCCTTCAACTTGCTGCACAGGTCTCCCTATGTTCCCCTATCGAGCCTCTCCTGAAGACTCATATCCAACTACAATACTTTAATATCAAATGCCCCATAATAAAATATTCTTTTAAATTAGACTTCTTTAAAAAGCTAAACAAGTTGAAAATGTACACAGCAAGAAAAAAGGCATAAAGATTAATCTCAACAGATATAATTTAATTTAGTAGAATTCTTTGGACACACTGAAGACCAACCTGCAAGAGTATGTAAATGTAAGCAATTTTAGAAATTCCAAACCAGAAAAAATGGAAAGTAAAGAGAACAGAGAACAAAGAAGAGGTGGGACAAAATAATTTACTATCAGACCAGGCATAAGCATTCCAAAAATAAACTCTCTGCTGAGATCCCCTTGAGCATTTTGAGTATTTTTATTTCACCTGGGAGAGATGTACTCTTGCAGATATTAAAGAATAGCTACCCCGTAATATTTGAATTCGAAGCTGTGTGTGTATATACTACTTTTCATTTTCACAACTTTATAGCAGCTTGACAGTGAGCTCAAAAGGAACTTTCTGAGAACACAGAAGTAATCTAACCAACACAAAAGCTGAAATTAATTTTTTAAAAATAATACACATACCAGGCCCCTTTAAATAGTCTATCAACATTTAATTTGAACTGAATAATTTGAATAGCAGTGTCTCATCAGTTTCACAGGCTGGCAAATTTCACACAGCGTAACACAAAAGGAGTCCACAAAATAACAACATATTCAAAATTCAAAAAAAATCAATGCATTCCATAACAGAATGGAGGTGTGCATATTGGGAAAAAGCAGCCTTTGGGACAGAAGACTTATAACACTGGCAGAACTCTTGTATTTCTGTCACACACTGCAGAACTCTTGTATTTCTATCCTTGGTCTCTAAGTAGTGATGGGGGCGGGGCGGGGAAGGAGAAGTCTGCTCTCAGTAGAGATCCTCTACCCTTGAAGAAAGATAGCAGAGGTTGCTCCCACTGCAACCTCTGCAATACTGCCCTAATCAAAGGTTACACATGTACGTCCTCTTTCCACCCAGGCAACATGGAGTTGCCATGCAAAAGAACTCTGGGGTGACATCATACATCCCAAGAGCTTTTAAGACCCTGGCAGGACAAAGAGATTTTGGGCTACAGTGCTAAACTCATGTGCTGCCTTACAAAAGGACTCCAGGGAAACTAGACACACACCCAAGAGCTCTGAGGACATTGTGCTGGCTTCCCCAAGCAGTGTCACTCACTGGTTTGCATCACTTCACAGAACTTTGGCAGGGCCAGAGATGCATCCTGAAAGTTCTTGCTCCAGGCTCTCCATAATTCTTTCATCCCACTTTGCTCCACCCCAGTCATCTCAATAGAGAATGCTCAGAAAAACACACCCATCTGTGTACTCTTCCTAAGCCGTTTCTTTACTCCCCTATCTTTCTAAGCAGCAAGGGAAACAGATTACCACTCTTCACTGCTGAAGTGAATGTGTCATTGGGGTTGCGGGGAGGTGGATGACCACTGGGTTTGGAGGACTTTTTCTTTGACCCCTCCCCAAGATTAGCCATCCAACAGTAAATTGATCATGAAGGGGAAGAATGAGAAACAGAGTCACATACTCCTGCCCCCCTCTCCCAAAACCCTTACAGATTTGTAACTGTATGCAAGTTTCACATCCCTGGAAAATTCAGCTCTGGAGGAGAAAGGGTGGAACATGGGCACTGCCCTAAGCATGCCAGAGGCACAGCAACAGGACAGAAGGAGGCACCCTATGGAGTCTGCAAGCGCATGGGGGGAGAAGACACAAGGGAGGACATCCAGTGCTAGGCCCTTATGGAGCAAAGTCTTACCCAAGGGCAAAGGTCTTCTTGGGAGAAAGTATCTAATCAAGAGTAAGTACAGGGAAGCAGGAACTGGGTGTGTTGGGAGAGAGGATAAAAAGAGCTCAAGTAGGTGGGGAGGAAGCAGCTACCTGGGACCAGTTAGGAACAGCACAGAAGAGCAGCCAGCGAGTCTGAGCTCTCTATGGTCATCATAAGCAACTCTCCTGGGCCAAAAAGGCAGTATTCCTAACCAAGGGGCAACAACTACATCTGGCCCCAGGGTACTTCAGATGTTAGCCCTGCAAAAAGGAACAGTGGCCAGAGCTAAGGAGTTATGTAGACCTTGCGAAAGTCCTCATATGGGAAAGTAAACCAACAACCTTGGTGAATGCAGGTGGAGGTGATTTGGAGTATCAGGGTGACTGTTAACCTTGGAAACTGGAGTCTGGAAGTGAGCAAAGCAGCAAAAGGGCAATCTCAACATTTCTTAAGTGTTGGCTCATCTTTGACAATGCTGATAAAAAAGGGACATCCCTGTGGGGGCGGGGGCAGAACGTAGCCCTGGGTGCATAAAAACATATTATACATAGGAACAAATATGCTACATACCTGAAATGGGTATAGATTTTAACACCGAGATGAATTTTTGAATCAGTTGTGAAAGAAATAGTCTTTCTTTGTATGCTCTGAA
Source organism: Eublepharis macularius (assembly GCF_028583425.1). Classification (NCBI taxonomy): domain Eukaryota; kingdom Metazoa; phylum Chordata; class Lepidosauria; order Squamata; family Eublepharidae; genus Eublepharis; species Eublepharis macularius. Next base: position 58,653,529 of record NC_072791.1, read on the forward strand.
AAAAAATTACACATTGAGCCACTAATAGTCTGCATCCCATCATATCAAAGGCTCAGCAGAGAATGTAGTTTCTACACATTTTTTCATTGATCCTGGTACCAAAGATTATGATGCTGATATTATATATACTTAGCTTTTTGAAAAAAGCCCACATGCTTTCATGAACAACAATTTCCCCCACTGCATATTCAAGGAATTTCTCCATTAATATAGCGAAGTTTTGTAAGATCTGTTAACTAACTGAAGAAGAGCAATTTCCACATTACAATGGAAAGATGACCTTGCAAAGAGTAGACAGGGAATGCACGCACGCACGCTCTCTCAAATAGAACCAATTCAAGAAAAACGGCCATACTGTTAGAATGTCTCACAGAATTGTGGAGGGAGGGAAATCACCCACCATAGAAAATTAATTTTAAAAAAGTGGCACAACCTGTTCAAACTTCCTGCACGCAATCCTCATGTGTTTCAACAGGCTGCTTCTGAAGAAAGCTGTAATGCATTGCAACTGAGATTAACATTTGTTTAATATGGAAGCACTGGATGGACACTTCAGATAAACCAGAAGAGCATTCAGGAATATTGTGCTGGATGGCTGTGCTGTGTCTTATTCAAGAACAAGTAAATTATCAGCCGCTAATTAACAACCACTCTGAGACCTGTGACTGAAAACAAGAACAGACTTGGGAAAAACAGATGCCACCCTCTCTTTCCTAGGCCAATGAAACACTGGGCTGCATCCCATCTAAATTCTGAATATGGAAGCGTAACACCCCTGCTTATACTCACTGCTGCAGCCTGAAATGCCTCAAGAAACACTGCTCCTGGAGGATGGGGGACTCCCAGGAGCATCATGAGACAGGAGCTGTAAGGCATGGAGCAAGGGTCACTGCGCGTGGGGGGGGGGGTAGGTAGTTGCGAATTTCCTGCATTGTGCAGGGGGCTGGAACAGATGACTCTGGCAGTCCCTTCCAACCCTATGAATCTTATGATTCGGACCAGTCCAGACGGCAGGCCAGCAATGGGACAATGCTGCCAGTTTCACAGACTTTGCTGAACTAAGCACAGGACATTAATGGGCCTTCCTAACCAGAGCTCTGGTTAGGATGAGATGAGGAAAAACATTTATGAATTTATATTTACCTGTTTACTTCCTGTGAGGATAAAGTGTTGAAATGTAGTGTTGTATTTGCACTTACTTGTTTGCACTTGCACTTTAGTAGAATTATTAACAATTTATTGGAAGAAAGTTAGTTGTGTATTGTGTTAATTATGGGGATTAGGATCTTTGTTGGTTGCCATTTATTTCAAAGCAGCCATATTACCAACCACGAGCATCAGATTTAAAAGGTATCACACTGTTCCTGTTAACTTACTGTATCCGTGTATTCTCATCCATTTTCTCATCATTCTTCTTGATCAAATTCCAAAATTTCCTAAGCTTAGGTGTCTTTTTCAATTCAAGCTCCAGGCGAGCCTACAACAACGAAAACAGAATGAGCTTTCTTGCGTTATCGTTTGCCCCTGAAAAAAAACCCCTTTCTGCTTGCCCATCTTGATATTAAAACTGCATTTGCAAGAGATCCCAAAATCAGTGAATACCACTCTTTGCAAATAACAAATCCCGGATAGCACAAACTCTCACGAACCAACTCCTCGGACCCATGCTCTCACTCCTCAAACCCAGGGGACAGCCTGTGTGATGGAACATGCAGTAGGGGCACACTTTCAATTCCTTTACAGCACACCTGCCAAAAGGCTGGCAACCACAGCTTCCAAAAGACCTCCATGTTGGTGGTGGGCAATGGTCATCATCTCAGGCTGGAAGTGAGTGTGAACTTTCATCTCTAAAACCCAGAGGTTATTTGCATTTGGCTTTTTGTAAAGCTGCCCCAAATCTTTGTTAGGAGGGGGAAATGCAGGATATATTTAAATAAATAAAACAAAATAATGGTTGTTGTGGGTTTTCCGGGCTGTATTGCCGTGGTCTTGGCATTGTAGTTCCTGACGTTTCGCCAGCAGCTGTGGCTGGCATCTTCAGAGGTGTAGCACCAAAAGACAGAGATCTCTCAGTGTCACACTCACTGTCACTGAGAGATCTCTGTCTTTTGGTGCTACACCTCTGAAGATGCCAGCCACAGCTGCTGGCGAAACGTCAGGAACTACAATGCCAAGACCACGGCAATACAGCCCGGAAAACCCACAACAACCATCGTTCTCCGGCCGTGAAAGCCTTCGAAAAAACAAAATAACTTTAAATAAATGAATACATTTATCATAGAACACTTACAGGTTGCAGGCCCATCCACATTGGCAGAGAGATGAGTTGCTGAACTTGTGATCTGATCAAATCCACTTCCTGTCCCAAGAAATACAAAAGCAATTTAAGACACTTTCACAGCCCCACAGCAGGCCTATGCAACACGTGCTCCCTTCAGCCTGCAGGCTATTGTGCGACTTGCCAGAAGCTTATCAACCCTATTTAGGTAGTCCCAGGCCAGAAGCAAAACAGGAACTTAGTGAGGGTTTTCTGAGCCACCAGATAAGATTTGTGTTTGGGTGGAACAAGCTGTGCAAGGAATAATCTCCCAGTTCTATTCTCAGGGATAGTTTGCACCAGCTGACTTGCATACTGCAGCCATCATCTATTTAAATTTTGGATTTCTAAACCATCCTTTCCAGAAAGTCTCAAGGCGAGTCTCAACTTTATATAACTGAAACGCTAGCAGAAGGAAAACAAAAGCATATTAACATACCACTAAAAGTTGTCTTCCTTCTGCTAGCATTTCAGGAAAGGACAGTCACCTTTTGAGGGACAATCCTTCAGACTGCCTCTATTCATTCCTCTGCAGTCTAATGTAATGAACGGCAAGTTTAAGGCAGCTTTGAGAGCAGAGGGCTGCAACAAGTGTGAGGGTGAAGAGTCACAGTGCACACCAGCCAACCAAGAGTTAACAAGAGTGTCAGTCTGTTGTAGGAAGAGGGTCCTCAGGCAAGTCAGCACAGGATCCAAAGACAGACTCAGCTGCAAGTCTTAACATAACAAATGGGTGACCTTCAGTCTAAGCTTACCAAGCTGTTGAAACAGTGATCAAGGAACAGCAGAAGTATTGTTTGCTCTTGCAGTGAGAATCCACTGTCATTCTCAGCCAAGGATGCCTCCAACACACATTTGAAAAAGAATGGAAAGTGCTCTGGCTTTCTTTTGAATGTCTAGATGGGAAAACAGATCGTCAATCTCCTCAAGTGGAAAATCTTTGAGGGAAAAGTTATTAATGGAATTGTGAGGTAGATATTATAGGTGAGTATTAAAAGCAAAACAAGCCATGTGCAAAAGCAGGCAGCTTTATAATAAGAGATGTATACTTTTAAAGAGTCCATTCTTATGTTAAAGAACCATTTGGACTGCTACTCCCCTCCTCACTGCTAGTTACCACTTCCCCACGCTCAGCTCCTCTCATATTCTTCAAAGTTCAAAGTTCTATACTTCAGGGAGCTGTAACCACACTATTCCTATAACGGAAAATGACTGTAAGATTAAATTGCTCTTCAGTTTCCATTATAGTCTTCTTCCAGAAGTGAAAATTTCTCTTACCACTGTCTTTTGGCACCATAAAAACTGCACCGCTAAGTGCCACACTTTATCAAGCAACAATACATGGGAAACGCCTCAAAATGACTGAAACAATTACTTCTTTTCATATTGTTCCTGCTTCCATTATGAAATGTGCTGTTGTTTAAAAGGCTATGACAGATAACTTCAGACAAGGCACAACGACAGCCAGTATTGTACATCCTGACATCTTCTGACACTTTAAGTGGGCAACAAGAAAGTTGCAAATTGGGGGATCAAAGTTACTGCTGACTGTAATTGAATTTTATTACCTCCCACGCAGGCACATTCTCTCTGAACTTTTCATTCACCATACAGCAGATTGACATCAAATAAGCCTTGCTGGACACCTCAGGAGAATAATTCACCCATAAGTAATTTTCCAGGTACTGGCTGTGAATGGTGAAAAGAAAAAGAGTTACCACCCATGTAATCTGCCACTTATCAGTGGAGAAAAGCATAATTATCTACCATTTGGGGGAAATAACTCTATATGATTTTGCAAATATTTCCAATATTACATAAAGAGCAAGCTACTGCTCTAAACAGGAACATTTAAAGCAGTCTGAATGAGCACAGCTGATGACTTGCCCACTGGGAAGCCACTGCTCATTAGGATTTGTCTGTGTACTTGGTACAAGGTCTACATTATCCTAATGATGGACACTAACTCATGTTGGTTTTTCATGGGGAAAGAGAATAAGCATCCCTCTCAGCTGTGATACACAGCCACAGACACTGCTTTGGCACCCAAATGCAAGTATCTCCTGCCTTTTGAGACAAAGCAACATAGAATAACAACGAATGGCTTTTGGAAAGTCATTATTATGCCAAAAAATATGAACAAAATCTATCAACAGCACATTTTTAAATGCACTAGACAGTCAGCGAAAAACAGATCTAAATATGTTAGGAAGTGAATGGTACTCAACCTAAAGTTGTTTAAAATATTTCTTTTAGAAGTTCCTCTGAGCTCCTAACTTGCATGATGTACACCAAGTATATATTTGCACGGCAATAAGAAGCCACAGAAGAACTTAAGTTTAAAGGAGTGCATTAGACAGGCATGCTTTACTGAGCATGCTAGCTACTTGCCAAAATCTTCACAGGGCCACTGTGTGTTACTGTACTGCTTTGGATCCTTGTCTTAATAACAAGATACTTTTATAATTCAGCCACCTTGTGAGCATTTATGTTAAAAGCTGAAGTCTAAATATTTTGAATAACAACAGCAACTGTTCTGTAAATGATAAAAGCATTGGGCTACCATCTGTGTCAGGAAGGCACATAGAATTTTCTGGGGCCTGCAAGATGTGTGCAGGGAAACAAACATGAGGGCCAGTGGGCTGGAGTGAAGGGGATAAGGGGATGAAATCACCCTGTCCCCTCATTAGAGCTCTGCTTGTAGAAAAGGAAGGAGAAGCCATTTCCACTCCTTGCCCCTCCTCACTGCAGCCCCCAACCCACTCGTGGATTCTGCTACCCTAGCAGCAATCCTTCCAGGAGTCAGAAAGGGCCATGGCTATGCAGAGGAGCATGAGGAAGCGCCACCTTCTGCACAAGGAGTGGCAGGATACTGCCAACTTTCTCTGTCACCTTTACAAGTTTCTTGCAAGGCTATTCAGTATCATCACCCCCGTCTTGCTGGGGAAAGGGCCAGAACATGGAGGCTAAAAGACAACGATTTAGAGGTGGAGACTTTAGTCAGGAATCCTTGAGCTCCCAGGCTTCTTTCCTTGCAAACAGGTCAGCAATTAAGCAGACCGACTATTCTGGCAAATCAGTTTATTGTTATGGTTTCTTTTCCTTAGGATTCCATACTCTGGCTTAATCCTGGTTTCTGGGGAACGTAGAAAACTATACTTAGGTGTTTGGCTGAAACAATTAATTGAGCTGTTGCAACAGTGGGGGTAACTGCTGTCAAGTCGCAGCCTACTTATGGTGACAGCAGAAGTCTTTCATTTTTGAGCTTCATGCAAAACCCCAAGATCCCTCCACCCCCCAATTCATTCACTCAATGGACCCCATTGCTTGCCATTTCATCTGAAGCATGCTCTGGCGTCTGTTTAGTTACATTTTCTTTAGCAGGGCATCTCTTGCTCCAGAAACACTTACCTGAATTCCAGAAGCATGATTTTTCTAATGGCAAATCTGAAACCAAAGAAAGAAATGACTGACTGCATCATTATTTCCTTTACATAGGCGGGGTCAGGGAGAGTCCAGTGGCACCTGGCGTGGGCTTTCGGGGACCACAGTTCTCTTTGTCAGATGCATCTGGCAGGGAGGGCTGTGGTTCTCGAGGGCTTGTGCTGCAGTGGAATTGGTTGGTCTTGGTGGTGCTGCTGGACTCTTTTTGATTTTGCTACTACAGACTAACAGGGCAAACTCCTTTGAACCTTTACAGAAGCAAACTGATCCCCACATCAAAAGGAGCTGTTTGAATCTCCATATCAAAGGAGCTGTTTGCATCTCCCCTCTCCTCCCCCCTCCCCTCTCCTCCTCTATATTTGACCAGTTTCTGTTGGCCCTCCATGCATCTGACGAAGAGAACTGTGATTCTCGAAAGCTTATGCTACAATAAAATTGGTTAGTCTTAAAGGTGCTACTGGACTCTTTTTGATTATTTTCATCTGAGTCAGTTGTCTCACATTACAACAAAGATGTCCCTCCACAGTGCTGCTAATGGAAACTGTAGCCACTACCCAAAGTTTTTGTATGGGCATCTCTCTACTGGCACATCATCATCTTATGTGCTGCATTGCCATAGATGCTGGCATATTTCCTCACCATAAGAGCACAGAAGTCAGAGCAGTGAGCCTGAGGACTGGGCTGCAAATCAGACCAGTCTCCCCCATGTTTCCGGAAAATCATATCCCTGAACATTTCAACATCCCCCCTATGAGTGAACCGCAAGAATTGCAAATCGTTTCATATCCCTTTTTAAGCTTCAGTTCTTTCATATTCCTCTGGATACAGAAAGCTCTTCAACTTGACCAACCCCATTACATTGTCTTGATGGTAGGTACAATCCATTGCTGAATCACGGCAACTCAAGTCAGAGTTATGCACATTTCTGTATATTAAAACAGGGGCACCTAAATGCACATCAAGGCAGACTGGGTCACACATTATATTGTTTTGACAGATGGCCAAGAAAAGACCACACACATGAAGAAAGGGAAGAGGGAAAATGCAGGGCATGCTTAACATAGCCATAAAACTTAGTCAACACCATTAGGTAATAAAACACAAGCGTGTACTTTAAAACGGCAAACACTCTGCATATTTCACACAGATAGCTTGACCAAACTTGGCATGAATGAATCTGGTAGCTATAGACATTTTTTAAAAAGAAATTTTAATTGGTCATTTTTATCCCACCTTGTAGCTTTCAGATTCTCAGGGCATAAAATAAAACAAGAATATAAGCTACCAACATAACCTATCACCGCCACTGAAACCAAGAGCAAATACAAGAGTTCCATCCTAAGCAGAGTTATACCCACAAGCACACTCCAGTCACTGGGCTTATATGGGCTAGCTCTACTTAGAACTACACTGTAAGAACAGAAATGGCTAAGTTTTAAAACGTCAATTCAACAACAAATAAAAATAAGAGAATATACATTTTTAAAAGGTTTAGCGGCAATGAATCCAAAGAATCAGAGAGAGAAATGCAAATGAATAAAAACTGTTACACTACATTTGTCAGAGTTTACAGACTACCAAATAAAGCCAATTGAGTAAAAGAAATTAGTTAGCTTTTACAACTGCAGCAGCCATGGCCAGACCAGGCAGGGATATGCTACCTGTTCCTCCATTACCCATGCTGACAGTAAAGCCAATGGTGGAAGAGTAGGCAGGGTGTCTGGCCAGCTTCCAGCCATGAGTGTTACTCACTGGGCAGCAGTATGAGCAAGCAGCATCTAGGGCTGGAAAATGCTTCCTGTTCCACCGCCTGATCTTGTATGAGAGTGCACGTGGAAAATCAGGCAGGGCACCCCAGCTGGCTTCCCTACAGGTGCTGCTCACCTGGCAACAGCAAGAGTGGGCAGTGCCTACAGCCTAGAAACTCTCCCTGCCTTCTCCTGTGGGAGAGCAAGCAGGGAGAGCTTCTGAGCCAGTTCTTAACCTTGGGCACTGTCTGCTTATGCTGCTGCCAGGCAAGTGGTACCTGTAAGGAACCTGAGACTAAGTCTTTGGTAAAAATGGCTGGCATTAAGTTCAGAATTCTAAGTGTTGTCAGGTTGTGGCCTAGCCCAGATATGTGATTGCTGGGCTGATTAATAACAGCTGTGGAGCCGTCTCTGCGGTCCCAGAGATTCAACCTTGGAAGACTGTTCTCAGAGAGGCTCTATGTTCATTCCCTAGACCAGGGGTGGGCAAATTGCGGCCCACAGGCCGCATGCGGCCCACTACAGAGTTTTTTGTGGCCCGCCAAAGAAGGGGAGCCTCAGGGAACTAACTGCGGCCGCCCTTTGAATGACGCGAGATCTGCCCCTTTCATCTGCGGCTGGGCCTTTCCTCAGGGAGCACCTTGGGCTCCCGTCGTCTCTTTACACACAAGCGCGTTGTTCTCATTTTGGTCTGTTCCTCTGCGTCCAAGCGGCCTAGCGGCGTACGGAAGCCAGGAAGGTTGGGCGGCCTCTCCCATCGCCTAGGTGAGGGCGCCATTCCCCCCTCCCCTTCGTCTGCGCTGCCAGGCACTTTGTCAGCGCTGCCAATGTGGAGCCAGCCGCTGCGAAGGCGGAAGTGCTGCGGGGAAGAGAAGGAGGGAGCCCTGAGCCGCCGCCGCAGCCATGGAGAGCTCCTTGGAGAAGGTCGGCGCTTGCCCCGGCTGTTTTAAAGGGGAGGGGGCAAGGGGGAGGGTCCCTTCCCAGCCTTGCGAGGTGGGGATCCGGTGGGTGGGGGGAGAGGGGGCGATCGCGACAGGGAAGGATCCCGAGAGAGCGCCTTGCAACCGTGGGATCTCTTCTTAATTGGGGAGGGGGGTCTTTTTCATTATTTAAAAAAGCGATTATGTTAAATAGATTGTCTTTTTGAGGGGGTGGGATTGGTATTTTTTTCTAGCTGGGGAGAGGGAAGGGAATGTAGTTAAAGTGGTAGATTCCCTACTGTGGTGTGCATTAAGGGTGAATAATGGGGCAGGTATTTATTTCTTTTTTTTTTTGCTTACTTTGTTTATACAACACTTTCTCCCCAGAGGAGACCCAAAGTGGCAGACAACGTTTTGCCTATCTCCATTTTAATGGTGAAGGCAATTTTTGTCATTTCCCTTTATTAGGAAAACAGAAAGTGCCTGAAAGTGTTTCTGCTAAGATTAGGGATCATCTGCAGAGTTTGGAGGACGAGGTCACAAGAAGATTTCAGGACTTCAAGAAAATTGATCCTAAATTCAATTTGCTCTCTTATCCCATCACTGCTGATATTGATACAGCACCTGAGGAGCTGCAGCTTGAACTTATTGACATGCAGTCAGATCACACTGTGAAAGAAATGTTTAATGCTGTGACATTAGTTGACTTTTACAAATCTTTGTCTGCTGAAAAATTTCCATGTATGAAGAAATTTGCTGGGAAAATGTTCTCTATATTTGGGTCTACATATATTTGTGAGCAGTTTTTCTTGCGTGAAGATCAACAAGAGTAAATATAGATGCTCTTTGACAGACATTAACTTGCAGGCTGTGATGAGAATCTCAACAAGCAATCTCACTCCTGATTTCAAAAAACTTGTAGAAAAGTGTGATAGGGTACATTTGTCTCATTAAACTGATTCTAAAATTAAATGTGCTTGCAGCTATAGATGATATGAAATTAGCACAATAAATAAATTGAATAAAACTACCACTATTTTATTTAATTTATATTTATTGATTTTTATGATACAATTTATACCTTTTCTGAAATGCAAAGTTAACTAATGAATGCAATCATTTTAAAAGGTGCGGCCCTCCGCTAACCTCCGCTCCCACAAAGTGGCCCCCGAGCCAAAACAATTGCCCACCCCTGCCCTAGACTTTCACACAGCTGAAATACTAATTAACAACTCAGCCCTGATTGGCTCTCGAGTTGCTGGGTGATGCACTGAGTCCTGAAAAGATGGCTTCTCAGCTAACCCAGTTCCCCAGTTAGTTTTCTTCAAGCAAGAAAGCTGAAGGCTGCATGCTATTCATCACCTCAGCGTGTCCCTATATAGAACCAGCTAGGCATGGGAGAGGACTCACATTATAACGGAAGGGTGAGATAAGCAACAAACAGATGTCAAACAGAGATGTCAAATAGAGACAGCTAACTCTCAAGTTTTAGACAGACAGATTTTATTATGCAGCAACAGTAAGTTTTTCTTATTTTAATGTCTGTTCCCTATGTAAGAATGTTTTATGATTTTTGCAAACCCTCCTTAAGCTAATAAACCTAACTTTTATTTAAGCTGAGTCTGGAATTCATGATTTGGGCATGGGTACACACTAGAATGAACTCGGAGTTTGGAAAGCCAAGGCCTTTGGGAAAGGAAGAGCTTTCAGTCTCACAAACAAAGGGGAACACATCCCACCTGCCTGATTGCTGAAGTGGCTGTGAGCAGCGCTCAGAATTAGGAGGGGAGGTGGCCTTCCCAGCAGTACCCAGAGTCAAGCATTTTGTCCCACTTCCACCTGCTCTCAAACAAGAGCAAGCACCAAAGTAGGGGAAAAACATCTCGGATGGCTCCTGGCCATGGGCATCACTGGCTCGGCACTAGAGCAAGCCAATGGCACTAGTGGGTGAGTAGCACTCCCTGCCCTCCTCCACCTGCTCTCATGCCACAGAATGTTCCTTGGCCAGCTCCCAGCCATGGACATACGGCATCAGCAGCACAAATCAGTTGTACCTATAGCTAGGACCCAGAGCCCACTCCTCCGCTCTTCAGTCTCACTCAATAGCAGCCAATGTTTGAGCAGGCTGTAGGATGGCATGCTAGTCAACCATAGTTTGTTATCCAGCATGCAGTTAAGTGACAGAACTTTTACTTTTTAAAAGCATACACACACTAGAAACCGAGTGGTAAACAAGCTCCCATTCAAAAAACATCACAGATGAATTTAAATCGTAGCTACCCAAGAGAAATGTACTTAGCACAGAGTATACCTTTATAAATACAGGTGTGCGCCCAAAAAAAAAAAATCCAGTTGATCTGGACCTGAGTTTTAGGGAAACTAAAAAAAATTGGTATCCCTGAAATCTAGGTCAGATTCTCGAATCCAGTTAGAGAATCCTGAATTTATTCAGCCTTTACTCAGCCATTATTCCCTATGGGGAAAATTATCTGGAGGCATTTTCCAAGAAAACTTCACCAAATTTGCAAGCAACCTACTCCTTCCCATACATAAAAGACTCTCCAAATTTCAGGAAGGTTGGACCCTGGGATTTAATTCTATGGGCCCCTGAACAAGTTGCTCCCAGCCACTTTCTATTGCTTCCTATGGGGAAACCAATCCCAAGGCTTTCCAGGCAAAGAGAAACCTTAAGCAAAGGCAACTCCAGGCCAAAAGGCAGTCCCAAATGCAAGGCCCACTTCCATTGCAAGCTGAATCAACAAAGCCCAACAGAACCAAAGAGAACCAATGCCAAACCAGAGAACCCCAAAGCCAAACCAGAGAATTCTCCCAGACTGACGTAAAGGAGTGAGGCTCACTGGAGCCGCAGAGTTTAAAAGGCAGCCAATGGGTTGCCCTGCGGCTCCCAGTATAGCCAATTTATACATGGCAGAATTAGAGGATAAATTCTTTCTGAATCCCCAACAAAATTCCTTTTTTGAGGAAATTCTCTACTATGGCAGGTACATTGATGATGTGGCCATTATTTTGAGAGATGGCAGTAATGCTGAGGGGTTAGCCACATGGATGAATTCAGTGGATGTTAATATTAAGTTTTCTTGGCACTATAGCCCTGATGAAATCCATTTTTTGGATGTATGCATTTACAAAAGAATAGGAGGGAAGTTAGGCGTGAAACCTTATAGAAAGCCTACCGATAGGTTTGCTTATTTGCATTATACCTCTCATCATTCCAAAAGCCTTATTAAGAATATCCCATATGGCCAATTCTTAAGATTAAAACGTAATTCTACCTCCTTTGAAGATTACAGTAGGGAATCTTCTCAAGTAGAGAGGGCATTTATACAACAAGGTTACCCACAGGAAGTGGTCAGGAAAGCTAGATTAAAATCCTATTTGATTTCCAGGGACAGTTTGTTAGCTCCAACCACTAGGTCTGATGAGGATAGAATTACATGGTCCATGGAGTTTTCTACTTTGGCTCTCAAGATCATTAGAGTCATCAGGAAAAACTGGCACATATTGAAATTCATTCCAGGGTGTGCTGCCTCACCATTAGCGGGGCTAAGAAAAACGAAAAGCATTAAGGATTTAGTGGTACATACAGACTTCAAACAAAAAACCACATCTGGCAATTTGCCAGTGGGACACTTTTAATATGGTCACTGTAACATATGTGACCTTTCAGTTAGTCTCACAGATATAATTAATCCCATTACAGGTAAGAATCTTTACAGCAAAAGTTTTTCAACATGTGTTACTTCACAGGTTGTTTATGTTATACGTTGCTCATGTGGGTTACTTTACGTAGGGAGTACCACTAGACAGCTTAAACTGCGAATCCAAGAACACATGTCCCGAATCAGAACCAAATCTTTGGAAGCACCCCTAAGCCAGCATTTTGATCAATTCCATACCCATGAACGAGAATTTGTTTTTTCTGTGCTCCAGACAGTGGACCCTAAACAATCTGTTAACACGCACAGGATGTTGCTACAGTTGGAAGCACAGTGGATTGTCCGATTAAATAGCCTTGCACCCCATGGGCTGAATCTTGAGGTGGATTTTTCTCCATCTCTGGGCTAATAAAAACCAATTGGCATTTTACAGTTATTTTTTTGTAACATCATAGCCTGGCCCCTTTAAATTGAAGGCACTGGGTAATAATGAATATAACTTTAAATAGTGGATGTAGTCAGCACTACCCCACCCCATGGAGTAAAATCATTCGGGAACAGAAGCTTCTAAGAGAAGAGTAGCAGTAGCAGACCATAATTGGTGAGTTTTTTACTGTAATGTTTGTATTTGCAAGGTCTGTTTAAATGTAATTTGCATGTATTGTTAAAGTAACTTTGTTTTTGGGAAATGGGATTCTTTGTACCTATGCAAAAGAGAAAAGCATCAATAGCAGACTATAATTGGTGAACATCTCTCTCTGTAAAAACATTTGGAATGATTTTTGCATGGCTGTATATACCAGCAAGGGCAGTTTAAATGTAATTCACATGTGTGGTTAAAGTAACTTTGGCTTTTGGAAATGAGACACTTTGTAACTATGTAACACTATTTGGCAGACTGGTTATTTTAAATGATGTATTCCTTCATTTATTTTAGATTTACATGTGGCTTCTATGTAAAAGAGAAAAGTAGCAATAGCAAATTATAATTGGTGAGTTTTTCTCTCTGTAAAAACATTTGGAATGATTTTTGCATGGCTGTATATACCAGCAAGGGCAGTTTAAATGAAATTTGCATGTGTGGTTAAAGTGACTTTGGTTTTTGGAAGTAAGAGACCTTGTAACCATGTAAGACCACACTGGCTATTTCAAATGATGTATTCTTTTGTTTATTTTAGATTTATATGTGGCTTATGACAAAGCACATTGTGCAAAACGGGGCCTAATTTCCAAGCCGGCAAACCCGTTGCCACCTCCAGCTGGGAGTTTGGGAATTCTTCACAACTGCTCGGTTGACATTGGCTTATTGTGCCTTACAATTGAGTGCCTTATATTTGAGTTTCGATAGCAAGAACATTAAACTTCTTTGTACATAGTCCTGTTCTTCATCTTCATTCCAAAGAGAAACCTTAAGCAAAGGCAACTCCAGGCCAAAAGGCAGTCCCAAATGCAAGGCCCACTCCCATTGCAAGCTGAATCAACAAAGCCCAACAGAACCAAAGAGAACCAATGCCAAACCAGAGAACCCCAAAGCCAAACCAGAGAATTCTCCCAGACGGCCGCAAAGGAGTGAGGCTCACTGGAGCCGCAGAGTTTAAAAGGCAGCCAATGGCAGCTTGAAGTGCTCTTTTTTGAGTTCAGCCAGGGGTGGAGGAGTGGGACAGGAATTAACTCTGCCTGTTGCCTCCTTTCCCCCTCAAGCCTCATGCCACTTCCTTTCGACGAGGCGAAGCTTGCCTCCACTTTTTGTCAAACCATCTTGCTCATAGCAGCTCGGACTCCACTGGACTGCCTGCCTGCTTTTCGCTCTATGGTGAGGACTGAAGGTCAAATAATCCAGCCCATCGAAGTTCAGCTTTCCGGATCCAAGCCACAATTCTCTACTGTGATCCAGTATCATCAGATTATGCTGGATTCATTAAGCTGGTTCATGAATCCTATATTGCACACCCCTATTTATAAATCCCTTTTGAAACATCTAGAATATATATATAAGAATGGCTCATATTAAGCTTATTGATTATACATCACACGTCTCAAGGTCAACAGAACTATAAAAAGGCAGTGTACATACTTTGATCTGACGATTTCTTTTCCATATATATCTTCAATAACCTACAAAAAAAAGTTTTGTTTTAGATACACACAAAAATTCTTACTTTGATGGGATTTCGTACTAATATTATGCCTTTGCAAAGAGGAATTCTAGTAACTAAGATCAACCATGTTACCACACTCCTAAGATATACTAATGTTTCACATTAATATTTTCACACATATGAAACAAAAAAATTGCACCCTTGAAGACCCTGAAGTCAATAGACTTTGAAAGGTGTAACTCAGTTGAAAGAGACCAAGAAGAAATAGGGCCCTGCATTCTGTAAGTCACTGAAATTTTATTTATTTTGCTTAAAGAGGCCTGATAGTTTTAGCAAACATTTATACCTATCCATACAAAGAGAGAAATTAAACAAAAAGTAGTAACAAAACTATTAAAAACTGCATAAATAATCCATGGAACATTAGTTACACCTCATGAAAACAATTTGAAAATAATTCCTACTAATTTTTAGTAATTATTAAGTAGAAATGCCAAATAATGTAAATAATTATTTACCTTTGACTCAAAAGGTAGCCTTTTCTTGACATGTGGTGCCCAGAACTTATTTGCCAACTGTAAGATAAAAGCCAATTAATTAAAATACATGCATCTGACGAAGAGAACTTGATTCTCGAAAGCTTATGCTACAATAAAATTGGTTAGTCTTAAAGGTGCTACTGGACTCTTTTTGACTCAGAAAACAGGACTCTCCTGTAAACCTTTTCATAAAATAAAGTAAAAATATTTGTGTATTGCAGCCTTCCTAACTATGAGAATACGAGAGAATTCTCAAAATAAATTTTAGAGTGTCTAGCAACCAGGATTGCCAGTCACCCTCTCCCATGGTAAGGGTGGAGGATTCCCTTGGCTTCCATTTCTTACATGAACAGAAACAACCTCATAATAATAGGCCAAGCGGCATAGTTGAGTGTAAACCTTGGTAGTTTCCACACATCCTTAGACGCACAGTTCACTCTTGGAACTGTGGTGGCTCTTCCCCAAGCATCCACATATTATCATTTGCCAAACGTAAGCATATTGTTCTGTTACCACATTTTCTCCGTCTTTAGTGGGACTATATTTGCTCTGCTGTTTTCTTTTGTTGCGTGTTTACGGTGCAGACTTTTTTGCATTTTCTGACATATTAATGGTTAAAATGCTTCTTAAGAAACCTCCTATTCCTCTCAATCTCTGCCTAGTTCCTCCCCTGAAGCTCTTTCCCTTCCTTCTTCACATTTCCGCTAAGCTGCAGAAGCCTGCTTGAAACAGGAGCTGCGTAGAATTGCACATGTGCAAAATAAAAAAAAAAGTTAAAAGGGAGGAGGAAGCTTTTAGACTATGATGACAAAAGTGTATGACCTCCCCTCCAAAACCGCTTTTGTTTTGGACTGTTTGGAGGCTGTCCTGAGAAAGGTAAGTGCTTGTGGGAACTGCATGTAGAGGATGAGTTTTTGGAGAGACTCAGCAAAACACAGACCTAAAGTGGGAGAAAGGCA
The DNA here is from genome assembly GCF_028583425.1 of Eublepharis macularius. Taxonomy (NCBI): domain Eukaryota; kingdom Metazoa; phylum Chordata; class Lepidosauria; order Squamata; family Eublepharidae; genus Eublepharis; species Eublepharis macularius. The sequence goes on from NC_072791.1 coordinate 58,669,232, forward strand.
GGAATGACAGGCTGTATGGAAATGGGCTTTATAACATTGAAAACATGGAACTCTTCGTGTATCTGTTTATTTATAGGTTTACATACTGCTTTTCTTTTCCCTTCTCCATAGGAGTCCAAAATGAGGTTCAACATCATTGTCTCCTCCTTTACTTTATCCTCACACCAACAACTCTGTGAGGTAGTTTAGGCTGAGAGTGTGTGACTGGCCTAATGTCACCCAGCAAGCTTCCACTGCAGAGTGGGGATCTGAACCCGAGTCTCCCAGATCCAAGTCCAACATGCTAACAACTACACCACTTTGGTTCTAGTAACATTCAAATAATAAACACACTTGTCAGTGTGTTGTATATATACACATGCTTACAGTGTGCTCTAGAATTACCTCTCTCCAATTCTGCAGATTGTACATACAAATCTCTTCAGTACACATTTTGAGGAAGTAAAAACCTTGTCTTATAAAACATTTCATTTATTCCAAAAGAGAAAATATTTCATTGGAGATTTTTTTCAGCCATCTCTGGAATGTCTAATATTTCTACTGGAAAAAATGTGGGAATTTGGGGAGGGGGGGATTTCCTAGCCCTTCCCATGTCTAGGCAACTAGCTTGGAGCCTCTGCACTCTGTTCACATGTAGAAAGAAGAACGTCAGTATTTGTTTTCAAAGGACTGACCCCATTTTTTGAGTTTGCAAACTCAGAAAGTACCAGTGTTTAAATGACAAAATACATGTGTGACTCCGTTCATTTATGAACAGCACGTCTGCATCAAAATGGTTGATTCCTCCTACAATGGAACATAAGAAGAGTGTGTGATTTTGTGACTACCTCCAGTTTAGAGCATTTTTAATACACTAGGAAGAAAATGATTTCATTCAACCGTTTTAATTATTATATATGCTCACAAATATTTTATTTATATGCTTCACTTATACTTCTCATTTCTCACCAATGGGTCTTGAAAGCAACTTACATTATTTTCCCATCCTCTATTTTATAGTCACAACAATCACCTTGCCTGGTAAATTAGGCTGAGTTACTAGCCCAAGGTCACTCAGCAAGCTTCCTTGGCAGAATAAGAATTTGAATGTCCCAGATGCTAGTTCAACACTCTAACCACTATATCATATTGGCTTTCACTGTAACTGATAGAATGGAAACAGGCTGTAGTTATTAAATGGACTGATAATATGCATTCTGCGCATACAGACAAACACTTTTTTTCCAAACACTTCAGCCCTAATGTTCCATATGAATGATGGGCCTGATCCCTGTGTCAATCAAGGGAAATTTTATTCTCTTGATTGATTTGGATTATCCAGCTAAAGAAAAACCAGAAATCCAAAGTATATTGATTGGTACACACTTTGTAATCAAAACTCTATCAAGAATTAAAAAGAAAAGGGGAGGGGAGGAAGCTGGGTCAGTAGGATTCTCCTACATTTGCCACCTGTTGAACCCAACAAATGACAGGCAGTCCAGGCATTCATTTGCCATCAGTGGGCAACTAGAAGGAAGCCACCAACCATGTACAATCAGGAACGAAGATCATAATCAAAAGTTTAATCTACCAGTTTTTGCTCGTGCAAAATTTTTAGTTATTCTATTTATATTTTAAATTACTGGAAACAGAGTGGGAAAATGGATCATGTATACTTACAGCCATAAATGCATGTGTTTTTGAAAAGAAGAGCAGCACCAGGCCAAGTCCACCTAGAAACACAACATGGTTCTCCCTGAGATTATTTTACTTTTATTCCACTACTACCTACGTATCAGCGTTATACTGGACCAGACTTCTGATCCATGGAAGTCAGCAGTCTACTCTGACTAACAGCAGCTCTCCAGGAGGTCAGATTAAGGCCTTTCACATCGCTAGTCCTTTTAACTGGCGAGGGCGGGAATGAACCTGGGGGCTTCTGCATGCGAAGCAAATGCTTCCGCACGGAACCACGAGTCCTTTGCCCATCCTCAACCTCCTAAAAATCCCGAAGCAGGACCACCTGGGTCACTTCCAGACATACAGTGAGCACGTAAGTGGGGGGGGGGGGACGTCGTGGCTGACAGCCCATGCATAGCCGCTTCTCCGATCCTTCACGTGTCCTTCGCTGAACGTCTGAAGAGGGAAAAAGAGAGAGCCAGCCACAGATAGCGCAGGGTCGTGGCTCATCGAGAGAGAGAGAAGGCTCCTCACCTGCGTCACGAACTCCGCGTTGATCTGAGACACGGTGGGCGCCACGATCTTCTTCGGCGGCGGCAGCGGCGGCGACTCTTGCGGGGCTCCCACCACAGAACTACCCGGCGCCGCCATGTTGGGCCCCGCGCAGGCGTCCCCGGCCGGCTCAAACGGTCTTCTTCACAGGGGCCCCGCGCACTGCTCTCCCTCTTCCACCACCCCCCGCCCGGAACTGCAATTGGCCTCGCCCGCCCTTTCCAGACTCCGAATGTTTTGCCCACGCGGAACACTTCCGCCCCTTTCTTGTCACTTCCTTTCCCTTTTCTGTGGCGACGCAAGGCTCACGGAAAGAGGACGGGAAATAACCTTTGGGTTTAACATCCGGGTCTTTATGCTCTTTGACTGTAGAGCGGTCAAAGAGCATAAAGGGAGCGGTGTGTGTGGTTCTTATGAGCGAATTCTGGATCCGGGCTACAGCTGCGGGAATCCTCCATTTGCGGGACAAGTGTATTGATACCGAAATACAGCAGAGGCACCGTGGTTGACTTTACGGTTGACTAGCGAGCAAGCAGCACGATGTGGAAAGTAGTTATACCAACCCAGCACAGAGTATCATCGCTTTGCAGCAGAAAAATAATGTGGGTACATCACGAAGGATTGCCTGCCTTCTTTCTGGATGATCTGAGCGTATTAGCCATACTGCCCTTGCTACTTCATTGGTTCAGCTCTGCTCTTTGGTTATGTGAAGGTGGAAATTCCTATTCAGAGGCTCCTCGTTTTACTCTTAGACCTTAACCAATTTAGTTGAGTACTAAAGCCACTCTACTCTGGATTGTAACGGCAGCCTTGGTTAAGAAGGGAAGACAGTAAAACCAGGATCCTCAAGGATCCTACTATTTTTTAAATAGGACAGCCACAAATGTAACATCAAATCACATCTCACAGACCGCAGTCCACAGACTGAAACATAAAAAACATAGGTCCAAAAATAAGTGGCACAGCCACAGCAAAAAAAAGTAAATCCGAGACATGTATCCTCATGAATTCATATGATTTTTACTTTGAAACAAAATAAAAATACTGTCATATTGTAGATCATGTCTTACTCTATAGGCAGCCACAGCACCAAAACAATCACACATTCTCCACTTCATGACGCTGTCATGTCACAAAAGCGTGGTTCAAAAGCTCAGATCCTCAAGGATCCTCTGGATTTTTACATGAGGTTTCCTAAAACTCACCATGCTATCCCATGTCATGTCCATAGCTACAGACTGAACCACAAAAGTCAACCCACTGCTTCATGGCACCTGCACGGCATAAAAACATGGTTTCAAGACACGGATCCTGATGGATCCTTAGGATTTGTGCATTGGGTCACCCAATACTCTCTGTACAATCCCATGTCATGTCCATTGCCACAGGTTGCACTAAAAAATTCATGCACAAACTGTTTCATGGCACCGCCCCAGGTGCAAAAACCTGTTTCAAAAGCATGGATCCTCATGGATCCTCCAGATTTTTATATGGGGTCACCCAGAACTCAACATACAGCCCCATTTCATGTTTATTGCCACAGAGTGACCAAAAATCATGCACCCACCACTTTGGGGCACCCCTATGGGGCAAAAACGGGGTTCAAAAGCAGGATTCTTACGAATCCTCTGGATTATTACATGGAGTCAGCCAATCTCCCACCCACCACTCTGCCCCAGAGGATCCATAACTGGAGGATCCGAGTTATGGATCCTCTGAATTTTATATCAGGTCACCCCAGACTCACCCATATCATGTCCAGACCCATAGACTAAACCTCAAGTATCATGCACCCAACACTTCGTGGGACCATCATGGTGCAAAAAAGTGGTTCAAAAGCACAGATTCTCACAGATCCTCTGCAAACAGATGATTGTTCTTGGGAGTCACTGTGGATTCACAGACTTGAGGTAGATGGAATGGTTGTGATGAGGGATAGCACAAATATTTGGGGAAATTGTTTATTGTATGTTGAACCCTCTTACAGAAAGCAGCTACTGGGGCACAAGCAGTAGACCTTAAAAGGGACCATCCAGTGCCCTTAGGGACAGGTGCCCTGTTTTGGGGCATGGTCTGTTTGCCAGTTGCAAGCTGGGAGACAGTTTTTCATTGAACGCTTCAGCTGTTTGCAAACACTTCATCCATGTTTTTTCAGTTACTTTTCACATATTGAAACAGTACACGGCAGTAGTGTTTCACACATGAACATTCTCACACAGCCCAATGGGAGTCCTACTACCCCTCCGATAAACCTGTTGCCACTGTAGGTGTCTCACACCAATCAATCAGGCAGAAATGATAAATAAAGATTATATTTTCAAGAAAGTTTTTCGATTTGTGAAATCGTTGCTGTTATCAGCATTATTTTGTGCAAGCACATTTTTTGCAGAGTTTAGGCAAGTCCAATCTTGTCCGATCACAGAAGCTAAGATCCATGAGGATATGTGCTTTTGAACCATGTTTTTGCTTCATGGCAGTGCCACAGAGGTGGTTGCATGATTTTTTGGTGCAATCTGTGACAATAGCCATGATATTTGATTGGATGGTGAGTTTTGGGTTGCTCCATGTAAAAATCCATCAAGATCCATGCCGTGAAACCAGGTTTTTGCGCCGTGGCTGCACCATGAAGTGGTAGGTGTGTGATTTTTTTGGTTCAGTCTGTGTCTATGAGCATGATATAAGACTGCACAGTGAGTTTTGGGTAACGTAATGTAAACAGCCAGAGGATCTGTAAGAATCTGTGCTTTTGAACCATATTTTTGTACCATGGTGGTGCCACAAAGCGGTGGATGCATTTTTTTGCTGCAAACTCTGGATATCGGCATGACATTGTATTGTATTGTGAGTTTTGGGTGACCCCATGTAAAAATACAGAGTATCTGTGAGGATCCGTTCTTTTGAACCATGTCTTTGTTCTGTGGCAGTGCCACCAAGTAGTGGCTGTGTGATTTTTCTGTTTTATTCTGTTAGTATGCACATGACATCAGATTGTATGGTGAATTTTGAGTGACCCAATATAAAAATTGAGAGGATCCATGAGGATCTGTACTTTAGAAGCAAGTTTTTGTGCCATGGCAGTGCCACAAAGCAGTGGATGCATGATTTTTTGGTGTAATCTGTGGCAATAGGAACTATATAAGACTGTATGGTAAGTTTTGGGTGACCCCATGTAAAAATTGAGAGAATCCATGAGGATCTGTGTTTTCAAACTATGTATTTGCACCATGGCAGCGCCATGGAGTGGTGTGGTCATGATTGTTTCGGTGCTGTCTGTAGACTAGGACATGCTCTATAATATGACAGCCTTTTTGTTTTATCTTCTATATATATAAAGACATGTGCCCTCCTGACTAGAGGTGGGCATGAATCACAATACGAAGCAAAAAAACGCACAAGCTAGGCCGATTTGTGGTTTGTGAAAACGCAGCTCGTGGGACCGTGTTTTCCACGAACTCCATGACTTTTTTGACCTGGTTCCTATGAGTCATCAGCAGTTTGTAAAGCCAGACAGGCTGGTGCCGCTGATAGTGTGTGAAACTGACAGCCCTGTTCTCCTGCTGCTTGGGCTGGGTTCGGCTGATGGGCTAAAGCCGGTGCGGGGTGAGTGATGCTGACAGCCCTGTTCTCCTGCCACTTGGGGGACAGGAGAACAGGGCTGTCAGTTTCACATGCCCCGCGCTGGCTTCACCCGATTGATGAAGCCTGCGCGGGGTGTTTCAAAACTGACAGACTTCTCCTGCCGCTTCAGGGTGACAGGAGAAGGGGGTTGTCAGTTTCAAACACCCCATACCGGCTTCAGAAGCCGGCGCGGGGTGTTTGAATTCCACGAACTACGAACCACAAACCGATTCATGAACTGGTAAAAGTTCATGGAAGTTTGTGGTTCCTGGTTCATGGAATAGCAACGAACCATGAATCAGGTGCTTTGGGGTTTTTTTTGGTTCATGCCCATGTCTAGTCCCATCAACACCCAGCCCAAACTCCTGGACCTAGAAACATGAAATTTGGGGAGAACATTCCTTTCATGACGTAAACACCCACTGTTGTGTACTGGACTGAGTTGGCCGAGCAAGGCCTCTAAGGTATTTACTGTATTGATTGTATTGCACTATACTGTGTTGAGCTTAAGTTTCAGTCAAGGCTCCCAATGCCTGCATTCTCATTGGTCCATAATCCCTGCAATATCACTGATTACTTTCTCAAGGCATCAGCCAATCGGTCCTCTATAATAAAGACCAATCAGTGGCCTGCCTACTTCATACATTGTATATAGTTTATGCAAATGATGGTATTGTAAAGTTTGTGTTCTCATTGGCTATCAGTTATTCTTGGGGTGGAGCTGCTGTATATATATTGAGGGCTTCTGTTCAGTCTGTCTGTGTTCTGTGTTCCTGCTGAATAAAGAGCTGTTGAACTACGTGATGTCTGAACCCACTATTTAACACCCACTAAGAACGGATTTTAACTCCCTAAAGGGGTCAAAAGGGGTAAAATGTGTTTTCCTAAAGGTATACAGCTTCCCTGAGTGGCTGGCAGGCTGCTGCTTACTTGTGCCCCCGGCCACTGCCACCTTGGCCACCCTTTCCTGGATTGTGCCAGCCTTTCAAGGTCATTTGTATATGCGGGCTGATTGGGGCTCACAGCATTCCACACCTCATCCCCCCTCCTGACAATTGGAACACAGAGGTCATTTGTAAATGCGGCCTAATTGGTCCTCACCCCCCAGATTCTAAACAGTATGCTGTTGCTATTGGGAGTCATTGAATGTCTCTGAGGTCAAATGCCGCTCCCAGTCTTCCCCTTAGGGTTGCCGATCTCCCTGTGTGGCCTGGCTTTCCTGTGTGGCTGACAGGCTCCTGCCTGCTTGCACCCCCCTCTCTCTGATTGGTCAGCTGTGGAATTCTGTGTTATGAGGGAAAAATCAGGTAAAGGAAACTGCAGATAGTTGAAGAAAGATGGTACAAGACTCCTGAATACAAATAACACGCTTAGCTTTATTCAAAAACATTTGTGAAGCTCGCATACTATGCTATTATACTACAAAACCATCTTCCAAAACACAGACACACACCCACACACACAGAGCAAAAATATTATAATTGGATTTAAAGTGGTTAAATACTGCAGCAAAGCATGGGTATCAAGCTAATTTCAATATAAAAATCATATGAATTCATGAGGATCCATTGCACTTTCAATCCACTTTCAGTGCACTTCGCAACTAGATTTTACTGTGTGAAATTGCAAAATCCACTTGCATGCATTCTCTGAAGTACAATGAAAGTGGATTGAAAATGCATTATTCATTTTCATAGATCCAAAGGAGTTAACCGTGCTAGTCTGTAGTAGCAAAATAGCAGAGTCCAGTAGCACCTTTAACAGCTCTCTGACGAAGAGAACTGTGGCCCTCGAAAGCATATGCTACAATAAAGTTGGTTAGTCTTAAAGGTGCTGCTGGACTCTTTGCTATTATTCATTGTGTGTAAAATAGTCAGGCTGTAAATCAAAATGATTTCTGGGAGATTCCAAACCTCTCATCTTGACTGAGCTTTCCCATCTGATCAGTTATTCCTTTGACATATGGCAAAAACACTTTTCCTGTAGGAGACTGTTTTTCCTTGGTTGTTTGATGAAAAAGCATAACCTTCAAGCAGTATTCAGACTTATGAAAAGCATAACCTTCAAGCAGTATTCAGACCCACCCGAAAAATACAACAGATGCTACGATCAGCAAAAGACAGTAGAGACCCCCCTCACCACTGCAGGAGTATACCGTATACCCTGCAGCTGTGGACAAGTGTACATCGGGACCACAAAGCGTAGCATCCAGACAAGAATAAAAGAACATGAAAGACACTGCAGACTTGGACAACCTGAAAAATCAGCAGTGGCTGAACATAGCCTAACACAAACAGGGCACAGTATCTTATTCCAGGACACCAAAATACTGGACAACACTTCCAACTACTTTGTCAGACTGCACAGGGAAGCCATTGAAATTCACAAGCATAAGCAAAACTTCAACAGGAAAGAAGAAACCTTAAGAATGAACAGAGCATGGTTTCCAGTTCTGAAAAACACCAGGCTAACAAAACACTCTACACCCGACAATAGCCCTGCAGAGAAGATTAGCACATCAAGCACCAATCCATATGCAAAAGAACCTCCTCAGGATACAGTGAAGCCTCCCGCCATTAGCACTCCACACCCTGGGAAACTCTTACAGGATGACTCAGCTCAACCCCACCCCTCCTGAGAGATATAAATGACCTGCCAACACCTTTTCCACACTGTGACACTGAGAGATCTCTGTCTTTTGGTGCTACACCTCTGAAGATGCCAGCCACAGCTGCTGGCGAAACGTCAGGAACTACAATGCCAAGACCACGGCAATACAGCCCGGAAAACCCACAACAACCATCGTTCTCCGGCCGTGAAAGCCTTCGACAAGACCTCAGTAAGGTCTAATGCCATACAGTCTACCCTACAAAGCAGCCACTTTCTCTAGGGGAACTGATCTCTATAGTCTGGAGATCATCAGTAATCCTGGGACATCTCCAGGCCCCAAGTGGAGGTTGGCAACCCTATGGTCCTTCTTTATAAGCGACAGGCTGAGGTGGTAAGGAAGGAGGTGCTGTGGTGGCTAAACAGCTGCCATTGAAGGATTACATTTTTGCAGTTCTCTCATATTAAGCATCCCCATGTGAAGGCTTCATTATAATGCTGGGAGGGGAATGTATTATAAATGTAATCTTTGCAATTTTATTATTTCAACCTGGTTTATGCATCCTGGAGATGGAGAATGAGGTTTACCATAGATTGCACTAACTGGAAATAGGGGGCTCCAGATCTGAATGTTCTTTTCTATAACAAACAAAAAACCTCCATGCAAATAGAAAACTGGCAAACACACACACACACATAGACGCTGAAGATTTTCCACTTCCAGGGTGTTTTTAATATAATATGAGATCTCTGGGGGCCAGGCAAGGGGTGGATAGGACCTTGGGCTACATGCCAATGTCACATTTTGGTGAAAACCCAGAGGTGATATCCTTGTGTAAACGGCAACCCCAGCATAAACTGACATCTAAAAACTCTAAAGGTAATGTTGAATTTTTATAGAATCAGCTGACCCACTGACATCGTGTCCAGGTATTCTCGTTTCTGCCCCCCACTGTTTGTTCTCCTGCTGGCAATGGAGAGTACATGGTGCCCCAGTAGCAGGGGAACATGCTCCTGGAGAGGGCAAACGGGCCCCTATCTTTTTGTTTGTTTGTTTTTCTCATTATGGTTTGGCAGTTATTATTCCTGCACTTTCCCACCTCATTTTCTTGCATTTATAAATCAGGCTGATTGGGTAGTCCAGGACTGAATTGCTAGTAATCCAGGTCACTGGCACTCCATTTATCTTAATGACAAACATAGTATATACACTGTGGAGAAGTTCCACTGTTCATCAGAGTCCACCATAATTCCTACACTGGTTCCATTTATAACACTCCTGGAGAGAGATACTTTGAACAGAAAAGGTCTTTTGACCTTTTCTTGACCTCTTGATGGGCACGATCCGCATTATGATCGAAAACCCCCCCACGATAATGGCGATCGCGCGATCGGGACCTGACGGATCGTGCTCAGCCACGGCCACCAATCCAGCGGTCGGGAGGGAGCTGGATCGGGGCTGGATCGGAGCGATTGTGCTCGGATCGGGAAGCCAGAGTCAAGCGCCAGCAATCTATTCCCCTGGCAACGGAGCCAGGGGAATGCCTGAGCTTTGTTTGCCCTCCTTCTGTCGCCCTGGAAACCCAGATGGAAGCCTAGCTTTCCTTGATCAGCAGGGCTTCCTTCCAACCACGGAGCAGCAAAGCAGTCACCAGTTGGGAGAAGACACCCAGGGGAGGGAGGGGGAAGGGGGTGTTCTGTAGCCATGGGCACTCCAAATGTTTTTTGCTTTTTAAAAAAACGGGGTTCTGTAGGAGGAATGGCTGTTTTTTTGTCTGTCACTCTCTGTTTTTAACCTGCTTTTAAAACACTGTATTTTGTGGGAAAACCTCATTCACGGCTCTGTGTGTGTGTTTAAAAGGGAGTGGGTAAAAGCTGGATCCAGATGCTTTTAAACGGATCCTCATGAATTCATATGATTTTTATATTGAAACAAAACAAAACAAACAAACAAAACAAAAAGGCTGTCATATTATAGATCATGCATCCACTAATCCGTGGCGCTGCCATGGCACAAAAACATGCTTAAAAAGCATAGATCCGCATGGATCCTCTTGATTTTTAAGTGGGGCCACCCAGAATCCACCATACACTCACAGACCATGTCGGTTGCCACAAATAGGACCAAAAAATTCAGCCATCCACTGTTTGTTCTTGTTATTTTGTGGCACTAGGCAGTTAACTTCTTGAGATTACCTAACTGCCAAGTTAAAATATCTATTGTTTATTTCTTTAGTCATGTTGAGAACGAAACAGTCACAGAATCTGAAGCAACATCAGCACAGTCTCTGAATTTCAAATGTTTCCTTCTCTTCTGTCTTTTTCCATATTCACCAAGTCCCAATTTTTTTACAGCCACTCCCTTACCAACTTCTATTCTAACAGCAGATTCAATGACCAAAGGAATATTTTAAAGCACCACAGTAAAAGGGATCCTCTAACTCTACCTGATTTACTTGCATTTTTATATCAGTTCCCAGACAGTTCTGCCATTCTTTCCCCACATATGGTGGTTTCTAATTAGAACTGATAGAACTGTTTGAGACTTCATGATGGCCCCCAGCAGCCTTCACTTTAGTACCATTGCTGAAACCGTGTGTTACACTAGTCTGATTCTTTCCTCTGTGTTTCTGGCAGGTCAAAGATCTTTCCTAGCCTTGGAGTGCAAAGACTTCAGTCCAAGAATGGTAAACTGGTGGTCTGATTGCTGCTCCCACCTGCTGGCCTTCTAATATAACTGCATGTGTTGAATGATTTTGGTTTTTTACTGAGGCACCCAGTTATGTGTAACCCATGACACTCTAAATGCAACGTTGAACTTGCTAGTGCTTGCCTAGAAAGTAAAGTGGAAATTCTACTTCTGCAAAACATATGAAGCAGCAAAATGCTTCTGTGAAGTGGCCAGGTAGTTTGGGCCAAAATGTCTTTCTCCAATACTAGACCAAACAAGAGTATGGAGTGTAGGAGAAAGCACTGCTTGTTCTGGTCATTAAACTCTCCAGTCTGAAAGGAGAGTTCCTTGCCCACAATACTTTTTTTTAAAGTGGGCAAATGATTTTCTATGTGGCCTAAAATGCAGCACAACAGAAAGTATTAGTTCAACCAAACAGGACCTCCCATAATGATCAGCAGGAATGTAAAAAAACCCTCAAATAAAAGCCTTCCAAACTATTCATTCCTTTATTAATGCTAAGAGGCAAAAAAAGAACAGTAGTCCCCCTTCCCCCCAAACACACACACACACACTTCTAGAGTTGTGAGGAACTAACCCTATAGACAGGGACCACAAGGGCCACTCTTTTATCAAGCCTTAAATATGCGCTTACTATTTTGGCAACTATTGATTCAAAAATTGTAAGATTTGATTTTATATTTTGCCTCCAAAGCTTTTCAGAATAAAGAATGAATCAATTTATGCTATATATGACATTAAAAGGTTTAATTGTTTAGTGGGTTTTAGCAGTATGTATTTTGTTTTTAAGGCCTGTATTGCATAAAGCCTGAGGAGAAAGAAATTGTCATCTAGTGAACTATTCCAAAACATAAATTCTACTGTAAAGCAGTGTCGTGTAAAGGTTAAGGTACAGGAAAAGGACTGGAGAGACCCAGGGTTCTAATCCCAACTTGGCCCTGAGGCTCCCTGGGGGACTTTAGGGCAGTCACTCTTTCTCAGCACAACCTACCTCGTAGGGCTGTTGTGAAGATAACATGGAGGAGAGGAAAATGATGTAAGCTTCCTTGAGCTCTTAGGAATAAAGATATTATAAGTAAGGGGGGGTTTCTGGGAAAAGAGGTGGTGGAACTCTCAAGAGGGAAATGAGGAAGAAACACACGAGTTTCTTTGAAATAATGTTATTTTCAAGCACTATTGTTGAGTATTTTCAAGAGGTGTCAGAACTCCATTCCACCGCGTTCCGTCTGAAAAAAAGCCCTGTAAGTAAGTATCACATTTTTTTTGCTGATGAAATGACTTGAAACTTTGTTCCTGAATGGTAAACACATTCTATATTCTTTAAACATAAATAAACTATCATTAATGCTTTGAATAAAGCACTATAACCCAATATCAAAAATACAGAATTTAGATTTTACTTTAAAATCTCTATACGCCACATTCTTTAGCATTCGTATTGCAGTCACGCTGGTTTACAAACCAGAATAAAAACATACATGGTGGAATCCAGCCAGTTTTTTCATTCAACCTTGCCCAATTTTCCTCCTTATCACTGCCTTCATTCCTCCTAGGTTTTGTCCATGCAGGTCCCATGATCCCCAGCATGATCAAACGAGACCCCTTCTCCCCTTTTCTCCAGTAAAATAGGTGGTTGAATTGAAGCCATAGTTAACAGTAAAATCATAAAAACTATGCTATAAAACAGAAATAGCAGCTACCTAAAATGTAAAAGTAAAAAAAAAATAGTGGAAGGGAAAGCTTTCTGCTAGGAACAGATAAATTACAAATACCTTAATTAGCAGTCTGATGCATGTTGTTATGAAGAGCCAGGTAAAAGGGAGATCTGTAACCAAATACAAATCTCTCTTGACTATCTGGACTTAATACAAAAGATATTCAGTTCAAACATGATTGATTACAAAATTGGGGGGAAATGGTCTGTGATTACAAATCAGTATACATTTGATGAGAGAGATAGAGTGTACCTGCTCTGCTGACAAATTTTGTCATGTAAAGTTCTCAAGGAAATGCTTGTCACTGTAAAATATTTTTAAAAAACAAAGAGGGGGAGACACAAGATTTGCAATGGATTCACATAATAAAAGAAACCTCAGTAATGGAAATAGCATATAAAGATATGGATGTGAACAGCAATAGTTTCATACCTAATGTCAAACAAGTTTAACTGGGTGGGTGGGGGGGACCATCTGAGAGGACCCTGGAATTGGGGTAGAGATACAAATGTAACAAATACTGTTCATAAAACTTTGCTTTAACTACTGTGAATACTCATTGGAAAAGGCTAATTGTCATTTCCAGAAACACTTTCCACTCTGGTCATTATCTACTTGAAGTGTGTGTAGCAGAGTTCAGCTAGCTGGCACTGAAACGTTCCCTTTCTTACTGTCAGTTTTCATGTACTATTGGGTGGGGGTGGGGAATGGGATGCTCCATAAAGAGCTAAGGCTGCAACCCTAAGGACACTTCCCTGAAGCTTGCTTAGGATTGCTCCTAAGGTTGCTTAGACTTTGGCAGACTTTCTGCCAAAGAGAGTCTGGCAGAGACTCTCTAGACTTTCTGCCAGAGTTGCCCAATGAGCCCCAAATCACAAAAGCTGCGGCAAAAAGCATTGTTGCAGGAGCAATGGAGCTGACTGTTGCACTAACACCAGATATGTGGTGGACCGAAGTGTTACACAGAGTACAAGTTATGCCCATACACAATAGCACTAGGATTCTTCTTTTCGAGCATCATAGATAGTTCTAAGGTTCTCCCAAGTTGAGTGCACAGTTTTATTAGGTGGCATGGGTGGGACAGCAATAAAGAAGGTGGGGCACCTATCCATTCTGTCAAGATTTTATCCCATTCTTTATCCAAGGAGCTCAGAATAGCATACATGACTCTCCCATTTTATCTCCCCCCACCCCCGAAAAAAACAAACACTGGGATGGGTTGGATTGAAAGAGGATCAGCAGCCCAGCTTGGTCACTGAGTTGGGATGTGAAGCCAGATCTCCCCAGTCCTAGCTGAATGCCAATTACTGCAACATTTTGGCTCTCAGAAGCCATGCTGGACAGGCAGAGACAGTCATGCGATGTTTGAGTCTACATTCTGTAGTGTAGTTTAACTTATTCCTAACACTCACGTCCCATAATGTTTGCTGATGTTTTGTATTGCTGATATCTAATTTATTTATGACTTATACCCCACCCTTCTAATTTAAAGGCCCTTAGCTTGCAAAAAGAATATCAAATAAAAAGGGGGGGGGGGAATATCTCAAGTTAAACCAAATATTTTTTTAAAGTAAAATAGCAGTTAAAAACCCTCTCATAGTCCATCAAAATGTGTCTTTAAAACCATTAAAAGCAGGCATAAAATGATAAAAATAAATACAGTCAGTTGGACACTATGATTCCCTTCCATTAAATTGGATCCTATGACTCTCTTCTAGTCTTTCCTCAATGAAGAAAGATTTCCTCCAGTGGAAAATGTCCTTTTTTGACAGAGGAAAGTCTTTCTTGAGGGAAGTATTTCTGCTATTGGAAGATGACTTGGTTGTATGGACCTGGATGTTCCGGGTCTATATTTTAGAAAAGCAACCTATATATTTTTAAATAAAAATGTATATTAAAAATCTCATTCATCTTGGCAAGAACCATGTGAAATAAAGTGTATATTCCACAAGCCAACACAAATATACCTAAGCCCATGCATATCCCTGGATTTAAGTACCTCTAATTTTGTTTGATTCCACTGCAAAGCAGATATTTCGATCCAAGTATTTATCTGTTTATTGACTTCATTTATACTCTACTCCATGGCCTACAACATTCTCCTCTTCTCTATTCATCCACACCACAAATCTGTGAAGTAGGGTAGGCTGAGCGTGTGTGATTGGGCCAAGATCACCCAGGAAGCTTCCATGGCAGAGTGGAGATTTGAACTTGGGTCTTCCAGATCCCTGTCTAACACTCGAACCACTACATCTTGTTGGCTCCCCTGTACTGGTAATGCTCAAATGAAAGCTCCCTTTCAATTATAAGACACCAGTTTGGTAGAGATTGTATGTTAACCAGAACATCAATACAACTATGAATTGTAAGGACTGAGTATGTTTTATATTTGCATTTGTATTCTAGTTGGCTCAGTTTCTTGGATTCAACTTTCTCAGATGAATGGGATTTGTCAAATGTATTGGTGTGTATTTTTTTAAAATAGCAGAAGTTCCTGTCTTTGTTTATCTCATTAAACAGTAATGGCTGGCTGTGCATGATGCCTCAGTGTAGTAACAGATGCTTTCTGAAATATTCAGGACTTTAAAAGGAGCCTTCTGTGCTGTTCTGGTTTGTGTATAAATATTTATTCAGGACAACTTCTGAAAAAATGTTCCACCCTTGATGTCAGTATGCAGAAAGCACACTGAATTTCATGGGAACTATCTCTGGTAGTAGACAGAAATCCACAGAACATATCCTGAGGTGAACCAGAGACAGACTTCAAGCAATTAGTTACAGATGTAAAACACTAAGCATTTCAACGATAATTATATATTGCCGCAATCCTTTAAATGCTTTCCAAGGCTTGGAACACTGGCCAAGGGTTACCTGTGTGTTCCAGGATTGACAGTCTCTGTGCAAGCAAGAGTTATCCAGTACTGGCTATACTGTTAATTGTCTGATACTGGAGCACGCTAACATGTTAATTTTTCTTAACAAAAATCAGTAGCTGATAATATATATGAATATATAAGCTTGTAACTATTTAAATGATAATTTTGATAAGTTAAGAGGTTGCTTTCTTAAATGAGATTTACATCTCTACTGTTAGTCAGAGGGCTTATAGCTGTGGTTCTCCTGCCATTTATTTTCGTGTTTCCTTTCCTGTCACCCTACCATTAACTAGGTGTGCTTCAATTTAAAGAAGTTCTGAACTCATTTTAGTCCTGCATGTCTTCATTACAATTAAAAATGAAAAGGTATTGTGAAACAAAAAACCCCCAGGAAATAGGCTCTTTTTCATGTGATATGCAGGTGAGATTGTGTGATGGCACAGCATCCATATTGGTCAAATGCTAAGTCATTACTTTAAATATCACAACTTGAAATCAATATTTTACCACAGGTAAGCTGAAACTCTGAAGGAAACCCCATCTCTTAATAACATGGGTTTAGGCAGGAGACCCTCCTGAGCACTAAACGCAGTTGGGTCCACTGATCAAGGCATCAGAACCATGGGGCCATGGAGGAATTCAGCTCTCTAGAAGCACTGCTTGAGGCTCCCCTCAGCCATGAGAAAAAGCACAGAGGACAAATGGACTCCACTTGTCTCACTCTATCCCCCTCCCAGCTTTAGGGGCATTACGCTTGCTGGTCAAAGTAGTTAGTCAAATCCCTTTTAAGTCATGTCAATAAGATGGACTCCCATGCAAAACCCTCAAATATATCACTAGACCTCCAAGTTTGATAAGAATCACAGTTCCTTGCAACTTATACCAATGTTTACTGTATTGCTTCGATTTATTTTGTCTGTCAAAGCTACAAAGGGACAGTGAATTACTACCAGGTTATAGACTTCCTTTCCTTACGATCCACTCAGGATATCATATCCAACCAAATGCTGTGCAGAGTCCTGTCACTAGCAATCAAGGGTCTACATTAAGGGAATTTGCCAACCCTAACCACAAGGTATCTGGACTTCTGTTTCCTCTGGAATCTACTGAATCACCTATCTGTTGTTTTCCCACTGCATACCTAAGGATCCAAAATTTCAGTCCTAGCCCAAATTAGTTCATACTACCCTTTCTGATTGAAGACTTAACAAGTGTCCTTGTTAATGAGCTACATTTACATCTTGTATAAGTGCCCTGTAGTATAAAGGTAGCACCCCAACAGGTGCTGTTCACTCGTTCTCCATGCTGCATATATTTTTTCATGCATCCTTTTTGTATACTTTTAATACGCTCCTATACCACTCTGTGCACTTTGCACCTTTTTGATGTGTGTTTTTGAATGTGATCCCTCACAACTACTTTTTTGGAGTTCCATGGAAGTTTTGCATCCTTTGCTCTACAGGACAGGGCAGGTGCTTTATTATTGCACCTACACTTACCCCAAGGACCCCTAGAAACATCAGATCAGTCAGGAAATCATGACTATGTATGATTTGTAACTCTGTATGACATAGAGTGCTTACAAGTGAATATCCCTTTGTTCTGTTACATGTTCTTCATTGTGTAATGTATTGGCATAGCTTCAGGCTGAGCTAAGGCTCTTGAAGCCTTCGTTAGTATTGGTTGTTTCATGTTTTGTATTGGTTATTGCTAAAAAGGGGTGCGGTTTACTTACGTATAAATTGGCTCCTGTTGAGCCTGGTTTCTGTCTGTGTGTTTCCAGTCTTCAATAAAGTTGCTGTTATGAGTTGTTAATCACAATACTTAATACATTGTATTGTTTGTTTTGTGCAATTCCAATTGTTTGATCAGCTGGTATTAGTATAGGGATCGCATTCCCTCCCATGGGGGACGGGGATCCCCTGCTCCACCTTTCACTCTCCCTCCACCACTTACCTAGCCAGCGGGGGAAAGACGGGGAAGGGGCAATTGTGCTGGCCCCAGGATGCAATCCTGGGGCCAGCACAATTACATCACTGAGAGTGCTCTCAAGCTTTGCAGCAGGCTGATTTGGGCCCCAAACAGGCCTTGCATGATGATATCACTTCCTGGAAGTGACATCATTGCACCGGCGCAAGACCGCACACACACTTCATGCATGTGTGAGGAGAATGCCAGGAACAATCATAAGGTAAGCCCCAAATCCACCCCCTTGCTAGGAGGGCAAGGCGACCTGGCAACCTTATATTAGTAAAGCCTCATTATCATCCTTAAATGCTGAGTCTGTAATTCTCCCACAATTGTGTTATAGTACTGGAGGCCTCCATCCTGCCTGTTCACCACCACCTACCTCCCCATATGCTTATTCAGCTCTCCTTACCTCCAGGTTGCAGTGCTGGCTAGTGCTACCCATGGGACCCTGGTATATATAAGAATAGATCGTGGTTTATACATTAACCCTTTGGGTGTCGGTCTGCACTCTAGACATACTCAGGTAAACACTTGTAGCCATTTGGATTAACAAAGTGTGCACCCAACAGGTGCCTACCACTGTGTTACTTTAATACTACTGTTCCATCTCTGATGAAATCTTCTACTAGAATACCATTATCTTGTTTATTTTAAGGGTACTGCTGTTCCATCACTACTGAAATTTTGTTAGAAAAAGTACATAAATAAATGCATAGTTCAAAAAGTGCTAAAGCAATTTCAGTACCTATTCATTATAAAAAGTAATACAAATTGCCTCACATACTGGGCTAAAATAATTTCGCCTCATAACACAAAATGTTACTTAAAAATGTAAATATTGGGTTAGAATCACTTTGAAGCACATGCTGCCTACAGCAATGAGATCATTCACTTAGCCTGTTAGGTTAAAATTACAGTTTAAGGCCTCCCACCTCTCTTACTTTAGCTCATATGTTCAGTTCACAATTTTATGGCAATCTATGTTACATACAAGCACATTTGACCAGCGTATCTACGGGACCATCTCTCCCCATATATTCCCCGGAGGACACTCCGATCAGGGGACAAACAGCTGTTGGTGGTTCCTGGCCCCAAGGAGGCCTGCCTAGCCTCGACTAGAGCCAGGGCCTTTTTGGTCTTGGCTCCCACCTGGTGGAACGCTCTGTCTGCTGAAATCAGGGCTTTGCAGGACTTACTATCCTTCCGCCAGGCCTGCAAGACAGAGTTGTTCCACCAGGCATATGGCTGAGGCTGGGCCTCCACCAGCCTGAAAAAAGGGGTGTATAAAACCCTCCCTGTGAAGGCTGTCCACCATCCTGTTTTAAATGTGTATGGATTTTATTGTATTTTAATATGTTGTTTTTATTGTATTTTGTATTTTAATATGTTGTTATCCACCCTGAGCCTGCTCGCAGGGAGGGCGGAATAGAAATTTGAAATAAATAAATAAATTTTCAAATGTATTTTTTCCAATGACACCTTTCCATTTAGTATGCAGTCTTCTTCCAACGGAAACTCCTCCTTTACTGAAATGGAGTTCTTGGATCCTACCCTTAGGGATGCAAGGGAGACCGTCCTTTATTATTCTCATCGGGAATTATCCTTTTTAAATTGACAAATTGTCAGGCTAGGAGAGTTAACTGATGTTTCATAAATGGGAGCTAATGACATGCTAGGGTCTCATGGTAACTAGGAATCCTTCTCCAGTTTTTGGAATGAGATTTTTATACAAGCTTGGGGAAAGTAAAGGGAGAGAGCAGGGTGGGGGAAATCTGTAACTATTTGTGCAGTAGGAATTTTAAGAGTGTTGGCTGATGCAGCCATGGGGTTCTCTGCTGGAGGGGTCGTTTACCTTCATTGAGCTCTGCTAAGATATCTACAAGTAAAACAAGAGTAACAAAGGGTCAAACTACACGTGACAAAATGCACTTGAATTACACTCGAATTACACTCAAATACATTCGAATTACAAAATACACTCAAATTACCCATGTAATTCAAGTGTATTTTGTCTTGTGTGGTGAGACCCATAGATCATCAGCAGTGTCCACTGTGCTCTTACTCTGATCTCTGCAGTACTTCCCTTGGATCTTCTTGCCTTTTGAGGAAAAGAGAGCTCAAAGAGTGAGTAGAATTGAGGTGCTTGACTGTATGTTTATTAGAAACATTAGCCTGTCTGTTGCTGTCGTGTCCGATTAAAACTTTATAACTACAATATATAATAAATATCTGTTTAAAAAAATCACTCAGTTAAAAATAAACACTGTAAAGACAATCAACTGGCAGATTAAAACAAGACAGCATCACAGTGCAACAACTCTGTAGTTCTGCAGGAAGGAGATTTCAAACGCTAGACTAAAATCCCTTTCAAAGATGACTGTTGTTGAAAAGTCAATAAGAATAGTACCAACTAGACTTTGCAAGAGTTGGCAGTGGAAAAGTTTTCCCTTTGACAATTGGTAAAGAAACTAGTATATTTGGAAATTATATTGTCAACTAGGGGTGACACCTTGAAGCAATACATCAAACAGGGTAAGCTTCGAATGGAAACAAATACATACTGACATAAGGCCTTTATTATTACTTATTAACATAATATTCTTTTCATATTTGCTTTTCATATATGGTTCATATCACAGTTTCATCTAGCATGAAAATACTTCAACTACATAAAAAAGTTAATCTAAATATTTTCATTAGTTCAAATAAGCCCTTGGGAATCTGACATTCACCTACTTAATAAGTAAAAAAAAAAATACAAGACAGAGCAATCCTAAGCAGGTCTACTCAACAGCCTACTCAGGTCTATTCAAATAAGTCTTGCTACCAAAAATGTGTTCTTAGCAGGGCTTTTTTTCTGGGAAAAGAGGTGGTGGAACTCAGTGGGTTGCCCTCAGAGAAAATAGTCATATGGCCACCAGCCATGTGACCATTTTCAAGAGGTTTCGGAACTCCGTTCCACTGTGTTCCCCCTGAAAAAAAGCCCTGGTTCTTAGGATTGCCCTGTGATATCCTATAGTAGTTGATTTTTGATAGTAGGGACAAGCCTGCAGATGAAACTAAACCAATCTCAAGATATGCACCGGGCAGGCTAGCATTGGGAACCTTAGAAGCAGAGGCCTTTATGAGCCAAACGAAATGATACAGTTGGCATACAGACGCTTCAAGTCTTGTGAGGAATTCCCAATATCAGTATCTTTAATGGACCAGCAGTAAAAAGCCTCTAGCCAAGTAGATACAGAATGAGCCTAGACTTTGGTTCTTTCCCGGTCTAATCAGAAAAACAATGAATCTTGCTTGTTCTCACCTTTGCTGCTTGGGACTCCAGATCTGCGCTCAGAGTTTCCAGCCTCATCTTGTTTCTCCAAACACCTGCCCAGTTCTTTGTCACCTACTTTGGAATCTGTTTGCCTCTATTAACTCTGTTAAGTCTTATTACCAGTTCCAGGTCTCAAAAAGCCTCCTGTAACCCCAGCTTGATCTGGAAAGACCTTCTTTAAAATTTTCATGCCTACTATTTAAAAGTGTTGGACAGGTTTCTTCATACCAAAGCTTGTGGAACAGTGGGACATGTTCAAAATTTTTGCATACCCGAAGAGAAAATGAATCAAATAAGTAATTGTATCAACCATTTCTATTTGGTTATATATTTTTATTTAAACAATGAACAGTGAGCAATGCATAAGAGATAAAAACAAAATATAAATCAGAGTAGTGAAACTACATAATATTTCTCCTCTCCATCCTTATACATACTTAAAATACTTTTCATTCTTCTCTGGGTCAAACACAGCAATTGTTAATTAGAGGTGGGCACAAATCAAATTACAACCTAAAAAAATGCATGAACTGAGCCGGTTGGTGGTTCGTTAACACGCGGTTCGTGGAGCTGCGTGTTAACGAACCCCCACAACTTTTTCAGGCCTGGTTTGTGTGGGTCGTGAGCATTGGTGACCCCAGACAGGCTGGCACCATTGTGTGTGAAATTGACAGCCCTGTTCTCCTGCCACCAGTGAGCAGCAGGAGAAGGGGGCTGTCAGTTTCACACACCCCGCGCCGGGTTCTGCCCATGATCTGAAGCCGGTGTGGGGTCTGTGAAGCTAACAGCCCCCTTCTCCTGCCTCCACAGAGTGGCAGAAGAACAGGGTTGTCAATTTGACAGATCCGGCGCCAGGTTCAGCCCATGGGCTGAAGCCAGCACTGGATCTGTGAAATTGACAGCCCCCCTTCTCTTTCCACCCAGGGCGGCAGGAAAACAAGGGATGTCAGTTCGACAGACCCCACGTAGGCCTCAGCCCATGAGCTGAACCCTGCACCAAGTCTGTCAAACTGACAGCTCTCTTTTTTCTGCTGCCCTGGGTGGGAGAAGAATGAGAGCTGTCAGTTTAACTCACCCTGTGCTTGGTTCAGCCCATGGGCTGAGGCCAGCGCGGGGTCTGCCCGGGTGGGAGGAGAACAAGAACCATCAGTTTGACAGACCTGGCACCGGGTTCAGCCCCTGGGCTGAAGCCAGTGTGGGGTCTGTGAAACTGACAGCCCCCATTCTCTTTCCACCCAGGGCAGCAGGAAAACAGGGGCTGTCAGGTTGACAAACTCTGTGCCGGTTCAGCCAATGGGCTCAGGCCAGTGTGGGATCTGTCAAACTGACAGCTCCCATTCTCCTGCCACTCAAAGGACAGGAGAATGCAACCTGTCAGTTTGGCAGACTTGGTGCTGGGTTCAGCCCATGGGCTGAGGCCGATGTGGGGTCTGTCGAAGTGACAGCCCCTGTTTTCCTGCCACCTTGGGCAGAAAGAGAAGGGGGGCTGTCAATTTAACAGACCCCGTGCCGGCCTCAGCCCATGGGCTGAACCCAGAACCGGGTCTGTCAAACTGATAGCTCCCATTCTCCTGCCACTCGAGGGACAGGAAAACAGGGCTG
Source organism: Eublepharis macularius (assembly GCF_028583425.1). Classification (NCBI taxonomy): domain Eukaryota; kingdom Metazoa; phylum Chordata; class Lepidosauria; order Squamata; family Eublepharidae; genus Eublepharis; species Eublepharis macularius. The sequence continues at coordinate 58,691,843 of NC_072791.1, forward strand.
TCAGTTTCACTTGCCCCATGGGATGAAGCCTGTGGGGGTGTTTTGAAACTGACAGATTTCTCCTGCCACTTTGGGGCAACAGGAGAAGGGGGCTGTCAGTTTCAAACATCCTGCACCGGCTTCATAAGTCGGCGCTGGGCATTTGAATTCCACAAACTACAAACCACGAACTGATTCATGAACTGGTACAAGTTCTTGAATTTCATTGTTTGTAGTTCATGGAACAGCGATGAATCATGAATCAGGTGGTTCGGGTTTTTTTCGGTTCGTGCCCATGTTTATTGTTAATGACAGATGTTCTAAATATCCACACAAAATTCCACACAGTAAAACCCCCAAAATTTAGACGGAAATTTTTTATTTGTTAAATTTGTTAAATAATAACATTTAACCTATTCATTTCTGGCAAACACTGGTAAAACACTGAAAGTAGGGGGGAGGTTGACCTGAAGTGCTAGTCACTTCATTTGCTGAAATGGTTGAAGCTCTTCTCTTAAGATTTCTATTGAAGATGAGGAAAGTGATGCCTTTTGTAGGTGGGGGTGGGGCTTGCCTGAATATTTTTTTCACAAATGAAAAATGAGTTCTGTCTCACTTGCATTAAACAGCATGTGTCAAGTGTTCAGTGTCTGCTTTAAGATGTTTAAAGATGTTTTAAAGATTTTTAAAGCAGGAAACCTCCTACCCATTTTCTATTCTTGTCTTTGAGAAAATCATAACACTTTGTTTTCTGCATGCACACATAAACCGGATTTTTTGGATAACTTATCTGCAAGGATCAGATCTGGTTGGGCCTCTGTAATTCTGCATTTGAGAGAACCCAAGTTGAACCCAAGCGGTGTCTGTTTATTTTTTCTGCACTAGAAAAATGCCCCATTTATGCTGTGGGCTTTTTGGGGAGAAAGGGTGTTGCTGATCAGCTGAGGAATCTTACAAGTTTATTTTGGTTTTTCTATGGCACCAAGATTGCAATATTGCTGTTTAAAAAAAATTTTAAACCACCAAAGAAGAATGGACAGGTACAGGAAGCAAACAAGGAAACTAAAATATCAAGTGGGATTCAGGGCACTCTGCAGAATTTTTGTGTACTGTTTTTAAAAAATGTAAAATTCTGGAAAAAAACTGAATTGGTTGCTATTTAACCAGCATGCACGAGGAGAGGGAAAAACAGGGCCAGGCCAATCCTCACACTGAAGAAAGCATTCTGCACTTCAAAAAAGCTACAGTTTGATTTTGCTGGGGAAAGTAATTGGGATATGTGTAGATAGAGACAGAGAAAGACAGAGAAAGATCAATTCTGCAGCAGAACACAAAAAAGTCTGGGAAGCAGACTGAATTGGGGTATTTTGACCATGTGTGCAGAACTCTGGAGAGAAATCAATGCAGTATGGGGCCAGAACCAATGAAAAAGCTCCATGCACTTTGGTGCATTTCCAGCCATTTATTAATGGTAACATCAAGGCTTGACTATTGTAATGCTCTATACATTGGCCTTCCATCTAAGTTAACTAGGAGGCTCCAATTAGCGCAAAATGCTGCAGCTTGATTGTTATCAGGAGCGAGCAGGAGCATGAACATCACTCCCATCCTATAGTCGCTCCACTAGCTATCCATCGTTTACTGTGCTCAGTTCAAGGTATTAGTTATTACATACAAAGTTCTTCACGGCTTTGGTCCGGCATACCTACGGGACCACCTCCCTCCCTATGTTCCTCCATGGCAGCTTCGCTTATCTGAACAGGGTCTCCTGCAGGTACCAGGCTGCACACAGGTGAAGTCAGCAGCAGCCCGTACACGGGCTTTCTCTGTGGTGGCCCCTATCCTGTGGAATGACCTGCCTGAGGAAGTCAGAAGAGCCCCACTCTCCTGGCTTTCCGTAAACGATGCAAAACCGAACTATTCAAAAAAGCTTTTTACTCAAATGGGAGGGCTGTATTGTGGGGAAGGGGTCTCAGATGCTTCACTAACGAGTTGGGGATCATAGACTTCATCACTATTTTTGCCTCATATATTATCTGCTGCTTTAAATATGTACTCTTATGTACAACCATCGCTCCATGTTGTCTAATGTTAGTCCTAGAATTGATTATGTTTTACTTCAGTATTTTCTACTATGTCTTGGATCCTTACTAATGCTATGCCTTTAAACTTGTATATGTTTACCTTATGGTATTGTATTGAAATGCACTTACTTGATATTGTATTAACCTCATACTGTGTAATCCACCTTGAGTCTCAGTGAGAAAGGTGGACTATAAATGACATAAATAAATAAATAAATAAATAAATAAATAAATAAATAAATAAATAAATAAATAAATGTTTTCTCTATCCATGGTCAAAACAGAGTCACTAGACTCTATCTTCACTTCGATTTCAGCTATTTAGATTCTCTACACAAGAAGCCTCGGCATGTGTTTGCCAAGTGTAGGGAGATGTAATGTTAGCTGGGAAGCATAGTTTACAAAGACAGAGCAGGTGGAGATCTGTCCTCAGAGGGTGTGTTAATTTCATCTTTGCCTCCCAGAAGTCTCTGTCAATTTCACCTCTCCAATCTAAAACTGTGTGGGATTGCAACCAGAGGGCAGTAAGAAATGGAAATGGGCTAGAGCTGCCTTCCAGAGCTGGGCTTGGATTTGGAGAGGGCTGAAGTTTCCCTTCTGGCATTTCACAGCCCCTTCACACAGCTCCAGTGTATAACAAAGCCTTTGCCCTTCTGCCAGCTCAGTCTTTTTAAACTACCATTTCTGGCTAACATTGCATCTCCCAACACGTGTTCTTCACGTGTCAGACATCTTGCGTAGAGAGACTCTTAGTCTGACTGTGACTCCTGAAAGTGAGAGGACCAAGAATGTGTCTGTGCAGAAACCAAAGACTGGGAAAATTGAAATTCAAAGCAATCTCTGAGGTAACTGACAGGCACGTTTAGATTTTCAGATCCCACCTTGAGTATGCAGGCTCTTTTCAGTATGGGTGAGCTGACGCCTTTTTAAGTGGGCTGACTGTCTAAACATCTTCCCACAAAGAGTACAGCCAAAGGGCTTCTGTCCTGTGTGAGTAAGATAATGCCTTTGAAGCCTGGAAGAAGAAGGGAAGCTTTTTCCAAATCTGTCAGATTTGCACACTTTGTGTCTATTATGTACATTTTTACTGCATGTTGAAAAAGTGCATTGAAGTATTTCTGTATTATCAAAGAAGTCGTCATCTAATGAGCCATAAAGAAAATCATCTTTATTATGCACTGACTACTCCATTCTTAACACACTTTTGGAGGTAAGCATACCTTTCAGATGACTAAATCCAGAGTTTCTTTATGCCATGGCAGGTGATCTTTCCTTTGTATTGCTGTTTCCCTTGAGTAAAACAAGGTTGCCCTGGTCAGAACTTTACTTGCTGGATGCAACTGTGTCATGACTTCTACAATGCTGTAGAATCGTATTTTTCACATCTGACAAGCAATCCATGGGTAATTTTTCTCCAGCGTAGCTCAATTTCCTCCAGACTTTTCTTTTGATGCTGCCTTTGGAGTGGTAGGCCCACCTACTTGCTTTTGATGTTTTGTCATCTTTTAAGTTTCCCTCACATTATATGAAAATCCAACATCCTCTCCATTTCAAAACGTTGTTCACAAGCAGAGCACTGGATAAGGTACAACATAAATGCAGTGGAAACCAAAGTGTTCCCCTTCCTGGGACTCATATGCAGTAACAGTCCTGGCATCTTTCGATATTTCTCCCTGTAGTGCCTGTAGCATAAGGTTCATTGCACTCTGCTTTACACTCTAGAGAGAGCCTGTTTTGGGGCACGGAGAAGTTTGTGCTTCAGGAGTTTGCTCTGAGCTTTAAATCTCTTCTGGCAAAGAAAACACTGGAAAGGCTTCTCTTCCATGAGTATGAGGTGATGGATTTTCAAGTGTGTTGACTGCCTGGAAGATTTACCACATATGTAGCACTTAAATGGCTTCTAGCCAGTGTGGATGAGCTTAGATTGTGAAGGAAACATCTTGCTACATGTCTGGCACATATGCATGTTCCTTCCTTCTGGCGCCATGCAGATGATCAGACCTCATGCACTGATGCTGCACTTTCATTGCAAAGTGTTTTTGGCAAATGGAACAACAAAACAACCTCTGCTCAAGTTTCTCTTGCCTGGCACTCCTCGATCTTTCAGCTTGCTTAGCATCACCCTGATAGTTCTCTACATGAAGCTGTTGATGTCTTTGGAATGTGACTACATTTTTCAAGTTCTTGTGACAAATGTTACACTTAAAAGGCAGATTATGGGTGAGCTGATGTCTTTCCAGATGGACCAACTGCCTAAAAGTTTTGCAACATGCCTGACACTCATATGGCTTTTGGCCAGTGCATATAAGATAATGCCTAGCTAGTTTGGATGGAGCCTCGCACTGTTTGCAGCAGATGTCACACATATATGGCCTTTTCCTGGGTGTTTGGCTAGCTGCTGAATCTTGCTAAAATTTTAGCATTTTGTACAGCAAACTGTATCATATATATTTTGTCAAGTTCTTTAGCAAAACACTTTCCTCTGGAACCACCAGCAGTACAATGTGCAAAAAGAGATGCAGCAGCAGGATTATAATAACAGGAGGTTGCCTAAAGTCCCGATATCCCCGCAACAGTACGAAGAAAAAGAAAACGTTATTTTTGAAGTGTACTTGTTTTTCTTTAACATAACAGCCTGATCCTGCATACATTTACTCAGAAACAAGTCCTACTGTGTTTAATGGCTCTCATTCCTAAGCACATGTGTTCCTAACTAGAAAAACTGTAAGCATAACACTGTTTTTAAAGTAGTAATTATCAAACCTTAGATACCTCTTCCTGACCATTAATGATGTTTCCTATGAATTGTAGGTTTTCTTAAAAGTCAATGTACATGTGGAGGCAATACACCTCCAATGTATTCATCTAAATCCCAAAAGCAGAGCTCATTCTTCAAACCACAGAATTCCTGCAGCCTACTGATTAAGTAATCAATTTACTTAATGGAGTGATCTCCAAAAATGGAGTGATCTCCATTTAAGGAGACTTCCAAAATGTCTGGCTTATCAGATATGTATTTGTATAAGTATGAATTGCAAAAAAATGGATTTTCATGACAGGTATCTAAAATGATCAGACTATTTAGATTTTTTTAAAAAAAACCCTCTGTACTGCTATTTGTTTACCCTGCAAAGGCACAGACTTGCTAATTAGAAGTAGAGACCTTTGCCTAAAAGTGGCCAAGTGATGGTGTGCAAGGAGGCTAGTTTATCTCCCTTTCCTATGTTGCTTCAGAGCTCTGAATCTTATGGGGTGCACCTCCCATTAACTTCCTAAGTCTGGCATTTTACACATCAGAGCTCAAGGAAGGCCACCACTCAAAGAACCCCATCAAAAACACTTCCATGAACAAGTAGCAAATTTGTTATGGCTAGAGATGGGCACGAACAGCAATACGAACAAAAAAAAGCCACGAACAGCCCAAACTGCTGTTTGCGAACAAGCTGTTTGTGAGGTTCCATTCTAAACGAACAGGTGGTCATTGCAAGCCTCGTTCATTGCTATTTGTTGCTATTCGTCAAGCCAGACAGTCTGGCACCTGCAATCAATTCCCTTGGCAACTTAGGCAGGGATTGTCTGAACTCTGTCTGAACTCCTGCTGTTGCCCTGGAAACCCCAATCTAAGCCCAATTTAGTTTGATAGGCAGGTCTTCCTTTCAAGTGTGGAGCTCCAAATTTGTTACAACAAGGCAGCAAAGACCAGGGGGGAGGGGGCTCCCAGCTCTGACTTTGCAGACAGTGGAGAGACAGTTGCTGTTGGCATTTTGATACAGAAAGTGCTTTGGAGCTTGAATTTTCTTTGTGTGTGGAAGGATAGGGATCTAACCCCTTTAAGTTCCCGGGCTGCTGCCAGGCTCTGAGCCAAGCTATTATTTATTATTGGTACCTTTCCTGGTGCCTGCTCAGGTAAGGTTTCTGGGAGTGGTGCAGTAGGGATCTTGACCTGGATGATGGCTGGAGGAGAGCCTGCTGGCCCCTATGAACAGCCAACCATGAACATGTTCGAGAACAGGGCCATGTTTGTGGTTGTTCATGAGTCAGAAGCATTATATTGACCTTCTGTTGTGACAATACGTGTAGCAGATTCTCTGAATTCCCAGCTTTAATTTTTTTTAAAAAAATAAGTCTCTTGATTCTTCTCTTGCAGAGATATAAAGGCATATCTCTTCAATGGAACAGGCAAGAGACTTACTTTTTTTAAAAAAATGAAAGCTGGAAATTCAGAGAATCTACTACACGTATTGTTATAATGGTAGGTTGCTATAATGCTAAGAAAATTATGATTAAACACAGAGAAAGAAAACAAAACCAGGAAAGGGGAGGGGAAGAAAGGGATGGAGGAGTGGTTCGTTGATGACGAAACATCCAAAAGTGGTCTGGATGTGGGTGGGAATGGGTAGGACAAACAAAGCCAAAAGAAACATATGCACAGAGAAAAATCAACTCATAATCTGCTTCCAGAAAAAGATCAAGGTAAAAGTGGTCTCGAAAGAATCATTAAAAAGAAACCATGAACCCCCCTCCCCCCCAAAAAAACCTGAAGTGAAAACTAAAGGCAAAAAACTATGTGGAAATCGGGATAAATTGAAGCAGTATGGGACCAGATGGGAGAAAATCCATGCAGAAAACCCCATATATTAAAATGTATTTCAGTTATTCCCAATTTAATTGCAATGTGATTTAAATTAGACAGAATATTTAATAAGCACTAAATATATGGGGGGAGGGAAGGCGGCATGGCATAGCCCGATTTTGTCAGATCTCAGAAGCTAAAGCAGGGTCAGTACTTGAATGGGACACCAAGAAAGACTGCAGGGGAAGGCACTGGCAAACCACCTCTGCTTCTCAGTTGCCTTGACAGCTCCTTGCTGTGGTTACCATAAGTCAATTGCGACTGAATAGTACATGCACACACAAATATAGGAGAATCCCTCAATTTGTTTGACTCTAGGCTTTAAAAAAAAATCAGACTAACCCAATACCAAAGTGATTCGTTATATGTAGTTTGTGACAGATAACCAGGTCTTGAAAAATTGTTTCTTTGTCCACCATTACAGAGCCAAGTGGCATCCATTGGACTAGAAAAGCCCTGTTTGTACTGCACATGTGATGATTATATCATGACAAGCGGGGAACCTGCAAGGACTTGCAAGGGGGAAATCTCATTTTCTCCTACCTCCAGCTCCTCTTTCCCTTCCATGGCCACCCCATAGTCTCTCTTCTTTTCCTGTTTTCTTCTCTACTTTTCACCCACCTTTGTCTGCCCACTGTCTTCAGTTGCTGTAACATAGTGGTTAAGTAGTTGGACTGTGAATAAACACTCTCCTGGTTCAACTTCCACTGCTGCCATGAGCTCTGCAGGTGGCCTTGGCCCTTGGGTAAGCCACTCTTCTCAGCCCCAGCTCCCCAGCTGCATTGTGGGGATAATAAAAACACTGACTTTGTTCACTGCTCTGAGTGGGTACTAATCTGCCTAGAAAGGCGGTATATAAGCACACTGTAATTATTATAGCTATCCCTCCCCCCTGGCAGCCTCTTCCATATGGCCCAGTTGCGTGCTGCTGGCTGAGCTGGGCCCAGTTGCATGGTGGAGAACCTGCAATGACTTTCTGGGGATTCTTCACTTTCCCCTCCATCCTCTTCCCCACACTATTACCTTTTTCCCTCCTCTTGGCAGCCTCCATATGCTTAGCTTTCTCTTCATCCTTCCCTCCTTAAAATCCACTAAACAACTTACCTTTTATCTGTCTCAAATCTTCATCTATACTTATTAATTTACTTCATTTATACATAGCCTTTCTACAGAATGGGGACCCTAAGCAGTTTCCATTGTTTTTCTTGCCTCCATACTATCCTCACAACAACCCTGAGAGGTAGGTTGGGCTGAGATTTTGTGACTGTCTCAAAGTCACTCAGTAAGCTTCTACCACAGCATGGTGATTCAAACCTGGGCCTCCCAGATCCTACTCTCAATCTCTAATCACTACACTACACTGGCTTGGAGGAGGCTGCTGTCGAACAGTAGCAAGTATCCAGGCCTGGGTGAGTAATACAAGTTGCATGGTATCAAGTCATCTGGTGGTTGCTTCTGAGCCTGGCCCTGATAAGTCCTCCATCAAAGGTCCAAGCAGCCCTGGAAAAGTCCCTGCCCCCTCTCACTGCCTTTTACTGACAGAAACCAAGTCTGGAATACTGTGTAAACCAGGGGTCATTTCGTAGAAAAAGAGCTGGAGGAACTCATTAGCATAACTCATTAGCATATGCCACGCCCCTTGACATCACCAGAAGTGTGTCATTAGCATAACTGATTTGCATATGCCACACCCCCTGACATCACCTATCCTGGCTGTTTTGGGCCAAATCCTGGCCATTCAGGGCTGAAATTGGGCCCAAAATGGCAAAAAGGGGCTGAAAATGGTTGAAAAGGGGCCCAAAATGGTCAGGATCGGGCCGCTGCTGAGTGGGAGAGTGATTCATCACCTGTCAGAGGCCCGATCCAGGCCATTTTGACCCCAATCCTGGCTGAAACGGGCCCAAAATGGCTGAGAGTCAGGTGGGCGGGGCCACCTGACATATGACCTCTTTGGGGAACTGCCGGAACTGCGTTCCGGCGCGTTCCCCCTCGAAATGAGCCCTGGTGTAAACTATTATGGTTGCCTCACAACAGCCACTGAGGGCATCTGGTTAAAATTTTCAGGTACTCCTTTTATCATTTTGGATTTTCTAAAAAAAACCAATGTATTTTTTTTATATTTCAGTTTTTTCTGCAAACCTGGGGCATTTTTCAGGTCTGTAGGAAGATCTGTGTTGTCCATTCATGGCTCCAATCTCCAGATTTAAGTCTCCACAGATGAGGGTCACTGGGCTATTAGTATATAAGATGTGTGGTCAGAGCCTCATCAAAAGGTGTAATTTTATTTATGCCCACCTCCCCCATCTTTGCTAGTTTCTGGTGTCATTTATAATAAATTAAGGTCAGTCGCTTGGTAGTTAAAGTAGATTTCAATAGAAGCATATTTGGACTGGGCTGAAGACTGAATTAGGTCTGGGCGGTAACTGACCTCTGTTTAAGATTCACAGTCACACTATCACCTGCGTTACAGAACCTTAAAATAATTCCTTATCTTACTTATTTATATAAAGCAAATTTTTATTATTTCTTTTGTTTATGATGGAAATCAACCACGTAATGTTCATCAGTATGTGAACACCTCTATTTGCCCTCTTTCTGTACCTTAAAAACATACAAGGAAGATAAAATTTAGCAGACAAAGATACATAGACAGCTCTGCAACAGAATAAAATGTATCAGCAAAATATCTCATCTCAGGCGGAATTTGCTGCTTAGTTCATGGCTCAGCTGGGATCTGAACTCAAATCTCTAAAATCTAAGATTAACACTAGCCCAAAGGCTCAAACTTCCCATCGTTCTAGAACTCAGGGGATTTCTTCCCATTCTTGAAGAAAAATTAAGAGTCTCATGTACATTCCATGAATAGACGCTTTGCAGCATTAATGGGTGGTAAATTGCATGGTCAGTCTAGCAATAAAAGGAAATGTGCCTCCTGCTGGTGTGTGAAGCAGGGTGTGACATTCCTCATGAACTATGAACACGTCTCATGCGTCGATTGTCTCTAAAGGATATGCTATACGTTTACACCGTATGTCTTGAATATTATATAATGATAAAACAATATATTAATAGAATAATTAATGGAATATATTATTATGCTAGTATTAAATTTAAAGCAAAGATTCTGTGTCAATTCCTTTTTTTTAAAAAAATCATCCCCTTGGAAATTTCTGGCACACAGCAATGAATTGCCTAGGGGAACATGGGTATTTAATGAATCGTAGGGCATGCATAGACATCCGGCATATATGAACAGCAGGGTCTATTTGAATTAAACATGCTGATTCTCATAGCACTTGCTCAAGTGAATTCAGATGCTAGAGGATCAGAACTGAAATAGCAGAAATGGACTCTTCACACTTGGGAAATAGGTGTTATAATGTCTTTTAAAATAACAGCTAATTTCAACATTCTTTAACAGGGAAATACAGTAATCTCTCCCATAGCTTATTCATGGCCAATTTTATCAGTAGTAGATTGATTTTGAGATTTTAATGCATGGTGTTTAAAATCAGCCACCTTATCCAGGTCCCAGGGCCAGGCTGAGAGGGACCTCCTTTCTTGGGAGCAGAAATTGTCCTCTATTCTGAACCTGTAGCAGTCATGCACTTTTTAAAGCCAGTAGTAGAGTGTGACCCCATTACACATTGCCACCCACCTTAAACAACCTTAAACCTCCTTTCACAGGTTTAGGGGTTTCATAGGCAGTTAAGGGCAGTAACAACCTGCCACCTATCTAATCTGTATTTTTCTGGAAGCAAGCCCTGACTGAAATCCACACAGGGTTCTCTCTCTCTCTTCCCAGACTCTCTATTAGACAGGCAGCCCCTATATTTACTTCCCCTCACTCAGCTAATTGGGGAAAGGGAACTATAATGCACTGCCACCATTTAATTAAACATGGCCCTTTCGTCCTGATCAGAGCATTTCAGTTGTGTTTGTGTGTTTTATTTCCGCTCAGCCAACAACTTCAGACCAGCCACGGTTAAAATAGAAACAAGAATAAACTTTATTTACAAGATGTATAAAGTAGGAACGAATAATTGGAAACACATAGATATATTGTGCTTCAACAGGGAAATATTACTGTATAAAAGAAGAGATTAACAGCTAGCTATCTCTCTGCTGCTTCTGCTAGCAGCCTCCAAAACCCTTCTTCCCTCAGTAACTGTCTTCCAATGGATCAACTGTCACTGCCAGTTCTCATTGGCTGTTTCTCAGGAGAGGCAGAGCTGGAACCAGTCCTGTCCATCAGATGGCGGTCTGACTACCATTTGTTACTTGTCTTCCATCCTAAAATCATGATGTTGGTCCAAAAATCTTACTGTTAGTGAAGCCCGATACAGGTTGGGAGCTACTTTCAGAGGTGAGGGCCAAGATGTCCACCGCTGTCTTGTCTGCTGTACACAAGATGCCACAATAGCTATTCCTTCTAAGGAACAGGATTGAGCTGTCCATGATGTATAGGAGCAGTGGACAGTCTGTTTAGTTATTGTACCTGATTCTTATGACAATCTATCTCAAAAGAAAGTAGGTAGGCTCTATTGTATTTTAGTGTGTGAAATCTATCAGACAGTTCAAGTATATGTCCACAACCAATAGTTGATTTGTCATGGATTCCTGAAAGAAAAAACAGAACACTTTGATTCATATCCATTAATTGCTAGAATCCCTTAAGAGTCCCCGCTTTGAAATTAGTGGCAGGCACTATCAATTATATCTGTTTAAATGGACATATTTAATTACTACAGAAAAGAAATTGATTTTTAAATTACCACTGATTGCACTGTGGGTATCTCAGTGGGTAGACAGGTACATCCAGGCTTTCAAATGAAATGAGTGTATTAATTAATCTCCCATTGACAGTAAATGTGGAAACTTTCTCTCTTCTCCTCCTCCTTGTCTTCCTAGATTCATTGTTTTAGTTCAAAAGATACTGCTACATGATACTGCGATCACGGAAATAGAAGGGATCAAGTGATAAATCCATGTTCCAAGACAGCATATCCTTTCTTGGCAAACAGCTCTCTTTGTTTTCTGTCAGACAAAGAATCCTGTGCTATGTTCTGCCTGATGAAAAACTGTGTAAATCAGCACAAGGTAACACACCCCTATTCTACCAAAAGTTAGACCAGTATATAGTAGAAATGTGTATTTCTTACAGTCTGGGCAAAACATGACAACAAGCAGGTTTCCTGCCATTGCTGGGTGCAGGGGGCGAATTTGCCAAAACTTAAATTTGCCAAGACTTAAAAACAAATAGGTATCTGAGGTTGTAATGCCAACAGCTGTTAATTGCCTGCCCCACTGGCACTTATTTCACAGCTTGTGGAGACCCACATTTGCATTTACCGTCTACCAAAAGAGTCACAGTTCTCTAATTCTTTCTGAAGCATTTTACTATTGTTATTTGGAATTTGCTCTCCTCCTCTCTTCCCTGATTTTATTATTCAGCTTTCCTTCTATCTTCCTTTCTCCTTCCAATTCTGACTCTCTGGAGACCAATTTTTTAATTAGTTCCTCTTCAGTCTTATTTGCATCATTAGTTCTTTATTAAGTGTTTCAGTGTGTAACTGACTACATTGTCTGGCTAAGCCTAGTACTGAATGTTTTTTATTTTTAACTGTGTCCCACCCCCAAATTTACTGTGGTTCTTTGGGAATTACAATTAATTTGGGACTTCTCTGTCTTCTGTAACTGAGGGCCAAACTACAAGTGACGAATGACACAGGTTGGACACTTGTCAGCTTCCCTCAAGTTTTGATGGTAAATGTAGGCAGCTTGGTGGAATGTTGGACAAGTGACAGTTGAAAAGTCCATTGGATAGCAGTCGGAGAGTCAAGCTGCAAGACGAGGATGCCTACATTTCCCATCAAAACTTGAGGGAAGCTGACAAGTGTCCAACCTGTGTCATTCGTCACTTGTAGCTTGGCCCTCAGTCTGTGTTGTATGTCTGGGTTTCCCAAGTGTAACCTCACCGCATGACTTTATTTATCAAATTCAGTCCAGTAATAAAATTGCATACATTTCATACACACATTGCAGTATCTTATCTGACATCTGTGCACAAACACAGCACATCATGACTGGCAGGGAATCTTCTGGCTCTTGTGAGAAGAATGAGTAACATGGTGGGTCGGATGTAGGAGAGGGAGCGGGAGAGGTGATTTTGAAAAAGCAACAGTTGTAGCAGTCCCCACCCCCACAAGCTGAAGCTACTGTTCTTCTAGCTAAGTGACTGCAGTGCCAATTCCTCAAGCTCTCACCCATCTTCTCTCTCCAAGGCTGTCTGCTGACAGAGGGATGCTATGACGTTTTAAATGGTAGAAAATTAATATAATTCATTTATAATTCATATAAAATTCATATAATTTGAAGCACAGACATATCATGCACAGACTGTGCTATATAACTGCTGTATCTGTTTTATGGGCACAAAAATGCTTTAAACTTCAGAATGAGAAGTATATAAGCAAACTTGAACAATGTTCACTGTAAAATGCTACAAGAACTGGATTTAACCCTAGAAAATCAAATAATCCAGGAGGAACAACAAATAAGCATGGCCTTTGTCTACATTCAAGCAGAGATCATCAACTAAAGCCACCAGAGGCATCTCTGTCTTATAGCCTAGAGACCATTTTGTCAGCTTAATGCATAGGGGACAGTTCTCCATGATCCCAACCACCACAATTCCTGAGCTGGCTTGCCAGGAGAGGGTTCAGTTTTTTGTTACCTGAAGTGTACTATTTAAATGAAATTTACATAATGGTACATTAGTATCTCCTTTACTTCAGCAGCACCGTTTCCCATGCTAGTCAAGTAGTATAGAAAAGTGAGAAACTCTTGTTTTCAAGAATACTTTGGATCTATAATCACCACAGCCAATGAATGGGGCCTGAAGTTCCCAAGATCTTGTTTCTGAAAAATTTCCAATGGCCTGGTCCTAATTCTGTTCGTTGTAACATACTTTGCTTCTATATGATTTGGTGCTGCATCTAATCCAGGCATTGGTGAGGGGGCAGCTGCTCCATTTATTTCAAAGAAGATATTAGGTTCCTGTATACCAAGGAAATGTAAAAAGTAGGCCATAGGAATTACCTTGATGGATCAGACAAAGGTTCATTTACCTCAGCATTCTGTCTCCAACAGTGGCCTCCCAGACATCTCTAAAAATAGAACTTGGTGGAGATAACCATTCCTGTTGTTCGTCTTCAGGTCCTGATCAATAAAGATGTATTTCCATTCCATTTAACTGAATGGGCAGGAGGGTGTTTAGGAGAGCTGAAGTGAGAATGTTGTAATTTCAGTGCAAATGCAATACCATATAACCATTTTGTTTTTATTATTTTGCTACTATTGGGCAATGTGAGAGATCTAGTTTAATTCCCTAATAAAGTGCCTCTAAACCTTGACTCTGACATCATTTGCAAAGGTTTTTTTTTAAAACTCATATATCTACTTGAAATATTTCTTCTGTACCTACTAACTCATATAGATCTAGACAAGCCTCTGGTGAAATCTTGTAGTTCTACTATAAAAAACTACAGAGGGTCCGGTCAAGAAGACCCCTCACTATTCCAGATAGCTTCAGCTGATATCTTTCATCCAATGGCAATGGAGAAATAATGACACTTCACTGCCATCTGTGTAGACTAAAGAAAAGTTAATTTTTCTCTAGATAATAGCATATACCTACAATTATACAATATGAGCCGATCTGTTTCATTGCTCCCAAATCTCCAGAGAATAATTAGGCAGCTCTACTGAATGGCAAAGACTGCCTAGGAACAATCATGTCACATGTCTGGATCATCTCCTCCATTTTCTAGAAGTTCTTTAGGACTTCACCATTCATAGCAAACCTCACCAAGGGCCATCAGAATTCATCTGAATCCATCAGCATCTTAATTGGATGAGAGCCAGTGTGGTGTAGAGGTTAGAGTGTTCAACTGTCCAACTAGGAACTAGAAGACCCATTCTGCCATGAAAGCTCCCTGGGTGACCTTGGACCAGTCACACTCTCTCAGCCTAACCTATTCACAGGGCTGTTGTGAGGATAAATTGGAGGAGAAGAGAACAATGTATGCTACTTTGGGCCCCCGTTGGTGAGAAAGACGGGGTATAAATAAAGTAATAAAATTGGTTATTGAACTCTGCAGAGTTATTGTGATTTTAAACTTCACAAGGTAAGTGTCTGTCCATGCCAAGAGAGTTAAAATTTTCTCCACTTCCAGACTATCATCCACTCAGCACAGAATACCAAATCAAATGATATCCTACTATATGCGTGACCTCCTTTTTTTTTTTTTGAAAAATTTTTTATTGGGTTAGAACATTTTTATTTTTACATTACAATCAATTTTCCCCTAATTTTTCGTTTCTAACCCCCTCCCTTTCCCCCCCTTTTGTTGACTTCCAACAGCTTTCCCACCCTCTGTCCCTTTTCCCTTACTTCTATTAAATTCCTCTGTCTAAAACAGATATACATTCTCCATTATATTAAGCAGTGCATCATTAACTCCTTTAATTATTATACACCCAAACTATACGTCTTTAGATAAACAATTTATCCCATTTTCCAGTTTTGAATAATTCTATATAAACCTATATATCATAAACCATAAAAATTTCCCACATTTAAATCAAACAATTTGATTTGTTCTCTATATATTACTCATTTCAACTTTTTATGGTAATTCTATATAACTCCTCAGATACTCAATCAATTTAACTCTTCTATACATTCAGTTTGGTGCATATAAATCTTGTCAAAGAAAGAAAATATTGTTAGTTAGTCAATCCTCATGTTTAAACCTTATCATTAATTATTCTCTATCAGTTGACCTATACATATCTATATATATCTCAATCAATTAATCTAACTGCTTATAAATTCACATTTCTCTTCCTCCCCCGGTAAAGTCACCCCTCTCTTTTATACTTTTATTATATTTCAGTAGTTCTCAAACTGCCACAGTTTTCCTCCCACCTCCCATTTCTTCTCCAGGTATTGTTTCAGCTTCTCCCAGTCTGTGTTGAACTGCCCTGAGTCCAGATCTCTCAGTTTTCTTGTCATCTTGTCCATTTCAGCCATATACAGCAATTTGTAGATCCAATCTTCAATAGTTGGTACTTCTTGTACTTTCCATTTCTGCGCATACAAAAGTCTAGCTGCTGCAGTCATATAAAAAATCAACGTCCTATGATGGGCTGGAATTCCCTCCATTCCCAAGTTTAGCAGCAGGAGTTCTGGGTTCTTATTTATTTGAAACTGTAAAATTTCACTCATTTCTCTTATTATTTCCCCCCAGAACTGCCTAGCTACCTCACACGACCACCACATATGATAGAGGGAGCCCTCATGTTTCTTACATTTCCAGCATTTATTAGAAGTATTCAAATTCCCTAGCGCAATCTTCTTTGGTGTCATGTACCAACGATAGATCATTTTGAAAATGTTCTCTTTAATATTAATACATGTCGTTGTCTTCATTGTAGTTTTCCACAAGTATTCCCATGCCTCCATTGTTATTTCTTTATTGAAATTTATAGCCCATTTCACCATCTGTGTTTTAACTATCTCATCCTCAGTATACCATTTCAGCAATACTTGGTATACCTTGGATATTCTTTTCTTGTCTTCTTTAAGAAGGGTCTGCTCTAGTTCCGAGTTCTCTGTTCGTATGCCCCCTTTTGCAAAGTCTGAGTTGTATAAATCTCTAATCTGTCTATACTGAAACCAATCATAGTTAGGTGATAGTTCCTCTTGCGTCTTTATTCTAAGTTTAGATACTTCAATCTTAGTTATTTCTTTATACGTTAAACATTGTTGTTCATTATCCACAGCTCTCGGATCTATCACCTCATATGGAACCACCCACAAGGGGGTTCCTTCTTGTAAGTAAGTTCTATACTTCTTCCAGATTGTAAATAGACTTCTCCTTACAAAATGATGCAGGAACATCGAGTTGACCTTTACTTTGTCATGCCATAGGTATGCGTGCCATCCAAAAATTTTTTTATATCCCTCTAGGGCTAATAGTTTCTTATTCTTTAATGTCATCCACTCTTTTAGCCAAACTAGGCAGATTGCATCATGGTAAAGTCTCAGATTGGGCAGTTGCATTCCGCCTCTCTCCTTTGCATCTTGTAAAACTTTTACTTTCACTCGAGGCTTCTTGCCTGCCCAAACAAAATCTGATATTTTCCTCTGCCATTTTTCAAATTGTTTAGAGTCTCTGATGATTGGTATTGTCTGTAACAAAAACATTACTCTTGGTAACACATTCATCTTAACTGCTGCAATCCTGCCCAACCATGACAGGTTCAATCTATTCCATTTGATCAAGTCTCTCTCTATCTGAGTCCATAATTTTTCATAATTATTCTTGAACAAATCTATATTTTTTGCAGTCAGCTCAACTCCCAAGTATTTCACCTTACTAGTTACTTCACAATCCGTTGTTTCCATTAACAATTGTTGTTTCTGCTTAGTCATGTTTTTGCATAATATCTTTGACTTCTTTTTGTTAATGAAGAAACCTGCCAAATCTCCAAACTCCTTGATCTTGCCTATCACTTTTGGCATGTTCTCCAGTGGGTCTTCTACAATTAACATTATGTCGTCTGCAAATGCTCTGACCTTATATGAGTAGTCCTTTATTTTTATTCCTCGTATTTCCTCATCTTGTCGAATTTGTATCATCAGAATCTCCAATACTAAAATGAACAACAATGGAGATAACGGGCAACCTTGTCTTGTTCCTTTACTAATCGTCAATTTTTTGGTCAATTCATCATTCACTACAATTGCTGCAGTCTGGTCTCTATAGATTTCCTTGATTGCTCTGACGAATCTTTCTCCCAGTTGTAGCTTTTCCATAGTGGCAAACATAAAATCCCAGTTTAAATTGTCAAACGCTTTTTCAGCGTCTACAAAGAAGAAACCAACCTCTTTGTCACAACGCTTGTCGTAATATTCAATAGCATTGATCACTGTCCTTAAGTTGTCTCTTATTTGTCTGTCTGGCAAAAAGCCTGCTTGTTCCTCCTCTATGACTTCCGAGAGCCACCCCTTCAATCTCTCCGCCAATATCTTCGCAAAAATTTTATAGTCATTATTGAGTAGTGATATAGGCCTATAATTTTTCACGCTAGTCAGATCTTGGCCCTCTTTTGGGATCAATGATATATTCGCTTCGCTCCAAGTGTCTGGAATTCTTTGATCCCTAAAAACTCCGTTCATCACCTCTTTTAGGAATGGTGCCAGTTCATTGGCCATTGTCTTATAAAATTTAGCCGTAAGTCCATCTGGCCCTGGCGCCTTTCCTAGATTTGCGGATTGTATTGCCATATTTATTTCCTCATCAGTTACTTCACTGTTCAACTTATTTCTCCAAGCTTCCGAGATCTCTGGAAGTTTGGTTTTCTCCAAATATAATGCTATTGATTCTTTGTTTACTTCTTTTTTATTATACAGCTTAGCGTAAAATTTATAAAAGGCTCTGCTAATGGTAGTCTGCTCCAAATACGTTTTGTTTTCTTCACAAATTTTATTTATTATTTTCTTTTCCCTTTTCTTCTTTAATTGCCATGCCAAATATTTCCCAGGTTTATTAGCACCCTCAAAAGCTTTTTGATTCAGTCTTTTAAGGTTCCACTCCAATTCTTTGTTACTCATTGCTGTTAACTGTTCTTGAAGAATTTTGATTTCCTGATGTATTTTCTTTTTCCCTGGTCTCTTTTTTAACTGTACTTCTTTGGCCTTTATTTTCTCCTCAATCTCTTGTCTTTTCTCCTCTTTCTTTTTCCTTGCTCTACCATTTAAGTCCATTAGTATGCCCCTTACAACCGCCTTGTACGCGTCCCAAACTTTACTGGTTGGTACTTCTTTATTCACGTTGTATTGTATAAAAAACTTAGTCTCTCTTCTCAGTGTTTCCATATTCTCACTTTCCTGTAACAGGTCCTCATTTATTCTCCAGGCTTTCCTTTTTCTCCTTTTTCCAAATTTCCACATAATTGGGTTGTGATCTGAGCCTACCATCGGCATTATTTCTACCTCCTTAGTCCATAGCGCTAAGTCCTTTGAGGCCCAGATCATATCAATTCTTGATAATGTAAGATGCCTTGCAGAATAAAAAGTAAACTGTTTGGTTTTAGGATATTCTCTCCTCCATACGTCTTCGAGAGTCTCTTGTTGAATCAACTCAAAAAAAAGCTTTGGCAATAGTCCTCTTTTCTTTTGTGCTTTTGTAGTCTTTTTGTCTAATTCCAAATCTGTCACTCCATTGAAATCTCCAGCAAGAATTATCTGGTCATATACAAGATCGTCTAGGTGCTTCCTTAAGTCCTCAAAGAAGCTTTCCTTTGCACCGTTAGGTGCATAAAGTCCGACTACCAACACTCTCTTTAAGTTCCAATTACATTCCACTGCTACAAATCTAGCTTCCACATCTCTCATAACAAATTTTGGCTGCAGCTCCTCTTTTATATACAACACCACTCCTCTTTTTTTCTTGTTGGAAGCCGCTACAAATTCTTTGCCCAATTTTCCAGATTTTAAATATTTTACATCCTGTTTTCTAATGTGGGTCTCCTGCAAACAAACAATATCACATTTTTGTTTTAGTAGCCAATGAAAAATATTTTTTCTCTTATTCGGTGAGTTTAGTCCATTTATATTCCAAGATAATACTTTACACTCCATATTCATGGTTTTGTTGGTAAGTCTTTTTCATTGTCCTTGATAAATCTCTCCATCTCCCGCTCAGATCTGATACGTTTTTTTGCCCCTCCAAACTCAAAGGACACTCCTTCCGGTAACTCCCATCTGTATCTGATATTCATGTCCTTCAAAGTCTGAATTAGCACTCTATATTTTTTCCTGTCCAATAACACTGATCTGGGCAGTTCCTTCATTATAATAATCGTCTTGCCATCAATCTCCAATGGATCTTGAAATTGTTTGGTCACAATCCTCTCTTTCATATTTCTAGTTGTAAACTGCACAATCACATCCCTTGGTAGTTTCCTCTGGGTTGCAATTCTCGAGTTCACACGATACGCCACATCTAGGATAGCCACAATTTCCTCCTCCTCCTTCCCCAGGTAATCAGCCAACACCTCAGTCATCTGTTCTTGCGCTGACTTTCCTTCCACTTCTGGCAGACCACGAAAACGAAGCTGCTTCTCCATGTGTTTAGTTTCTGCAACTGACATCCTCCCCTTCACCAGCCTCATCTCTGTTTGTTGCGTGTCTATTAAATTCTCCATCGCGTCTTCTACTGTTTTAACTCTCTGCTGCGTTCCTTGTAATTCACTGCTAATCGTTTCCACACCTTTTTTCACTTCTGACAGCTCCGACTTTACTGTCTGTGTAACTTCCTTGACCTCTTTAATAAGCTCCAATTTCGTGTCCTTAAGTTCTTTCATCATGTCTATAAGTTTTTTGTCCAAGTTTTCTATTGCCGATTGCCACTCTTTTTTCGACATCGTGGGGCTTGCTTTAGCTCGCTCCCACGAATCTGCTCTCTTCCTCAGCTCCGTGGCGTATAATTAAACGTTTTCCTTTTTTTTTAAATGTCCCAATCTTTGCCAAAATTAATTTTTTATATCCAAAATGTCGGGCGTCTTTTCTCTATGGTTTCTCTATGTTATTATAATCCAAGATGGCCTACTTCCTCTTCCGCTGAAGCCACGACCCTTCCACTTTCAAAGATGGCGATTCCCCACTTCCTGTCCTTTGGCAAGGGCCGCTTCCCTCCAGCCACTCTATTGTTGTTACGCACTTCCTGTCTCCCGTCTTCCCACAGCAGGTCTCGCGATGGTGTCTTTTTCCCACAGCTCCAAAACCACAGGTATTCAAAACAATAGTCCGATTTTTGTAATAACTTCTTTAAACTTAGTCTCTTTTAAAATACAACTCCTGCCGAGTCTTCACCTCCTTTTCGCTAGTCTGTTGCAGTTTAAAAGTCTACTTTCTTTCCTCTCTGTTTTTGTCAATCTGTCCCGTTTCAAGAGATAGCGATCTTTACCTTCTCTCCAGCTTTCTCGGGTTGTAATCGCTGTTTCGATCTTAAATTCTCCTCTCGACTTCCCTCCCCGATCGAAGCTTGGGTATGTAGGTCTTATGCCAGCCGAATTGGCCCCAAAATTGCCGCAGAGATTATAGCCGACCCGTCGCAAGGTGGGACCTCAAGGATCGGGGGGGAGACTCCTTGTGTAGAGCCCCCCCTCGTCCGAGATCTAACTCACCCTAGGGTCTTGAGCGTTCTTTGCCTGCTCCCCGCCTGAGAGCAGTCGGCCGCGGGTTATTTTCACCCCTCCGGCCGGTTAAAACGGCAATCCGGTCAGCTCCACAAATGGAGCTGCGTTAGACCTCCATGAATCCCAAACCGGAAGTCGCTATATGCGTGACCTCCTGAGCTGTTCCAGTTACAGAGGTATCAATATGGAAGCTGATAGCCTAGATCGAGAAGCCTATAGAACTTGAACACCAAATCCAAGGCCAGAAAGAGACAAAGTATGGAAGCAGGCAGCAGAGTAGGCAGTACCAGTAGAACCTTTACTCTGCCAACATGCCTAGCACCAGGAAGTATGCATATATTCAAAACTGGAGAGGGTGATAGGATTTCTCTCTCTGTCCAAAGAAACAAAACCAAACAATAGGAAAAAGATTAAAAATATAAAATCAAACTAGAGCACGTGCCGGCAACAAACACCCTGCCCGAGCAACTGGAGCTGGAACCACTGGTGACAGGATTTCAATAAATCATGGAAACTCCCCCGTACTGGCCGCTGAAATGAGATTGGTGCTGCACCAAAAATCCCACTAGTCCCAGCTAGGAAAAAACAATCAAGATAAATTTGGCTAGGTCTCAATTACACAACTTTCTCATCAAGGATCAAATCCCAGAATACAGATGTTTTCTTATGTATTGACCTGTCATTCGGCAACAAAACTATCAGATCCTGCAGGATTAAGGATGACATGACTATTAAGTTGTTCTTGGCCAAGAGAGGAACTAGAGTAGTTGTCTGACTCCCCTTCCCATTTTCCCTTGCCCAAAATACCAAATCCCCCTCCCCCCACAACTGGGGCACCTCTGTCACCGAGTATTAATTAGACATGGGCATGAGTGGGAAAAAAATTCCGAACACCCTGTTCGTTGTTTGTTGCCATCCACGAACAACGAACAACTATCAGAAGCGAACACATCCCCTTAATGAACATGTTCAGTGTTTGTGTTCGTGGCCCTTTAAAGATCCCTTTAAACTATCAGCTGGCAGGGGGCAGGGGGGGATTCCCCCTTGCCGCCTGTCAGCTGATAGTTTAAAGGACTCTTTCCTGCCATGTGCAAGGGGCAGGGCCCTTTAAACAGCCCGCAACCCAAGCCCCCACCCCCTGCTCCACCTCAGCACTGCCGGGCTGCTGTTGCCAGGTGCGAGAGTGACAGAGAGATTATCTCCTTCCCTCTGACAGTGGGCAGAGCCAGCACCATGGGACGCTTCTGCCCACTGTCAGAGGGATGAGGAGGCTCACCTCATTCCTCTGACAGTGGGCAGAGCCGGTGCCGCCACAGGGCCACTTCTGCTCACTGTCAGAGGGACGAGGAGAATCTCCTCGTCCCTCTGAGAGCGGGCAGAGCCGCTGCCGCTGCAGGGCCACTTCTGCCTGCTGTCAAAGAGACGAGGAGAATCTCATCTCCCTCTGACAGTGGGCAGAGCCACCGCCGCCGTGGGGCCGCTTCTGCCCGCTGTCAGAGAGACAAGGAGAATCTCCTTGTCCCTCTGACAGTGGGCAGAGCTGGTGCCGTGGGGCTGCTCCTTCCCGGTGCCTGTGGGACGGAGAATCTCTCCATCCCTCTTGCACTGGGAAAGCTGGTGCCACCCCCTTTGCTGTCATTTTCTCTTCACAGTGGCAAAAACTGCACTGCCTGTTGGAAGCTACTTCGAGGGGTTACAAAACTTACCTTCCCAATGTCCAATACCTACCAAATTTGCAGGGGACATAGTCCTCACTGTCCTCTGAAGACCTCCCAAGTTTCAGAGAGATTGTAGCCCCAGAAAGGTATGATCCATGGGTCTCCCCCGTTTGCTGTCTATTTCTCTTCTGAGTGGCAAAAACTGGACTGTCTGCCGGAAGCTGAAGGGTTAAAGCCAGAAGGAAAACCAGGAGTTCAGACAAAGTTCAGTCCTTATCATTGCCAGGGGAATTGATTGAAGGTGCCTGAGTGTCTGGCTTCCTGAACAGCGTTGCGACGACCACCTGTTCATTTGGAATGGGGACTCACGAACAGACGAACGGGCTGTTTGTGGGTTCTTTTCGTTGGTATTGCTGTTCGTGCCCATGTCTAGTATTAATTCTCAGGTGCATAACTCAAAAATAACTTTAAGGTCCAGATTACTGAGAAACTGGAAGCAAGAAGCTAGGCAGGGTAGGGAGGAAAAGATGGGATGGGTTTTATTTCTAATATAAGAAAGAAACTCAGGTTACAAGAGAATAAGAAACTGTCATATTTTGCAGTTGCCAATCATCAGAGCAAAGGGCTGGATTTATCATTCTGTTTCCCCAGAAATTCTAATAACCCTTAATGAAGACGTTTTCTGAAACATGAATTACAGCTGAGAGATGGCCACCACTTTTAGATACATGTGTTTAGATACATAACACTTGTGTTTAGATACATAACACAGAAGGAGCTTTAAATGGACTTTATTCGCTTTGGTAACTAATGTACTATTAATAGAAAAAGACCTTATTTTTATTATATTGTTAACCACTTGCATGGAGTACTTACCAAAAATGTCAGACAGACTGAATCAATTCACTTAATGACTTAATGGAGAAGTTACATTGTTCCTAAATTTAATTATACCCTTCATACCTGAAGAGCTAATGTTATGTAAGCATTTCCATTACAAGTTCCTATAAAGAAAGGTTTATGTCACTGGTATAAAACTGAGTCTTGGTCATTGGAAGCATTTGTCAAGGTCATTGGAAGCATTTGTAAGAAACATTTCACTTAAATTACCATATCATGTCTCTGCCTACATGCATGATAGTATTGGGTATGGCTTTTCAGCATACTTACCAAGCAGGGTTCTTTTGTTCTTTGCAATCATATGGAGATTTGCTCTGCACAAAGCTGGACACACAGATACATCAATCTGATGGAACATTCA